>NC_134397.1:247021587-248225539 GCF_050003625.1 Haematobia irritans | reverse complement strand
TATATATATATATATATATATATATATATATATATATATATATATATATATATATATATATATATATATATATATATATATACAAAATTTGGTCAAAATTTTATTTCTATAGCATATTTTGTCAATATTTTATTGCTATAGAAAATTTTATCAAAATTTTATTTTTATAGAAAATTTTGTCAACATTTTATTTCTATAGAAAATTTTGTCAAAATTTTATTTTTATAGAAAATTTTGTCAAAATTTTATTTCTATAAAAAATTTTGTCAATTTTTTTTATAGAAAATTTTGTCAAAATTTTATTTCTATAGAAAATTTTTCTAAATTTTATTTCTATAGAAAATTTTGTCAAAATTTTATTTCTATAGAAAATTTTGTCAAATTGTATGTCTATAGAAAATTTTGTCAAAATTTTATTTCTATAGAAAATTTTGTCAAATTGTATGTCTATAGAAAATTTTGTCAAAATTCTATTTCTATAGAAAATTGTGTCAAATTTTTTTTCTATAGAAAATTTTGTCAATATTTTATTTCTATAGAAAATTTTGTCAAAATTTTATCTTATAGAAAATTTTGTCAAAATTTCTATTAAAAATGTTGTCAAGATTTTATTTCCATAGAAAATTTTGTCAAGATTTTATTTTTATAGAAAATTTTGTCAAAATTTTATTTTTATAGAAAATTTTGTCAAAATTTTATTTTTATAGAAAATTTTGTCAAAATTTTATTTCTGTAAAAAATTTTGTCAAAATTGTATTTCTATAGAAACAAAATTTTGTCAAAATGTTATTTCTATAGCAAATTTTGTCAAAATTTTATTTCTATAGAAAATTTTGTTAAAATTTCCATAGAAAATTTTGTCAAGATTTTATTTTTACAGAAAATTTTGTCAAAATTTTATTTTTATAGAAAATTTTGTCAAAACTTTATTTTTATAGAAAATTTTGTCAAGATTTTATTTCTGTAAAAAATTTTTTTCAAAATTTTATTTCTATAGAAAATTTGGTCAAAATTTTATTTCTATAGAAAATTTTGTCATTATTTCATTGCTATAGAAAATTTGGTCAAGATTTTATTTTTATAGAAAATTTTGTCAAAATTTTATTTCTATAGAAAATTTTGTCAAGATTTTATTTCCATAGAAAATTGTCAAAATTTTATATATATAGAAAATTTTGTCAAAATTTTATTTCTATAGCAAATTTTGTCAAAATTTTATTTCTATAGAAAATTTTGTCAATATTTTATTGTTATAGAAAATTTTATCAAAATTTTATTTTTATAGAAAATTTTGTCAACATTTTATTTCTATATAAAATTTTGTCAAAATTTTATTTCTATATAAAATTTTGCCAAAATTTTATTTCCATAGAAAATTGTCAAAATTTTATATATATAGAAAATTTTGTCAAAATTTTATTTTTATAGAAAATTTTGTCAACATTTTATTTCTATAGAAAATTTTGTCAAAATTTTATTTCTATATAAAATTTTGTTAAAATTTTATTTCTATAGAAAATTTTGTCAAGATTTTTTTTCTATAGAAATTTTTCTCAACATTTTTATTTCTATAGAAAATTTTGTCAAAATTTTATTTCTATAGAAAATTTTGTCAAAATTTTATTTTTATAGAAACGTTTTTTTAAATTTTATTTCTATAGAAAATTTTGTCAAAATTTAATTTTTTGGTCAACATTTTATTTCTATAGAAAATTTTATTTATATAGAAAATTTTGTCACAGTTTTATTTCTATAGAACATTTTGTCAAAGCTTTATTTCTATATAAAATTTTGTCAAAATTTTATTTTTATAGAAAATTTTGTCAAAATTTTATTTCTATAGAAAATTTTACAAAAACTATCAAAAAATATTATTTTCCAAAAATGCATTTCTTCAGAAAGTTTTGTCAAAATTTTATTTCTATAGAAAATTTTAGCAAAATTTTATTCTATAGAAAATTTTGTCAAAATTTTATTTCTATAGAAAATTTTGTCAACATTTTATTTCTATAGAAAATTTTGTAAACATTTTATTTTTATAGAAAATTTTGTCAAAATTTTATTTCTATAGAAAATTTGTCATTTTTTTTTTATAGAAAATTTTGTCAAAATTTTATTTCTATAGAAAATTTTGCCAAATTTTATTTCTATAGAAAATTTTGTCAAAATTTTATTTCTTTAGAAAATTTTGTCAAAATTTTATTTCTATAGAAAATTTTGTCAAATTGTATTTCTATAGAAAATTTTGTCAAAATTTTATTTCTATAGAAAATTTTGTCAAAATTTTATTTCTATAGAAAATTTTGTCAAATTGTATGTCTATAGAAAATTTTGTCAAAATTTTATTTCTATAGAAAATTTTGTCAAATTGTATGTCTATAGAAAGTTTTGTCAAAATTTTGTTTCTATAGAAAATTTTGTCAAAATTCTATTTCTATAGAAAATTGTGTCAAAATTTTTTTCTATAGAAAATTTTGTCAATATTTTATTTCTATAGAAAATTTTGTCAAAATTTTATCTTATAGAAAATTTGGTCAAAATTTCTATAAAAAATGTTGTCAAGATTTTATTTCCATAGAAAATTTTGTCAAGATTTTATTTTTATAGAAAATTTTATCAAAATTTTATTTTTATAGAAAATTTTGTCAAAATTTTATTTCTGTAAAAAATTTTGTCAAAATTTTATTTCTATAGAAACAAAATTTTGTCAAAATGTTATTTCTATAGCAAATTTTGTCCAAATTTTATTTCTATAGAAAATTTTGTTAAAATTTCTATAAAAAATTGTGTCAAGATTTTATTTCCATAGAAAATTTTGTCAAGATTTTATTTTTACAGAAAATTTTGTCAAAATTTTATTTTTATAGAAAATTTTGTCAAAACTTTATTTTTATAGAAAATTTTGTCAAAATTTTATTTCTGTAAAAAATTTTTTTCAAAATTTTATTTCTATAGAAAATTTTGTCAAAATTTTATTTCTATAGAAAATTTTGTCAATATTTCATTGCTATAGAAAATTTTGTCAAGATTTTATTTTTATAGAAAATTTTGTCAAAATTTTATTTCTATAGAAAATTTTGTCAAGATTTTATTTCCATAGAAAATTGTCAAAATTTTATATATATATATATATATATATATATATATATATATATATATATATATATATATATATATATATATATATACATATATATATATATATATATATATATATATATATATATATATATATATATATATATATATATATATATATATATATATATATATATATATATATATATATATATATGTATATATATATATATATATATATATATATATATATATATATATATATATATATATATATATATATATATATATATATATATATATATATATATATATACAAAATTTGGTCAAAATTTTATTTCTATAGCATATTTTGTCAATATTTTATTGCTATAGAAAATTTTATCAAAATTTTATTTTTATAGAAAATTTTGTCAACATTTTATTTCTATAGAAAATTTTGTCAAAATTTTATTTTTATAGAAAATTTTGTCAAAATTTTATTTCTATAAAAAATTTTGTCAATTTTTTTTATAGAAAATTTTGTCAAAATTTTATTTCTATAGAAAATTTTTCTAAATTTTATTTCTATAGAAAATTTTGTCAAAATTTTATTTCTATAGAAAATTTTGTCAAATTGTATGTCTATAGAAAATTTTGTCAAAATTTTATTTCTATAGAAAATTTTGTCAAATTGTATGTCTATAGAAAATTTTGTCAAAATTTTGTTTCTATAGAAAATTGTGTCAAATTTTTTTTCTATAGAAAATTTTGTCAATATTTTATTTCTATAGAAAATTTTGTCAAAATTTTATCTTATAGAAAATTTTGTCAAAATTTCTATTAAAAATGTTGTCAAGATTTTATTTCCATAGAAAATTTTGTCAAGATTTTATTTTTATAGAAAATTTTGTCAAAATTTTATTTTTATAGAAAATTTTGTCAAAATTTTATTTTTATAGAAAATTTTGTCAAAATTTTATTTCTGTAAAAAATTTTGTCAAAATTGTATTTCTATAGAAACAAAATTTTGTCAAAATGTTATTTCTATAGCAAATTTTGTCAAAATTTTATTTCTATAAAAAATTTTGTTAAAATTTCCATAGAAAATTTTGTCAAGATTTTATTTTTACAGAAAATTTTGTCAAAATTTTATTTTTATAGAAAATTTTGTCAAAACTTTATTTTTATAGAAAATTTTGTCAAGATTTTATTTCTGTAAAAAATTTTTTTCAAAATTTTATTTCTATAGAAAATTTGGTCAAAATTTTATTTCTATAGAAAATTTTGTCAATATTTCATTGCTATAGAAAATTTGGTCAAGATTTTATTTTTATAGAAAATTTTGTCAAAATTTTATTTCTATAGAAAATTTTGTCAAGATTTTATTTCCATAGAAAATTGTCAAAATTTTATATATATAGAAAATTTTGTCAAAATTTTATTTCTATAGCAAATTTTGTCAAAATTTTATTTCTATAGAAAATTTTGTCAATATTTTATTGTTATAGAAAATTTTATCAAAATTTTATTTTTATAGAAAATTTTGTCAACATTTTATTTCTATATAAAATTTTGTCAAAATTTTATTTCTATATAAAATTTTGCCAAAATTTTATTTCCATAGAAAATTGTCAAAATTTTATATATATAGAAAATTTTGTCAAAATTTTATTTTTATAGAAAATTTTGTCAACATTTTATTTCTATAGAAAATTTTGTCAAAATTTTATTTCTATATAAAATTTTGTTAATATTTTATTTCTATAGAAAATTTTGTCAAGATTTTTTTTCTATAGAAATTTTTCTCAACATTTTATTTCTATAGAAAATTTTGTCAAAATTTTATTTCTATAGAAAATTTTGTCAAAATTTTATTTTTATAGAAACGTTTTTTTAAATTTTATTTCTATAGAAAATTTTGTCAAAATTTAATTTTTTGGTCAACATTTTATTTCTATAGAAAATTTTATTTATATAGAAAATTTTGTCACAGTTTTATTTCTATAGAACATTTTGTCAAAGCTTTATTTCTATATAAAATTTTGTCAAAATTTTATTTCTATAGAAAATTTTGTCAAAATTCTATTTCTATAGAAAATTGTGTCAAAATTTTTTTCTATAGAAAATTTTGTCAATATTTTATTTCTATAGAATATTTTGTCAAAATTTTATCTTATAGAAAATTTTGTCAAAATTTCTATAAAAAATGTTGTCAAGATTTTATTTCCATAGAAAATTTTGTCAAGATTTTATTTTTATAGAAAATTTTATCAAAATTTTATTTTTATAGAAAATTTTGTCAAAATTTTATTTCTGTAAAAAATTTTGTCAAAATTTTATTTCTATAGAAACAAAATTTTGTCAAAATGTTATTTCTATAGCAAATTTTGTCCAAATTTTATTTCTATAGAAAATTTTGTTAAAATTTCTATAAAAAATTGTGTCAAGATTTTATTTCCATAGAAAATTTTGTCAAGATTTTATTTTTACAGAAAATTTTGTCAAAATTTTATTTTTATAGAAAATTTTGTCAAAACTTTATTTTTATAGAAAATTTTGTCAAAATTTTATTTCTGTAAAAAATTTTTTTCAAAATTTTATTTCTATAGAAAATTTTGTCAAAATTTTATTTCTATAGAAAATTTTGTCAATATTTCATTGCTATAGAAAATTTTGTCAAGATTTTATTTTTATAGAAAATTTTGTCAAAATTTTATTTCTATAGAAAATTTTGTCAAGATTTTATTTCCATAGAAAATTGTCAAAATTTTATATATATATATATATATATATATATATATATATAGAAAATTTGGTCAAAATTTTATTTCTATAGCATATTTTGTCAATATTTTATTGCTATAGAAAATTTTATCAAAATTTTATTTTTATAGAAAATTTTGTCAACATTTTATTTCTATAGAAAATTTTGTCAAAATTTTATTTTTATAGAAAATTTTGTCAAAATTTTATTTCTATAAAAAATTTTGTCAATTTTTTTTATAGAAAATTTTGTCAAAATTTTATTTCTATAGAAAATTTTTCTAAATTTTATTTCTATAGAAAATTTTGTCAAAATTTTATTTCTATAGAAAATTTTGTCAAATTGTATGTCTATAGAAAATTTTGTCAAAATTTTATTTCTATAGAAAATTTTGTCAAATTGTATGTCTATAGAAAATTTTGTCAAAATTCTATTTCTATAGAAAATTGTGTCAAATTTTTTTTCTATAGAAAATTTTGTCAATATTTTATTTCTATAGAAAATTTTGTCAAAATTTTATCTTATAGAAAATTTTGTCAAAATTTCTATAAAAAATGTTGTCAAGATTTTATTTCCATAGAAAATTTTGTCAAGATTTTATTTTTATAGAAAATTTTGTCAAAATTTTATTTTTATAGAAAATTTTGTCAAAATTTTATTTTTATAGAAAATTTTGTCAAAATTTTATTTCTGTAAAAAATTTTGTCAAAATTGTATTTCTATAGAAACAAAATTTTGTCAAAATGTTATTTCTATAGCAAATTTTGTCAAAATTTTATTTCTATAGAAAATTTTGTTAAAATTTCCATAGAAAATTTTGTCAAGATTTTATTTTTACAGAAAATTTTGTCAAAATTTTATTTTTATAGAAAATTTTGTCAAAACTTTATTTTTATAGAAAATTTTGTCAAGATTTTATTTCTGTAAAAAATTTTTTTCAAAATTTTATTTCTATAGAAAATTTGGTCAAAATTTTATTTCTATAGAAAATTTTGTCAATATTTCATTGCTATAGAAAATTTGGTCAAGATTTTATTTTTATAGAAAATTTTGTCAAAATTTTATTTCTATAGAAAATTTTGTCAAGATTTTATTTCCATAGAAAATTGTCAAAATTTTATATATATAGAAAATTTTGTCAAAATTTTATTTCTATAGAAAATTTTGTCAAAATTTTATTTCTATAGAAAATTTTGTCAATATTTTATTGTTATAGAAAATTTTATCAAAATTTTATTTTTATAGAAAATTTTGTCAACATTTTATTTCTATATAAAATTTTGTCAAAATTTTATTTCTATATAAAATTTTGCCAAAATTTTATTTCCATAGAAAATTGTCAAAATTTTATATATATAGAAAATTTTGTCAAAATTTTATTTCTATAGCAAATTTTGTCAAAATTTTATTTCTATAGAAAATTTTGTCAATATTTTATTTCTATAGAAAATTTTATCAACATTTTATTTTTATAGAAAATTTTGTCAACATTTTATTTCTATAGAAAATTTTGTCAAAATTTTATTTCTATATAAAATTTTGTTAAAATTTTATTTCTATAGAAAATTTTGTCAAGATTTTTTTTCTATGGAAATTTTTCTCAACATTTTATTTCTATAGAAAATTTTGTCAAAATTTTATTTCTATAGAAAATTTTGTCAAATTTTTATTTTTATAGAAACGTTTTTTTAAATTTTATTTCTATAGAAAATTTTGTCAAAATTTAATTTTTTGGTCAACATTTTATTTCTATAGAAAATTTTATTTATATAGAAAATTTTGTCAAAGTTTTATTTCTATAGAACATTTTGTCAAAGCTTTATTTCTATATAAAATTTTGTCAAAATTTTATTTCTATAGAAAATTTTGTCAAAGTTTTATTTCTATAGAAAATTTTGTCAAAGTTTTATTTCTATGAAAAATCTTGTCAAGATTTGATTTCCATAGAAAATTTTGTCAAGATTTTATTTTTATAGAAAATTTTGTCAAAATTTTATTTTTATAGAAAATTTTGTCAAAATTTTATTTTTATAGAAAATTTTGTCAAAATTTTATTTCTATAGAAAATTTTCTCAAAATTTTATTTTTATAGAAAGTTTTGTCAAAATTTTATTTTTATAGAAAGTTTTGTCAAAATTATATTTCTATAGAAAATTTTGTAAAAATTATATTTACATAGAAAACTTTGTCAAAATTTTATTTCTCTAGAAAATTTTGTTAAAATTTTTGTTTCTATAAAAAAGTTTGTCAAAATTTTATTTCTATAGAAAATTTTGTCAAATGATATGTTCGTCACGAGCACTGTCGTCCGGAATAACTGATAGTCTGTAAAGCACATTAATTTAGCTTTGCAGACTTTTCTTTCGATATGTATCTCTATATGCATTCCCTATACCATAAACAAATTCGGGAAAAGAAAGTTTCATCTCTTTAATTTTTTATATCGTCTCATTGGGAGATGTTGCATGAAAAAGAGTATATGTGTGGTCTGGCCGTAACTTAGCTTCAATTGAATTTCCTTAGGTTCTTTACGATTGTTTGTTTGTGTGTGTGTAATAGAGAGTGAGTGAGTGCCAGTGTGTGAGTGTCATTTTGTGATTCTTTTGATCGACGAATGCTCATTCTATGCCATGGCAATTCATTTTCATTCTATTCTATTCGAATCTATTCTCGTCATTGATTTTCGATTTTCATCAACTCTCTCTCTCTTCTACTCCCTTTCTCTCTCTCTCTATGTCTTTGCATGGTGGCCATATGGACAGATACGTCATTGAATCGCCACGCTGGTTGATTAGCAAGAAACGCTTTGGTGATGCGATTAGGCAATTTAAGAAAATTGCCGCCATCAATGGACATCAATTTGACATGAGTGAAAAAGAGTTGGCTGCCATCTACAAAAGCAGTGACGAGGAGGTAACGTACGGCATAGCATCCTTATTTTCTGGTTGGCGTTTAGCAAGGAATACCTGCATCATGGGTTTCAGTTGGTGAGTATGTGAAAAAAATCAAATCAAAAGGCATGAGCCACTAATAAATTCCTTTTGTTTATATGAAATTTTTTTGTTTTTTTTTAATCGAACGTTGAAGAAAGTCATTGGGTAAATTTGATGCAAATTTAATTCCATGACATTCGATTTAAAATGGATTAAAAGGCGAATATTTTTTTACAAACCTAAAACATTTTCATCTATAGTTTTCAGACATTGTCGATTTTAAATATTTATTATAGATCACAGGGTAAATGGCAAAGTTGAAATGTGACAATTTTTGCACAACATATTGCTCCCTTTAGAAAATTATAACATAAAAATTGCGGACTATACAGATGATCTATGTTAATACTCACAGTCAAGGAAAATTACCAGGTATAATTGGAAGAATACGAGAGCGATTCCGCTACACCAGACAAAAAATTGAGCAAAGCCAAAATGGGGAAAGGGTTGCAACTAAAACCAACTATTAGACTTATTACGCCATCTAGTAGTGTAGTCAAGTCATATATCCAGTCAGTGTTGCCAGTATTTTCTGGATCTTGTCCCCGAATTAGGACGCAAATAATTTCGTCCTATTTTTGTGAACATTTATTTCTAAAGAAAATGTTGTCAAAATTTTATTTCTATAGAAAATTTTGTCAAATTTTAATTTTTACAGACATTTTTGTCAAGATTGTATTTCCAAAGAAAACTTTGTCAAAATTTTATTTCTATAGAAAATTTTGTCTAAATTTTTCTTTCTATAAACAATTTTGTCTAAATTTCTCTTTCTATAGAAAATTTTGTCAAAATTTTATTTCTAGAGAAAATGTTGTCAAATTTTTCTTTCTCTGGAAAATTTTATCAACATTTTATTTCTATAGAAAATTTTATCAAAATTTTATTTCTATAGAAAATTTTTTCAAAATTTTATGTCTAGAGAAAATGTTGTCAAAATTTTATTTCTACAGAAAATTTTGTCAAATTTTTCTTTCTATAGAAAATTTTATTTCTATAGAAAATTTTGCCAAAATTTTATTTCTAGAGAAAATTTTGTTATATTTTTCTTTTTATAGAAAATTTTATCAACATTTTATTATAGAAAATTTGGTCAAAAATTTATTCCTAGAGAAAATTTTCTCAAAATTGTATTTCTATAGAAAATTTTGTCTAAATTTTATTTCTAGAGTAAAATTTTGTCTAAATTTTATTTCTGTAGAAAATTTTATCAAAATTTTATTTCTATAGAAAATTTTGTCAAAAATTTTAATTCTATAGAAAATTTCGTCAAATTTTTATTTCAAGAGAAAATTTTGTCAACATTTTATTCCTAGAGATAATTTTCTCAAAATTTTACTTCTATAGAAAATGTTTCCAAAATTTTATTTCTATAAAAAATGTTGCCAACATTTTATTCCTAGAGAAAATTTTCTCAAAATTTTATTTCTATAGAAAATTTTGTCTAAATTTTATTTCTAGAGAAAATTTTGTTAAAATTTTATTTCTAAAAAAAATGTTGTCAAATTTTTCTTTCTATAGAAAATTTTATCAACATTTTATTTCTATAGAAAATGTTGTCAAAAATTTTATTTCTATAGAAAATGTTGTCAAAAATTTTATTTTTATAGGAAATTTGGTCAAAAATTTATTCCTAGAGAAAATTTTCTCAAAATTTTATTTCTATAGAAAATTTGGTCAACATTTTATTTCTAGAGAAAATTTTGTCAATTTTTTCTTTCTATAGAAAATTGTATCAATTTTTTCTTTCTATAGAAAATTTTGTCAAAAAGTTTAATTGTATAGAAAATTTTGTCAAAATTTTATTCCTCGAGATAATTTTGTCAAAATTTGATTCCTCGAGATAATTTTCTCAAAATTTTATTTCAGAAAAATTTTGTCAAAATTTTATTTCAGAAAAAATTTTGTCAAATTTTTCTTTCTATAGAAAATTTTATAAATATTTTCTTTTTACAGAAAATTTTATCAAAATTTTATTTCTATAGAAAATTTGGTCAAAAATTTTTTTCTGTAGAAAATTTTATCAAAATATTATTTCTAGAGAAAATTTTGCCTAAATTTTATTTCTTTAGAAAATTTTTGTCAAAAATTTGTTTTTATTTATCTACAGAAAATTTATGAAGTAACATACCGTGAATGAAGTACCATATAAAACTAACAACAAAAAAATATTTAAAATTGGCGAGTTGGCAAACAAAATTTTATTTTCTTTAAAATTCAGTCTTGACAATAATCTTCCAATGGAATTTTTGTTGAAATTTAGTGAAAAGTACTTTTTTGCTCAAAGAAATACCTTTTTTTACTTTCTTAAAAATTGTATTTTTTATCCCTGATTTCTAGTTGTAAAATACAGAAAACACTGACCAGTGGGAGAGAACATTATACACAATTTTTGGGTGATAAAAAAATATAGATTTTGGTGTCTGCTAGAAGGACCTCGATGTTTATATTGCCAAGGATGATATGGTTGCTAGGTAGATTTCAGGCTGAAACTTTAGTAGGCTCCAAGAAAGCATGCAAGTTGAAATTACAATTTTTTACTCCTAGTTCCTCATCACGAAAACGCCCATACACCAGATTTGATAAATTTTATACTTTAGTACCATTTTCTGTATTGTTTCCAATGAAAAAAACAAGTAAATATGGCCGAAAAAGCGGTCAGGCCGGGCGGTGGGGGGAATATTTTCATGGGGCGCATATCCATTATAAAGCGTCGTCTCACATTTGTTGCTCTGCTTCATTTGGGTTTTGTGGCTCATTTTCTTAGGGTCCATGTTCAGGATTTAACAATGGTGGTAACAGCAAACAAATTTGGTGTTGTTGTTTTCCATATAATTTTTTTGGGGTCATATATCATATAGGTTTGGGGCTAATTTTCATAGCGCCTTTTGTTCTGATATTCTTTTTCATTAATTTTCTATAAGGTATAAAATGTTGACAACATTTTCTATAGGAATAAAAGTTTGGCAAAATTTTCTATAGAATTAAAACAGATTCTTAGAAATAAAATTTTTAAAAATAAGACTTTTTTGTTTGGTGGGTTTTTGGTAACATGTTCTCCAAATTTTGGTAGATTAGTTTTGGCTCGAGTGGTATTCGTGTTCTCAAAATTTTATTTTAGGGTCGATTTTCATTATATTTCGTGTGAGCTCAGTTTTATTTGGCTCATATTCATTAAGAGGCGTCGCCCCAATGTGGGATTTTGGGACTCATTTTCCTAGGGCATACACCGCTGCCTGTGGTTCTATGTGGTGATGAGACCTTTTTTTATTACAGTTACATTTTTTGGGGCTTAGTTTCATGGGTCTCATATTAATTATGAAGCGTCGCTCGATTTTGGGGTTTTGGGGCTCATTTTCCAGGGGTCTATTTTCATACTTTTGCTTGTGGTTCCATGTGGAAATTAGTCATAATTTTGTTGATTGAGATTGATTTTCATGCTTCAATTAGGTTAGGTTAGGTTAGGTGGCAGCCCGATGTATCAGGCTCACTTAGACTATTCAGTCCATTGTGATACCACATTGATGAACTTCTCTCTAATCACAGAGTGCTGCCCGATTCCATATTAAGCTCAATGACAAGGGACCTCCTTTTTATAGCCGAGTCCGAACGGCGTTCCAAATTGCACTTAGAGAAGCTTTGAGACCCTCACAAATGTCACCAGCATTACTGAGGTGGGATAATCCACCGTTGAAAAACTTTTTGGTGTTCAGCCGAAGCAGGAATCGAACCCACGACCTTGGGTATGCAAGGCGGGCATGCTAACCATTGCAACACGGTGGTTCCCTTCTTCATTTATATTTCATTGGGGTACATTTTCATGGGCTTCATATTAATTGTGAAGCGTCGTTCCACATGTGGGGCCCTGTTTCATTTGAGGTTTGAGTTTCATATTTTTTCTGTGATGCCATGTGAAAATTAGTCCTTATTTGTTTTTTGGGAGTGATTTTCATGTTTCAGTTACATTTTATTGGGGCTTAGTTTCATGGGCCTCATTTTAACTCAATCAAACGTTGCCCTTTTGGGGCCCTGTTTCATTTGGGCTTTGGGCCTCTTTTCATACAGTCTTTTCATAATTTTGACAAGAATATGTTTTTATGTGTTTTCCGTTATGCTCATTCCGAAAAATATATTTTTTTCAGGTGCGTTGTAGCTGTTTCATACTTTACATTGGTGCTGTTCAGTTCTCGAATGAATGGAAATCCTTTCTTGAATTTTCTTATGCAGAGTATTGTGGAAATTCCAGCATACATGCTGGGAAAATATATTGGTAGGTATCAAAAATCACAAGAAACTTTGCGTTAAGTGAAAAAAAAAGAAAAAACTAAAAATATTAAAATTGAGCCAACGAAATTTTTTCATTACACAGAAAAAAATATCACCAAAAAATTTCCAAGTTGACTGAAGTTGAAAAAAAATTTAAATTAATAAATTAATTGATACAATAAACATTTTAATCAAGATAGAAGCATTAAATTAATCAAGTCAAGTGATTGAAAACTTTTAATTAATTTATATATAAATTAAATTTAATTTTTAATTTTAATGAAACTCAGAAGACTAGGTCAGTTAAAAAATTGATGGAAAGTTTTTTTATATTTTTAAATAAAAATTTATATCAAACACTCACTGTTTAATCAAATTAAAAATACCAAGTCGGTTAAGAAAATTAATGAAAATACACAGAAAAATATTTCACGAAAAATTTTGCAATTAAAGTTTTAATTGAGTTTTAAAATAAAAAAACAAATAAACAATTCAATTAATTCCAAAAAATTTTTAACTGAAACAAAAATCAATCACAAAAATTAATAGCATCAATTAGTGTTTTAATTGAATCAATTATTTTTTTTTTTAATTAACTATCAATTCATTTTTTAATTGATACTAACATTACTGTAATTGTAGACATATGAATTAAAAAATTTATTTGATCAATTAGTTTCGTGATTAAATCAGAAAAAATTGAAAAAAATTCAATTAACAAAATAATTGATCCAATTAACTTTTTAATCAAGACAGATCATTTAGTTAATCAATAACTAATGATTGATAATGATTGAAAATTGTAAAATTTTTAATTAATTTATAAATAAATTTAATAAAAATTTTTAATTTTAATGAAACTCGGAAGACTACACAGAAAAAAATTTCACGAAAATGTTTCCAATTAAAATGTTAATTGAGTTTTAAAAAATATTCAATTAAACATTTAATTGATTCAACAAAATTTTTAATTGAAACAAAAATCAAGCACAAATATTAATAGTATCAATTAATTTTTTAATTGACCTTCAATTAATTTTTTAATTGATACTATCATTTCTGTGATTGAAGACATTTCAATTAAAAAATTAATTGGATCAATTAATTTCGTGATTGAACCAGAAAAAAAATTTTTTGTGTAGGCCAGTTAAAAAAAGTGATGGGATATTTTTAAATAAAAATTTATATCAAACAATCATTGTTTAATAACTAAGTCGGTTAAGAAAGTAAATGAAAATACACCGAAAAATATTTCACGAAAAGTTTTCCAATTAAAGTTTTAATTGACTTAAAAAAAAAAAATAAACTATTTAATTATTTAAAAAAATTGTTTAACTGAAAAAAAAATCAATCACAAAAATTAATAGTGTTTCAATGGGATCAATTATTTTTTTAAATTGATTTTCAATTAATTTTTTAATTGATACTAACATTACTGTGATTGAAGACATATCAATTAAAAAATTTATTTGATGAATTAGTTTCAGAAAAAAATTGAAAAAAAATTCAAATAACAAAATAATTGATCCAATTAACTTTTTAATCAAGATAGAAGCATTAAGTTAATCAATATCTAATGATTGATAATGATTGAAAATTTTAAAATTTTTAATTAATTTATAAATAAATTCAATTAAAATTTTTAATTTTAATGAAACTCGGACTACACAATTAAAAATTCCAATTAAAATTTTAATTGAGTTTTAAAAAATATTCAATTAAAAATTTACTTGATTCAACAAAATTTTTAATTGAAACAAAAATGAAGCACAAATATTAATAGTATCAATTAATTTTTTAATTGGATCAATTAGTTTTTAATTGATACTATCATTTCTGTGATTGAAGACATTTCAATTAAAAAATTAATTGGATCAATTAATTTCGTGATTGAACCAGAAAAAATTTTTTTGTGTGTAGGTCAGTTAAAAAAAGTGATGGGAACTTTTTTTATATTTTTAAATAAAAATTTTTATCAAACAATCACTGTTTAATAACTAAGTCGATTAAGAAAGTAAATGAAATTACACCGAAAAACATTTCACGAAAAATTTTCCAATTAAAGTCTTAATTGACTTAAAAAAAAAAAAACAAATAAACTATTTAATTATTTAAAAAAATTGTTTAACTGAAAAAAAAAAATCAATCACAAAAATTAATAGCAGCAATTAGTGTTTTAATTGGATCAATTAATTTTTTAATTGACTTTCAATTAATTTTTTAATTGATACTAACATTACTGTGATTGAAGACATATCAATTAAAAAATTAATTTGATCAATTAGTTTCGTGATTAAATCATAAAAATATATCTTTTGTGTGTAGTTACGTTTTTAATTAAAAAAATAAATTGATGTTTGTCATTAACATCAATTAAATTTTTAATAGAATCAATTAATTTTTTAATCAAATATTTTTTTTATGCCCAATTAAAACAGTGATTAATACTATCATTTTCGTGATTGAAGATTTTTCGATTAAATTGATTAATTGATCAATCACATTTCGTGATTGAATGGTAAAAAAAATTGTTTGTGTGTAGGATACAAAAAAAATCTTTAATAATATGTTTCGTTATTTAATTAAAAACAAGTAAGGAAAGTCTAAAGTCGGGCGGGGCCGACTATATTATACCCTGCACTACTTTGTAGATCTAAATTTTCGATACCATATCACATCCGTCAAATGTGTTGGGGGCTATATATAAAGGTTTGTCCCAAATACAAATACATAAATATCACTCGATCTGGACAGAATTTGATAGACTGCTACACAATCTATAGACTCAAAATTTAAGTCGGCTAAGGCACTAGGGTGGAACATAATGTTAGTAAAAAAATATGGGAAACGTTTAAATCTGAAGCAATTTTAAGGAAACTTCGAAAACGTTTATTTATGATTTATTGCTCGATATATATGTATTAGAAGTTTAAGGAAAATTAGTCATTTTTACAACTTTTCGACTAAGCAGTGGCGATTTTACAAGGAAAATGTTGGTATTTTGACCATTTTTGTCGAAATCAGAAAAACAACCAAATTTGTCACGCATAGCTACAATGCTAATTCTACTCCCTGTGCAAAATTTCAACTAAATCGGAGTTAAAAATTGGCCTCTGTGGTCATATGAGTATAAATCGGGCGAAAGCTATATATGGGAGCTATATCTAAATCTGAACCGATTTCAACCAAACTTGGCACGCATAGCAACAATGCTAATCCTACTCCCTGTGCAAAGTTTCAACTAAATCGGAGTTAAAAATTGGCCTCTGTGGTCATATGAGTATAAATCGGGCGAAAGCTATATATGGGAGCTATATCTAAATCTGAACCGATTTCAACCAAATTTGGCAGGCATAGCAACAATGCTAATTCTACTCCCTGTGCAAAATTTCAACTAAATCGGAGTTAAAAATTGGCCTCTGTGGTCATAGGAGTGTAAATCGGGCGAAAGCTATATATGGGAGCTATATCTAAATCTGAACCGATTTCAACCAAACTTGGCACGCATAGCAACAATGCTAATCCTACTCCCTGTGCAAAATTTCAACTAAATCGGAGTTAAAAATTGGCCTCTGTGGTCATATGAGTGTAAATCGTGCAAAAGCTATATATGGGAGATATATCTAAATCTTAACCGATTTCAACCAAATTTGGCACGCATAGCTATAATGCTAATTCTACTCCCTGTGCAAAATTTCAACTAAATCAGAGTTAAAAATTGGCCTCTGTGGTCATATGAGTGTAAATCGGGCGAAAACTATATATGGGAGCTATATCTAAATCTGAACCGATTTCAACCAAATTTGGCACGCATTGCAACAATGCTAATTCTACTCCCTGTCCATCATTTCAACTAAATCGGAGTTAAAAATTGGCTTCTGTGGTCATATGAGTGTAAATCGTGCAAAAGCTATATATGGGAGATATATCTAAATCTTAACCGATTTCAACCAAATTTGGCAAGCATAGCTACAATGCTAATTCTACTCTCTGTGCAAAATTACAACCAAATTGGGGTAAAACTCTGGCTTCTGTGACCGTATTAGTCCGTATCGGGCGAAAGATATATATATGGGAGCTATATCTAAATCTGAACAGATTTCAATCAAATTTGGCACACTTGACTATAGTGCTAATTGTTCTTATTGTGCAAAATTTTAGGCAAATTAGGGTAAAACTCTGGCTTCTGGGGCCAAATAAGTCCATATCGGGCGAAATATATATATGGGAGCTATATCTAAATCTGAACCGATTTCTTCCAAAATCAATAGGGATCTATTCTGAGCCAAAGCACATACCTGTGCCAAATTTGAAGTCGATTGGACTAAAACTGCGACCTAGACTTTGATTACAAAATGTGTTCGCGGACAGACGGACATCGCTATATTGACTCAGGAGCCCACCCTGAGCATTTTTGCCAAAGACACCATGTGTCTATCTCGTCTCCTTCTGGGTGTTGCAAACATATGCACTAACTTATATAAAAACAAGTTAGGAAAGTCTAAAGTCGGGCGGGGCCGACTATATTATACCCTGCACCACTTAGTACATCTAAATTTTCGATACCATATCACATTCGTCAAACGTGTTGGGGGCTATATATAAAGCTTTGTCCCAAATACATACATTTATATATCACTCGATCTGGACAGAATTTGATAGACTTCTACAAAATCTATAGACTCAAAATTTATGTCGGCTAATGCACTAGGGTGGAACACAATGTTAGTAAAAAAAATATGGGAAACATTTAAATCTGAAGCAATTTTAAGGAAACTTCGCAAAAGTTTATTTATGATTTATCGCTCGATATATATGTATTACAAGTTTAGGAAAATTAGAGTGAGTTTTACAACTTTTCGACTAAGCAGTGGCGATTTTACAAGGAAAATGTTGGTATTTTGACCATTTTTGTCTAAATCAGAAAAACATATATATGGGAGCTATATCTAAATCTTAACCGATTTCAACCAAATTTGGCACGCATAGCTAGAATGCTAAATCTACTCCCTGTGCAAAATTTCAACTAAATCAGAGTTAAAAATTGGCCTCTGTGGTCATATGAGTGTAAATCGGGCGAAAGCTATATATGGGAGCTATATCTAAATCTGAACCGATTTCAACCAAATTTGGCACGCATAGCAACAATGCTAATTTTACTCCCTGTGCAAAATTTAAACTAAATCAGAGTTAAAAATTGGCCTCTGTGGTCATATGAGTGTAAATCGGGCGAAAGCTATATATGGGAGCTATATCTAAATCTGAACCGATTTCAACCAAATTTGGCACGCATTGCAACAATGCTAATTCTACTCCCTGTGCACAATTTCAACTAAATCGGAGTTAAAAATTGGCCTCTGTGGTCATATGAGTGTAAATCGTGCAAAAGCTATATATGGGAGATATATCTAAATCTTAACCGATTTCAACCAAATTTGGCACGCATAGCTACAATGCTAATTCTATTCCCTGTGCAAAATTTCAACTAAATCGGAGAAAAAAAATGGCCTCTGTGGTCATATGAGTTTAAATCGGGCGAAAGCTATATATGGAAGCTATATCTAAATCTGAATCGCTTTCAACCAAATTTGGCACGCATAGCTACAATGCTAATTCTACTCCCTGTGCAAAATTTCAACCAAATTGGGGTAAAACTCTGGCTTCTGGGACCGTATTAGTCCATATCGGGCGAAAGATATATATGGGAGCTATATCTAAATCTGAACAGATTTCAATCAAATTTGGCACACTTGACTATAGTGCTAATTGTTCTTCTTGTGCAAAATTTTAGGCAAATTAGGGTAAAACTCTGGCTTCTGGGGCCAAATAAGTCCATATCGGGCGAAATATATACATGGGAGCTATATCTAAATCTTAACCGATTTCTTCCAAAGTCAATAGGGATCTATTCTGAGCCAAAACACATAGCTGTGCCAAATTTGAAGTCGATTGGACTAAAACTGATTACAAAATGTGTTCACGGACAGACGGACATGGCTATATCGACTCAGGAGCCCACCCTGAGCATTTTTGCCAAAGACACCATGTGTCTATCTCGGCTCCTTCTGGGTGTTGCAAACATATGCACTAACTTATAATACCCTGTTCCACAGTGTGGAGCAGGGTATAAAAATTACAACAATAACGAAACCTTTCATTGTATTTATGAAATTGTTTTGTTGGCTTTATTTGAATGACAAATTACTATAACCAAGATTTTTCCACGAGTGTAATAAAAATCTAAAAAAATCCCTACAGGTGACAAATTTGGCCGACGTTTCACCAATAGCTCCTCATTCTTTGTCTCATTTTTGGCATGTATACCATTGATTATATTGGCAACAGGTAAATGTAGAATATTCAAAAAATAAAAATTAAAAAAAAAAAATAATTTACAATTGTTTTTTCTATTTTCCTAATTTTCTAGAGGAAAAATATGAAATAATTGTCATGGGTTTGGCTGCATTCATCAAATTTTTAAATGCTGTCACATTCTTCACTGCCAGCTTACAGGGTATGGAAATTTATCCCACATGTATGCGTCAGACGGGCATTGCCCTTGGCACCATCCTGGCCAATGCTGTTGGTATTTTGGCACCATATCTGGTCTATTTAGGCACCACGGTAGACATCCGCAGTCCTTATTATATTCTGGGAGCGTTGTTCTTCTTTGGCGCGGTGGGAGCTTTATTCTTACCCGAAACCTTACATAAGAAGTTACCCGATACCATGGAAGAGGCTCGTAACTTTGGCAGACATGATGTAAGTGATGATGATGATGATGGTGATGATGAGTGTATTTTTTTGTTGCGGTTTTGGAGAATGAATTTTGGCATAACAACTCTTGCCGGCTTAGCTAGCATTTGGCATAACTTAATATAGAGGAGTTTTGCTAGGGATATTTTTTTTATGATATAAAGAAATTCTTTATCTTTTGTAAAAATTTTGTATCTTATTAAGAATGTATTTTCTTTTCTTTTTTTTATAGAAATTCTTCAGTTTACCTAAGGCTCCAGCACCCACACCTGCCAAAATGGATGAAACAACAGAGAAATTAAATAAAGCCGAATATGCCCCATAAGGCATAGAGTTTTCATTGTTTATGCCATCATTTTGGCTTTGTGATTTTTTTTTTTTAGCCTAAATTTCTTCTTTTTCCTTCTTCAGTATTTGATGATTTCAATAGAAGCGGATGGATATTCTTTTCGCTTCCTTAGTTCCTTTGTCCATGTAGAAAACAATCGAAAAAAAAAACGAGGGTGACAATGTGATGTATGTACTTTAAGATATTTCTATTTAATTTTAGTTCAATTATTTTTATTTTTTTTTTTTTTCAAATTAATTTCTATGTACGAATGTATATAATTTTACAGATATTTGAAGTTTGTTTGTACATATATAGAATTATTTGTATGTGAATTTAATTTAAATTAATTAAATAAGAAATATTTTAATTAAATTGGAATAAGATTATTTTTAAATGCGAATTGTGTTGTATTTGTTTTTGGTTCTCTAACGGGGTTTACATTGAGAAAAAATGACACAGAAAAGTATTAATTGCAATAAAAGGTGGTACCCTAGTTTTTATACACAGAAAAAAATTTCACGAAAATTTTTCCAATTAAAATTTTAATTGAGTTTTAAAAAATATTCAATTAAAAATTTAATTGAATCAACAAATTTTTTAATTGAAACAAAAATCAATCACAAAAATTAATAGTATCAATTAATTTTTTAATTGGATCAATTAATTTTTTAATTGACCTTCAATTAATTTTTTAATTGATACTATCATTTCTGTGATTGAAGACATTTCAATTAAAAAATTAATTGGATCAATTAATTTCGTGATTGAATCAGAAAAAAAAATTTTTGTGTGTACCAAAAACAAGTAAGGAAAGTCTAAAGTCGGGAGGGGCCGACTATATTATACCCTGCACCACTTTGTAGATTTCGATACCATATCACATCCGTCAAATGTGTTGGGTGCTATATATAAAGGTTTGTCCCAAAAACATACATTTAAATATCACTCGATTTGGACAGAATTAGATAGACTTTTACAAAATCTATAGACTCAAAATTTAAGTTCGCTAATGCACTAGGGTAGAACACAATTTTAGTAAAAAAATATGGGAAACATTTAAATCTGAAGCAATTTTAAGGAAACTTCGCAAAAGTTTATTTATGATTTATCGCTCAATATATATGTATTAGAAGTTTAGGAAAGTTAGAGTCATTTTTACAACTTAGTCGACTAAGCAGTGGCGATTTAACAAGGAACATTTTGGTATTTTGGCCATTTTTGTCGAAATCAGAAAAACATTTATATGGGAGCTATATCTAAATCTGAACCGATTTCAACCAAATTTGGCACGCAAAGCTACAATGCTAATTCTACTCCCTGTGCAAATTTTCAACTAAATCGGAGTAAAAAATTGGCCTCAGTGGTCATATGAGTGTAAATCGAGCGAAAGCTATATATGGGAGCTATGTATAAATCTGAACCGATTCTAATGAAATTTGGCACGCATAGCTACAATGCTCAATCTACTCCCTGTGCAAAATTTCAACAAAATGGGGCCAAAACTCTGGCTTCTAGGACCATATTAGTCCATATCGGGCGAAAGATATATATGGGAGCTATATCTAAATCTGCATCGATTGCAACCAAATTTGGCACGCATGGCGACAATGCTAAATCTACTCCCTGTGCAAAATTTCAACCAACGATTGGACTTAAATTGCTACCTAGACTTTGATCACAAAAATGTGTTCACAGACAGACGGACGGACGGACGGACGGACTGACAGACGGACATGGTTATATCGACTCAGGGACCCACCCTGAGCATTATTGCCAAAGACACCATGTGTCTATCTCGTCTCCTTCTGGGTGTTACATTCACTAACTTATAATACCCTGTTCCACAGTGTGGCGCAGGGTATAAAAATATATACAGTGAGTCACAGTGAAAATGGCCCACCCACACAAATTTAGTTGTTAGAATGAGAACCTCATTTTCTTGCAAATATATATTTCAATTTCTTTTATTTTCTTAAAATATAGATAAATACAAACTAAATATAATATTAGAAAGACCTTAAAATTCTATCAATTCATAAAACAAAAATGTTTTTAAGGAAAACAAAAAAACTCACGCCACAGTGAAAATGACCCAAAATGTTTAACTAAATATTTTAATTCAGTAAATTATATCTAATATTTAGTGGAAAATCCTTTTTGTTTAATGACCGATTTTAAGCGTCATGGCATGGATTCTACCAATTTTGTTGTGTAAGAAGGGCTTATTTTTGCCATTCTTCCACTAATGCTCTCTTCAAGTCTTCCTTGCAGGATATATGATATTTTCGAATTTCCACTTCAAGTTTATACACGCTCACAAAAAATCGCTTCTGTAACATATACTCCCAAACATATTTTGCTTCAAGCATATATATTTTTGGGTATTGCCCAAACATTTATATGTTTGATCTCTTCCAATATATAATATGTTTGAAAGCATATTGGTCTAAACAATATATGTTTGGGTAGTCTAAGTTCCAAACATTTTGTATTTTTGCATCCAAATTCAATAATGTTGTCTTCCAAAAAACAATATGTTATTATGTGAACATATAATATGTTTGGAAGCATTTTGCACCCAAAAATATTATATGCTTAAAAAAAATTCTCCCAAACAATATTGTGCTCAAAATTTTATTTATTTATTTATATATTTACAATCGTAATGAATTATGAAAACAAACAGGTAATACAGGTGCTAACAACATAGGTTTTCGACCTGAATGCTCAAAATTTTGTTTCTGCCCAATTGTATATTCCCCCACATCTTTCTCACTTCCACGAGATTTTTTAGTTCTTAGCACCTTTTTCTGTAATACAAACATTGTAGAAGAAATTATTCAATTTTATGATTTTTATTTTATTTTAATTTTACCTTTTGCCGGACGGGGATTCGAACAGCGGACCACACAGTTTGTAAGGATCAAAGAAGTAGCTGATCAATTGCCCAAGGAAAAATAAAATGTTAATTTTGTAATAACAAGCAACAACCACCAACTTAATTCAATATCGCTCCCTGTTAAATAGCGCTCCAAGCCACTAAACACATATATGTTTATAGGCTATTTCTAAATTAATATATGTTTGCATCCAAGCATATTATATTTACAAACATTTTATGTCCCAAACATAATATGTTCTAACATATTAACATATATGTCCCAAACATGTTATGCTAGTTTATGAACATTATATGCTTGCACTCAAAAATATTGTGTTTAAAAATTTGTTATTTTCTCGGAAATCATGTATCTGCTTTCGGCAAGCAGGTTATATTTGACGAGAAAATAACATTTTAGTGAAAAACATGTTACATGGTCAACATACAAAAATAACATTTTGCTTCTGAAACATGTTTGAGGTGACCATATTCCTTCTCTGCGTGTGGTGTTAGTACAGGGTCCTTAACAACTATGAAAAAATCGGTTCATATCGGTTCATAAATATATATAGCCCCCATATAAACGATCCCTAGAACTCCGGAGCCTATTGAAGGAAATTTCATCCCATCCGGTTGAAATTTGATTCTTGGTGTTAGTATATGACCACTAATACCCATGCAAAAATTGGTCCACATCGGTCCATAAATACCCAGCAAAAAAAGCGTCGTCAAAAAAGTAATGAAAATGTTCTTTTTGGATCCGGAAATGGTGCAAAATTGACTCAGAAGCGATGAATTTAACATGGGTTGTCATAGGACGGAAGTCCTCCATTTCAACAGCCGTTGCAATGAATTTGCATCACTTTTTTAGGTGTGATTCGAATTCACTATTTTGGATGTAAATTAAAAAATTCTGTGATATTTTGTCAAATAAATAATTTTTATAATTTTTAATGGATTCTAACGCTTGTCGGAAATATTTGACCACAAATATTTTCAAAAAATCAAAATTTTTTCAGATTGGATTTAACATTTTTTTCGACAAAATTTAAATGATTTGTACCATTTTATGAATTCTAACCTATTTTTAACCTATTTGAAACAAAAAAAAAAAAACAAAATTAAAATTACCCAATAAAAGTATGAAAAAACCAAGTTGTAAAAAATTTAATTAAAAGAACTTTCTGGGTAGTTAAAATAAAGAACACCATTGGGAGTGCATCTTCTGGAAGTGCTTTTAAAGTTGTGCCTTTGGAAGAACTACCAATTTTTTTTTTGCTGGGTATATATAGCACACATATAAACCGATCACCAGACTTTGCTTGCGAATACCTTTGGAGGAGCAAATTTCATCCGATCCGGTTGAAATTTGGTACTTGATATTAGTACGTAGTCTCTAATATTCATGCCAAAATTGGTCCATATCGGTCCATAATTATGTATAGCCCCCATGTAAACCGATCCCCAGATTTGGCTTGCGGAACGTCTTGAAGGAACAAAATTCATTCGATCCAATTGAAATTTGGAGTATGGTGTTGGTATATGTATGGTATGAATGGTATGGTACCATGCAAAAATTGGTCCATATCGGTTCATAATTAAATATAGCCCCCGCATAAACCGATCCCCAGATTTAACCTCCAAAGACTCTTGGAGGAGCAAACTACATCCGATCCGGTTGAAATTTGGCACGTGTTGTTAGTATAAGGTCTCTAACAACCATGCAAAAATTAGTTCATATCGGTCCATAATTTGACGTCCGGAGCCTATTGGAGGGGGAAATTTCATCCTGTCCGGTTGGAATTTGGTACTTGGTGTTAGTATATGACCTCTAATACCCATGCAAAAATTGGTCCACATCGGTCCATAATTATATATAGCCCCCATATAAACCGATCCCCAGATTTGGCTTGCGGAGCTTCTAAGAGAAGCAAATTTCATCCAATCCGGTTGAAATTTGGTACGTGGTGTTAGTATATGGTCTCTAATAACCATGCAAAAGTTGGTCCATATCGGTTCATAATTATATATAGCCCCCATATTAACCGATCCCCAGATTTAACTTCCGGAGCCTCTTGAAGGAACAAAATTCATACGATTCGGTTGAAATTTGGTACATTGCGCCAAAAGTGGTTCGTATCGATCTATAGTTATATATAGCTCCCAGATAAACATATCCCCAATCACAGAGAAATCACGATTGCCAAAAGTAATTTACCACAATTTTATTGCCATAGAAAATTTTGTCAAAATTTTATATTTCTATAGAAAAGTTTATATTTCTATAGAATTTTGTCAAAACTTCTTTTCTATAGAAAATTTTGTCAAAATGTTGTTTCTATAGAAAAAATTTGTCAAAATTTTATTTCTATAGAAAATTTTGTCAAAATTTTATTTCTATAGAAAATTTGGTCAACATTTTGTTTCTGTAGAAAATTTTGTCAAAATTTTATTTCTTTAGAAAATTTTGTACAAATTTTATTTCCATAAAAAATTTTGTCAAGATTTTATTTCTATTGAAAATTTTGTCAAAATTTAATTTCTATAGAAAATTTGGTCAACATTTTGTTTCTGTAGAAAATTTTGTCAAAACTTCTTTTATGTAGAAAATTTTGTCAAAATTTTATATCGGTAGAAAATTTTGTCAAAATTTTATTTCTATAGTAAATTGTGTTAAAAGTTTATTTCTATAGAAAATTTGGTCAACATTTTGTTTCTGTAGAAAATTTTGTCAAAATTTTATTTCCATAGAAAATTTTGTACAAATTTTATTTCCATAAAAATTTTGTTCAACATTTTATTTCTATTGAAAATTTTGTCAAAATTTAATTTCTATAGAAAATTTTGTCAACATTTTATATCTATGGAAAATTTGTCAAAATTTTATTTCTATCGAAAATTTTGTCACAATTTTATTTCTATAGAAAATTTTGTCAAAAATTTATGTCTATAGAAAATTTTGTCAGAATTTTATTTCTATAGAAAATTTGGTCAACATTTTGTTTCTGTAGAAAATTTTGTCAAAATTTTATTTCTATAGAAAATTTTGTACAAATTTTATTTCCATAAAAAATTTGGTCAACATTTTATTTCTATAGAATATTTTGTCAAAATTTAATTTCTATAGAAAATTTTGTCCAATTTTTATTTCTTTGGAAAATTTCGTCAAAAATTTTATTTCTATAGAAATTTTTGTCAAAATTTTATTTCTATAGAAGATTTTGTCAAAATTTTATTTCTATAGTAAATTGTGTTAAAAGTTTATTTCTATAGAAAATTTTGTCAACATTTTGTTTCTGTAGAAAATTTTGTACAAATTTTATTTCCATAAAAATTTTGGTCAACATTTTATTTCTATTGAAAATTTGGTCAAAATTTAATTTCTATAGAAAATTTTGTCAACAGTTTATATCTATGGAAAATTTGTCAAAATTTTATTTCTATCGAAAATTTTGTCACAATTTTATTTCTATAGAAAATTTTGTCAAAATTTTATTTTGTCAAAAATTTATGTCTATAGAAAATTTTTTCAGAATTTTATTTCTATAGAAAATTTGGTCAACATTTTGTTTCTGTAGAAAATTTTGTCAACATTTTATTTCTATAGAAAATTTTGTACAAATTTTATTTCCATAAAAAATTTGGTCAATATTTTATTTCTGTAGAAAATTTTGTCCAAATTTAATTTCTATAGAAAATTTTGTCCAAATTTTATTTCTTTGGAAAATGTTTTCAAAAATTTTTTCAAAATTTTATTTCTATAGAAAATTTTGTCAAAAATTTTATTTCTATAGAAATTTTTGTCAAAATTTTATTTCTATAGAAAATTTTGACAAAATTTTATTTCTAAAGATAATTTTGTCAACATTTTATATCTATTGAAAATTTGTCAAAATTTTTGTCAAAATTTTATTTCTATAGAAGATTTTGTCAAAATTTTATTTCTATAGCAAATTTTGACAAAATTTTATTTCTAAAGATAATTTTGTCAACATTTTATATCTATTGAAAATTTGTCAAAATTGTATTTCTTTGGAAAATTTTGTCAAAAATTTTGTTTCTATAGAAAATTTTGTCAAAATTTTGTTTCTATAGAAAATGTTGTCAACATTTTATTTCTATAGCAAATTTTGTCAAAATTTTATATCTAAAGAAAGTTTTCTCATTATTTTATATCTATTGGAAATTTGTCAAAATTTTATTTCTTTGGAAAGTTTTGTCAAAATTTTGTTTCTATAGAAAATGTTGTCAACATTTTATTTCTTTAGAAAAATTTGTTGCCAAAATTTTATTTCTATAGAAAATTCTTTAAAAATGTTATTTCTAAGAAAATTCTTTAAAAATTTTATTTCTATAGATAATTTTGTCAAAATGTTATTTCTATAGAAAATTTTGTCACAATTGAATGTATATAGAAAATTTTGTCAAAAATTTAGTTTATATAGAAAATGTTTCCAAAATGTTATTTCTAAAGAAAATTTTGTCAAACTCTAAAGAAAATTTTGTCAAACTATAGAAAATGTTGTCAAAATTTTATTTCTATAGCAAATTTTGTCAAAATTTTATTTCTAAAAAAAATTTTGTCAACATTTTATATCTATGGAAAATTTGTCGAAATTTTATTTCTTTTGAAAATTTTTTTCAAAAATGTTGTCATAATTTTATTTCTATAGAAAATTTTGTCAAAATTTTATTTCTATAGAAAATTTTGTCAAAATTTTACTTCTATAGAAAATTTTGTCAAAATTTTATTTCTATAGAAAATTTTGTCAAAATTTTATTTCTATAAAAATGTTTGTCAAAATTTTATTTCTATTGAAAATTCATGATGTATCTTTGCAAAATTTTTCATTCAACATTTTACGTTTATTGATAATAAAATAAAAACCACTGTTAGTGTTTGCTATTATTTTAAATTTCTATCGATTTTTTCATAGAAATTACCTGTGGCAGTTCAACGCATCCATAAATATGTCCCTGAAATCACTGAAATCCTCTCAAGTAAATGTCGCTCTCTTTAAAGGATATTTTTATGACATTGCATTGAATAAATTGCCAATATCTTTGTCGATAAAGGCAAACAATAGCTGTGTATTTCAATCACTTTAAATAAATTTCACGGTGAAAAATACCTGACAGCCACATAATACACATTTCATGTTCTATGGGCCGTAGCTCTGCAATTTACTTCCACAATCCTTTCACAGATGGCTTTAGGGTGAACACACAGTAGGGAGACAGATTGTTGGTCGATTGGTGGCTTGATAATATGTCTGATGGATTGACTTCAAGCATGGTTCGCTGATGGCTGATGGCAGACTGGATGTGCTGGGAACCACCGAAAAAGTTTCCATCATCATCATCTGAAGACAGGGGCTGTGTTTAAAATATAAACTCTACCTTAAATGAGGTCTATCATACCCTCTGTCAGAAATAACAAATTGATTTAGCGAGAGTTGCTGTTGTTGATGTTTTTGTTGTTGCACAGCACTATAATAACATCGACAAACGGAGGAAATCACTTCGACATTCAAAAAGAAGTACAAAAAAAAATTCTTTTTGCCGCAGCTTTTATATGCAGATGAGACTGTCAGGTGGATATGCGTAATTTTGGACAAATATATGACTACAGTCGATGCAAAGAGAGAGGGTTATGCGAAGGCGAAAAACTTAACAGTAGTGAAACGAGTTTGGTATCCTAATGTACATCAAAATGAAAACATTCCTATAATAGGTTAGGTTACGTATAGTGGCAGTCCGTTAGTTTAGGCTCATTTTGATTATTCCGTCCATTATGACACGACGATTGGGAACTTCTCTCGCAATCAATGAGTGCTGCAATGTTTAGCTCAATGACAAAGGACCTTCTTTTTTAGACGAGTCTACACGGCGTTTCACATTGCGGTGAAACACTCAGCGGAATAATCCTCCGCTGATAAACTTTTTGGTGTTCGGTCGAAGCTGGGACTGAAACCATGACCCTTTGTACACGAAGCGGACATGCCGACCATAGCACCACGGTGCCAAATGAAAAGGCAATCTTAGTGGCTAGGCCTGTCTTCTTATATATCTGGGGAAGTGCTATCTTGTTTATGTGACTTTAAGCATGTGTGTTTGTGTTGGTGTTTTGGTGTGTGTGTGTGTATGTTTTTTTTGGAGCTTCGTCAACATAATGGGGTTAATTTCACAAAGGTGAATTTTTTATAAATTACACTCACTTGGTTGAGGAACCACAAAATTGGATTTTATGCGTGCCATGCAAGTTGGTAGGAGATTTACATCCCGTTAAACTCAAAGCAACACAAACAACAACGAGACCTTGATGGAGAGAGTGAGCAGCAGAGATTGAGGGTATACAAGCACTGTTGCCACAGTTGGTAGAATTCTACCAAATATGGTAGATTTTGTAATGTTTGGTTGATTGGTAGAATTCTTGACGTTTTGGTAGATTTTGTCAAATCTTCTTCTTCAACTAAGTGGTAGTTCAACTTACTATATACAGAAATAAAATTTTGACACAATTCTCTATAGAAATAAACGTTATACCAAATATTCCTTGGAAATAAATTTTTTGGCAAATATTCTATAGAAATAAAATTAAAAAAAAATTCTATGGAAATGCAATTTTAATAAATTGAAATAAAATTTCGACAAAAATTTTCTATAGAAATATTATTTTGACAACATTTTTTATAGAAATAAAATTTTAAGAAATTTTTATATAGCAATGAAATCTTGACAAAATTTTATATGAACACAATTTTTAAAAAATTTTGTACAAAAATAAAATTTTGACAACATTTTCTTTACAAAAAAAAAAATTTGACAAAATTTTCAAAAAATTTTATAGAAATAAAATTTTGACAAAATTCTCTATAGAAATAAATTTTTTACCAAAGTTTTCTAATAGAAAAAAAATTAAGACAATTTTATATAGAATTAAAATTCTATATTCTGTAGAAATACAATTTTAACAAAATTTTCTATAGAAATTAAATTTTAACAAAATTTTTTATAGAATTAAAATTTTGGCAAAATTATTCAAATACAATTTCGACAACATTTTTTATGGAAATAAAATTCTCTATAGAAATTAATTTTTTACCAAATATTCTATACAAATGCATCTTTTACGAAATATTATATAGAATTAAAATTATATATTCTGTAGAAATAAAATTTTAACAAAATTTTGTATAGAAATAAAATTTTAACAACATTTTCTATAGAAAAAAATTTTTGACAACATTTTCTATCGAAATAAAATTTTGACAGAAATTTCTATAGAAATAAAATTTTGACACAAATTTTCTATAATAATAATATTTTGATAAAATTTTCTATAGAACTAACTAATTTTCACAAAATTTTCAAAGAAATAGCAAAAAAATTTTGACAAAATTTTCTATAGTAATACAATTTTGACAAAATATTTTATTGAAATAACATTTTTACAAAATTCTTTATAGAAGTAAATTTTTTACCAAATATTATATAGAAATAAATTTTAACAAAATTTTCTGTAGAAATAAAATTTTAAGAAAATTTTATATAGAAAAATTTTTTGACAAAATTTGCTATAGAAATCAAATTTTGATAAAATTTTCTATAGAAATTTTTACAACATTTTCAAAAAATTCTATAGAAATAAAATTTTGACAAAATTTCCTATCAAAATAAAATTTAGACAAAATTTTCTATTCAAATAAAATTTCGACAAAATTTTTCATGGAAATAAAATTTTCTAAAGAAATAAAATTTTGACATTTTCAAAAATTTCTATAAGATAAAATTTTGACAAAATTTTCAAAAATTTCTATAGAAACAGAATTTTGAAAAATTTTTGATGGAAATGAAATTTTGACAAAATTTTCTCTAGTAATAAAATTTTTGCAAAATGTTTTATAGAAATAAAATCTTAACGAAAGTTTCTATTGAAATAAAATTTAGATAAAATTTTATATAGAAATACAATTTTGGCAAAATTTTCTGTAGAAAAAAAGTTGACAAATTTTTATATAATACTAAAATGTTGACAAAATTTTATAAAAATTTCTATAGAAATAGAATTTTGACTAATTTTCTATAGAAATGAAATTTTGACAAAATTTTCTATAGTAATAAAATTTTGACAAAATTTTCTATAGAAATAAAATTTTGACAAAATTTTCTATAAACATGAAATTTTGACAAAATTGTGTATTGAAAAAAAAAAATGTTGACAAATTTTCTATAGTAATACAATTTTGACAAATTTTTCTATAGTAATAAAACTTTGAAAAAAATATATATTCCAATAAAATTTTGACAATATTTTCTATAGAAATCAAATTTTGACAAAATTTTGTATAGAAATAAAATTTGACAAAATTTTCTATAGAAATAAAATTTTGACACAAATTTTCTATAGAAATAAAATTTAAAAAAAATCGATAAAATTTTGACAAAAATTTCTAGAGAAATAAAAATTTGACAAAATTTGCTATAGAAATAAATTTTAACAAAATTTTCTATAGAACTAAAATTCTCACAACATTTTCTAAGAAATGTCAATAAAATTTTGACAAAATTTTCTATAGTAATACAATTTTAACAAAATATTCTGTAGAAATAAAATTTTTACAAAATTCTCTATAGAAATAAATTTTAACAAAATTTTCTGTAGAAACAAATTTTAAGAAAATTTTATATAGAAAAAAATTTTGACAAAATTTGCTATAGAAATCAAATTTTGATAAAATTTTCAATTCTAATAAAATCTCGAGAAATTTTTTTATGGAAATAAAATTTTGACAAAATTTTCTATAGACATTTTTACAAAATTTTCAAAAAATTCTATAGACACAAAACTTTGATAAAATTTCCTATCAAAATACAATTTTTATAAAATTTTCTACAGCAATAAAATTTTGACAATATTTTCTACAAATATACAATTTAGACAAAATTGTCTATTCAAATAAAATTTCGACAAAATTTTTCATGGAAATAAAATTTTGACAAAATTTTCAAAAATTCTATAATAATAAAATTTTGACAAAATTTTCAAAAATTTCTATAATAATAAAATTTTGACAAAATTTTCAAAAATTTCTATAGAAACAGAATTTTGAAAAACTTTTGATAGAAATGAAATTTTAACAAAATTTTCTATAGAAATAAAATTTTCTGTAGAAATAAAATTTAGGCAAAATTTTCTATAAAATAAAATTTTGACAAAGTTTTCTATAGAAATAGAATTTTGGCAAAATTTTCTATAGAAATAACATTTAAAAAAATCTTCTATTTTAATAAAATTTCGACACAATTTTATATAGAAATAAAATTTTGAAGGAAAGATGTTTTTACAAAATTTGCTATAGAAATAATATTTTGACAACATTTTCTATATAAGTAAAATTTTGAAAAAAAATTTACAAAATATTGTAAATTAATAAAATTTTGACAACATTTTCATAGAAATAACTTTTTTAAAAAATTTGCTATAGAAATACAATTTTGACAAAATTTTCTATGGAAATACAATTTTTACAAAATTGTCTATGGTAATACAATTTTGACAAAATTGTGTATTGAAATAAAATTTCGACAAAATTTTCTATAGAAATAAAATTGTGACAAAATTTACTGTAGATATATTTTTGGCAAAATTTTATATAAAAATAAAATGTTAAAAAAAAATTTATATAAAATTAAAATGTTGACAAAATTTTATATAAAAATAAAATGTTGACAAAATGTTCTACAGAAATAAAATTTCGACAAAATTTTCTATAGAAATAAAATTTTGACAAAATTCTCTATAGACATAAATTTTTTTATCAAATATTCTATAGAAATAAAATTTTGACAAAATTCTCTATAACCATAAAATGTTGGCAAAATTTTCTATAGAAATAAAACCATAGACTTTTTTAATTTGGCAAAATTTTCTTCAAATTTTGGTAGATTATTTTTTAGCACGAGTGGCAACCGTGTATACAAGTCATGTATGCAATGAATACATGATTGTAAATATTTTATACAACAAAATTATGTTCTTGTCCTGTTTGCCCCACAATATCTATGCATATGAATGTTATGTATGTGTGTATGTATGTTTGTGGGTAAGTGTTAGCTTCTTCCTTTATCGATATTTGTATACCTGTGAACACCTTTTGTTAAATTCATTTATGTTTGTAATATTGTTCGATTGGGGAGGGGATTGTGTTTTTGTTTCTTTTTTTTCGCATTCCTTCATATCTCCATAGGTGTTGGTAATACTAACAAAAGGTGTATGTGCGTATGTGTGTGTTTGTGACTATGAAAACTGTTGTGTTTGGTGGAGCTGATAAATTCGTACAAAACTTTCTTCTTTCACTTCTCTTGATTTATGTGATGTTCTGAATCAAATTTTTATCGCACAATGCTAGGTGGTCGCTTGGTGTCAGTGGCAAGCGAAAAGCTAAACTAACTAACCCCTCGACACACATTGCCGCGTTGCATTGTTCGAAATTAGTTTTTCTTTTACTCAAAGACACATAGATGGAGAAAGAGAGAGAGTGAGAGTGAGAAAAAAGCCACAGGGAAATATGTAGAACCCAATGCGACAGGGGAGTCTTTAGTTCAATTTACAACTTTAATGAAACAATGAAATGGAAAACCGAACAAATTGCACAGATTCAATAAATGAATAAAACAATGATGGAAAATATACAGCGCAATACACACAACAACATATGGATACTAAATCTAAAAATTCATTCATTAGCGAATTATTAATTAATTTATGTATGAGTATTAGTGTAGCCAATTTGAAATATCATCAAATTAAAAAGGATAGTGGTCACATAAAATTTCATATAGAAAATGTCAGATTATGCACACACTGGAAATATACATTCTTTAACGGTTTATTTTATTTTTAAAAATGTTAAAGATATTTTCCTCAGCCCAAACAAATTTTCTTTATTTGAAGTATGTCTCAAAAAGTAGAAGGCAAAAATTAGAAGCTTTGCAAAAATACTAAAAATGAACTATGCTGTGTATAATATCTTAATGATTTTGCGCCAATATTTTTTCTTTAATTTTAGTTAACTATTACTTTTAGTAGAATTTTGTGAATGTTAGTTAAAAATCCAAAAATGCCAGTATATCCAAAAATGCTCTTCTAGAGATGGACTTGATTTTCACTTCACAAGATGTTCTTTCAAGGGGATATATAAAAATCCTAAAGTGGCACAACGGTATCATTGACGCCTGTTATGGCCAGCTGTGTTAGAAAATCTCCGTTACTTTACATCTGGTCTCAATGGAGCGGACTCACGAATGTACGGACTAGATGGATTCATAATTTTATCACGCCAATTTTATGTACACTTTATGGGGTCTCATACCAATATTTTAATGCATGAATAATTAAAATATTGTTAAAATTATTGTAGATGAGTAAACGAGATTCTTAGTAAACACCAGAGCTGTGGATCCGCAGTCGGAGTAGAGGTGTGCACGTGACACGAAATTGTCGTGACTCACGAAAATTTTCGTGATTCGTGCGTGAGTCGTGAGTCACGCTCATGACAACAGCGTGAGTGTGCGTGAGCGTGATTAACAAACCAAAATGTCGTGCGTGAGCGTGAGTCACGAAAATAATATCTTCGTGAGTGTGCGTGAGTAACGAATTACACTCACGAAAATATTCCTGCTCACCAACATAAAACGCTTAAAAGTTAAATTCAATTACAATTTTAGTGATACCTGGGATGTTAAGAGTTTAATAACACTCTCGATTTTAATAATGCTCATGTTTTCAGACACTTCGGTAAGGTAAATTAATCATAAAATTATTCGTGAGTCACGGTATTTTTCATGAGTCACGACGTTTTCGTGAGTGAGTGTGCGTGAGTACAAATTTTCTTTTCGTGAGTGTACGCGAGTCCCACCAAAAAATATCATGCGAGAGTGTGCGTGAGTATGATGTTTCAGTCGTGATTGAGCGTGAGCGTGAGTAAACTATTACTCACGTGCACACCTCTAAGTCGGAGTCTTGGAGTCGGATTCTGAAGATTTTGCTGGAGTCGGAGTCGTAAAAATTTTGCTCGATTCCGATTCCGGCTAAACTAAATTGTTTAAAACACTTCACAATTTTGTAACTAAACAAGTTTTTACGCAAATTAGATTCCAATGTGTTATTCATTCGATCAATGTATGGAATGATTGTAAAGAAACCACAATTTTCAATTGTGGAGATTATTTTATGTTTCCTAGAATGCTAGACCACCACCATAAACATTTATTTGAAATATTTCGAACCATCGATTTTATTTATTTATTTTTTTTTTTTTTTAATTTTATTTGGAGACCATATACCTATATACATATGTAGAAGGTTGGCAGAAAATTTTGTTTTCTATATAAAATTTTAAATTATGTTAAAATTTTATTTCAATAGAAAATTGTGTTAAAATTTTAGTTCTATGGCAAATTATGCTAAAATTTTATTTCTAAAGAAATATTTTGTCAAAATTTTATTTCTAAAGAAAATTTTGTCAAAAATTTATTTCTATAGAAAAATTTTGTCAAAATTCTATTTCTATTGGAAATTATGTTATTTTTTTATTTCTATAGAAAATTCTGTATTTTTTTGTATAGAAAATTTTGTCGATTTTTTTTTTCTACAAAAAATTTTGTCAAAATTTTATTTCTATAAAAAATGTTGTCAACATTTTATTTCTATAGCAAATTGTGTTAAAATTTTATTTCTATAGAAATACTTTGTCAAAAATTTATTTTAATAGAAAATGTTGTCAAAATTTTACTTCTATAGAAAATTTTGTCCAAATTTTATTTCTATGGAAAATTTTGCCAAAATTTTATTATTATAGAAATTTTTGTCAAAATTTTGTTTCTATAGAAAATTTTGTCAACATTTTATAACTATAGAAAATTTTGTCAAAAGTTTAATTCCATAGAAAATGTTGTCAAAATTTTATTTCTATAGAAAATTTTGTAAAAATTTTATTTCTAACGAAAATTTTGTCAAAATTTTATTCTAATAGAAAATTTTGTCAAAATTTTATTTCTATAGAAAATTTTGTCAAAATTTTATTTCTATAGAAAATTTTGTCAAAATTTTATTTTAATAGAAAATTTTGTCAAATTTTATTTTAATTATATTATGTTAAAAAAAATGTTATAATGTTATATCTATAGAAAATTTTGTTAAAATTTTATATTTTTGAAAATTTTGTTAAAATTTTATTTCTATAGAAAATTTTGTCAAAATTTTATTTCTATAGAAAATTGTGTTAAAATGTTAGTTCCACAGAAATTTTTGTCAAATTTTTTCAAAGTTTTTTTCTATAGAAAATTTTGTCAAATTTTGATTTCTATAGAAAATGTTGTCAATATTTTATTTCTATAGAAAATTTTGTTCAAATTTTATTTCTATAGAAGATTTTGTCGATTTTTTTTCTATGGAAAATTGTTTCAACATTGTATTTCTATAGAAAATTTTGTCAAAATTTTATTCCTATAGAAAATTGTGTTAAAATTTTATTTCTATTGAAATTTTTGTCAAAATTTTATTTCAATAGAAAACTTTGTCAAAAATTTATTTTAATAGAAAATTTTGTCAAAATGTTATTTCTATAGAAAATTTTGTCAAAATTTTATTTCTATAGAAAATTTTGTCAATTGTTTTGTCCAAATGTTATTTCTATAGAAATTTTGTCAAAATTTTATTTCAATAGAAAATTTGGTTAAAATTTTAGTTCCATAGACAATTTTGCTAAAATTTTATTTCTATAGAACTATTTTGTCAAAATGTTGTTTCCCTAAAAAACTTTGTCAAAAATTTATTTTAATAGAAAATTTTGTCAAAATGATATTTCTATAAAAAATTTTGTCAAAATTTTATTTCTATAGAAAAATTTGTCAATTGTTTTCAATGGAAAATATTGTCAAAATGTTATTTCTATAGAAAATTTTGTCAAAATTTAATTTCAATAGAAAATTTTGTTAGAATTTTAGTTCCATAGAAAATTTTGCTAAAATTTTATTTCTATAGAAATACTTTGTGAAAAATTTATTTTAATAGAAAAATATGTAAAATTTTATTTCTATAGAAAATTTTTGTCAAAGTTTTATTTCTACAGAAAATTTTGTCAAATTTTTTATTTCTATAGAAAAATTTGTCAAAATGTTATTTTAATAGAAAATTTTGTCAAAATTTAATTTTAATAGAAAATTTTTTTCAAAATTTTATTTCTATAGAAAAGTTTGTCAAAATTTTTTCGATAGAAAATTGTGTTAAATTTGTTTCTATAGAAAATTTTGTCAAAATTTTATTTCTATAGACAATTTTGTCAAAATTTTATTTCTATATATTTCTTTATATTTCTCCGTCAAAAATTTATTTATATAGAAAATTTTGTCAATTTCTTTTTTCACAATTTTGGGATTATTCGTTTGGCTTGAGGTCATGGACTAATGAAAAATGCTGGTGTTGTTGTTTTTCATTACTTTTTTATTGAAATGTTTGTGTTCTCGGATATTTCGATACACCATCGGTGATCATCTTCAGCGATGATGATCAGCGAAATTTTGTCAACATTTTATTTCTATAGAAAATTTTGTCAAAATTTTATTTCTATAGGAAATTGTGTTAAAATTTTATTCCTATAGAAAATTTTGTCGATTTTTTATAGAAAATTTTGTAATTTTTTTTTTGATAGAAAGTAGTGTTAAATTTTTTTTCTATGGAAAATTTTGTCAAAGTTTTATTTCTATAGAAAATTTTGCTAAAATTTTATTTCTATAGAAATACTTGTGAAAAATATATTTTAATAGAAAAATGTGTAAAAATTTTATTTCCATAGAAAATTTTAGTCCAAGTTTTATTTCTATAGAAAATTTTGGTAACATATTATTTCTATAGATAATTTTGTCAAAATTTTATTTCTATAGAAAATTTTGTCAAAATTCTTTTTCTATAGAAAATTTTGTTAAAATTTTATTTCTATAGAAATACTTTGTGAAAAAGATATTTTAATAGAAAAATGTGTAAAAATTTTATTTTTATAGAAAATTTTGTCAAAATTTTATTTCAATAGAAAATTTTGTCAAAATTTTATTTCTATAGAAAATTTTGTCAAAATTTTATTTCTATAGAAAATTTTGTCAAAATTTTATTTCTATAGAAAATTTTGTCAAAATTTTATTTCTATAGAAAATTTTGTCAACATTTTATTTCTATAGAAAATTTTGTCAAAATTTTATTTCTATAGAAAATTTTGTCAAAATTTTATTTCTATAGGGAATTGTGTTAAAATTTTATTTCTATAGGAAATTGTGTTAAAATTTTATTTCTATAAAAAATTTTGTCGATTTTTGTATAGAAATTTTTTTCAAAATTTTATTTTTATAGAAAATTTTGTCAAAATTAAATTTTTATAAAAAATTTTGTGAAAATTTTATTTCTTTAGAAAGTTGTGTCAAAATTTTATTTTTATAGAAAATTTTGTCAAAATTTTATTTCTTTAGAAAGTTGTGTAAAAATTTTATTTCTATAGAAAATTTTGTTAAAAGTTTATTTCTATAGAAAATTTTGTGAATATTTTTATTTCTATAGAGATTTTTGTTAAAATTTTATTTCTATAGGAAATTGTGTTAAAGTTTTATTTTATAGAAAATTAAGCTAAAATTTTATTTCTATAGAAATATTTTGTAAAAATTTTATTCTAATAGAAAATTTTGTCAAAATTTTATTTCTATAGAAAATTTTGTCAAAATTTTATTTCTATAGAAAATTTTTTCAATTTTATTCCTCTATAAAAAAATTTGTCAAAGTTTTTTTTCTATAGAAAATTTTTGTCAAAGTTTTTTTTCTATAGAAAATTTTGTCAAAATTTGATTTCTATAGAAATATTTTGTCAAAGTTTTATTTCGTTTCGTTTTTTTATTGTTGGTTCTTTTCTTTAATCAATGTTGTTGGTTTTTTGATTTCAATTTAAAACCATGCATTGACTGAACTACAAGTGTAGCTTAACCAACAGAGGAAAAGAATGTTTGCCAAATTTATTTGGTTAAAGCCCTATAGACTGCAAGATGGTAGGATGGGCGCACGTTTCGGAATTACCACATTCCACATCAGCATCCTCTACTTGCAGCAAAACTATCAACCAATTATCAGGATAAATTCAGGCAGTTCATTAAACCCAACAAAGAACCACACTTGAACCTTCCGAAAAAAGGTTTTACATTGATAGCCGGCTTATGCCGAAATAAATTCTTACAAACATATCGCTTTTCCTCTGTTGGTTAAGCTACACTTGTAGTTCAGTCAATGCATGGTTTTAAGCTTGTGTTAAATTGTGTTAAAATTTTATTTATATAGAAAATGTTGTCAATATTTCATTTCTATAAAAAAATGTTGTTAAAATTGTATTTCTATAGAAAATTTTGTCGACTTGTTTTCTATAAAAAATTTTGTCAACATTGTATTTCTATAGAATATGTTGTCAAAATTTTATTCTAATAGAAAATTGTGTTAAAATTTTATTTCTCTTGAAAATTTTGTCAAAATTTTATTTTTCTTGAAAATTTTTTCAAAATTTTATTTCTATAGAAAATTTTGTTAAAATTTTATATCTATAGAAAATTTTGTTAAAATTTTATTCCTATAGGAAATTGTGTAAAATTTTTTTTTGTATAGCAAATTTTGTCGAAATTTTATTTCTATAGGAAATAGTGTTAAAATTTTATTTCTATAGAAAATTTTGTTAAAATTTTATATCTACAAAAAATTTTTTTTTCAAAATTTTATTTCTTTAGGAAATTGTGTCAAATTTTTTTTTCTTTAGAAAATTTTGTCAAAATGTTATTTCTATAGTAAATTGTGTTAAAAATTTATTTCTATAAAAAATTTTGTCAATTTTTTTTTTGCTATAGAAAATTTTGTACAAATTTTATTTCTATAGAAAATTTTGTTAAAATTTTATGCCTATAGAAAATTTTGTTAAGATTTTATTTCTATAGAAAATTTTGTCAAAATTTTTTTCTATAACAAATTTTTCAAAAACTTATTTCTATAGAAAATTTTGTCAAGATTTTATTTCAATAGAAAATTGTGTTAAAATTTTGATTCCATAGAAAATTGTGCTAAAATTTTATTTCTATAGAAATATTTTGTAAAAATTTTATTTCTATAGAAATATATTGTCAAAATTGTATTTCGAAAGAAAATTTTTTCAAAGTTTTATTTCTTACAGATTTGATTCAAATTTTGAATAAAGAGTATATTTGAAAGTGCAGCCAAGTGTGGCAAATTTGGTTGAAATTGGTTCAGATTTAGATATAGGTCCCATATATTTTGCCTGATTTACATGCCTGTGACTATAGAGGCCAAAATTGTTCTCCGATTTAGGAGAGCAGCGGTAATGGCATTAACAGTCTAATTGTGCAAATTTGGTTATAAACAGTTTAGATTTAGATCTAGCTCCCATATATCTTTCGTCCGATATGCACTTTTATGGCCAGGAGTCATACAACTCAGGTGGACGTAGCCCCCATATATACCATATTCCGATTTGGATAAAAAAAAACTACCCACATTATGCTTGTAACATCGGGACTGCTCCGGAATCGACTGCGACTCCGCAATATTGGCTCGACTCCACAGCCCTAGTGTACACCATCTAAATACTAATTTCAAAATTTCAATTTTTAATTTATTTACTCTAATTAAATGTTACTACCACACTTACTGTAGCAAATCATTTCGTTAAATTGCTTGTAAATTCATATTCAAGGCACGAAATAATTCTTAAAATTAAAAATTGTCAAAAATACTGGTATATTTCAAATTTGCTGAAATATTCGTATCTGTAAGCCTCGATGGAAATAAAATTCAAATTTATTTACCTTCTTGATATTTTCAACAAATTTGATGAGAGGTTGTAATAAAACATTTACCCCTAAATTAGATTCTTTAACTTAATTCAATTTAAACATACAAACATAATCCTCATGAATTTGAAATTGTAAATCCTTTTGAATCCTGAAGGTGGTGCTGACTGAGAAGGGGAGGACGGGGGACGAATGGTGGTGTTATTTCTTTATGGCTACCACTCATACGTGTAAGTGCTACGTGACGTTTAACTTTCATTTTAACAAATTTTTTATTCAACTTTTACTTCAAGCAATCCCATAAGGTTTCTTCCTAGGTGGGGATTGTCGTCAAGGTATTTCATCAGCATCAGCAATGCTAGTTCAGTAGTAGTGGCCCACCAGAACGTAGAGGGGGATGAGTAGCAAGGAAAGGGTAATCCTGATGGTGGTAAGGGTGGTGAATAACTTTAATTCACTTAGGACTCGTAGGCATGCAAAATAAATGAAGCTGTAATATTTTCGTTAAATAATGAAGAAAGGATGCTACTGCTGCTCCGGCTGTTTTGTTGCTAAATGGAATATTTACTCATTAAATTTGAGTTTCTTTGATTAAACCAAGAAGCATGAGCATTGAATATTCCATAGAACCATGATGAGTTGTTAAGCGAATCCACAGCAATAATACAAAAAAAAATCAAAAAAATCCAGCATGTTTTAAAGACCCCGAGAGGGTGATGTGGTGCCATGAAGTGAAGACGAAAGCCTAACTCATCTATAATTTTGTTTGCCTCTAAGGACGAGAATAACGCTTGGCCTATCTCATTCGCCGCCACCATTCGCCAAGTGAAGACATTAAATATGTAATTCAAATTCTCTGAGATGTGTTAGGTTTGGGAGTTTGTTTTTTTTTCGTTCGTGCTCCATCCTGGGGAACAATGAAATGAGGCTGAGTGCTATAGAGCTTTACTTACAATTAGACATGTTTGCAATGACTTCTTTGGCAGTTGGTATGGCCAGAGGAGTGTACAAAGCAATCTTAGGCGTCAGCCTCTTTGGCAAAACACTTCTAGTGGAGGAGGATAGTGATGATATTTTTATGACCCCCACCCCCTTGAGTTGGGAGTCAGCCTAGGAAGAACTGTTTCAGCTAAAGGATTCACAAACATTTTTTATGTTCATAGCTAACCAATTTTACGCTTTTCAAATCCTATTATTCAAACCCCAAGTGAAATGTATTGCCAAAAAAAAAAAAATCTTGGAAAAGCCATCACTACTACTACAATGCTGAATAAATGAAAAAAATAACTTTTTTCATTTGTTGTTCTTGTAACATCAAGCAACTATAGCAACAACAACAATTACTGAAATCTGTTAGTGTAGTAGTTTTATAGAATGCACTGTGGTTTCAATATTATTTTAGTGATTTTTACTCGAAAGTTCCTGAATTGGAATTGTTAAATTGCCTGTCATAAACTTTGGGTTGTAATGTTATATTAGGTAAATATTTTTTTTTTCTGTGTATATAATCAGAAATTATTGTATTTGTTGATTATCGAGAGTTAATGAACTTTTCGGGATGCTTCTATTTGGTTTTCAGATGATCAATAGTCTTTGTCGAAGTTTCATTTATAATTGGCTGATGATACACTGAAAAAAAAAAAATATTTACTTGATAATAAAGATTACGCAACCTACATTTTGGACACGCAATGTACACAAAAGGAACGCAATTTGCATTAAAATAAAGGGTGATACGGTCAAAATTTGGTCAAGGGAAAACGCGTGTAAATCGGTGAAATCGTTTATTTAAAAAATCAAATTAAATTTCTTTTTCAAGTTCAATTAGTATAAAATTCAGGAAAAATATTCAGTTAGGCTTTCGCTTTTCCAAATCCGAATTGCCGGGCCTCACGCTTGACACCTGCCATCAGATTTGACAATAGCCCAGTATTTCTCAATGAGGCGGAGCTCTGGCGTGTTGGGAGGGCTTTTGTCCCTGGGAACCACCTGCACGTTTTTGTCGGCGTACCACTCCATGGCCTTTTTACCGTAATGGCAAGATGCCAAATCCGGCCAAAACAGTACGGAACAACCGTGTTTCTTCAGGAAAGGCAGCAGACGTTTATTCAAACACTCTTTCACGTAAATTTCTTGGTTGACAGTCCCGGAAGCTATGAAAATGCTGCTTTTCAAGCCACAGGTACAGATGGCTTGCCAAACCAGATATTTCTTGGCGAACTTTGACAGTTTTATGTGCTTGAAAATATCTGCTACCTTTCCCCTTTCTTTTGCCGTATAAAACTCCTGTCCCGGAAGCTGCTTGTAGTCGGCTTTGACGTAGGTTTCGTCGTTCATTACCACGCAGTCAAACTTCGGCAGCATCGTCGTGTACAGCCTCCGGGATCGCGCTTTGGCCGTCGTATTTTGTTTATCATCGCGATTTGGAGTCAATATCTTCTTGTAAGTCGATAGTCCGGCTCGTTTTTTGGCTCGATGCACGGTTGTAGACGATACACCCAGCTTATTTGCGGCATCTCGGAGAGAGAGGTTAGGGTTTCGCTTGAAACTACCGGCAACACTCTTTGTCGTCTCAGCGGCTTCCGGTTTTCGATTTCCCCCGATCCAGACTTCCTTACTGTCGACAAACGTTCCCCAAACACTTTAATTACATTTGTAACGGTTGATTTGGCAACTTTTAGCGATTTTGCAAGCTTTGCGTGCGAGTAGCTCGGATTTTCGCGATGCACGAGCAAAATTTTGATACGCTGCTCTTCTTGCTTGGACGGCATTTTGACAACTGAAGAGTGAATTCCAAAATCAAAATAGGAGCAACATTCTACATACACACACCTTCAAAATGAGGGGTGTTCAGGATTTTTAAATGCAAAATTGAAAGAAATACGTCAAGTTTATATTGACCAAATTTTGACCGTATCACCCTTTAATGAACATTTCAAAGTTTTGAAGTTTTGTTGTTTTTGATTTCAGCTTAATTGGTTGATAGTTTTGCTGCAAGTAGAGGGTGCTGATGAGGAATGTGGTAATTCCGTAACGTGCGTCCATCCAACCATCTTGCAGTCTATAGGGCTTTGCCCAAATAAATTTGTCAAACATTTTTTTCCTCTGTTGGTTAAGCTACTCTTGTAGTTTAGTCAATGCATGGTTTTAAGCTGAAATCAAAAACAACAATAATGTTTGAAGAATAAACCAACAATAACAAAACAAAAAGTTTTGAAGTTTTTTTAATAGGCTTTTTGGTTAGTTTTTATACCCTGCGCCACACTGTGGAACAGGGTATTATAAGTTAGTGCATATGTTTGCAACACCCAGAAGGAGACGAGATAGACACATGGCAAAAATGCTCAGGGTGGGCTCCTGAGTCGATATAGCCATGACCGTCTGTCCGTGAACACACTTTTGTAATCAAAGTCTAGGTCGCAATCGACTTCAAACTTGGCACAAGTTTGGCTTAGAATAGAACCCTATTGATGTTGGAAGAAATCAGTGCAGATTTGGATATAGCTCCCATATATATATTTCGCCCAATATGGACTTATATGGCCCAGAAGCCAGAGTTTTACCCTAATGTGCTTAAAATTTTGCACAAGAAGAACAATTAGTACTACAGTCAAGTGTGCCAAATTTCATTGAAATCGGTTCAGATTTAGATATAGCTCCCATATATATCTTTCACCCGATTTACACTCATATGACCACAGAGGCCAATTTTTTGATCCGATTTAGTTGAAATTTTGCACAGAGAGTAGAATTAGCATTGTAGCTATGCGTGCAAAATTTGATTGAAATCAGTTCAGATTTAGATATAGCTCCCATATATAGCATTCGCCCGATTTACACTCATATGACCACAGGGGCCATTTTTTAACTCCGATTTAGTTGAAATTTTGCACAGAGAGTAGAATTAGCATTGTAGCTATGCGTGCCAAATTTGATTGAAATCAGTTCAGATTTAGATATAGCTCCCATATATATGTTTTTCTGATTTCGACCAAAATGGTCAAAACAACAACATTTTCCTTGCAGAATCGCCACTGCTTAGTCGAAAAGTTGTAAAAATGGCTCTAATATCATAAATAAACTTTTGCGAAAATTCCTTAAAATTGCTTCAGATTTAAATGTTTCCCATATTTATACCCTGCACCACTCTTTGAAACAGGGTATTATAAGTTAGTGCATATGTTTGTAACACCCAGAAAGAGACGAGATAGACACATGTTGTCTTTGGCAATAATGCTCATTGTGGGTCCCTGAGTCGATATAACCATGTCCGTCTGTCCGTCCGTCCGTCTGTCTGTGAACACATTTTTGTGATCAAAGTCTAGGTCGCAATTTGAGTCCAATCGCCTTCAAATTTTGCACATGTTCCTAAATTGGGTCAGAATAGAACCCTATTGATTTTGGAAGAAATCGGTTGAGATTTAGATATAGCTCCCATATATATCTTTCGCCCGATATGCACTAATATGGACCCAGCAGCCAGAGTTTTATACCAATTTGCTTGAAATTTTGTACAAACATAACACTTAGTCGTATAGTCAAGTGTGCAAAACTTGATTGAAATCGGTTCAGATTTAGATATAGCTCCCATATATATATTTCGCCCGATATGGACTAATATGGTCCTAAAAGCCAGAGTTTTGGCCCAATTTGGTTGAAATTTTGCACAGAGAGTAGATTTAGCATTGTAGCTATGCGAGCCAAATTTGGTTGAAATCGATTCAGATGTAGATATAGCTCCCATGTATATCCTTCGCCCGATATGGACTAATATGGTCCTAGAAGCCAGAGTTTTGGCCCAATTTGTTTGAAATTTTGCACTAGGAGTACAATTAGTAGTGCAGTTAAGTGTGCAAAATTTGATTGAAAACGGTTCAGATTTATATAGAGCTCCCATATATAGCTTTCGCCCGATTTACACTCATATGACCATAGAGGCCAATTTTTTACTCCGATTTAGTTGAAATTTTGCACAGGGAGTAGAATTAGCGTTGTAGCTATGCTTGCCCAATTTGGTTGAAATCGGTTCAGATTTAGATATATCTCCCATATATATGTTTTCCTGATTTCGACAAAAATGGTCAAAATACCAACATTTTCCCTTTTAAAATCGCCTCTGCTTAGTCGAAAACTTGTAAAAAGGACTGTAATTTTCCTAAACTTTTAATACATATATATCGAGCGATAAATCATAAATAAACTTTTGCGAAGTTTCCTTAAAATTACTTCAGATTTAAATGTTTCCGATATTTTTTACTAACATTCTGTTCCACCCTAGTGCATTAGCCGACTTAAATTTTGAGTCTATAGATTTTGTAGAAGTCTATCAAATTCAGTCCATATCGAGTGATATTTAAATGTATGCATTTGGGACAAACTTTTATATATAGCCCCCAACACATTTGACGGATGTGATATGGTATCGAAAATTTATATCTACAAAGTGGTTCAGGGTATAATATAGTCGGCCCCGCCCGACTTTAGACTTTCCTTACTTGTTTTTTTACTAAAATTGTGTTCCACCCTAGTGCATTAGCCGACTTAAATTTTGAGTCTATAGATTTTGTAGAAGTCTATCAAATTCTTTCCAGATGGAGTGATATTTAAATGTATGTATTTGGGACAAACCTTTATAAATAGCACCCAACACATTTGACGGATGTTATATGGTATCGAAAATTTATATCTACAAAGTGGTGCAGGGTATAATATAGTCGGCCCCGCCCGACTTTAGACTTTCCGTACTTGTTTAGTTTAATATATACCACGTATGGACTATGTGGTATATATAACGGTGTTAGGAAGTTTTAAGATACCTTGCCATCGGCAATTGTTACCGCAACCCAAGTAATTCGATTGTGGGTGATAGTCTTCAGTAGAAATTTCTACGCAATCCATGGTGGAGGGTACATAAGCTTCGGCCTGGCCGTACTTACGGCCGTATATACTTGTTTTTTTTTTTTTTTTAAGTGTACCTTTCACCTGGACGGCTGTGTTTTTGGAACAAAAAAATTTTTTAATGCGAAAATAAAAATTTTGTAGCACAAAAAAATGTTTGATGATAATGGTTTGAATTTTTCGAAGAAATTTTAAAATCTCTATCAAAACAACGACGTTTACGATACACGTTTTCCATACGTTTGTTTAGTTTCTTTGCGTCTGGTTAAATGTAAAACACTGTGTTGGCTTTAATATCTAGAGACATTCCTATGGGATAGTTGATGTAGAGTCCGTCTTCTATAGTGTTCGAATATAGTGGATTTCTGTCCAATAGATGATTTAGGTTCATCTTGCTATTAGGTGGTTTTGTTTCAATAGTTTATTGGATACATGCTTGTATAGTTCAAGTGGACATTAGAGAGGGTCATTCACATGTTATAACATACATGAGTAAAATCATCTCACTAACACAACAATCCCAATGAAATATTTCTCACTAATAGTATTTCTTGAGAAAAGGAAACATTAGTGAAGTGGTGTTTTCATAAAATTTAATAAATTAATTTGTATTTTGAATATACAGCACTAATAAGAATATAAAAGAAAACTTGATATTCTCAAGTAGTTCCTGACATACTTTGTAATTGTGGTCACCTCTATGCCTATACTTATCCCAGATCGTTTTTCTAAAATGTTGTTTCTCAGGAGAGACTTTTTTCTTTGGGTGCAGATGAGTCTACAAAACCCAACTCAATGCTCTTACATGCCCAACAATAACTCAAGACTAGTGTTTATGTGTATGTATGTGTGCGAGTATTTGTTGTTATTGCTTATTTATGGCCTTGTAGTTTTTCGACTATGCCTCGGGTTTAAGGAATAATTCAAGTTTTGTTTTGCTTGAGGTATTGTAGCTGTTGTTGTTTCTGATATATTGACTGACTAAATAAAGGAAAAGGATTTCCACAAAAAAACAAATTTTGTTGTTGTCGATAGTTTAGCCTTAGTTGTAGAAGTAGTAGATGTAGCAGACGATGATGTCTTATTGTTGTTGTTGTTGTTACTGTTATTGTTATCTTTTTATGTTGTTGAGAGGTCAGTTGTGGTGTTACAAAGATTACCGTCAAGTTGTTTTCTCTTGCTTTATATTCTCTCCTTTTATTTGGGTTTTAAAATAGTTCTTGACAGCATACAAAATACGAGGGTAGATCTGCAAGGTTAAGAAAATCTAATTGCAAATAAAATAGTAGGTTAGGAATAGCGGTTACCTGGTGTTTCAGGCTCACTTAGACTATTCAGTCGATTGTAATACCAGAGTGCTAACTAACAATTTTTAAACTCAAAAAACAGTGACCCTACCACGAAGGAAAATTTTGAGTAATATTTAATTATATTTAATTAATAGTAACAAAACTTTCGTATTTATATGGAAACAATTGGATTGAAAATTTTAATAATGTCGATTTTCAAAATGGACTCATTTTTGATAAAATGTACAAATTTTAAGAAATTCTGAACTATTTTGTGGGAGACACGAATTTAGTAAAGCTTTATGCTTTATTTGTGTATAATTTTTCCCCTTTTTAAGTATTTTAGCTAACGTACGAAATTTTTAAGTATTAAAATATTAAAGTAAAAAAAAAAAAAAAATTTCTAAAAAAATATTAATTCCATGAAGTAGAATATGGTTAACTAAGTTTAAGTGACTATAGGCGCTGTAAAAGAATTTGTTTTTCTCCGATGAGAAGCAATTCTAAACTGAGCAGCTCACGATCAAACATAATTAACTCAAATGGACCAAAAAAATTATTAAGAATTCCCAGTAAATTGGATAAAGATTGGGAACTTAAATATCTATAGAGTTTACATTTCAGACAAATCGCATAAAAATTAGGATGTCTAGACGGTCAAGAAGTCTGATCGGTCAATCGGCTACAAACCATGGACACCAAGATTGGCTTAAATAGGCGATTTTTCACTTCATTTCTATCGCACAATCCAAAATCTCTGGATTTCAATAACGGTTGCCACTCGTGCAAAAAATAATCTACCATAATTTGAAGAAACTTTTATGACAAATCTACCAAATCTAAAAATTCTTATTTTGAAGTTTCGTATCAAAATCTTGTCAAAATTGTATTGCGTTAGAAAATTTGATTTCTATTGAAAATTTTGTCAAAATTTCATTCCTATAAAAAATATTTTTTTTTTATAGAAAATTTTGTCAACATTTGATTTCTATAGTATTTTTGTAATATTTCTATAGAAAAATTTGTCAATATTTTATTTCAATTGAAAATTTTTCAAAATTTAGTTCTGTAGAAAATGTTGTCAAAATTTTATTTCTATAGAAAATTTTGTCAACATTTTATTTATATAGAAAATTTTGTCAATATTTTATTTCTATAAAAAATTTTTTCAAAATTTATTTCTATACAAAATTTTGTAAAAATTTTATTTTTTTTTTTAGAAAATTTTGTCAAAATCTTGTTTCTATAGAAATTTTTGCCAAATTTCCGTAGAAAATTTTGTTTCATAGAAAATATTGTCGACATTTATTTCTATAGGAAATTTTTTCAAAATTTTATTTCTTTGGAAAATTTAGTCAAAAATTTTATTTCTTTACAAAATTTTGTCAACATTTCATTCCTATAGAAAGGTTTGTCAAAATTTTATTTCCGTAGGAAATTTTATCAAAATTTCATTTCTATAATTCTACTAAAATTCTATATCTATAGAAAATATTGTCAAAATTTTATTTCTCTAAAATATTTTTTCAAAATTTAATCCCACAGAATTTTTTCTGTAGAAAATTTTGTCAACATTTTATTCCTATAGTAATTTTTTTTAAATTTATTTCTATAGGAAATTTTGTCATAATTTCATTTCTATAGAAAACTTTGCCAAACATTTTATTGCCATAGAAAATTTTGTCCAAATTTTATTTCATTAGAAAATTTTGTTAAAATTTTATTTCTATAGAAAATGTTGTCAAAATGTTATTTCTATAGAAAAGGTTGCCAAAAGTTTTTGTTCAACGAAAATGTTGTCAAAAATTCATTTCTATAGAAAATTCTGCTAAAATGTTTTCTCCATATAAAATTTTGTCTAAATTTTATTTCTAAAGAACATTTTGTCAAAATTGTATTTCTTATAAAATTTTGTCAACATTTCATTTCTAAAGATTTTTTTCTATAAAAGCTTTTGTCAAAAATGTATTTCTATTCAAACTTTTATCAAAATTTTATTTCCTTAGAAAATTTTTTTCAAAATGTCATTTCTAAAGAACGTTTTGTCAAAATTTTATTTCTTCAGAAAATTTTGTCAAAGCTTCATTTCTACAGAAAATTCTACTAAAATTTTATTTCTATAGAAGATTTTGTGAAATTTTCATTTCTATAGAAAATTTTGTCAAAATTCTATTACTACAGAAAATTTGGCAAAATTCTATTACTACAGAAAATTTTGTCATAATTGTATTTCTATAGAAAATTTTATCAAAATTTCATTTCTATAGAAAATGTTGTTAATTTTTATTTTGTAGATTTTTTTTTTTCAAAATTTTATTTCTGTTGAAAATTTTGACAAACTTTTATTTCTATAGTAAATTTTTGTCAAAATTTTATTTTCTTAGCAAATTTAGTCAAAATTTTATTTCTATAGACAATTTTGTTAAAATTTTATTTCTATAGAAAAATTTGTCAAAATTTTATTTCTATAGAAAATTTTGTCAAAATTTTATCTCTATAGAAAATGTTGTCAAAATTTTATTTCTATAGAAATTTTTGTCAAAATTTATTTTTTAAAAATTTAATTTCTATAGAAAATTTTTTAAAAATTTTAATTCTATAAAAACTTTTGTCCAAATTGTATTTCTATTCAAAATTTTGTCAAAATTTAATTTCCTTAGAAAATTATTTTCAAAATTTCATTTTTAAAGAGCATTTTGTCAAAATGTTATTTCTTCAGAAAATTGTGTCAGAACTTCATTTCTACAGAAAATTCTGCTGAAATTTTATTTCTATAGAAAATTTTGTCAAAATTTTATTTCATTAGAAAATATTGCCAACATTTTATTTCAGTAGAAAATATTGTCAACATTTTATTTCCTTAGAAATTTTGCCAATTTTTTTTTCTAAAAGATATTTTGTCAAAATTTTAGTTCTATAGAAATGTTTGTCAAAATTTTATTTCTTTAGTAAAATTGGTAAAATTTTTATTTTGTCAACATTTTATTTCTAGAAAATTTTATCAGATTTTTTTTCTAGAAAATTTTGTTAAAATATTATTTCCATGAAAAATTTTCTGGAAATTTTAACAATTCAAAATTTTATTTCTATGTGAATTTTTTTCAAAATGTTATCTATATTAAACATTTTGCCAAAATTTTATTTCTTTAGAAAGTTTTATCAAAATTTTTGGTTATATAGAATATGTTGACAAAATTTTATTTTTAAACAATATTTCGCTGAAATTTTATTTTATTTTTTAAAAATTTTATTTCTATAGAAAATATCATCAAAATTTTATTTCTTAAAAAAATGAAATAGTTGGAGAGGAATATTTTACTAAATGTACCAAAACATCAAGAATTAAATAAATAGCGCTTTGCTTTTTTGTATATTGAGAAAGGCGCTGAATGCATTAATTACATAGTTTTGGCCAAAAAAGCTCGTATGGGCAGAAAGACTGACAAAGATATATAATTTCCCAAAATGCTTTGTTTAACTTGCTGTTTGAGAATTACCCTATTAGGTGTGACATAGGAATGCAGATTATGGGTTAACCCATGCTCCTTATTATTATACCTTGTAGACCTTTAGAGAATTGGAATAAAATCTCAATTAAATTTATTTGTTGCCTTTACTTTCCAGGGTGATCCTCGTTCTTTGTCAGCCTCTTGTTGAAGCATATCCTTGGGCATTGAAATTCCTCCTTCGATTTATTGCTGGTGCTCAATACAAACATAAACCCATGTTCAACACAATGTTTACAGCGGTACTCACACATTCACGCACTGGGAAAACACACATACACACACTCATTTCATAGTCCATACAAGGGGAATACATTAAAAACCCCATTGTATAGACATGTGTGCGTGTAAGTGTAAGGATTTTAGAGAGTATAGTGACCAACAAAGTATTGGCATGTTTACAAAATGCCTTTGGGACGTTATCAATTTCTGTACTGGCAGATTATGTGAAAATGAGCAGGAAGTTTGCTTTGGTTTTATATTTTTGATTTTCTTCACTGCATCCGCCTCGACCGCACCCCAGGTTCCTAACCGCGAACTGGGAGGAAAAAGCAAGACAATCGATTGGGCAATGAACAATGATGTGGCCGGACAACATAAACCAACCAAAGGAAATAACACAAACACAGCTCGTAAAACAACTTTCACATTTCATGTGCATGTCCGTCCATCCGACTATCCATTGAATGGTTTGTGGGTCCATTTGCTTGAATTGTATTTCCTAAGAGTTTTCTTGGTCCCATTCACTCTCGGCTTGTACTCAATTTTGTGGAAAAACCAATTTTACACTCAAGGATTTGTTGGTCCTTTAGTTGTTGCTTTGGACGTTTTTTTTTGTTTTTTGTTTAGATTTTTATTTTGTTTTCTGGTAATCTTCATCAATGTTCAAACACAGAAAACATTGCCTCTATCACCACTATTCATTCGCATTCTCTATGGAACCAAAGCATTCAAAAATTCCTGAAATGCAAAAAACAACAAAAAACAAGTGCAAGTTATCAAATGACTTTGTTGGTGTTGTTTGTCTTTTCGCTTCTATATGAGAGGATATGTGTCAATCTGATATGATTGTTAGCTGTATTTGTAGGTGGTTCTCCTTTGGAGAGGGGCTATGGATTTGTTTTTGGTGTTTGCTTATGATAGCCGATATGCGATATGACTGACTGACTGATTGTATCCTTTTAACTTTCCATGAATAAGAAATGATCTCATCATCTTTAAGAAAATATGGGGCCATGTATGTATTATGACACCATCGCTTTCTCACTATCTCTTTCGGTTAGTTCATTTGTAAAAGACAGAAAGTGAAACGAAGAAAGCCCTGAAGATGAAATATTTGAAATGCGAATGGAATTTCGATTCAAGACGAATTACAGGCACGGTAGCCACAGTTGGTAGTATTCTACCAAAAATGAGAGATTTGTTGCTTTAAAAAATTTTTTTTTTGATGTTTTGGTAGATTCTGAAAATTACTTCTCTTCAACTAAAACGTACAAAAATGTTCTATAAAAATAAAATTTTGTACAAAAATTTCCATAGAAATAAAATTTTTGCCAAAATTTTCTATTGAGATAAAGTTTAGAAACAATTTTATATAAAATTTTGGCAAAATTTTCTGTGGAAATAAAATGTTGAAAATTTTTCTCTGGAAATAAAATTTTGTCAAAATAAAATTTTTATAAAATTTTCTATAGAATTTTGGCACAATTTTTTTCGAAATAGAATTTTAACATAATTTTCTAGACAAATAAAATTTTTTACAAAATGATCTATTAAATATTGACAAAATTTTCTATGGAAATACAATTTTGACAAAGTTTTTATGGAAATAAAATTTTGTACAAAATTTTCTTTAAATTGTTGACACAATTTTTTATGAAAATAAAATAGAAATAAAATTATGGAAAAATGTCGTGTGGAAATAAAATTTTGGCGAAATTTTCTATGGAAATAAAGTTGTATGAAAATTTTCTATTGAGATAAAGTTTAGAAACAATTTTATATAAGATTTTGACAAATTTTCTATGGAAATAAATTTTTTACAAAATTTTCTATGGAAATAAAAAGTTGACAACATTTTCTATAGAAAAAAAGTTACACAATTTTGTATAGAAAGCCAAATTTGACAAAATGTTCTATACACATAAAATTCAGGCGATATATTCTAATGTTGGGAAAATTTTCAATTGAAATAAAATCCACAGAAATAAAATTTTGCACAACATTTTGTAAGAAAATAAAATTTTTACAACATTTTCTATAGAAATTAAATATTGGCAAAATTCTCTATAAAAACAAATTTTTGACAAAATTTTCTTTGGAAATAAAATTTAGGGAAAATTTTCTATGGATAAGAAATGTTGGCAAAATATTGTATATAGAAATAAAATGTTGACACCATTTTCTGAGGAAAGAATAATTTGACAACATTTTTTAAATAAAATTTTGATTGATAAAATTTTCTATAGAATTTTGCCACAATTTTTTTTTTCGAAATTAAATTTTGACAAAATATTCTATACAAATAAAATTTTGTACGAAATGGTCTATTAAATATTGGCAACATTTTCTATGGAAATAAAATTTTGACAAAATTTTTATGGAAATAAAATTTTGTACAAAATTATCTTTAAACAATTTTCAATTGAAAATAAAATTGAAATAAAATTATGGAAACATGTACTGTGGAAATAAAATTTTGGCGAAATTTTCTATGGAAATAAAATAGTATAAAAATTTTCTATGGTAAAATTTTCTATTTAGATAAAGTTTAGAAACAATTTTATATACGATTTTGACAAATTTTCTATGGAAATAAATTTTTTACAAAATTTTCTATGGAAATAAGAAGTTGACAACATTTTCTATAGAAAAAAAGTTACACAATTTTGTATAGAAAGCCAAATTTGACAAAATGTTCTATACACATAAAATTCAGGCGAAATATTCTAATGTTGGGAAAATTTTCAATAGAAATAAAATTTCCTATGGAAACAAAGTTTTGATAAAATGTTCCACAGAAATAAAATTTTGCACAACATTTTCTAAGAAAATAAAATTTTGACAACATTTTCTATAGAAATGAAATATTGGCAAAATTCTCTATAAAACAAAATTTGCACAAAATTTTCTATGGAAATAAAATTTAACAAAAAATTTTCTATGAAAAAGAAATATTGGCAGAAAATTCTATAGAAATAAAATGTTGACACCATTTGCTGAGGAAAAAATAATTTGACAAAATTTTTTATAGAAATAAAATTTTGATAAAATTTTCTATAGAATTTTGACACAATTTTTTTGGTTTTTCGAAATTAAATTTTGACAACATTTTCTATGGAAATAAAATTTTGACAAAATTTCCTGTACAAACAAAATTTTGTACAAAATGGTATATTCAATTTTGGCAACATTTTCTATGGAAATAAAATTTTGTATAAAATGTTCTTTAAATTTGGACACAATTTTCTATGAAAATTAAATTTTGACAAAATTTTCTATGGACATAAAATGTTGAAAATTTTTTATAGAAATACAATTATGTACAAAGTTGCTATATAAATAAAATTATGGCAAATTGTCCTGTGGAAATAAAATTGTATGAACATTTTCTATGGAAATAAAATTTTGCACAAAATTTTCTATGAAAATTAAATTTTGACATAATTTTCTATAGAAATAGACTGTTGACAAACGTTTTTTTAGGGAAATAAAATTTTTGGCAAAAATATCTATAGAAGTAAAATGTTGACAAAATTTTCTATAGAAATAAGATTTTGGCAGCGCTTTTTATTTATGGAAATAAAATTTTGACAAAATCTTCTATGGAAATAAAACTTTGACAACATTTTGCCAAAGTTTTCTATGCAAAAAAAAAATATGACAAAATTTTCTATACAAATAAAATTATAAAAAATTTCTATACAAATAAAAATGGTCTATTAAATTTAGCAACATTTTCTTTAGAAATAAAATTTTGACAAAATTTTCTATAGAAATAAAATTTTGACAAAATTTTCTATAGAAATAAAATTTTTGGCAAAATATCTATAGAAGTAAAATGTTTGACAAAATTTTCTATAGAAATAAAATTTTTGCACCGTTTTTATACCCTGCTCCACACTGTGGAACAGGGTATTATAAGTTAGGTTAGGTTAGGTTAGGTTAGGTGGCAGCCCGATGTATCAGGCTCACTTAGACTATTCAGTCCATTGTGATACCACATTGGTGAACTTCTCTCTTATCACTGAGTGCTGCCCGATTCCATGTTAAGCTCAATGACAAGGGACCTCCTTTTTATCGCCGAGTCCGAACGGCGTTCCACATTGCAGTGAAACCACTTTGAGAAGTTTTGAAACCCTCAGAAATGTCACCAGCATTACTGAGGTGGGATAATCCACCGCTGAAAAACTTTTTGGTGTTCGGTCGAAGCAGGAATCGAACCCACGACCTTGTGTATGCAAGGCGGGCATGCTAACCATTGCACCACGGTGGCTCCCTATTATAAGTTAGTGCAATGTTTGCAACACCCAGAAGGAGGCAAGATAGACACATGGTGTCTTTGGCAAAAATGCTCAGGGTGGGCTCTTGAGTCTATATAGCGATGTCCGTCTGTTCGTCTGTCCGTGAACACATTTTTGTAATCAAAGTCTAGGTCGCAGTTTTAGTCCAATCGACTTCAACTTTGGCACAAGTATGTGTTTTGGCTCAGAATAGATCCCTATTGATTTTGGAAGAAATCGGTTCAGATTTAGATATAGCTCCCATATATATCTTTCGCCCGATATGGACTAATACATTCCCAGAAGCCAGAGTTTTACCCCAATTTGGTTGAAATTTTGCACAGGGAGTAGAATTAGCATTGTAGCTATGCGTGCCAAATTTGGTTGATATCGGTTCAGATTTAGATATAGCTCCCATATATAGTTTCGCCCGATTTACACTCATATGACCACAAAGGCCAATTTTTTGCTCCGATTTAGTTGAAATTTTACACAGGGAGTAGAATTAGCATTGTAGCTATGCGTGTCAAATTTGGTTGAAATCGATTCAGATTTAGATATAGCTCCCATATATATGTTTTTCTGATTTCGAAAAAATGGTCAAAATACCCAAAATTTTCCTTGTAAAATCGCCATTGCTTAGTCGAAAATTGTAAAAATGACTCTAATTTTCCCAAACTTCTAATACATATATATCGAGCGATAAATCATAAGTAAACTTTTGCAAAGTTTCCTTAAAATTGCTTCAGATTTAACTGTTTCCCATATTTACACCCTTCACCACTACTGCGGTACAGGGTATAATAAGTTTGTGCATTTGTATGTAACGCCAAGAAATAATTGTCCTAGACCCATCTTTTAGTATACCGATCGGCTTAGAATTAAATTCTGAGTCGATTTAGCGATATCCGTCTGTCTGTCTGTCTGTCCGTCCGTCCGTCCGTCCGTTTGTCTGTATATGTAATTTTGTGCACAAAGTACAGGTCGCAGTTTATGTCCGATCGTCCTAAAATTTGACATAACGTGTTTCTTCGGGTTGAAGACAATCGCTATTGATTTTGGAAAAAATCGGTTCAGATTTAGATATAGCTGCCATATATAGTTATCACCGATTTGATCATAATTCACGTATTTATGAACCGACGTTCTTGAAATTTTGTACATCTGAATGTTTTGTCAGTCCCGTAAAAACTGCCAAATATCAGCTAAATCGGTTCAGATTTATATATAGCTCCCATATATATCTTTCGTCCGATTTGGACTTATATGGCCCCAAAAGCGAGAGTTTTGCCCTGGTTTGCTTGAAATTTTGCACAAGGAGTACATTTTATAGTATCGTTAATTGTGCAAAATTTAGTTGAAGTCGGTTCAGATTTAGATATAGCTCCCATATATAGCGTTCGCCCGATTTGGTCCACAGAGGCAAAAGTGCTACTCTGATTTACGTGAAATTTTGCAGAGGGAGTAGAATTGAACTTGAAACTTTGCACAGGCAGTAGAATTAAGGTTCTGCATATGCGTGTTTATTTTGGTTGAAATCGCTTCAGATTTTGATATACCTCCCATATATATCTTTCGCCCGTTTTTCCGTCATATGACCACAGAGGTCAAAGTTGTTATCCGATTTACGTGAAATTTTGCACAGGGAGTAGATTCAACATAGTAACTATGCATGTGAAATTTGGTTGCAATCGGTTCAGATTTCGATATAGATTCCATATATATGTTTTTCCTATTTAGGGAAAACTGGCCGAAATACCTACATTTTCCTTATCAAATCGCCACTGCTAAGTCGAAAACTTATCAAAATAACTCAAAGATTCCTATTACTCTATTACACATCTATCGACCGATAAATCATAAATACACTTTTGCGAAGCTGCCTCAAAATTGGTTCATATTTAAATGTTTCCCCTATTTATACCCTTCACCACTACTGTGGTACAGGGTATAATAAGTTTGTGCATTTGTATGTAACGCCAAGAAGGAAAAGTCTGAGACCCATCCTTTAGTATACCGATCGTCTTAGAATTAAATTCTGAGTCGATTTAGCGATGACCTTCTGTCTGTCTGTCTGTCTGTCTGTCTATCCGTCTGTCTGTTGATGTATTTTTGTGTGCAAAGTACAGCTCGCAGTTTTAGTCCGACTGTCCTAAAATTTGGTATGGGGTCATGTTTCGGCTCAAAGACGATCCCTATTGATTTTGGAAAAAATCGGTTCAGATTTAGATATAGCTGCCATATATATTTTTCACCGATCTGGTCATAATTGGCGTGTATATCAACCGATCTTCCTCAAATTCCGTACATCGCAATATTTTATGAGTCTCGAAAAACTTGCAAAATACCATCCAAATCGGTTCAGATTTAGATATAGCTCCCATATATAGCTTTCGCCCGATTTACACTCCTTTGTCCACAGAGGCCAATTTTTTGCTCCGATTTAGTTGAAATTTTGCAAAGGGAGTATAATTAGCATTGTAGCTATGTGTGCCAAATTTGGTTGAAATCGGTTCAGATTTAGATATAGCTCCCATATATAGCTTTCGCCCGATTTACACTCATATGGCCACAGAGGCTAATTTTTTGCTCGGATTTAGTTGAAATTTTGCACAGGGAGTAGAATTAGCATTGTTGCTATGCGTGCCAAATTTGGTTGAAATCGGTTCAGATTTAGATATAGCTCCCATATATAGCTTTCGCCCGATTTACACTCATATGACCACAGAGGCCAATTTTTAACTCCGATTTAGTTGGAATTTTGCACAGGGAGTAGAATTAGCATTATAGCTATGCGTTCCAAATTTGGTTGAAATCGGTTCAGATTTAGATATAGCTCCCATATATATGTTTTTCTGATTTCGACAAAAATGGTCAAAATACCAACATTTTCCTTGTTAAATCACCACTGCTTAGTCGAAAAGTTGTAAAAATGACTCTAATTTTCCTAAACTTCTAATACATATATATCGAGCGATAAATCATAAATAAGTTTGCGAAGTTGCCTTAAAATTGCTTCAGATTTAAATGTTTCCCATATTTTTTTTTACTAAAATTGTGGTCCACCCTAGTGCATTAGCCAACTTAAATTTTGAGTCTACAGATTTTGTAAAAGTCTATCAAATTCTGTCCAGATCGAGTGATATTTAAATGTATGTATTTGGGACAAACCTTTATATATAGCCCTCAACACATTTGACGGATGTGATATGGTATCGAAAATTTAGATCTACAAAGTGGTGCAGGGTATATTATAGTCGGCCCCGCCCGACTTTAGACTTTGCTTACTTGTTATTTGTATAGAAATTTTTTATAATTTTATTTGTATCGAAAATTTTGTCATATTTTTTTTCATAGAAAACTTTGGCAAAATTTTGTCAAAGTTTTATTTCCATAGAAGATTTCCATAAATAAACAAGTAAGGAAAGTCTAAAGTCGGGCGGGGCCGACTATAATATACCCTGCACCACCTTGTAGATCTAAATTTTCGATACCATATCACATCCGTCAAATGTGTTGAGGGCTATATATAAAGGTTTGTCCCAAATACATACATTTAAATGTCACTCGATCTGGACAAAATTTGATAGACTTTTACAAAATCTATAGACTAAAAATTTAAGTTGGCTAACGCACTAGGGTGGACCACAATTTTAGTAAAAAAAAATATGGGAAACATTTAAATCTGAAGCAATTTTAAGGCAACTTCGCAAACTTATTTATGATTTATCGCTCGATATAAAGGGTGATTCTTTTGAGGTTAGGATTTTCATGCATTAGTATTTGACAGATCACGTGGGATTTCAGACATGGTGTCAAAGAGAAAGATGCTCAGTATGCTTTGACATTTCATCATGAATAGACTTACTAACGAGCAACGCTTGCAAATCATTGAATTTTATTACCAAAATCAGTGTTCGGTTCGAAATGTGTTTCGCGCTTTACGTCCGATTTATGGTCTACATAATCGACCAAGTGAGCAAACAATTAATGCGATTGTGACCAAGTTTCGCACTCAGTTTACTTTATTGGACATTAAACCAACCACACGAATGCGTACAGTGCGTACAGAAGAGAATATTGCGTCTGTTTCTGAGAGTGTTGCTGAAGACCGTGAAATGTCGATTCGTCGCCGTTCGCAGCAATTGGGTTTGGGTTATTCGACCACATGGAAGATTTTACGCAAAGATCTTGGTGTAAAACCGTATAAAATACAGCTCGTGCAAGAACTGAAGCCGAACGATCTGCCACAACGTCGAATTTTCAGTGAATGGGCCCTAGAAAAGTTGGCAGAAAATCCGCTTTTTTATCGACAAATTTTGTTCAGCGATGAGGCTCATTTCTGGTTGAATGGCTACGTAAATAAGCAAAATTGCCGCATTTGGAGTGAAGAGCAACCAGAAGCCGTTCAAGAACTGCCCATGCATCCCGAAAAATGCACTGTTTGGTGTGGTTTGTACGCTGGTGGAATCATTGGACCGTATTTTTTCAAAGATGCTGTTGGACGCAACGTTACGGTGAATGGCGATCGCTATCGTTCGATGCTAACAAACTTTTTGTTGCCAAAAATGGAAGAACTGAACTTGGTTGACATGTGGTTTCAACAAGATGGCGCTACATGCCACACAGCTCGCGATTCTATGGCCATTTTGTACCGGTAAGTTGGCCACCAAGATCATGCGATTTGACGCCTTTAGACTATTTTTTGTGGGGCTACGTCAAGTCTAAAGTCTACAGAAATAAGCCAGCAACTATTCCAGCTTTGGAAGACAACATTTCCGAAGAAATTCGGGCTATTCCGGCCGAAATGCTCGAAAAAGTTGCCCAAAATTGGACTTTCCGAATGGACCACCTAAGACGCAGCCGCGGTCAACATTTAAATGAAATTATCTTCAAAAAGTAAATGTCATGGACCAATCTAACGTTTCAAATAAAGAACCGATGAGATTTTGCAAATTTTATGCGTTTTTTTTTTAAAAAAAAGTTATCAAGCTCTTAACAAATCATCCTTTATATGCATTAGAAGTTTAGGAAAATTAGAGTCATTTTTACAACTTTTCGTCTAAGCAGTGGTGATTTAACAAGGGAAATGTTGGTATTTTGACCATTTTTGTCGAAATCAGAAAAACATATATATGGGAGCTATATCTAAATCTGAACCGATTTCAACCAAATTTGGAACGCATAGCTATAATGCTAATTCTACTCCCTGTGCAAAATTCCAACTAAATCGGAGTTAAAAATTGGCCTCTGTGGTCATATGAGTGTAAATCGGGCGAAAGCTATATATGGGAGCTATATCTAAATCTGAACCGATTTTGCTGATATTTTGCAAGTTTTTCGAGACTCATAAAATATTGCGATGTACGGAATTTGAGGAAGATCGGTTGATATAAACGCCAATTATGACCAGATCGGTGAAAAATATATATGGCAGCTATATCTAAATCTGAACCGATTTTTTCCAAAATCAATAGGGATCGTCTTTGAGCCGAAAGAGGACCCCATACCAAATTTTAGGACAGTCGGACTAAAACTGCGAGCTGTACTTTGCACACAAAAATACATCAACAGACAGACAGAAGGACATCGCTAAATCGACTCAGAATTTAATTCTAAGACGATCGGTATACTAAACGATGGGTCTCAGACTTTGCCTTCTTGGCGTTACATACAAATGCACAAACTTATTATACCCTGTACCACAGTAGTGGTGAAGGGTATAAAAATGGTCTATTAAATTTGGCAACATTTTCTTTAGAAATAAAATTTTGACAAATTTTCTATAGAAATAAAATTTTGACAAAATTTTCTATAGAAATACAATTTTGACAAAATTTTCTATAGAAATAAAATTTTGGCAGACGTTTTTTTACAGAAATAAAATTTTGGCAAAAGTATCTGTAGAATTAAAATGTTGACAAAATTTTCGTTAGAAATAAAATTTTTACAAAATTTCTATGGAAATAAAATTTTGACTAATTTTCTATAAACAACTTTAACAATTCAATTTTTTTTTTTTGTAAAATAAATTGTCACTATCGGGAGTGATCAAAAAATAATAAATAAACCTCAATATTTAAAATGAAAATAAACCCCAATTTCCTTTTGGAAATGTGTTTTCAAATGGTGTGGATGGCCTTCTGGAGGATTTCGAAACTTTCTACTATTGACAGAGCCCAAAGTGGGCTAACGCGATTCCAAAGAGATTTGTATTCGGTAAGACATATTTAATTTTTTAACTTAATATTTTTTCCATCACTTATGTTAGGGTTCATTGTAACATTGTAAGAAATTGAGCCCCAAATTTATTTTGGCATCGATTTTCATGGTTTAGGTATGTTTTTTTGTTATGGCTCACTTTCGTGAGGTTCATAGTCAATATGAAGTGTCGCGCCACATTTATGTCTCTATTTTATTTGGATTTTGGGGTTCAATTTTCCTAGGGCCCATGTACAATCGATATATAACACAATAACATATATTACAAACAGAATGAGATCCCATTTATACTTTCCATAGTATGCAAGTGATTACAAAAAACGGCCGATTATAGATTGTGGTTTCCTTGTACGAATTTCTTCTTCTTCTTTGTTGGTCTAAGAAAACGAAAATGTGAGTAAACTATTCTCGCAACCATTCAAACAAAATACACAAAAAGTTATCAATCTGTGTCGAATTATCATCTTTATTAATATCACCATCAGCAACAGCCTCATCATTGTCATCATCATCATCAGCAACTACCGCATTCATATCAACATCGTCATCATCATAAATCCAATTCAACAAAACAGTCAAGAAATATCACAAAACCACAAACACCTCGTTAATGATGATAAAGATGATGATCTATCGCGTTATGCGAAACATCACTTCACTAACACATACTAACTCTCTCATATTCTCTCATATGCATATGATTGTGTGAAAGGACATTTCAAGCACTTATACCACACATACTCACTTCTAGGAATTATTATTGCATATGCATATGTATATGAATATGAATAACGGTATTCATATGAATTTCTGATGTGCTTACCACTCGTTTTCATTTTCATTTCGGCTTTCTTTTCATTTCCTTCTTGCGAATAACTTTCATGTTATTTTTTTATTCTTATTACCTTTCGTCCTGGATGTAGAAACGGATAAACAATTTGCTTAATGTCTCTCATGTCACTAAAGGCAAAGAAAGAGAAGTGAAAAAAAGAAATGTACAAAAATTTCCCTTTTCATATAGCAGTGACATAAGCGTTATGAAGAAAGTGACAGCATGTTGCAAACTATTTTGCACAATGGGTACGGTGACAAATACAGCTACTGTGGAAATTTCAAATAGACCGGTATTCTATTTTTAAAAAAGGCAGTGTTCACAGTTTTTAGGCAACTCTATCTAACCCATCGAAGATATCGTCAGAATTGTTTTCAATGACTACGAAATGAAATAACGACACTACGATAATGGCTCCCTGAAAAATGCCCCAAAAAGTAAATATGCAAAAAACTAAATCAACACTTTTCCATGTTATATGTTATTTGGGCGAAGTCCTTACTGTTCTACCCACGTATACTAAATCAAGTAATAGAGGATAGGAGAGAAGAGAGGAGATTAAAATAATAAGAAGAGAAGATAATCTACGGATCATACTCTTAAATGGGATCAAGTCTAACAAATTAATCACCACGTTTACATGCTCTATATGTGGGTGTGGGTGTGGAACTTATCGGACCAACCTCGTATTTTGGAACCCGTCCAATGTTGTAACACTATCGTTGATTGGAAAGAGAAGAAATAAGAAAGGAACAGAAGAGGAAAGAAGAGAACTATACTCGAAGAAATCATGAGAGGAGAAAACAATGCGAGAGAAAAGGGTGGAAAGGGGAGGAAAGGATAATAGAATAGATTAGGTTATATTAGAGGAGAGGAGAATAGATTAGATTATATTAGAGGAGAGTAGAGTAGAATATACTAGAATAGAATAGAGCAGAGTAGAGTAGAGTAGACTAGAGTAGAGAATAGTAGAGCAGAGTAGAGTAGAGTAGAGTAGAGTAGAGTAGAGTAGAGTAGAGTAGAGTAGAGTAGAGTAGAGTAGAGTAGAGTAGAGTAGAGTAGAGTAGAGTAGAGTAGAGTAGAGTAGAGTAGAGTAGAGTAGAGTAGAGTAGAGTAGAGTAGAGTAGAGTAGAGTAGAGTAGAGTAGAGTAGAGTAGAGTAGAGTAGAGTAGAGTAGAGTAGAGTAGAGTAGAGTAGAGTAGAGTAGAGTAGAGTAGAGTAGAGTAGAGTAGAGTAGAGTAGAGTAGAGTAGAGTAGAGTAGAGTAGAGTAGAGTAGAGTAGAGTAGAGTAGAGTAGAGTAGAGTAGAGTAGAGTAGAGTAGAGTAGAGTAGAGTAGAGTAGAGTAGAGTAGAGTAGAGTAGAGTAGAGTAGAGTAGAGTAGAGTAGAGTAGAGTAGAGTAGAGTAGAGTAGAGTAGAGTAGAGTAGAGTAGAGTAGAGTAGAGTAGAGTAGAGTAGAGTAGAGTAGAGTAGAGTAGAGTAGAGTAGAGTAGAGTAGAGTAGAGTAGAGTAGAGTAGAGTAGAGTAGAGTAGAGTAGAGTAGAGTAGAGTAGAGTAGAGTAGAGTAGAGTAGAGTAGAGTAGAGTAGAGTAGAGTAGAGTAGAGTAGAGTAGAGTAGAGTAGAGTAGAGTAGAGTAGAGTAGAGTAGAGTAGAGTAGAGTAGAGTAGAGTAGAGTAGAGTAGAGTAGAGTAGAGTAGAGTAGAGTAGAGTAGAGTAGAGTAGAGTAGTGTTTAAAATATAAAAAAAAAACAAGTATATACGGCCGTAAGTTCGGCCAGGCCGAATCTTATGTACCCTCCACCACGGATTGCGTAGAAACTTCTACGAAAGACTGTCATCCACAATCGAATTACTTGGGTTGTGGTATCTTAAACCTTCTTAACATCGTTTTCTAAATTGTGATTTAGTACATACATGGTATATATTAGACAAAAAAGTTATGTATAGTTAAGTCTACAAATAATTACGAATCGATATGGATTTTTGTACGTAGAGAGTCAGAATTGAAATATGGGGGCTATATACAAATATGAACTTGATATGGACCAATTTTTGTGTGATTGGGGATCGCTTTATCTGAGGGCCATATATAACTATAGACCGATATGGACCTAGTTAGGCATGGTTGTTAACGACCATATAGTAGCACAATGTACCAAATTTCAACTCAATCGGAAGAAATTTGCTCCTCCAAGAGGCTCCAAAACCAAATCTCGGGATCGGTTTATATGGGGCTATGTATGATTATGGACTAATATGGACCACTTTTGGCATGGTTGTTAAATATCATATACTACCACCACGTATCAAATTTCAAGCAGATCGGATGAATTTTGCTTCTCCAAAAGGCACCGGAGGTCAAATCTGGGGATCGGTTTATATGGGAGCTATATATAATTATGGACTGATAGGAACCAATTCCTGCATGGTTGTTGGATACCATATACTAACATCACGTACCAAATTTCAACCGAATGGGAAGAATTTTGCTCTTCCAAGGGGCTCTGGAGGTCAAATATGGGGATCGGTTTATAAGGGGCCTATATATGGACCGATATCGACCAATTTTTGCATTTTTGGACTTCCAAGAGGCTCCGGAGGTCAAATCTGGTGATCGGTTTATATGGGGCTATATATAATTATGGACCGATGTGGACCAATTTTTGCACGGTTGTTAGAGACCATATACTAACATCATGTACCAAATGTCAGCCGGATCAGATGAAATTTGCTTCTCTTAGCGGCCTCGCATGCCAAATCGGGGGATCGGTTTATATGGGGGCTATATATAATTATGGACCGATGTGGACCAATTTTAGCATGGTTGTTAGGGACCATATTCCAACATCATGCACCAAATTTCAGCCGGATCGGATGAAATTTGCTTCTCTTAGAGGCTCCGCAAGCCAAATCGGGGGATCGGTTTATATGGGGGCTATATATAATTATGGACCGATGTGAACCAATTTTTGCGTGGTTGTTAGAGACTATATACTAACACCATGTACCAAATTTCAGCCGGATCGGATGAAATTTGCTTCTCTTAGAGCAATCGCAAGCCAAATTTGGGGGTCCGTTTATATGGGGGCTATACGTAAAAGTGGACCGATATGGCCCATTTGCAATACCATCCGACCTACATCAATAACAACTACTTGTGCCAAGTTTCAAGTCGATAGCTTGTTTCGTTCGGAAGTTAGCGTGATTTCAACAGACGGACCGACGGACGGACATGCTCAGATCGACTCAGAATTTCTCCACGACCCAGAATATATATACTTTTTGGGGTCTTGGAGCAATATTTCGATGTGTTACAAACGGAATGACAAAGTTAATATACCCCCATCCTATGGTGGAGGGTATAAAAAAACAATTGTTGTTTTTTTTAATTTATTCGTTCAAATGGCCTTCCAAACAGTTTTGCCAGTATTGGGGATTTTCCCCAAATAGGGTATATTTTTTTGTGAATGGGCGACATTTCTGACCTGGGGACTTGGGGATTTTGTGGGGAATTTTCATAAATTAATGGATTTTTCGAGAAAACAGTTTAATCTTTTTTAACAAAATTTTATTTCGATAGGAAATTTTGTTAAAATTTTATTTCTATGGAAAATTTTGTTAACATTTTGTATCTGTAGAAAATTTTGTCAAAATTTTATTTCTATAAACAATTTTTTAAAAATGTTAGTTCTATAGAAATTTTTATCAAAATTTTATTTCTACAGAAAATCTTGTCAAAATTTTGTTTCTATAGAAAATGTTTATCAACTTTGGCAACGTGTCTACTTGAATATTTAGAAGTAAATTTTCGTTCATAAATACAAGGTGATCGAACCCCCATTTTTATACCCACCACCATAGAATGGTGACGGGGGTATAATAAGTTTGTCATTCCGTTTGTAACACATCGAAATATCGATTTCCGACTATATAAAGTATATATAATCTTGATCAGGGAGAAATTCTAAGACGATATAGCCATGTCCGTGCGTCTGTCTGTCTGTCTGTTGTAATCACGCTACAGTCTTCAATAATAAAGCAATCGAGCTGAAATTTCGCACAAACTCGTCTTTTGTCTGCATTCACGTCAAGATAGGATATATCGGTCCAAGTTTTGATATAGTCCCCATATAAACTGACCTCCCGATTTTGGGTCTTGGGTTTATAAAAACCTTAGTTTCTATCCAATTTGCCAGAAATTGGTAATCTAGAGGTATTTTATGACCACAAAGAGGTGTGCCAAAAATGGTGAGTATCGGTCCATGTTTTGGTTTAGCCCCCATATAGACCGATCTCCCGATTGTATTTCTAGGGCTTCTAGAATCGATCGTTTCTATCCGATTTGCCTGAAATTGGAAATATAGAGGTATTTTAGCACCGTAAAGAGATGTGCCAAAAATGGTGACTATCGGTTGATGTTTAGGTACAGCCCCCATATAGACCGATTTCCCGATTTTACTTCTTGGGCTTCTAGAATTCGTAGTTATTATCCAATTTGGTTGAAATTGGAAACCTAGAGGTATTTTAGAACAATAAAGAGGTTTGCCAAAAATGGTGAGTATCGGTCCATGTTTTGGTATAGCCCCCATATATATTGGTTTATCTCCCAAATAGACCGATCTCCCAATTTCAATTCTTGGGCTTTTAGAAACCATAGTTTTTATCAAATTTGCATGAAATTTTAAATCTAGAAGTATTAGGATAATAAAGAGATGTGCCGAAAATGTTTCAGACAAACTGATAATGAAAATTGCTTGAAACTGAATTATAGTTTACAGATTTTACTTCTGGTAATCATTTAAATAATGGAGGTAAAAATCTACAGATGTTAGATTTTAAATCAAGGCGTTATTTCATCGTTTCCTTACACACTTGCACACGATGTATATGATTCCTCTAAAACTCAAACAAATATGGTTCTTATAAATCCAGAATCTGATCTAGTCTTCATAGGTAAAATCTTTGAATTTATCTTCGGGAAGTGTCCTGGTTGAACTGATCTGCTTGTCACCAAATCCCCCTGAAATTTTCACAGGAAACTATAATATTTGATTCGTGGTGGTGGGTATTTAAGATTCGGCACGGCCGAACTTACTGCTTATATACTTGTTATATCTCCAGAATTTATATATCCAGTCTCTTGCTGTTGAGGTTCGAAATCTTAATCTTGCTTGCTGGATTTGACAAAATTGTATTTTTTAAATTATTACTGATTTTCTGCATCAAGCCTTTTGCTTTATTTTTTGTTTTCCAAAAAACTTGTAGAAAATGTATTGGGGATTTTTTGTGAGGAATCTAAGTTTAAATTGGGGATTTTTGGGGATGAAAACATCATAATTTGGGGATAAGAACCAGAAAAATACTGGCAACACTTATTCCAAGGCACAACTTAAGAGCTATGCAATGTAAAGGACGTCTAAAATTTATAACGTATCAAACCAGTTTTCTTCGAAGTGGAACACGGGAAAGTAAAAAAAAATCCGCTTTCCTGGCAATGAAAAAATGCTTCGGGGCAATTTTATCAACTTCTTCTTCTAGTAGTAATCTGCTTTAAAATAACTCAAGAATATCAATTTTTATCCGTCTCCCTTAAAGTCGCGTAAAACATCCAACCAGAGACCCTGATGAAGGCGAGTAAGTTCCTTAAGCTACACTCCCGCAAATTGGTGAGAACCTGAAGGAAAAAGGAACCCAGTACTTGTTTCTTCCAAAAGATAATGCTGGACCCTGGCACAGGAAGTGGTACCAGTCTTCCGTAACTTCTGGTTCCAGGCACCTTCTGCAAATGTTATCATCTTTGAGGCCAATTCTTACAATATGTGGCCCAAGTGTGTTGTGACCAGCTTTAATTCCAATGAAAGGACACAATTCATCAATTCAGTGTATTCATCGCAATACGAATTTTGCAATTCCTGCGGTTATTTTCGTCCCATATGAAAGTTCTCGTTATACCTGTAGATCATCATATTTGGCAGGATCCATGCCATGTAAAAATACCCAGCAAAAAAAAAAAGCGTCACCAAAAAAGTAGTGAAAATTAGATCCGGAAGTGGTGCAGAAGCGATGAGTTTAACATGGGCTTGTCATAGGTCGAATGTCCACCATTTTAACAGCTGTTGCACTGAAACTACATCAATTCTTAAGGTGTGATCCGAATTCAATGTTTTGGGTGTGAATTAAAGAATTTCGCCATATTTTGCCAAATAAATAATTTTTAAAATTTTTTATGATTTTTAATGCATCCTATCGCTTGTCTGAAACATTTGACCTTAAATATTTTTAAAAATTCACAATTTTTCGAGAATGGATTTAGCATTTTTTTCGAAAAAAAATTGATCTATTTTATTATTGCTTACTCCTATTTACTATTTATTATTGGCATTAGGTATTTGGTACAACTGATATGTAACATTCCCCACTGTGTTAAAGAACGAATGAAAAACAAAACTTTGAATGGTACTAAGTAAACAACATTCATTTACACTTAGTGGTTTTTTTTTTTGTTGCAGCATGGTTTTTGTTATTACTCTGGTTGATACATGCAATTTGTACATTTCTATGTATGTTTGCAACATGCACATGAAATCCTTTCATTTGGAAGAAAATTTACCAAATAAATCATAATAAAAATAATGTTTTTTCTTCGTTTACAACACCTCCTCCATCACCACCGCCAACGCCACCACCGTCGTCATCAGCATAGACCGATTACAAACATCCCAATAACTTAACACTTGGCCCCTTTATACCAAGCATAAAGTCCAGGATATACCAACAACATTTATAATAAATATTTATACATTAATATACTCTTACCACCCACCATCCCACTCTCCAACTCGAACATACACACACACAGAGACACATGTGTCAACAACATGCTCTGTTTCTTACATGCATTTGACTCTGGAAGCTAACGTCAACCAAATCACAGATTTATACTGAAGCACAAGGCATAGAATTTAGAGGTAGGAGCGAGACATTTGTGTACACGTAGCAAAATGAGCCTCTTGAATTATGGAAGTGAAAGAGAGAGAGAGAGAGAGAAAATTTTGTAAAAAGTTTATTTATTTCTATAGAAAATTTTGTCAAAATGTTATTTCCCACTATAGAAAATTTTGCCAAAATTGTATTTCTATAGAAAGCTTTGTCAAAATTTTATATCTATAGAAAATTTTGTCAAAATTTTATTTCCCACTATAGAAAATGTTGTCAAAATTTTATTTCTATAGAAAAATTTTGTCAAAATATTATTTCCATAGAAAGCTTTGTCAAAATTTTATTTCTATAGAAAATTTTGTGAAAATTTTATTTCTATAGAAAATTTTGTCAAAATTTTATTTCTATAGAAAATTTTTTAAAATTTTATTACTATAGAGAATTTTGTCAACATTTTATTTTTTTAGAAAATTTTGCCAAAATGTTATTTTTGTAGAAAATTTTACTTCTATAGAAAAACTTTGTCCAAATGTTATTTCTATAGAAAATTTTGTCAAAATTTTATTTTTATAGAAATTTTTTTCAAAATTTCAAAAATGTTATTTTTTAGAAAATTTTACTTCTATAGAAAAACTTTGTCCAAATGTTATTTCTATAGAAAATTTTGTCAAAATTTTACTTTTATAGAATTTTTTTTTTCAAAATTTTATTTCTATGGAAACATTTGTTAAAATTTTATTTCTATAGAGAATTTTGTCAACATTTTATTTTTTTAGAAAATTTTGTCAAAATGTTATTTATATTAAAAATTTTGTGAAAATTTCATTTTGTTTTGTTATTGTTGGTTTGTACTTCAATCATATTTGTCGTTTTGATCTCAGCTTAAAAACCGTTGCGTTGACTAAATTACAAGGGTCCATCCAACCATCTTGCAGTCTATAAGGCTTTGCTCACATAAATTTGACAAACATTCTTTTCCTCTGTTGGTTAAGCTACTCATGTAGTTTAGTCAACGCAATGGTTTTTAAGCTGATATCAAAACAACAAATAAAATAAAATTTTATTTCTATAGAAATTTTTGTCAAAATTTTATTTCAATAGAAATTTTTTTTAGTCAACGCAATTGTTTTTAAGCTGATATCAAAACAAAAATAAAATTTTTCTATACCAATTTTTATCAAAATTTAATTTTTATAGAAAATTGTATCAAAATTTTGTTTTGTTCTATAGAAAATAGTGTGAAAATTTTATTTCGATAGAAAATAGTGTCAAAACTTTATTTCACCATAAAATTTTGTTAAGATTATATTTAATATAGAAAATTTTGTTAAAATTTTATTTCTATAGAAAATGTTATCAAAATTTTATATCTATAGAAAATTTTGTAAAAATTTTATTTCTATACAAATTTTTATCAAAATTTTATATTTTTAACAAATTTTATCAAAATTTTATTTGTATAGAAACATTTTGTAAAAATTTCATTTCTATAGAAAATTTTATCAAACTATTACTTCTATAGAAAATTTTGTCAAAATTTTACTGCTATAGAACATTTTGTCAACATTTTATTTCTATTGAAATTTTTTTCAAAATTTTATTTCTATAAAATTTTTTTTCAAAATTGTATTGCTATAGAAAATTTTGTCAATATTTTATTTCTATAGAAAATTTTGTCAACGTTTTTTTCATAGAATATGTTCTCAAAATTTTATTTCTATAGAAATCTTGTCAACGATTTTTCATAGAATATTTTCTCAATATTTTATTTTTATAGAACATTTTGTCAACATTTTATTTCTATAGAAAATTTGGTCAATATTTTGTTTCTATCGAAAACTTTGTCAAATTTTTTTCTATGGAAAATTTTGTCACAATTTTATTTCTATCGAAAATTTTGTCAAAATTTTATTTCTATAGAAAATTTTGTCAAGGTTTTATTTCAATAACAAATTTTTCCAAAAGTTTATTTCTATAGAAAATTTTGTCTAGGTTTTATTTCAAAAACAAATTTTTCCAAAAGTTTATTTCTATAGAAAATTTTGCAACATTTTATTTCTATAGAAAATGTTGACAAAATTTTATTTCTATAGAAAATTTTGCCACAATGTTATTTCTATAGAAAATGTTGACAAAATTTCAATTCCAAAAATGTTTGTTTCCATAAAATTGTTTCCTATAAAATATATAAATGAATTAGGAGTAATTTATTGTTATACACTCCACCATAGGATGGGGGGTATATTAACTTTGTCATTCCGTAACACATCGAAATATTGCTCTAAGACTCCATAAAGTGTATATATTCTGGGTCGTGGTGAAATTCTGAGTCGATCTGAGCATGTCCGTCCGTCTGTTGAAATCACGCTAACTTCCGAACGAAACAATCTATCGACTTGAAATTTGACACAAATACTTGTTATTGTTACTTGTAATATCGAACCATTTTTACGTATAGCCCCCATATAAACCGACGCTCAGATTTGGCTTGCGGAGCCTCTTGAAGGAGCAAAATTCATCCGATCCGGTTGAAATTTTGTACGTGGTGTTAGTATATTGTCTTTAACAACCATGCAGGAAGTGGTCGACATCGGTCCATAATTATATATAGCCCCCATATAAACCGATCCCCAGATTTGTCTTGCGAGGCCTCTAAGAGAAGCAAATTTCATCCGATGCGGCTGAAATTTCGTACATGGTGTAAGTATATGGTCTCTAACAACCATGCAAATATTGGTCCACATCGGTCCAGAATTATATATAGCCCCCATATAAACCGATCCTCCGATTTGGCTAGCGAGGCCTCTAAGAGAAGCAAATTTCATCCGATTCGGTTGAAATTTTGTACGTGGTGTTAGTATATTGTCTTTAACAACCATGCAGGAAGTGCTCTACATCGGTCCATAATTATATATAGCCCCCATATAACCGATCGCCAGATTTGGTTTGCGGAGCCTATAAGAGAAATATGGTGCATGGTGTGAGTCTCTAAGAACTATATAGAAAATCTTGCCAAAATGTTATTTCTATAGAAAAATGTTTCCCAATTTTAGTTCTTTAGAAAATTTTGTTCAAATTTTATTTCTATAGAAAATTTTGTCCAAAATTTTTTTCTATAGAAAATTTTGTCAAAATTTTATTTCTATAGAAAATTTTGCCAGAATTTTATTTCTATAGAAAATTTTGCCAAAGTTTTATTCCTATAGAAGATTTTGTCAAAATTTTATTTCTACAGAAAATGTTGTCAATTTTGTTATACCCTGCGCCACACTGTGGAACAGGGTATTATAAGTTAGTGCATATGTTTGTAACACCATGGTGTCTTTGGCAATAATGCTCAGGGTGGGTCCCTGAGTCGATATAACCATGTCCGTCTGTCTGTGAACACATTTTTGTGATCAAAGTCTAGGTCGCAATTTTAGTTCAATCGCCTTCAAATTTTGCACATGTTCCTAATTTGGGTCAGAATAGAACCCTATTGATTTTGGAAGAAATCGGTTCAGTTTTTGATATAGCTCCCATATATATCTTTCGCCCGATATGCACTAATTTCGACCCAGCAGCCAGAGTTTTATACCGATTTGCTTGAAATTTTGTACAAACATAACACTTAGTCGTATAGTCAAGTGTGCGACATTTGATTGAAATAGGTTCAGATTTAGATATAGCTCCTATATATATCTTTCGCCCGATATGGACTTATATGGCCCCAGAAGCCAGATTTTTGGTCGAATTTGGTGGAAATTTTGCACAGGGAGTAGACTTAGCATTATAGCTATGCGTGCCAAATTTGGTTGAAATCGATTCAGATTTAGATATAGCTCCCATATATATCTTTCGCCCGATGTGCACTTTCATGGACCCAGAAGCCAGAGTTTTATCCCGATTAGCGTGAAATTTTACACAAGGAGTACAATTCGTAGTATAGTCATGTGTGCCAAATTTGATTGAAATCGGTTCAGATTTAGATATAGCTCCCATATATATCTATCGCCCGATATGGACTAATACGGTCCTAGAAGCCAGAGTTTTACGCCAATTTGATTGAAATTTTGGACTAGGAGTATTACTAGTAGTGTAGTCAAGGGTGCCAAATTTTATTGAAATCGGTTCAGATTTAGATGTAGCTCCCATATATATCTATCGCCCGATATGGACTAATATGGTCCTAGACGCAAGAGTTTTGGTCCAATTTAATTCAAATTTTGCACATGGACTACGATACGTAGTATAGTCATATGTGCTAAATTTGATTGAAATCGGTTCAGATTTAGATATAGCTCCCATATATATCTATCGCCCGATATGGACTAATACGGTCCCAGAAGCCAGAGTTTTACCCCAATTTGATTAAAATTTTGCACTAGGAGTACTACTAGTAGTGTAGTCAAGTGTGCCAAATTTTATTGAAATCGGTTCAGATTTAGATATAGCTCCCATATATATCATTCGCCCGATTTACACATATATGACCACAGAGGCCAATTTTTTGCTCCGATTTAGTTGAAATTTTGCACAGGGAGTAGAATTAGCATTGTTGCTATGCGTGCCAAATTTGGTTGAAATCGGTTCAGATTTAGATATAGCTCCCATATATAGTTTTCGCCCGATTTACACTCATATGACCACAGAGGCCAATTTTTAACTCCAATTTAGTTACAATTTTACATAGGGAGTAGAATAAGCATTGTCGCTATGCGTGCCAAATTTGGTTGAAATCGGTTCAGATTTAGATATAGCTCCTATATATATGTTTTTCTGATTTCGACAAAAAAGGTCAAAATACCAACATTTTCCTTGTTAAATCGCCACTGCTTAGTCGAAAAGTTGTAAAAATGACTCTAATTTTCCTAAACTTCTAATACATATATATCGAGCGATAAATCATAGATAAACTTTTGCGAAGTTTCCTTAAAATTGCTTCAGATTAAAATGTTTCCCATATTTATACCCTTCACCACTACTGTGGTACAGGGTATAATAAGTTTGTGCATTTGTATGTAACGCCAAGAAATAGTGGTCATAGACCCATCTTTTAGTATACCGATCGCCTTAGAATTAAATTCTGAGTCGATTTAGCGATGTCCGTCTGTCTGTCTGTCCGTCCGTCTGTCTGTATATGTAATTTTGTGCACAAAGTACAGCTCGCAATTTAAGTACGATCGTCCTAAAATTTGGCATAGGGCCGTTTCTTGGGACAGAGACAATCGCTATTGGTTTTGGAAAAAATCGGTTCAGATTTAGAGATATGCCATATATATTTATCCCCGATTTGGTCATAGTTAGCGTGTTTATCAACCAATTTTCTTGAAATACCGTACATCCAAATATCAGCCAAATCGATTCAGATTTAGATATAGCTCCCATATATAGCTTTCGCCCGATATGGACTAATATGGTCCTAGAAGCCAGAGTTTTGGCCCCATTTTGTTGAAATTTTGCACAGGGAGTAGATTGAGCATTGTAGCTATGCGTGCCAAATTTGATTAGAATCGGTTCAGATTTGTACATAGCTCCCATATATAGCTTTCGCTCGATTTACACTCATATGACCACAGAGGCCAATTTTTTACTCCGATTTAGTTGAAATTTTGCACAGGGAGTAGAATTAGCATTGTAGCTATGCGTACCAAATTTGGTTGAAATCGGTTCAGATTTAGATATAGCTCCCATATAAATGTTTTTCTGATTTCGACAAAAATGGTCAAAATACCAAAATGTTCCTTGTTAAATCGCCACTGCTTAGTCGAAAAGTTGTAAAAATGACTCTAATTTTCCTAAGCTTCTAATACATATACATCGAGCGATAAATCATAAATAAACTTTTGCGAAATTTCCTTAAAATTGCTTCAGATTTAAATGTTTCCCATATTTTTTACTAAAATTGTGTTGCACCCTAGTGCATTAGCCAACTTAAATTTTGAGTCTATAGATTTGGTAAAAGTCTATCAAATTCTGTCCAAATCGAGTGATATTTAAATGTATGTAAAGGGTGATTCTTTTGAGGTTAGGATTTTCATGCATTAGTATTTGACAGATCACGTGGGATTTCAGACATGGTGTCAAAGAGAAAGATGCTCAGTATGCTTTGACATATCATCATGAATAGACTTACTAACGAGCAACGCTTGCAAATCATTGAATTTTATTACCAAAATCAGTGGCAGAAAATCCGCTTTTTTATCGACAAATTTTGTTCAGCGATGAGGCTCATTTCTGGTTGAATGGCTACGTAAATAAGCAAAATTGCCGCATTTGGAGTGAAGAGCAACCAGAAGCCGTTCAAGAACTGCCCATGCATCCCGAAAAATGCACTGTTTGGTGTGGTTTGTACGCTGGTGGAATCATTGGACCGTATTTTTTCAAAGATGCTGTTGGACGCAACGTTACGGTGAATGGCGATCGCTATCGTTCGATGCTAACAAACTTTTTGTTGCCAAAAATGGAAAAACTGAACTTGGTTGACATGTGGTTTCAACAAGATGGCGCTACATGCCACACAGCTCGCGATTCTATGGCCATTTTGAGGGAAAACTTCGGAGAACAATTCATCTCAAGAAATGGACCGGTAAGTTGGCCACCAAGATCATGCGATTTGACGCCTTTAGACTATTTTTTGTGGGGCTACGTCAAGTCTAAAGTCTACAAAAATAAGCCAGCAACTATTCCAGCTTTGGAAAACAACATTTCCGAAGAAATTCGGGCTATTCCGGCCGAAATGCTCGAAAAAGTTGCCCAAAATTGGACTTTCCGAATGGACCACCTAAGACGCAGCCGCGGTCAACATTTAAATGAAATTATCTTCAAAAAGTAAATGTCATGGACCAATCTAACGTTTCAAATAAAGAACCGATGAGATTTTGCAAATTTTATGCGTTTTTTTTAAAAAAAAAGTTATCAAGCTCTTAACAAATCACCCTTTATTTGGGACAAAATTTTATATATAGCCCCCAACACATTTGACGGATGTGATATGGCATCGAAAATTTAGATCTACAAAGTGGTGCAGGGTATACATAATATAGTCGGCCCCGCCCGACTTTAGACTTTCCTTACTTGTTTCTAAAGAAATTGGTGTCAAAATTGTGTTGCTATAGAAAATTTTGTAAAAATTTTATTCTATAAAAAATTTTGTCAAAATTTTAATCGTATTGAAAAATTTTGTCTACATTTTATTTCTAAAGAAAATGGTGTCAAAATTTTAATTGTATAGAAAATTTTGTCAAAATTTTATTTCTATAGAAAATTTTGTCAAAATTTTATTGCTATATAAAATTTTATTTGTCAAAATTTTATTGCTATAGAAAATTTCTGTCAACATTTTTTTATATGAAAAATTATGTTAAAATTTTATTTCTATAGAAAATTATATTTCTATAGAGAATTTTGCCAAAGTTCTATTCCTATAGATCGATTTTTTTAATTTTATTTTTATAGAAAATTTTGTGTAAATTTTATTTCTTTAGAAAATTATGTCAATATTTAATTTCTGTAGAAAATTCTGTTACAATTTTATTGCTATAGAAAAATTTGTCCAAATTTTATTGCTATAGAAAATTTTGTCAAAATTTTAATACTAAAGAAAAGTTTGTCCAAATTTTATTTCTACAGAAAATTTTGCCAAATTTTATTTCTATAGAAAATTTTTGTCAAAATTTTATTTCTATAGAACATTGTTGTCAAAATTTTATTTGTATAGAACACTTTGTGAAAATTTTATTGCTATAGAAATTTTTTTCAAAATTTTATTTCTATAGGAAATTTTGTCAAAATTTTATTTCTATAAAAAATTTTGTCCAAATTTTATTTTTGTAGAAAATTTTGTGAAAATGTTATTTCTTTTAAAAGTTTGTGTCAAAATTTTATTTCTATAGAACATTTTATGAAAATTTTATTGCTATTGAAATTTTTTTCAAAATTTTATTTCTATAGAAAATTCTGTTACAATTTTATTGCTATAGAAAAATTTGTCAAAATTTTAATACTAAAGAAAAGTTTGTCCAAATTTTATTTATACAAAAAATTTTGTCAAATTTTTATTTCTATAGAAAATTTTGTCAAAATTTTATTTCTATAGAAAATTTTGCCAAAATGTTATTTCTATAGAAATTTTTTGTAAAAATTTTATTTCAATATAATTTTTTTTTAATATATGAACGAATTCGGAATAATTTATTTTTCTTATTTAATGATCTTCGCTTAGAACTTCAAACAAATTGTTTTACCTCTTGCGCTCATGTGTATAATGTCACAATGTTGCATATTTGAATTGCTGGCGATGGGCGATGATAAATCCAAGTATGTGTATTTGCTTTCCACTTCAAGTTATAATTTTTGGGAAGTTTATTTTTTCGAAACATTGCCTGGATGAATGGCAAAGTTTGGTTGGGGAAAAACGTTTCTTATCGCGCTTTCTTTCAAAGAAACCAAGCAAAACCCCTTGATTGCAGGACATCTTGAAGGATGAAATGCTGGAGCGAGGGATTGTGGCAAAGTATGAGGGTGTGAATAATTTTGTATTCTCATATAATGAATCAAAAGAGAGAGATTTGTTTGTTATGTGTATGTGTGTCTGTGTGGGTGTGGATATTTAAATACTTCCTTGTCCCAAGTCGAATAATGCTCGAGATGATGATGATGGTTGTCCTAATACACACACACACACCCACACACACTGTTAGTCCTAAGAAATTCAAAGCGAAAGGGAATTTTCTTTGTGGTAACAACCCCCTCCCCCTCCACAACGTACTTACATTAATTTTATTCGACTTCGCGACGTAATTAAAATGCACAAGACTTGGAAAATGTGCTGACAATGCTAACTCGGTTGTATGTCCAGAATACGAATGGGAGTTTTGGTAAGGAAATTTAAAAGTCTACTGCTACGGGTTTTGCTATTCGGAAAGTTTCCATGATATATTGTTGTCATAGCATTTCTGTGTGAGGAATTAAGCGTTTTAAAATATGCAAAGCTTTTATTTGTGCTCATTTCGAAATGAAATGAAAACAATTATTAATTAATTGTAGGATTTGTCTGGACACCAGCACAAACAAATCATATCTCGAAGAGTACAGACCAGAAAGGCTTTGTGCGTTTTGATGAATGAAAAATTAAGTTTTGATCAGAGGTAATCCTTTTTGCATCATTCATCACTAACGGTGTGTCTGAAATCTGGCTGTAAAGTCTTTATTTGAATTTAAACAGTCATATTTAGGGCTGAATTTTATGATTTCGTAAAAAGTTCTACTAAGGACTGTCATCTAAACTCGAATTACTTGAATAGTGGTGACTATTGTCGATGGCAAGGTCTAAAGGGTTATACGGTCAAAATTTGGTAAATATAAACTTGACGTATTTCTTTCAATTTTGCATTTAAAAAACCCTGAACACCCTCATTTTGAAGGTGTGTGTGTGTAGAATGTTGCTCCTATTTTGATTTTGGAATTCACTCTTCAGTTGTCAAAATGCCGTCCAAGCAAGAAGAGCAGCGTATCAAAATGTTGCTCGCGCATCGCGAAAATCCGAGCTACTCGCACGCAAAGCTGGTAAAATCGCTAAAAGTTGCCAAATCAACCGTTACAAATGTAATTAAAGTGTTTGGGGAACGTTTGTCGACAGCCAGGAAGTCTGGATCGGGGGGAAATCGAAAACCAGAAACCGCTGAGACGACAAAGAGAGTTGCCGGTAGCTTCAAGCGAAACCCTAACCTCTCTCTCCGAGATGTCGCAAATAAGCTGGGTGTATCGTCTACAACCGTGCATCGAGCCAAAAAACGAGCCGGACTATCGACTTACAAGAAGGTAGTGACTCCAAATCGCGATGATAAACAAAAAACGACGGCCAAAGCGCGATCCCGGAGGCTGTACACGACGATGCTGACGATGTTTGACTGCGTGGTAATGGACGACGAAGCCTACGTCAAAGCCGACTACAAGCAGCTTCCGGGACAGGAGTTTTATACGGCAAAAGGAAGGAGAAAGGTAGCAGATATTTTCAAGCACATAAAACTGTCAAAGTTCGCAAAGAAATATCTGGTTTGGCAAGCCTGTGGCTTGAAAAGCAGCATTTTCATAGCTTCCGGGACTGTCAACCAAGAAATTTAAGTGAAAGAGTGTTTGAATAAAGGTCTGCTGCCTTTCCTGAAGAAACGCGGTTGTTCCGTACTGTTTTGGCCGGATTTGGCATCTTGCCATTACGGTAAAAAGGCCATGGAGTGGTACGTCGCCAACAACGTGCAGGTGGTTCCCAAGGACAAGAACCCTCCCAACACGCCAGAGCTCCGCCCAATTGAGAAATACTGGGCTATTGTCAAGCGGAACCTAAAGAAGACTGCTAAGGACGAGCAACAGTTCACGGCAAACTGGCTTTCTGCGGCGAAGAAGGTGGACAAGGTGGCTGTACAAAATCTGATGGCAGGTGTCAAGCGTGAGGCCCGGCAATTCGGATTTGGAGAAGCGAAATCCTAACTGAATATTTTTCCTGAATTTTATACTAATTGAACTTGAAAAAGAAATTTAATTTGATTTTTTTAAATAAACGATTTCACCGATTTACAAGCGTTTTCCCTTGACCAAATTTTGACCGTATCACCCTTTATTTGGGGGCTACATATAATTATGGAACGATGTGGACCAATTTTTGCATGGTTGTTAGAGACTGTATACCAACACGATGTTCCAAATTTCAACCGAATCGGATGATTCGGTTGAAATGTACCATGTACCAAATTTCATCCGATCCGGCTGAAATTTGGTACATGCTGTTAGTATATGGTCTCTAATAATTATGCAAAAAGTGGTCCACATCGGTCCATAATTATATATAGCCCCCATATAAACCGATCACCAGATTTGACCTCCGGAGCCTTTTGAAAGACCAAAATTCATCTGCTTCAGTTGAAATTTGGTTCGTGGTGTTAATATATGGCCTCAAACACCCATGCCAAAATTGGGCAAAATCGGTCCATAATTATATTAACCCCCATATAAACCGATCTACAGATTTGACCTCCGGAGCCCATTGGAAGAGCAAAATTCATCCAATTCGGTTGAAATTTGGTATATGGTGTATGTATATGGTCCTTAAAAACTGTGCAAAAATTGGTCCATATCGGTCCATAATTATATATAGCCCCCATATAAACCGATCCCCAGATTTGACCTCCGGAGCCCCTTGGAAGAGCAAAATTCATTCGATTCGGTTGAAATTTGGTATGTGATGTTAGTATATGGTATCCAACAACCATGCAGGAATTGGTTCAGTCCATAATTATATATAGCCCCATATAAACCGATCCCCAGGTTTGGTTTTGGAGCCTCTTGGAGGACCAAATTTCATCCGAGTCAGTTGAAATTTGGTACAACGTCGAATTTTCAGTGAATGGGCCCTAGAAAAGTTGGCAGAAAATCCGCTTTTTTATCGACAAATTTTGTTCAGCGATGAGGCTCATTTCTGGTTGAATGGCTACGTAAATAAGCAAAATTGCCGCATTTGGAGTGAAGAGCAACCAGAAGCCGTTCAAGAACTGCCCATGCATCCCGAAAAATGCACTGTTTGGTGTGGTTTGTACGCTGGTGGAATCATTGGACCGTATTTTTTCAAAGATGCTGTTGGACGCAACGTTACGGTGAATGGCGATCGCTATCGTTCGATGCTAACAAACTTTTTGTTGCCAAAAATGGAAGAACTGAACTTGGTTGACATGTGGTTTCAACAAGATGGCGCTACATGCCACACAGCTCGCGATTCTATGGCCATTTTGAGGGAAAACTTCGGAGAACAATTCATCTCAAGAAATGGACCGGTAAGTTGGCCACCAAGATCATGCAATTTGACGCCTTTAGACTATTTTTTGTGGGGCTACGTCAAGTCTAAAGTCTACAGAAATAAGCCAGCAACTATTCCAGCTTTGGAAGACAACATTTCCGAAGAAATTCGGGCTATTCCGGCCGAAATGCTCGAAAAAGTTGCCCAAAATTGGACTTTCCGAATGGATCACCTAAGACGCAGCCGCGGTCAACATTTAAATGAAATTATCTTCAAAAAGTAAATGTCATGGACCAATCTAACGTTTCAAATAAAGAACCGATGAGATTTTGCAAATTTTATGCGTTTTTTTAAAAAAAAAAGTTATCAAGCTCTTAACAAATCACCCTTTATTTTTGACTTGGAGATTTTTTCGTGTCGCCTATCAATAGGGTCTGGCAAATCAATCATCAAGAGATATTTCAGTTACCCCTGTTCTGGAATATTTTAGATTTGGATCACAGCCAACGAGAAAATCTTCAACAAGATATAATTTAGGACCATTTAAGGATCCAAATCCATGGTGTTGGTTATATGAGTTTCAGTCAGACCGATTGCATAGGTTTTCAATTCAAACTTCTTTTCAATGAATTCCAAATGAATAATATGAAACAAGAGAACAAATATACAAATATACAAATTGAAGACAATGATGCGGAAAAATATAAAGTTGAAAAGTAATACCCATCTATGAATATTTGCTCAATGCATTTGAAATAAGGTCTCATATATATTTTCCTTACACAAATATGGACCTCAATACAAATGGTTGGCAAAAATTCACCTTTTGTTACAGTATGTTAAAATGCAAGATGTCAATTACGCCTTTGCCTTCGGTCCTAACAAATCCTTAAAATCTCCATATACTCAATTGTAGAGGGGAAGCCAGAATTCTGCCCGTTCAACAATATTCCAAAGAGAAATTATTCAGATAAACAATTTGTTAGTAAAACGGGTACTCATATTTAATGAGAAGGACCATATGGATCCTACATTCAGCACACCAAGAAATATTCATGGCTTAAGCCCAATGGTTCCAAGAGTTGGAGAGAGAGACACGGAGAGACCATGACTACACTACACTAACACTAAAGTTTACAGATGGCAAGCAAATTTTTCACAATCGACTTCACAAAAGAAAGCTTAACATCGCGTCTGTTTTGCTTTTTTGGGATTGTGAAGCGAAAAAAAAAGAAAACGAAAAAGAATGAAAAAAAAAAATAAAAAACCAGAACACATACAGAAGACAAAACATCAGAGGTTTTCGTTAACTCAACTCAATCTTAAATTCATTACAAATGTGAGAAGTGGAAGAGTCATGAGTGTGTGTGTGTGTGTGAGAACTCCTTTTCACCGGATGTCAGCAAAACTCGTTTACTATTTCGGATATTGTAATTTCTATATATTCGTAGGGATGCCATGGCAAGATGTCAAAAATCCTGCAATACTTCCGGATGTCAGCAAAACTCGTTTACTATTTCGGATATTGTAATTTCTATATATTCGTAGGGATGTCATGACAAGATGTCAAAAATCCTGCAATACCTCCTACCACAACAGAGAATGCAAAAATAGTTTTAAAATGCTGGAATCCAAAAGTTCAAGATTCCTGGAAGTTTTTCTTCAGAGAGTTTGTAACTGTTTATCATCCAGAATGAAGAACTCCGCGACTAAGATGGGATTCATCCACAGTGGTCTGGTGATGAGTCGGGCAGGTTTAGCTGAGAAAGTGAAAAGATGATGCGTGTCATGTAACTCTTGATTCCAGATGGAACAAATGTCAGCCACGATGCCATCAATTTCTGATAAGGAATTGGGACTGCTGGGCCAAAACTACACTAGTATGCCTTGGGAAATCCCTTTCTCCTCCGGTAGAAATAAATCTCCCATTTCATACATCGCGCCACAAAAAGTGGTAGAAAACTTACTGATGAGCTGAAAATCAGTAACGCGAGATTGGATGCAACACATATTGAACAAGTTTATATGCCCGTAAGTTCGGCCTGGCATATACCCTCCACCATGGATAGCGTAGAAACTTCTACGAAAGACTGTCATCCACAATCGAATTACTTGGGTCTACAAATAATTACGAATCGATATGGACTTTTGCACGGTACGTACACACAAAAAAATAACTGCAAATAAATATTAACAACTTTATTTGTATGTAAAATCTGCTGATGCTCAACAAATTTGTCTATTGAATATGGGACATTTGTTGTTGAAATGTGTTTGTAGATGCTTGACAGAGGAAATAATAGAAATATTCAGAATTTTCAACAAATTGTTTTGTTGCGAAATTAGTTGACTGCTATCGATATGAAAACAAAAACAAAAATACAAGACTGGTTACGCGCACATCGTTGAAAACATCTACGAAAGCTAAAAGATGTATACGAAGTATACCGTTAGAACAAAATGAGTATGAGCACATGCACGTGTATGATAGCAAGCAAAGAGCTCATTCATCAGAGAATACAGAAAAGCATTTATAAATGCCTGTAAAAAATTTATATTTTTTAAATTTGGTAGTTAAATGTGTTTGTTGTATGAGATAATTAATAAACCCGTATTAATATCGGGATGAGAGTTATTACAATTCTAATTAACTAGAATATATATCACTGGGCAAAAAGTTGTCAAAATGTTTGCTAGACCCTGGACTACTCAAATTTAAAATCGTCATACATTTACAAAACTGAGTATAGGATTTTCGACACAAAAATGTTACATGTTCCCCGTCCAAAAATAGCATTTTGTCATATTCATTCTCTGTGTGTACTTAACAAAATATCTCCAAAGTTATTCCGGCAATTGTGCAATTTTGTTGCAATAATTCTGTCAATTTCAATTTAATTTTTTGTCAATACACCAATAAATTTGTTGCAGGTCATTGATAGACTCCAACAAACCACATACAAATTTTTTCGTTCAAATTCAAAAATATTTGTTGAGGATTAAACTTAACGTTCAACAACAAATATTTTGAACTGTTGGATGCTCAACAAATTACTTACAAATTATGTTATTGAGAACACAAATTATTTGTTTCCTTCTGATGATAACGATAGCTAACAACTTTTTTGTAATAATGGTTATTAAAAGTACAAATTAGTTTGTTGTAGGAAAATTAACAAATTTTGTTATTGGTTTTCCAACAAAAGTTATTGGTTCTCAAACTTATTTTTATCTGTGTAGGGAGCAAGAATTGAAATATGGGGGTCGCTTATATGGGGGCTATATACAATTATGAACTTGATATGGACCAATTTTTGTGTGATTGGGGATCGATTTATCTGAGGGCTATATACATATAACTATAGACCGATATGGACCTAGTTAAGCATGGTTGTTAACGGCCATTTACTAGCACAATGTAGCAAATTTCAACTCACTCGGAAGAAATTTGCTCCTCCAAGAGGCTCCAAAACCAAATCTCGGGATCGGTTTATATGGGGGCTATATATGATTATGGACTGATATGGACCACTTTTGGCATGGTTGTTAAATATCATATACTACCACCACTTACCAAATTTCAACCAGATCAGATGAATTTTGCTTCTCCAAAAGGCACCCGAGGTCAAATCTGGGGATCGGTTTATACGGGGGTTATATATAATTATGGACTGATATGAACCAATTCCAGCATGATTGTTGGATACAATATACTAACATCACGTACCAAATTTCAACCGAATCGGATGAATTTTGCTCTTCCAATGGGCTCCGGAGGTCAAATCTGGAGATCGGTTTATATAGGGGCTATACATAATTATGGACCGATTTCAACCAATTTTTGTATGGGTGTTGGAGGCCATATATTAACACCACGTACCAAACATCCACTGAATCAGATGAATTTTGGTCTTCCAAGAGGCTCCGGACGTCAAATCTGGTGATTGGTTTATATGGGGGCTATATATAAATATTGACCGATGTGGACCAATTTTTGCATGGTTGTTAGAGACCATATACTAACACCATGTACCAAATTTCAGCCGAATCGGATGAACTTTTCTTCTCTTAGAGGCTCCGCAAGCCAAATCTGGGATTGGTTTATATGGGGGCTATATATAATTATGGACCGATGTGGACCAATTTTTGTATGCTTGTTAAAGACCATATACTAACACCATGTACCAAATTTCAGCCGGATCGGATGAATTTTCTTCTCGTAGAGGATCCGCAAGCCAAATCTGGGGATCGGTTTATATGGGGGCTATATATAATTATGGACCGATGTGGACCAATTTTTGCATGGTTGTTAAAGACCATATACTAACACCATGTACCAAATTTCAGCCGGATCGGATGAAATTTGCTTCTCTTAGAGGCTCCGAAAGACAGTCGGGGGATCGGTTTATATGGGGGCTACATATAATTATGGACCGATGTGGACCAATTTTTGCATAGTTATTAAAGACCATATACTAACACCATGTACCAAATTTCAGCCGGATCGGATGAATTTTCTTCTCGTAGAGGCTCCGCAAGCCAAATCTGGGGATCGGTTTATATGGGGGCTATATATAATTATGGACCGATGTGGACCAATTTTTGCATGGTTGTTAAAGACCATATACTAACACCATGTACCAAATTTCAGCCGGATCGGATGAAATTTGCTTCTCTTAGAGGCTCCGAAAGACAATCGGGGGATCGGTTTATATGGGGGCTATATATAATTATGCACCGATGTGGACCAATTTTTGTATGGTTGTTAGAAACCATATGCTAATACCACGTACCAAATTTCAGCCGAATCGGATGAAATTTGCTTCTCTTAGAGGCTCCGAAAGCCAGATCGGGGGATCGGTTTATATGGGGGCTATATATAATTATGGACCGATGTGGACCAATTTTTTCATGGTTGTTAGAGACCATATACTAATATCATGTAGCAAATTTCAGCCGTATCGGATGAAATTTGCTTCTCTTAGAGGGTCTGCAAGCCAAATTTGGGGGTCCGTTTATATGGGGGTTATACGTAAAAGTGGACCGATATGGTCCATTTGCAATACCATCCGATCTACATCAATAACAACTACTTGTGCCAAGTTTCAAGTCAATAGCTTGTTTCGTTCGGAAGTTAGCATGATTTCAACAGACGGACGGACGGACATGCTCAGATCGATTCAGAATTTCACTACGACCCAGAATATATATACTTTATGGGGTCTTAGAGCAATGTTTCGATGTGTTACAAACGGAATGACAAAGTTATACCCCCATCCTATGGTGGATGGTATAAAAATCAGCTGGACTTAAGCCATAGAAATTCCCAAAAGTGTAAGAGCTCAACGATGCTCGAAAGAAAGTTAACGTGGAAAGAGCCAAGAAGTTGCTTTGCTTGTAACGAAAGTGGCCAGTTACCGAATTTGAATTTCTCCAATGAGATGAATCAATTCAAATTATGAAGTTTGTGAACAAAAATTTTTGCGAAAGAGGCCAGCTGAAAATTTGCACCTTCGACTGGCCACCAGTCGAAGGTGAGTGACCATTGGTAATGGTCACTCTCCGTTCATATTCATCGATCATGGTATCAAAACAAATACCCAATTGTAACGTGGATTCGTTGGCGGAGGAAGCTCAGTAGCCTCCAGGGTCTCCCTAAAGACCCACTAAACCTTTCAAGCTAAGAACACAAGAGTTTATCTCTTTAGAGTTAAATATTAATTCGGTTTTATTGATTGAAACTACGTGTGTGATATATGATAATCTCTCTACTATGATTAGTATCTGATGGGAGTAGGCATTTGAGATGTTGTCGATTTGTAGGTTAGGCATTGGCGTAGCTAGGGGGTGCTGGGGGGGCTATGCCCCCCCCAGAATAGTTCTTGCCCCCCCCAGAATAATCAAAGCTACAGTTGTTTTATATTTTAATTCAAGCTTTGCGATGTGTTTAATCCAATTAAGATTGTGGCAGAGAGAGTATGTTAAGCATATTTTTTAGTATTGATATTTACATTACAACTAAAAACACGTAATAAAAACACTAAAAGGAAACTTGAGACGCACATTTTCAAAAATAGTCAATTTATAACTACGTTGATTAAAATCATGAATCGTCACATGCCCAATTTACCATCTAAAATCGTCAAAATCACGAAAAATCCACAGAGTTGGCACCGCTGCTCTCGACAGTTGCTTCGTTGTATTCTGTTCTCAGAGAATTTTTAAAAACTAATCGAAGATAGACGTTTTATAATATTCAATTTATTTTTTGCCTTTTATTTAATTTTTTATTCTTAGTATTTTTTATACACGATGAATATGTTAAGTTTATGTTTTGCTTTATGATTTCTAGTCCTGTTTTAAAACACACATTTTAAATAAAATATTTTTCAAACACATACTTAAAGCAATGCTTTTATTTTTTGTTATATTAAATAATGGTAAGTTGCTATTTGATTATTTATAGCGGTGTCGTGGAACCGGCTCCCACACACAATAAAATATTTTTTGTCTTCAACCATGAAATTAATTGATCTAATTAATTATACCCTTCACCACTACTGTGGTACAGGGTATAATAAGTTTGTGCATTTGTATATAACGCCAAGAAATAGTGGTCATAGACCCATCTTTTAGTATACCGATCGGGTAAGAATTAAAATCTGAGTCGATTTAGCGATGTCCGTCTGTCTGTCTGTCTGTATATGTAATTTTGTGCACAAAGTACAGCTCGCAATTTAAGTCCGATCGTCCTCAAATTTGGCATAGGGCCGTTTCTTGAGACAGAGACAATTGCAATTGGTTTTGGAAAAAATCGGTTCAGATTTAGATATAGCTGCCATATATAATTATCTACGATGTGGTCATAGTTAGCGTGTTTATCAACCGATTTTCTTGAAATACTGTATATCCAAATATTTAATCAATCTCGCAAATCTTGCAAAATATCAGCCAAATCGGTTCAGATTTAGATATAGCTACCATATATATCTTTCGTCCGATTTAGACTCATATGACCACAGAGCCCAAAGTTTACTACCGATCTTCATGAAATTTTGCACAGAGGGTAGAATTGGCATTCTACCAATGCTTGGTACACTTGATTGAAATCGGTTCACATTTAGATATAGCTCCCATATATATCTTTCGTCCGATTTGAACTTATATGGTCTCAAAATCCAGGGTTTTGCCGTGATTTGCTTCAAATTTCGCACAAGGAGTACGTTTAGTAGTATAGGTAATTGTGCCAAATTTGGTTGAAATCGATTCAGATTTAGATATGGCTCTTATATATATCTCCCGTCCGATTTGCACTCATATGACCAGGGGGCCCAAAGTTATACTCCCATTTACGTGAAATTTGGCATAGATAGCAGAATTATTATTCTAACTATGCATGTCAAATTTAGTCAAAATTGGTTCAGATTGTATATAGCTCCCATATATACGTACACCAGAGTTGGGGAAATATGGTCGACTGTTTCATATTTTAGACCCATTTTCAATGGGATTTTCCTCCAATTGACTGGATAGTTTCCACAGAGAATACAAATATGGCCAAAATTCTCACAGTTTACACAAAATTCTGTGATGATTTCCCCATATCTTAGCCATATCCTACACACTGCAATGCCAAAATTTCTACAGAACGCATGAGTTTTAAATAAGGCTCCAAGTCGCCCTTCACATATCTTGGCGAGATCTAACCAATATCCTTGTAAAATCGCCACTGCTGAGTAGCAAAAATTGTAAATATTACTCTAATTGTCCTATATCTCGAATACATATGTATCGCCTGAAAAATCATAAATCTCTTTTGTACAATTGCATTAAAATTTCTCTCGCTTCATATTTCCCATATTTTTTACTAACATTGTGTATCATCCCAGGGCGTTAGCCGATTTAAATTTTAATTCTAGAGTTTTTGTAGAAGTACAAAAAATTGTTTCCATTAAAAGTATTTGTATCTGGACATGCAAACCTTTATATAGCTCCCAGCAAATTTTAAGTAGTTGAGATGGTAACACAAATGTTTGTCTACATAGTGGTGAAGGGTATAATATAGTCGGTTCCGCCCGACTTTAGACTTTACTTACTTGTTTTTAATTGAAATGTATTCAATCAAAAAAAAAAAAATGATAGTATCAATCATCAAAGCCAATTAAAAAATTAATTGATACAACTAATTTTTGTGATTAAGTTTTTTTTTGTTTTTGATTGATTTTGCTGCATATTGCCTTTAACACCGCAATAAAATTGAGGATGTATAGTTTTATCAATAGGCGTAATTTATCGCTTCGGAAATTTCGACAAAATGTTGAAGGGTGTCTGGGGGGGGCATAGCCCCCCCCAGAGAAAATTTCTAGCTCCGCCAATGAGGTTAGGTTAGGTTAAAGTGGCGTCCCGATTAAGATTCAGGCTCACTTATACTATTCAGTCCATTGTGATATCACATTAACTAAAAGTACACTCATAGAAAAAATCATGCACGGCGTGCTCATTTCAAAACGATTCGTTCATGAAAGTGAATCAACACACATGTGGTGTCAAACTGTGAACAGGCGGTGTCAATCTGACAACGATAAAATGACACCATGCGTTGTCAAAACAACAACCAGCGTTCATGATCTGACAACGTTATGGTTACGACTTTATAAACAAAATTAAAAAAAAAACTTCCGCTAGCGTGACTCGAACCTGTGTTTCCTGCACCATACGCGTTAACAGTCGCCTTAGCACATTGCACCACCGAGGGTGTTGCCATAATAACGTCTAACGATTATTTTAAGACTTTTCATGGCCAAAGAAAAACGAATGCCGTTCATGAAATTGTGAACGCCCGTGGACGAAATTGTGAACATTCCGTTTTGATTTTTTGTGAACGTTTCCGTTTCATTTTGTCACCGTCCGTTCACGACTATGGAACGTAATTTTTTCTATTAGTGTACCTATTACATATGGGCACTACTAGTTTTAACCGCTGAACGTTCTCGATTATTTTGTTCTGTTGAACCAACCAGATTGTTCCAATAACATTAGCAGACTGCTTAAGTTAACGTTTTCCAGGTCCGCCAGTAATCTGAAGCTATATGCCCCTAAAATGTGCTTACGCCTTACACAAAATGCAGGACACTCTCACAAGAGGTGTTTTATTGATTCATTTTCCTCCGCGTCATGACAGCTCATACAATAGTCATTATACTTCGCGCCAATAGTTTTTGCAAATCGCCTATCAGGCAGCGACCCGTTATAGCAGATATCAGGAGTGATATCTGGCGTCTCGAGAACACTAGCATATCTAGTGTGCGGTTTAAGTTTAAGTGGGCCATATTTGCTTGGTGTCGTTACAACCCTTGCAATTCTCCCATCGAACATTTGCCATCATGACAGCCTTCTCACGCAGTAAGAGAAGAAGGCATACCAACAGATTCTAGTTCCCCTGGAATATGTAAGGTAGTTCCAAGCCTTGCTAGCTCATCTGCTTCGCAGTTACCCGGTATGTTTCTATGGCCAGGCACCCATATTAGGTGAATATTGTGCTGCTCAGCCATCTCATTGAGAGATTTGCGGCAGTCGATGGCCGCTTTCGATTTGTAGATAATAGAAAACTGGTATCTTCGCTGAGATGAAGGAAGAATCCGGTTCGTGAATAATCGGCACGTTGTAAGTATTTTGATTCTTCGCTTTATGAGAGATTCGATTCGTTGATGAATGCTTCGCTTCATTTATGATCGATTGTGGTTGAGTACGTTGGCTCGTAGAGATTCGGTAATTCGGTTCGTTGATAATTAGTAGTTGATAAGAAATTCGGTTAATTGATGATCGACAGTGATGAGAAGTTCGGTTTATCGATGATCGGTAGTTGATGAGAAATGAGGTTCGTTGATAATCGGTAGTGCAGAAGAACGTCGGTTTTGATTCTTCGCTTTATGAGAGATTCGATTCGTTGATAAGTGCTACGGTTCATTTATGATCGATCGTAGAAATTCGGTAATTCGGTTCGTTGATAATTGGTAGCTAATTGATGATCGGCAGTGATGAGAAGTTCGGTTTATCGATGATCGGTAGTTGATGAAAAATGTGGTTCGTTGATAATCGGTAGTGGAGAAGAACCTCGGTTCGTCGATGATCAGTAGTTGATGAAAAATTCGCTTCGTTGATTATTAGTAGGGAGAAGAATGTCGGTTTATCGATATTCGATAGATGATGAGGCGATCGCTTTTAGTCGGTACTGGAGGAGAACGTTGGTTCGACGATGATGATGAAAAGTTCGGATTATCGATGATCGGTAGTTGATGAGAAATGTGGTTCGTTGATAATCGGTAGTGGAGAAGAACGTCGGTTTTGATTCTTCGCTTTATGAGAGATTCGATTCGTTGATGAGTGCTTCAGTTCATTTATGATCGATCGTGGATGAAAACGTTGGCTCGTAGTGATTCGGTAATTCGGTTCGTTGATAATTGGTAGTTATGAGTAATTCGGTTAATTGATGATCGGCAGTAATGAGAAGATCGGTTTATCGATGATCGGTAGTTGATGAGAAATTTGGTTCGTTGATAATCGGTAGTGGAGAAGAACGTCGGTTTTGATTCTTCGCTTGATGAGAGATTCGATTCGTTGATGAGTGCTACGGTTGATTTATGATCGATCGTGAATGAGAACTTTGGCTCGTAGAAATTCGGTAATTCGGTTCGTTGATAATTGGTAGCTAATTGATGGTAGGCAGTGATGAGAAGTTCGGTTTATCGATGATCGGTAGTTGATGAAAAATGTGGTTCGTTGATAATCGGTAGTGGAGAAGAACCTCGGTTCGTCGATGATCAGTAGTTGATGAAAAATTCGCTTCGTTGATTATTAGTAGCGAGAAGAATGTCGATTTATCGATATTCGATAGATGATGAGGCGATCGCTTTTAGTCGGTACTGGAGGAGAACGTTGGTTCGACGATGATGATGAGAAGTTCGGTTTATCGATGATCGGTAGTTGATGAGAAATATGGTTCGTTGATAATCGGTAGTGGAGAAGAACGTCGGTGTTGATTCTTCGCTTGATGATAGATTCGATTCGTTGATGAGAGCTTCGGTTCATTTATGATCGATCCTGGATGAGAACGTTGGCTCGTAGAGATTCGGTAATTCGGTAGTTAATAAGAAATTCGGTTAATTGATGATCGGTAGTGATGAGAAGTTCGGTTTATCGATGATCGGTAGTAGAAATGTGGTTCGTTGATAGTCGGTAGTGGAGAAGAACGTCGGTTCGTCGGTGATCCGTAGTTGATGATTAGTAGCGAGAAGAATGTCGGTTCATCGATATTCGATAGTTGATGAGACGTTCGCTTCATTTGTAGTCGGTACTGGAGGAGAACGTTGGTTCATCGATAATCTGTAGCTGAGGAGAAATACGGTTCGTTGATGATCGGTAGTAGAGCAAAGCGTCGGTTCTTCGATGATCCATAGTTGACGAGGCTGTTACATTCGTGGGAACCTAGATAAATAGCTGTTGATGAGTATTTCTGTTCGTTGGCGATTGGGATGTCGATTTTTAGGTGATCGGGAACATCTGATGAGATCTTCGGTTTTCAGACGGTTGCTGGTATTGATACAGTTGATTGTTGTAGAAACGGTGTGGTATCAGCTTCAGTATATGCAGTGGCGCATAAGTCGTCCGCGGTCGGTAATCAGTTACGGTCGGTTTAAGTATTACTGACGACTACCATGCAAACTACTCTACTAGCTAGTCTACGAACGTACAGTAGTCCTGAATGTCTCTGTGGTGGAACACTAAACCGGAAGGTCTCTGCGGTGGAACTGTAGGTCCGAAGGTTTCTGTGGTGGAATAGTAGACACGAATGTTTCCGTGGTACTATGTATTTCGCGTATCGGACGCCAAAATAGAACTAGTCTACGAACGTACAGTAGTCCTGAATGTCTGTGGTGGAACACTAAACCGGAAGTTCTCTGCGGTGGAACTGTAGGTCCGAGCCACCGTGGTGCAATGGTTAGCATGCCCGCCTTGAATACACAAGGTCGTGGGTTCGATTCCTGCTACGACCGAACACCAAAAAGTTTTTCGGCGGTGGATTATCCCACCTCAGTAATGCTGGTGACATTTCTGAGGGTTTCAAAGCTTCTCTAAGTGGTTTCACTGGAATGTGGAACGCCGTTCGGACTCGGCTATAAAAAGGAGGTCCCTTGTCATCGCGCTTAACATGGAATCGGGCAGCACTCAGTGATAAGAGAGAAGTTCACCACTGTGGTATCACAATGGCCTGATACATCAGGCTGCCACATAACCTAACCTAACCTAACCTAGGTCCGAAGGTTTCTGTGGTGGAATAGTAGACCCGAATGTTTCCGTGGTACTATTTATTTCGCGTCTCGGAATAAATGTCTGAGTTGACGCCAAAATAGAACCGAGTCGCTAGCAGAACGATGTTCAATGAGCCGCCCGCAGAACGATTAGCATCTATTCGTATATAGGAAGGTGTTCAGTGTCTGAGTCGTCTATTCGAGTCTGAGTGGCAGAGGTCAACAATATATGCAATCCATGCGATAAACTGATTACGAATTAGCATCTCTTGCGTGAATTGAATTTCGTCAACAGAAATCGCCTCACACAGCTAGTAAGTTGTTCAGCATTAAGGTTGAAAGATGACTTGCGCCCAGTGATGTTTCGTATAGGGTAGATAAATATTGTTTGTTAAAATAAGGAACTTACACAACACAATATTATCGTCATTTAGACAGTATTGATAACCTCGGTCGCAGACTATGGACATTCCAAACGAGTGGGCTCTTACTGTAGACCACAACATACCTGGTCTTGTGCCTAGGTTACATTGTCTCCGGTGGTTTAACCATATGTTCCGATTGTGCTCACCCTTCCTCATGTCTGGATTCAATGTTAGCATTTGGGAGCCAGTGTGGTGCCGGCCTTGCATACACAAGGTCGTGGGTTCGAACCCAGCTTCCAAAACACCAAAAAGTTTTTCAACGGTGGATTATCCCACCTCAGTAATACTGATGGCATTTCTGAGTGTTTCAAAACTTCTCTAAGTGGTTACACTGCAATGTGGAACGCCGTTCGGACTCGGCTACAAAAAGGAGGTCCCTTTTCATTGAGCTTAACATAGAATCGGGCAGCAGTCGGTGGGCTTCACCTGAGCACTTCAAGCAGCGAGTTTAATGCGAGAGGTTGCTTCATTGTTGATATCCAGGAACGCCCTTTGGGCAATATGATTATGGGAGGAGAACGGGGTTCATGAAACGCCGATCGGTTTGCAGACAGGTAGACGGCGTTATCAAAATTTCTAACATTAAAAAATTTCTCTTTATTAACGAAGACTTTGATGGTCGATTAAGTATATCCACGCGAATTTTTATCGAACTGCAACAATCCAGGAAGGTTACCTCTTGCACGAAAGGCTGGTGACATCCATGCTGTTCGTCTTGTGCGGTTACCTTTCTCTAGATTCGGCTGCATCACGCTCGTCTGCGAGTTGCGGCGCTTCTGCTGGGTAGTTGGGCCTCACCTGGATAATTCGAGCAGTGGATTTGATGTGAGGGGCTGCTTTGTTCATGTTACCCCAGAGTGACACACAAAATTGCGTTTCACAATCGTTAACGGACGTTGTCAAAATGAAACGGAAACGTCCACAAAAAATGTTCACAATTTCGTCCATGGGCGTTCGTTTTTCTTTGGCCATGAAAAGTCTTAAAAAAATCGTTAGACGTTACTATGGGAACTTCCTCGGTGGTGCAATGTGCTAAGGCGACTGTAAACGCGTATGGTGCAGAAACACAGGTTCGAGTCGCGCTAGCGGAAATCTTTTTTCTTTTAATTTTGTTTATAAGGTCGTAACCATAACGTTTTCAGATCATGAACGCTGGTTGTTGTTTTGACAACGTATGGTGTCATTTTTACGTTGTCAGATTGACCCCATCTGTTCTCAGTTTGACAACACATGTGTGTTGATTCACTTTCATGGACGGATCGTTTCGAAATGTCCACACCTTTCATAATTTTTTCTATGGGTGCAGGGGCTCAATGAAACGGCGATAAGTCTACGGACAGGTACGGGCGGTTACCGAAACGTCAAGCATGAACACATTTCTCTTGGAACCCCTTACTATGATTAAAACCTTGGTAGACAATTAAGGATATCGACAATTTTCCCAACTGCATTAATCCAGGAAGGTACCTCTTCTATTCTCTCTGGTGAGAGTATTGTCACAATCATGTGTTCCACTTGGGCTCGTAGTCTATCTTTCTATTCTCTAGAATCATGGTTAGTACCATGGCACGCATCACACTCGTCTGCGAGTCCTGGGAGATTGGGGTTGGCCCTAACCTGCGGGTTGTTGACGCTGACCGGGACAATATGAACATGAGAGGGGAACGGGAGCTCACTGATGTCGCGATCGGTCTAGGTGAAGGTAGATGACATTACCTACACGTCTACAAATTTATCTTGAAAGCGATACCCTTACAAAGAGCTGTTTTGTCATATCAGAATATTGGCGTAACTTCCGCTTGTTCTTGTCATTGGACCAGAGCTGGGCGGTTTTACCAGCGGATATGAGGCGAGTATTTATGATGTCCCGGAAAACCCTCTAGGCAAGATGAACAGGCGAGGGAAACGTGAGTTCACTCAAGCGGCGATCGCTCTGCGGACAGGAGATGGCGTAACCGAAACGTCTAGCATGATGACAGTTCTCTAGAAACCAATTACTATGACCACCGTGGTCCAATGATTAGCATGCCCGCCTTGCATACACAAGGTCGTGGGTTCGATTCCTGCTTCGAGCGAACACCAAAAAGTTTTTCAGCTATGGATTATCCCACCTCAGTAATGCTGGTGACATTTCTGAGGGTTTCAAAGCTTCTCTAAGTGGTTTCACTGCAATGTGAAACGCCGTTCGGACTCGGCTATAAAAAGGAGGTCCCTTGTCATTGGGCTTAACATGGAATCGGGCAGCACTCAGTGATAAGAGAGAAGTTCACCAATATGGTATCACAATGGAATGAATAGTCTAAGTGAGCCTGATACATCGGGCTGCCACCTAACTTAACCATGACCAAGACCATGTTATACGATTATCGATTTGGATATCGAAAGGCATTTTTACCAAACAGTAGTAATCCATGAAGTACCTGGACATTATGGAATAATGGGAAATGAGGTGGCGGATGTGTTGGCTACAGAAGCCCGATGTATCAGGCTCACTTATACTACTACTCACTCCATTGTGATGCCACATTGGTGAACTTCTCTCTTATCACTGAGTGCTGCCCGATTCCATGTTAAGCTCAATGACAAGGGACCTCTTTTTTATAGCCGAGTCCGAACGGCGTTTCACATTGCAGTGAAACCACTTAGAGAAGCTTTGAACCCTCAGAAATGTCACCAGCATTACTGAGGTGGGATAATCCACCGCTGAAAAACTTTTTGGTGTTCGGTCGTAGCAGGAATCGAACCCACGACCTTGTGTATGCAAGGCGGGCATGCTAACCATTGCACCACGGTGGCTCCCATGGAAGACCTAGGAAACCTTTCTTGGGAACTCGCCTGGAAACTCAAATGATTGATGAAGACGAAGAAGAACAGCTATGAGGAAACACAGTGGTTCAACATGGTCTAAGTGGGAGCCAGTCCTCTTTTTTTTGCTACGGGCTGGTGTCATCCTCCATAACCTAACCTAACCTATTCAATGAAGATATACCCTACAAAGGCCTGGTGAGATACATCATCTCTATAATATCTTGGTTCAGTTCCCTTGGCATTCTTGGCATAGCCGGGCTAGCACTACGACTCTCATCACGCTCATCTGCGAGTTCCTTTGTTTCCGTTGGGTCTCAACTTGACAATTCAACCAGCGAGTACGAAGCGAACGTTGATGATGTCCCGGAAAACGCTCTGGGCAAGATGACCATGGGAAACGGGAGTTCACTACGGACAGGTAGACGGCGTTACCGACACTTCTAACATGAAAAACTTCTCTCGAAAACCCTTAACTATGACCAATACCGTGGTGGTCGATTAAGGATATCGACAGGCATGTTTACCAAAATATGGTATAATAATCCAGGTAGAGTTACCTATACAAAGGCCGGGAGAGGTATATTTTCACAACGAAGCTTGGGGCTTTCTCTTCAAGCTTGGGGATTTCTCTTTTATCAAATTTATAGGTTCACATCCCTATACCACGAAAATCATTGCTTGCCATATTTTGTACATTGTCCCGATTTGGACGACTGGAAGACTGACAGAAGGGATTGTCTGTCTATGTGTCCATCCGTCTGCCGGTGTTTTCTGACATGTGAATATTCTTTATTTTATTTTATTTTACACCCCTTTCCCGAAATTCGTTCTGGATTCTGCCATCGTTCTGTGAGTGTGTGTGTCTCAGGTTATGATTCCTGTCCAGAATTCAGGGGCCGTTTATTTTTTGGGTTCTTGTTGGTGTTTTATTTTTAATAGTCGCTCTACGGCATCACACAGATTCAACAAACCATAAAACATATGAATGAAATGAATTTTTCATGAGGTGTTAGCTTTTGTTCATGGCCCCAGCGTCAAATCCTTTGCTGTTGTTTTTACATCGGACTTCGTTTTGTGCACGTGAAACAATTGGGCACCTTCATGAAGCAACCGCCATAAAGTTGGGTTTGGAGTTGTATACCACTAACTGGGTTTGGATGAGACCCACAATAGGTGATGTGGAAATCAATTCGATAGAATCAACCAAACATAAAAAATATAAAAAAAAAAAACTATAACAAAAAGGATCAGCACATAGGATGGAAGGATCTATAAAATTATTCGTCGGTATATGTGGATTTTATGGTTCGTCAAGTATTTTTTTGGCGGTCATTGAGGGTTAATGCTGAAGTCAAATATTCAATGCTAGTCATCCGGTCATCCGTACAAGGCCTTTCATGCGTTTTAAAAGCGCTATGTGGGTAATTCCACGACAATTTCACGCTTTGCAGTATCTCGTCAAGATTAGAGATATGAATCATATTTTACAAAGTAGTTTAGTTCTCCTGACAAAACTTTATTTTGAAAATTTGGAAATAACATTTTGACAAATTTTTCTATTGAAATAAAATTTCGATAAAATTTTCTATAGTAAAGAGAATTTTGAAAAAAAAATAAAGAAATAAAATGTTTGAAAAAATTTTCAATATCAACAAAATGCTGAAAAATTTTTCTAAAAAAAATTAACAACATTTTCTATAGAAATAAAATTTTGACAACATTTTCTATAGTAATAGAATTTTGACAAAATTTTCTGTAATAATAGAATTTTGATAAAATATTCTATAAAAATAAAATTTTCTATAGAATAAAATTTTGACAAAATTTTCTATAGAAGCAAAATTTTGACAAAATTTTCTATAGAAATAAACTTTTGACATAATTTTCTGTAGTATAAAATTTGACAACATTTTTATAGAACTAAAATGTTGACATAATTTTCTGTAGTAATAGAATTCTGACAAAATTTTCTATAGAAATAATATTTTGACAAAAACCATTAACAATTTTCTACAAAAAAGAATTAACAAAATTTTCTATAGAAATAACATTTTGATCAAATTTTCTATAGAAATAACATTTTGAAAAAATTTTCTATAGAAATAAAATTTTGACAAAAACCATAAAACATACAATAAAATGTTGACAAAATGTTCTATAGAATAAAATTTTGACAAAATTTTCTATAGAAATACAATTTTGACAAAATTTTCTATAGTAATAGAATTTTGACAAAATTTTCTATAGAAATAATATTTTCACAACATTTTCTGTAGTAATTTAAATGTTGACAAAATTTTCTATAGATATAAAATTTTGAAAAAATTTTCTACAAAAAATTAACAAAATTTTCTATAGAAATAAAATTTTGAAAAACTGTTCAACAAAAAAAATTAACAAAATTTTCTATGGAAATAAAATTTTGACAAAATTTTCTGTAGTTATAAAATTTTTGACAAAATTTTCTATAGAAATACAATTCTGAAAAAAAAATCTACAAAAAAATTTACAAAATTTTCTATAGAAATGAAATTTTGATAAAATTTTCTATAGAAATAAAATTTTAACAAAATTTTCTATTGTTATAGATTTTTGACAAAATTTTATTATAGAAATAAAATTTTCTACAAAAAAAATTAACAAAATTTTCTATAGAAATAACATTTTGACAAAATTTTCTATAGAAATAGAATTTTGAAAACATTTTCTAAAAAAAAATTAACCAAATTTTCTATAGAAATAAAATGTTGACAAAATTTTTTATAGAAATAAAATTTTGACAAAATTTTCTATAGAAATAACATTTTGAAAAAAAAAAATCTTCAAAAAAAATTAACAAAATTTTCTATAGAAATGAAATTTTGATAAAATTTTCTATAGAAATAAAATTTTAACAAACTTTTTTATGGTAATAGAATTTTGACAAAATTTTTTATAGAAATAAAATTTTGAAAAAATTTTCTACAAAAAAAATAACAAAATTTTCTATAGAAATAACATTTTGAAAAAAAATCTACAAAAAAAATTAACAAAATTTTCTATAGAAATGAAATCTTGATCAAATTTTTTATAGAAATGAAATTTTGATAACATTTTCTATAGAAATAAAATTTTGACAAAATTTTCTGTAGTAAATAGTAGAATTTTCTATAGAAATAAAATTTTGACAACATTTTCTATAGTAATAGAATTTTGACAAAATTTGTTTTTTTTTAATAGAATTTTGATAAAATTTTCTGTAGTAATAAAATGTTGACAAAAATTTCTATAGAAATAAAATTTTGACATTATTCGTTTGGCTTGAGCTCATGGACTGATGAAAACTTGCTGGTGTTGTTGTTTTTCATTACATTTTTATTAAAATTTTCTATAGAAATAAAATTTTGACAAAATTTTCTGTAGTCATAGAATTTTGACAAAATTTTCTATAGAAATAAAATTTTGACAACATTTTCTATAGTAATAGAATTTTGACAAAATGTTCTATAGTAATAGAATTTTGATAAAATTTTCTATAGAAATAACATTTTGACAAAATTTTCCATAGATATATAATTATAACAATTAAAATAAAATTTGGACAAAATTTTCTATAGAAATAAAATTTTGAAAAATTATGAAAATTTTCTTTAACTTCTGAACTGGGCATGAGCAGATATAAACCATTTGTTATGTTAATTAGATCTGTTACGGAAAATTTGTTTTCAAAATAGAAAAAACTGCTATATGGTGATATAATTCGTATTTTTCTTTTTGACCAAGAGTGACACTTTAGGTTATGTTATAGAGGATGACACGGATATTTTGTGCCACGTACACCTACCATTGCCTCTTCGTTACTCATTATGCCATAAAGTCCAGGTACAGAGCACAGAGTTACATTATACTGTTCAGTAAAACATAAACTCTCTACGACAGCGGCTGACTGCCTTCGACCTTATGTTAATATTGCCCAGGGCCTTTATCGCTGGCCAGCTATTGATGATAATGATATCGTATCTAAATAGTGGCTTCTTTGATCGAAATGCTTTGAAAAAATTATTCCTCATATAATATGCAATGGCCCATATGTAGGTCTATTCGATGGTATTACTGTGTATCATGCATACTTTCTCTATACACATAGTTCGGTTTGGCCAAAACTCATTTGTTAACTTTCGGCTTCATCGGCTAAAAATAAAATCGAGGAAAAACAAATAAAATTCTTTTATATACATGGAAGAGGAAGTTATTAAAACAAACATTGATAGCCAGAACAAATATTAGAAGATGTTCCATATTAATTGATTATAACTAATAAATGCCTCTTCATTGTTCATTTTCACACACATTGAAAACAAAATAATGTCGTAAGGTCAAACATTTCATTTCCTCAAAATACGAATCCAAATTTTGTCGCAAAATATTCTATAGAAATTCAATGTTGACAAAATTTTCTATAGAAATGAAATTTTGAAAAAATTTTCTATAGTAATAAAATTTTGACAAAATTTTCTATAGAAATGAAATTTTGACAAAATTTTCTAGAAATAAAATTTTTACAAAAATTTCTATAGAAATAAAATTTTAACAAAATTTTCTATAGAAATAAAATTTTGACAAAATTTTCTATAGAAATAAAATTTTGACAAATTTTTCTGTAGAAATAAAATTTTACAAAATTTAGGTATACAATTTTGAAAAAAATTTCTATAGAAATATAATTTTGATAAAATTTTCTATAGCAAAAAAAAATGAAAAAATTTTCTGTAGAAATAAAATTTTTTCAAATTTGTCTACATTAAAAATATTTTAACAAAATTTTCTATAGAAATTAAATTTTGACAAAATTTTCTATAGAAATAAAATTTTAACAAAATTTTCTATAGAAATAAAATTTTGACAAAATTTTCTATAGAAAATAAATTTTGACAAAATTTTCTCTAGAAATAAAATTTTGACAGAATTTTCTATAGAAATAAAATTTTGACAAAATTTTCTGTCGAAATAACATTTTGACAAAATTTTCTATAGAAATAAAATTTTGACAAAATTTTCTATGGAAATAAAATTTTTACAAAATTTTCTATGGAAATAAAATTTTAACAAAATTTTCTATAGAAATAACATTTTGACAAAATTTTCTATAGAAATAAAATTTTGACAAAATTTTCTATAGAAATATAATTTTGACAAAATTTTCTATAGAAATAAAATTTTGACAAAATTTTCTATAGAAATAAAATTTTTACAAAATTTTCTATAGAAATAAAATTTTGACAAAATTTTCTATAGAAATAAAATTTTGACAAAATATTCCTTAGAAATACAATGTTGACAAAATTTTCTATAGGCATACAATTTTGAAAAAAAAATTCTATAGGCATACAATTTTGAAAAAAATTTCTATAAAAATTAAATTTTGATAAAATTTTCTATAGAAAAAAAATTGATAAAAGTTTAAACAGAAATAAAATTTTAACAAAATTTTCTATAGAAATAAAATTTTGACAAATTTTTCTATAGAAATATAATTTTGACAAAATTTTCTATAGAAATAAAATTTTGACAACATTTTCTATAGAAATACAATTTTGACAAAATTTTCTATGGAAATAAAATTTTGATAAAATTTTCTATAGAAATACAATTTTGACAAAATTTTCTATAGAAAATAAATGTTGACAAAATTTTCTCTAGAAATAAAATTTTGACAAAATGTTCTATAGAAATAAAATTTTGACAAAATACAATTTGGACAACATTTACTATAGAAATAAAATTTTGACAAATTTGTCTACATAAATAAAATTTTTGACAAAATTTTCTATTGAAACAAAATTTTGACATAATATTTTAAAGAAATAAAATTTTGACAAACTTTTCTATAGAAATAAAATTTTGACAAAATTTCTATAGAAATAAAATGTTAACAAAATGTTCTATGGAAATAAAATTTCGAAAAAAAATTTCTATAGAAATAAAATTTTGACAAATTTTTCTGTAGAAATAAAATTTTACAAAATTTTCTATAGAAATAAAATTTTGACAAATTATTTATAGAAATAAGATTTTGACAAAATTTTCTATAGAAATAAAAGTTTGACATAATTTTCTATGGAAATAAAGTTTTGACAAAATTTTCAATAGAAATAAAATGTTAACAAAATTTTTTATAGAAATAAAATTTTCTATAGAAATAAAATTCTGTACAGAAAATCAATTTTGACAAAATTTTCAATGGAAATAAAATTTTGATAACATTTTCTAGGGAAAAAAATTTTGACAAATTTTCTATTGAAATAACATTTTGACAAAGTTTACTATAGAAATAAAATTTTGACAAAATTTCTATAGAAATACAATTTTTACAAAATTTTCTATAGAAAATAAATGTTATTGTTGTTTTTGATCTCAGCTTAAAGCCATGCATTGACTAAACTACAAGTGTAGCTTAACCAACAGAGGAAAAGTATGCTTGTCAAATTTATTTGGGCAAAGCCCTATAGACTGCAAGATGGTTGGATGTACAGCTGTTTCGGAATTACCACATTCCTCATCAGCATCCTCTACTTGCAGCAAAACTATCAACCAATTATCAGAATAAATTCGGGTAATTCACTCAACCCAAAGTGAACTACACTTGAACCTCCCGAAAAAAAGTTTAGTCAATGCATGGCTTTAAGCTGAGATCAAAAACAACAATAACGATTGAAGAGAAGCCAACAATAACAAACAAAACGAATGAAGATAGAGGAAGCACGCTCAGAAACAAACCCAGCCAAAGACATTCAAATCGATGATTTGAGTTTGGCAAAGGAAAAGAGATATGCTGGCAAATTTGTTTAGGCAGTAGCCGACTATCAAACCCTTTTTCGGGAGGTTCAAGTGTAGTTCACTTTGGGTTGAGTGAATTACCCGAATTTATTCTGATAATTGGTTGATAGTTTTGCTGCAAGTAGAGGATGCTGATGAGGAATGTGGTAATTCCGAAACAGCTGTACATCCAACCATCTTGCAGTCTATAGGGCTTTGCCCAAATAAATTTGACAACAATTTTTCAAAATTTTATTTCTAGAAATAAAATTTTGACCTTTTTTGTTGAATTTTCTGAGAAATAAAATTTTGACAAAAATTTTCTATAGAAATAAAATTTTAACAAATTTTTCTACATAAATAAAAATTTAGACAAAATTTTCTATAGAAGTAAAATTTTGACAAATTTTTCTACATAAATAAAATTTTTGACAAAATTTTCTATAGAAATAAAATTTTGACAAATTTTGCTACATAAATAAAATTTTTGACAAAATTTTCTATAGAAAATAAATTTTGACAATATTATTTCTATAGAAATAAAATTTTGACAAAATTTTCTATAGAAATAAAATTGTGACAAAATTTGCTATAGAAATAAAATCTTGACAAAAATTTTCTATACAAATTTTTTTGGTAACTTTTCCTACAAATGCTGGTAGATTAATTTGCGCTCGAGTGGCATTCGTGCTCCACAGTCCTGCTTATTAACATACAAGACACATATCCATAATGAATGTACTTATACATTTCATTAGCTCACCGTGTCAATATTTTTATTGTTCACTTTTTTTTAATAACTAAAACCAATAACAAAGGAAAGGATGTCATTTTTGATTTTATATAAACGAATTTTATGTGACTAGTAAATTGTGATTATGATGATATCAAACATGTACATTTTTCCTTTACCTTTAATTAGTGTGGTGGAAAAACTGCACGTTTGAAAATCCATAAAAAGTGATTGAATAGAGTTTGTATTCCAAACAACTCTTGCGTTACTACTTTGTCCTCTTTGGAATTATGAATCATATGTCTATTCAAGGTTTTCTTTTTCCACGAATTCATTCATTCAATATCAATTCGATGATGATATGACCAATTTATGATTGGAATATGTATTCTGTGTTAATATATGATTATTTATCATCATATGATATAAATAAAATAATAGATATTTCGAATACGAAGTGCGTGTATTAAGGTGGGTTATAAATTGGATTTCTTTCGCTTAATAGGTTGAGAAACACTGACAAAACATTTTTAATCTGATAATAAAATTTACATAATGAGTAAGGATTCTCATTTACCATATATAAACAAGTAAAGAAAGTCTAAAGTCGGCCGGGACCGACTTTATTATACCCTGCACCAACTTTGTAGATTCACATTTTCCATACCAGATAAAATCCGTCAAATGTGCTGGGTGATGTATATAAGGTTTAAATCTAACTCGATCTGGGCAAAAATTTGTTGGACTTCTACTGAATCTATAGACTTAAAATTAAAGCCGGCTAATGTTCTGGGGTGAAACCCAATGTTAGTAAAAAACAAGTAAGGAAAGTCTAAAGTCGGGCAGGGCCGACTATATTATACCCTGCACCACTTTGTAGATCTAAATTTTCGATACCATATCACATCCGACAAATGTGTTGGGGGCTATATATAAAGGTTTGTCCCAAATACATACATTTAAATATCACTCGATCTGGACAGAATTTGATAGACTTCTACAAAATCTATAGACTCAAAATTTAAGTCGGCTAATGCACTAGTTATAAAGATAATTCTACTTCCTGTGCAAAAATCGTAAAATCGCGTAAATCGGAATAACAGATTGGCCTCTGGGGCCATAGGAGTGTAGATCGGCAGAAAGATATGTATGGAAGCTATATGTAAATCTGAACCGATTTTAACAAAATTTGTCGCACAAAACAGTATAATTAAACGTAACCATTGTGCATAACTTCCGGTGGGTGGGGAAGCAATTCGAAGCCCAATTCATGAATTTTTGCCATCGTTCTCAATGACTTGTGGCACGGTGCGTTGTCTTGGTGGAACAACACTTTTTTCTTCTTCATATGGGGCTGTTTTGCCACGATTTCGACCTTCAAACGCTCCAATAACTCCATATAATAGTCACCGTTGATGGTTTTTCCCATCCCAAGATAATCGATAAAAATTATTCCATGAGCATCCCAAAAAAAACAGAGACCATTACTTTGCCAGCGGATTTTGAGTCTTTCCACGCTTTGAAGACGGTTCACCGGTCGCTGTCCACTCAGCCGACTGTCGATTGGACTCAGGAGTGTAGTGATGGAGCCATGTTTCATCCATTATCACATTAACAGCTGCAAACACCGCTCAGAATCATCAACACGTTGTTTTTGGTCAAATGTGAGCTCTCGCGGCACCCATTTTGCACAGAGCTTCCGCATATCCAAATATTGATGAATGATATGACCAACACGTTCTTTTGATATATTTAAGGCCTCTGCTATCTCGATCAACTTCATTTTACGGTCATTCAAAATCATTTTGTGGATTTTTTTGATGTTTTCGTCGGTAACCACCTCTTTCGGGCGTTCACCGTCCTCCGTGCTCATTTCACCACGCGAATTTTGCATACCAATCAATTATTGTTGATTTCCCTGGGGCAGAGTCCGGAAATTCATTATCAAGCCAAGTTTTTGCTTCTACCGTATTTTTATACCCCCCACCATAGGATGGGGGTATATTAACTTTGTCATTCCGTTTGTAACACATCGAAATATTGCTCTAAGACCCCATAAAGTATATATATTCTGGGTCGTGGTGAAATTCTTAGTCGATCTGAGCATGTCCGTCCGTCTGTTGAAATCACGCTAACTTCCGAACGTAGGTCGGATGGTATTGCAAATGGGCCATATCGGTCAACTTTTACGTATAGCCCCCATATAAACGGACCCCCAAATTTGGCTTGCGATTGCTCCAAGAGAAGCAAATTTCATCCGCTCCGGCTGAAATTTGGTACATGGTGTTAGTATATGGACTCTAACAACCATGCAAAAATTGGTCTACATCGGTCCATAATTATATATAGCCCCCATATGAACCGATCCCCCGATTTGGCTTGCGGAGCCTCTAAGAGAAGAAAATTTCATCCGATCCGGCTGAAATTTAGTACATGGTATTAGTATATGGTCTCTAACAACCATGCAAGAATTGGTCCACATCGGCCCATAATTATATATAGCCCCCATATAAACCGATCCTCAGATTTGATCTCCTGAGCCTCTTAGAGGAACAACATTCATCCGATCCGGTTGAAATTTGGTACGTGGTGTTAGTATATGGTCTCTAACAACCATGAAAGAATTGGTCCATATCGGTCCATAATTATATATAGCCCCCATATGAACCGATCCCCCGATTTGGCTTGCGGAGCCTCTAAGAGAAGCAAATTTCATCCGATCCGGCTGAAATTTGGTACATGGTGTTAGTATATGGTCTCTAACAACCATGCAAGAATTGGTCCACATCGGCCCATAATTATATATAGCCCCCATATAAACCGATCCCCAGATTTGACCTCCGGAGCCTCTTAGAGGAGCAAAAGTCATCCGATCCGATTGAAATTTGGTACGTGGTGTTAGTATATGGTCTCTAACAACCATGCAAGAATTGGTCCATATCGGTCCATAATTATATATAGCCCCCATATAAACCGTTCCCCAGATTTGATCTCCGGAGCCTCTTGGAGGAGCAAAATTCATCCGATCCGGTTGAAATTTGCAACGTGGTGTTAGAATAAGGCCGCTAATAGCCATGCCAAAATTGGTCCATATCGGTATATAGTTATATATAGCCGATCCCCAATCACACAAAAATTGGTCCATATCGGTTCATAATCATGGTTGCCACTCGAGCCAAAAATAATCTACCAAAATTTTATTTCTATAGAAAATTTTGTCAAAATTTTATTTCTATAGAAATTTTTGTCAAAATTTTATTTCTATAGAAAATTTTGTCAAAATTTTATTTTTATAGAATTTTTTTCCGAATTTTATTTCTATAGAAAATTTTTTCTAAATTTTATTTCTATAGAATTTTTCTCTCCAAATTTTACTTCTATAGAAAATGTTTCTATAGAAACTTTAAACTTAATTATATACGTATTTAATCGGCCTTTTATATTTTAATATATACCACGTATGGCCTATATGGTATATATTACGGTGTTAGGAAGTTTTAGGATACCTTGCAATCGGCAAGTGTTACCGTAACCCAAGTAATTCGATTGTGGATGACAGTCTTCAGTAGAAGTTTCTACGCAATTCATGGTGGAAGGTACATAAGCTTCGGCCTGGCCAAACTTACGGCCGTACATACTTGTTTCCCTTTAGAAAACAGTATTTTATCAAAACACGAATTTCTTTTTTTCCATTTTTTTTGCTTCACAAAAGACGCTCTATCTCACAAACTAATTGACTTACAGACGTAGAATTTTTGCAACTAATCATTTGAAGGTTGGTACGATATAAAAATAATATGCATTTAATACTAGCGACGCTATCTATGTGTCAGCCAACCTGTTAGATGTGCAAGAAATGATTTTATTGTTTGGGATTTTAGAAACCGTAATTTTTATTCAATTGTCCTGATATTTGAAATCTAAAAGTATTTTAGTACCATAAAGAGGAGTGCCGAAAACGGTGATTATCGGTCCATGTTTTAGTATAGCCCCTTTAAGATCAATCTCTCGATCTCCTTTGGTTTCTAGAAACCGTAGTTTTTATCCAATTTGCCTGAAATTGTATTTTAGACTCACAAAAACGTGTAAAAAGAAAAACACAAAGCGCACTGATCCTGAAAATTGCTTGAAACTGAATGTAAAATTTCCATATTTTACTTCTCGTAATCATTTAAATAATAGGGGTGAAAATCTACAGATCTTAGATTTCCAATCAATATGTTATTTCATCGTTTTCTTGAACACTTACAAGAGATGTTAAGGATTCCTCTAAAATTCAAAAAAAAAAAAAACAAGTAAGGAAAATCTAAAGTCGGGCGGGGCCGACTATATTATACCCTGCACCACTTTGTAGATCTAAATTTTCGACACCATATCACATCCGTCAAATGTGTTGGGGGCTATATATAATGGTTTGTCCCAAATACATACATTTAAATATCGCTCGATCTGGACAGAATTTAATAGACTTCTACAAAATCTATAGACTCAAAATTTTAGTCGGCTAATGCACTAGATTGGAACGCAATGTTAGTAAAAAATATGGGAAGTATTTAAATCTGAAGCAATTTTAAGGAAACTGCGCAAAAGTTTATTTATGATTTATGGCTCGATATATATGTATTAGAAGTTTAGGAAAATTAGAGTCATTTTTACAACTTTTCGACTAAGCAGTGGCGATTTTACAAGGAAAATGTTGGTATTTTGGCCATTTTTGTTGAAATCAGAAAAACATATATATATATGGGAGCTATATCTAAATCAGAATCGATTTCAACCAAATTTGGCACGCATAGCAACAATGCTAATTCTACTCCCTGTGCGAAATTTCAACTAAATCGAAGCAAAAAATTGGCCTCTGTGGTCATATGAGTGTAAATCGGGCGAAAGCTATATATGGGAACTATATCTAAATCTGAACCGATTTCAATCAAATTTTGCACACTTAACTGCACTACTAATTGTACTCCTAGTGCAAAATTTCAAATAAATTGGGCCAAAACTCTGGCTTCTAGGACCATATTAGTTCATATCGGGCGAAAGATATATATGGGAGCTATATCTAAATCTGAATCGATTTCAACTAAATTTGGCACGCATAGCTACAATTCTAAATCTACTTCCTGTGCAAAATTTCAACCACATTGGGCCAAAACTCTGGCTTTTAGGACCATATTAGTCCATATCGGGCGAAAGATATATATGGGAGCTATATCTAAATCTGAACCGATTTCAATCAAATTTCGCAGACTTGACTATACTACTAATTGTACCCCTAGTGCAAACTTTCAACCAAATTCGGCCAAAAATCTGGCTTTTGGGGCCATATAAGTCCATATCGGGCACAATATATATATGGGAGCTATATCTAAATCTGAACCGATTTCAAATTTTGCACACTTCACTACACGACTAAGTGTTATGTTTGTACAAAATTTCAAGCAAATCGGTATAAAACTCTGGCTGCTGGGTCCATATTAGTGCATATCGGGCGAAAGATATATATGGGAGCTATATGTAAATCTGAACCGATTTCTTCCAAAATCAATAGGGTTCTATTCCGACCCAAATTAGGAACATGTGCCAAATTTGAAGGCGATTTGACTTAAATTGCGACCTAAACTTTGATCACAAAAATGTGTTCACAGACAGACGGACGGACAGACGGACATGGTTATATCGACTCAGGGACCCACCCTGAGCATTATTGCCAAAGACACCATGTGTCTATCTCGTCTCCTTCTGGGTGTTACAAACATATGCACTAACTTATAATACCCTGTTCCACAGTGTGGCGCAGGGTATAAATATTGTGTACATACCTATGCATAATTAAAATTTTCTACACATGAGATTATATGAATATTTATACCCTGCGCCACACTGTGGAACAGTGTATTATAAGTTAGTGCATATGTTTGTAACACCCAGAAGGAGACGATATAGACACATGGTGTCTTTGGCAGTAATGCTCAGGGTGGGTCCCTGAGTCGATATAACCATGTCCGTCTGTCCGTCCGTCCGTCCGTCTGTCTGTGAACACATTTTTGTGATCAAAGTCTAGGTCGCAATTTAAGTCCAATCGACTTCAAATTTGGCACATGTTCCTAATTTGGGTCAGAATAGAACCCTATTGATTTTAGAAGAAATCGGTTCAGATTTAAATATAGCTCCCATACATATCATTCGCCCGATATGCACTAATATGGACCCAGAAGCCAGAGTTTTATACCGATTTGCTTGAAATTTTGTACAAATATAACACTTAGTCGCGTAGTCAAGTGTACAAAATTTGGTTAAAATCGGTTCAGATTTAGATATAGCTCCCATATATATCTTTCGCCCGATGTGGACTTATATGGCCCCAGAAGCCAGATTTTTTGCCGAATTTAGTTGAAATTTTGCACTAGGAGTACAATTAGTAGTATAGTTAAGTGTGCATAATTTAATGGAAATCGGTTCAGATTTAGATATAGCTCCCATATATATCTTTCACCCGATATGGACTAATATGGTCCTAAAAGCCAGAGTTTTGACCCAATTTGGTTAAAATTTTGCACAGGGAGTAAATTTAGCATTGTAGCTATGCGTGCCAAACTTGATTGAAATCGGTTCAGATTTAGATATAGCTCCCATATATATCTTTCGCCCGATATGCACTAATATGGACCCAGAAGCCAGAGTTTTATACCGATATGCTTGAAATTTTGTACAAGTATAACACTTAGTCGCGTAGTGTGCAAAATTTGAGTGAAATCGGTTCAGATATAGATATAGCTCCCATATATATCTTTCGCCCGATGTGGACTTATATGGCCCTAGAAGCCAGAGGTTTATACCGATATGCTTGGAATTTTGTACAAATATAACACTTAGTCGCGTAGTCAAGTGTGCAAAATTTGAGTGAAATCGGTTCAGATTTAGATATAGCTCCCATATATATCTTTCGCCCGATGTGGACTTATATGGCCCCAGAAGCCAGAGTTTTGGCCCAATTTGCTTGAAATTTTTCACTAGGAGTACAATTAGTATTGCAGTTAAGTGTGAAAAATTTGATTGAAATCGGTGCAGATTTAGATATAGCTCCCATATATATCTTTCGCCAGATATGGACTAATATGGTTCTAATAGCCAGAGTTTTTGCCCAATTGGGTTGAAATTTTGCACAGGGAGTAGATTTAGCATTGTAGCTATGCGTGCCAAATTTGATTGAAATCGGTTCAGATTTATATATAGCTCCCATATATAGCTTTCGCCCGATTTACACTCTTATGACCAAAGAGGCCAATTTTTTACTCCGATTTAGTTGAAATTTTGCACAGGGAATAGAATTAGCATTGTAGCTATGCGTGGCCAATTTGGTTGAAATCAGTTCAGATTTAGATATAGCTCCCATATATATGTTTTTCTGATTTCGACAAAAATGGTCAAAATACCAACATTTTCCCTTTTAAAATCGCCTCTGCTTAGCCGAAAAGTTGTAAAAATGACTCTAATTTTCCTAAACTTCTAATACATATATATCGAGCGATAAATCATAAATAAACTTTTGCGAAGTTTCCTTAAAATTGCTTCAGATTTAAATGTTTCCCATACTTTTTTACTAACATTGTGTTCCACCCTAGTGCATTAGCCGATTTAAATTTTGAGTCTATAGATTTTGTAGAAGTCTATCAAATTCTGTCCAAATCGATTGATATTTAAATGTATGAATATGACACAAACCTTTATATATAGTCCTCAACACATTTGACGGATGTGATATGGTATCGAAAATTTAGATCCACAAAGTGGTGCAGGGCATAAGATAGTCGGCCCCGCCCGACTTTAGACTTTCCTTACTTGTTTTTTTTTAAGTTGAACCCCCCCAAATTAAAATCCTGGCTACGGCCTTGGGGAAGTGTACTAGTTGAACGGCTCTGCTTGGGAGAATATCTGTCATCAAACCCCCCTGAAATTTTCAAAGGAAACTATTATTTTTGATTCATGGTGGTGGGTATTTAAGATTCGGCCCGGCCGAACTTACTCGTATATTTGGAGTAAAAATGTCTTTTTCTATACTTACTTATTATTACCACACTGCAAGTAATTAAAACCACTACAAAAAGAAGCATTAATTAATGATATACTTATGCAACTCACTTTATTTCGTAATTATTTCAATGGGAAAACCCATATCTGAATATTTAATTATTTTGGTTGTTTTTGGTCAATTGAAAATTAAAATTATTATACGGTGTATATATATATATTTAAACTCTCTATTTCTCTTTCTCTCGCTCTCTTTCTCGCTTGCATACTCTCGAAATTAATTCATTCAACTCGCTATGTTGTCATCATTCAATGTTAACAATTTTAATACTTATTTATGTATATGTGTGTGTGTGTGTGGGGGGGGGGGTTCTGTATGAGAGTGGTCGGATGTATGTTAAGTACATATCTATGGTATTGAGTGGGTATGCAAATGCTTGAACAATTAGACACTCACATACATATGTATGGATATCCTGTTATGTGAATGGATATTGCAATTTGCCAGAATGTGAGGGTATAAATGTCCATATTTAATGCAGATACAAATGCAGTTTTATTTGATTTTGCATCTGAAGTGGGTGTGTGTATGGGTGTGTGTTAGTGTTTGTTATGCCATTTTTTTTATTCGTTAATGGAAATCCTGGTCAAAAGACCTTAAATAATGGTGTTTTATTTTATTTTTTTTTTCTCTGATTTTTTTTATTATAAATATTCTGGTTTGGTTCATTCTCATATATATATATATAAATATAAATAATTATTAATGTATATGGTAAGTATGTGTATAAATAAATAAATTTATATATATGTATATAGGTTTATATGTATATAAATATATGTATAAATGTTTCTATTAAATATGTTTATGTATAATTACGTATATGTGAAAGTTTTGTTCCAACATAGGCAATAAATATTAAAATACTTTTTTAAAAATACATACATATGTATGAGATATTTCGTATTTTTTCTTGTTTTTTTTTTATATTTTTTATTTTTTGGTGAATCTCATAGTGATTTTATGATTTCAAGAGTCATCATTTAATGTACATTTGTCATATTCAGTTTATGATGTATTCATGTGTCTGTTGGTAGAGCATAAAACATTTGCGATATTTTTTGCACCTTGTAATATTATTTTAATATAACATTTATTAAATTCATATGTATGCAAATGTTGTAAGAAAACATATTAAATATATTTTGTCCATCAGTGTAAGATATATAAAAACAATTTTTGTTTATATGTAAATATATCATTGTGTTTTATATAGATCCATTTGTTTAATGTTTATCGGGAAACAAAAGCTTTTGCCTTAGGCAAAATATCTTTAATTAAACCATTCGATTTGAAGTGTTTCTGTTTTTTTTTTTTTCTCTCTAGAGCAAATTGTAATTAATTTAAAACTATTATTGTTCTTTACCTTATATGGGGCAAATTTTGTTTAACTAATTTCCCATAGGCAATATTATGATTGATTTTTTTTTATAAAATCGAGTTTTTTTGTCACATTTTCTTTAGTTCTTTTTTTTAAGATAATTATAATGCAAATGTATGCATTTTCTATACATAAGCATATGCATTTTATTATTCATTCTCAATAGCTTTAAGGCCTAAGGTGATTATTATTTGCAGCATGTTGGTTATTTTCTGTCTTTGCTTTGTCATTATTTAATTTTTTGTAACTACTGAATAATTTGGCATTGATGGAAGAGGTATTTATGAAATGAACAATTTGTCTTTATGGCTCTGTTTTCCCTTTCAAAAGATTTTTCTGGTTGGTTATTATTTTCCGAATACAAACTGAAGTCTTTGGCTCTGCAATTAGAAGAAAACAAAGAAAATATATGAATATTTTGGCATAATAAAGTTTAAAATTATTATTTATTTATTATAATATTTACACGCAAAAAAAAAAAAAAAACGTTTGGAAAACGTGTACCGAAAACGTTTTTCTTTTGTTTAGAGTTTTTTGAATTGCTCCGAAAATTTTAAACTTTTAAAATTTTAAACTTTAAAAATTCTTTGTTACAAAATTTTTATTATTTCAATAAAAAAAGTTATGTTTGAAACAACAACACAGTCCATTTGGTTTATATCAAACACTGTTCTTTTCTGACTTTAGCTCTTTAATAATATACATTTTACAGTTCAAAATTTAATATAGTACAATGTAATGTTGAACATTTTTTCGGAATCTTCCGAACATATCTGGAATATATGTAAAAAAAAAACAAAAAAAAACCTTTGGTCGAAGCAGGGATCGAACCCACGACCCTTGTCATGCAAGTCGGACGTAGCAACCACTGCTCCACGGTGCCAAACTAAATGTTTGTTTCTGCTAAACAAACTTTGTTTATTCGGTTCGTGGGCGCCGCAAGCTATGCTACATAAATATAACTTATATGGATATTTATCTATTGATGACCATAACAGGTACATAGCTCAGTGGTTAGTGTGTTGGCTTACAAAGTGCATGGTCCGCGGTTCGATTCTCCGTCTAGGCGAAAGGTAAAAAATTTTAAGAATCATATAATTTCTTCTAAATTGTTGGTATTACAGGAAAAGGTGAAAGAAAGAACTAAAAAAAAACCTCGCGGATGTGAGAAAGATGTGAGGGAAAATGCAATTAGCAAGAAACCAATGTGTTTTTTTTGAGTTTGTCTTTATGAAATTGTTTTTACATCCTGGAAAAGAATAAACGTTTATCACAAAAAGTATATACTTTTCTTCCAAATACACTTCCTTACAGCAATAAGCAAATGAGAAACGAACTTTGTTTGTCTAAAATTTCATTTGGGAGGAAAGAATTATTTTTTTGCTTGTAGAAGTTATTCTAAATGTACAACTTTAAAAGCACTTCCAAAAATGTCTTCCCACACAGAAAAAAAATCAGTTTTCCATGGAAAATTTTTGCAAAATTTTATTTATATAGAAATTTTCTGTCAAAACTTTATTTCTTCAGATTTTTTTTTTCAAAATTTTATTTCTATAGAAAATTTTGGCAAAATTTTATTTATATAGAAGATTTTGTCAAGGTTCTATTTCTATGCACCGAAAACAAAGTGAACTGGTTTATTGGAAGAATGAATTACCACGCACGAAAATTGAACTAAATTTTACCCCACATTTTGAGATTTCCACAAAGCCTTGTTAAAACCAGGAAATTATAATGCCCTGTCATACTTTTTAACTGAAGTTCACGAAATTACATCATCTCATAGAAGAAAAAAATTAACTAAAAGTAAACAAGTATATACGGCCGTAAGTTCGGCCAGACCGAATCTAATGTACCCATGGATTGCATAGAAACTTCTACTAAAGACTGTCATCCACAATCGAATTACTGGGTTCCAGTAACACTTGCCGTCTTCTAAATAGTAAGTTAGTCCGTACGGGATATATATTAAACAAAGAAAGTCCGATTAAATACTAAATTAAATAATACAAGTATATACGGTCGTAAGTTCGGCCAGGCCGAAGCTTATGTGCGCTCCACCATGGATTGCGTAGAAACTTATACTGAAGACTGTCATCCACAATCGAATTACTTGGGTTGCGGTAACACAAGTCGATGGCAAGGTATCTTAAAACTTCCTAACACCGTAATAAATACCACATAGTCCAAACGTGGTATATATTAAACTAAAAAGGCCGATTAAATACGTATATAATTAAGTTTAAAGTTTCTATAGAAATAAAATTTTGACAAAATAAAATTTTGACAACATTATCTATAAAAGTAAAATTTGGAAAAAATTTTCTATAGACGTAAAATTTGAAAAAAATTTTCTATAGAAGTAAAATTTGGAAAAAAATTTGCTATAGAAATAAAATTTTGACAAAATTTTCCATAGAAGTAAAACTTGGAAAAATTTTCTATAGACATAAAATTTGGAAAAATTTTTCTATAAAAATAAAATTTTGGTAGATTATGTTTGGCTCGAGTGGCAACCATGATTAAGAACCGATATGGACCAATTTTTGTTGATTGGGGATCGGCTATATATAACTATAGACCGATACGGACCAATTTTGGCATGGTTATTAGCGGCCTTATACTAACACCACGTTGTAAATTTCAACCGGATCGGAAGAATTTTGCTCCTCCAAGAGGCTCCGGAGATCAAATCTGGGGAACGGTTTATATGGGGGCTATATATAATTATGGACCGATATGGACCAATTCTTGCGTGTTTCTTAGAGACCACATTCTAAAACCATGTTCCAAATTTCAACTCCAAGAGGGTCCGGAGATCAAATCTGGACCAATTCTTGCGTGTTTCTTAGAGACCACATTCTAGCACCATGTTCCAAATTTCAACCGGATCGGATGAATTGTGCTCCTCCAAGAGGCTCCGGAAGACAAATCTGGGGATCGATTTAGATTGGGGCTATATATAATTATGGACCGAAATGGACCAATTCTTGCATGGTTGTTAGAGACCATATACTAACACCACGTACCAAATTTCAACCGGATCGGAAGAATTTTGCTCCTCTAAGAAGCTCCGGAGTTCACATCTGGGGATCGGCTTATATGGGGGCTATATATAATTATGCAGCGATATGGACCAATTTTGGCATGGTTGTTAGAGACCATATACTAACACCACGTACCAAATTTCAACCGGATCGGATGAAATTTGCTTCTCTTAGAGGCTCCGCAAGCCAAATCGGGGGATCGGTTTATATGGGGGGCTATATATAATTATGGACCGATGCGGACCAATTTTTGCATGGATGTTAGAGACCATATACTAACACCACGTACCAAATTTCAGCAGGATCGGATGAAATTTGGTTCTCTTAGAGGCGCCGCAAGCCAAATCGGGGAATCGGTTTATATGGGGGCTATATGTAATTATGGACCGATATGGACCAATTTTTGCATGGTTGTTAGAGACCATATACTAACACCATGTACCAAATTTCAGCCGGATCGGATGGAATTTGCTTCTCTTAGAGCAATCGCAAGCCACATTTGGGGGTCCGTTTATATGGGGGCAATACGTAAAAGTGGACCCATATGGACCAATTTTTGCATGGTTGTTAGAGACCATACACTAACACCATGTACCAAATTTCAGCCGGAGCGAATGAAATTTGCTTCTTTTAGAGCAATCGCAAGCCAAATTTGTGGGTCCGTTTATATGGGGGCTATACGTAAAAGTGGACAGATATGGGCCATTTGCAATACCGTCCGACCTACATCAATAACAACTACTTGTGCCAAGTTTCAAGTCGATAGCTTGTTTCGTTCGGAAGTTAGCGTGATTTCAACAGACGGACGGGCGGACATGCTCAGATCGACTCAGAATTTCACCACGACCCAGAATATATATACTTTATGGGGTCTTAGAGCAATATTTCGATGTGTTACAAACGGAATGACAAAGTTAATATACCCCCATCCTATGGTGGAGGGTATAATAATATGCATTTAATACTAGCGACGCCATCTATGTGTCAGACCGGGGACTTATCAGCCAACCTGTTATATTGTTAAAATTTTATTCCTATAGAAAATTTTTCAAAATTTTATTTCTTCAGAAATTTCTCAAAATTTTATTTCCAGAGAAAATTTTATTTCCATTAAAAATTTTGGCAAAAATTTTATTTATATAGAAAATTTTCTCAAAATTGTATTTCTTCAGAAAACTCTTTCAAAATTTTGTTTCCATAGAAATTTATTTCAAAATTTTATTTCTAGAGAAAATTTTGTCATAATTTTATTTTTATAGAAAATGTAAGTACCTCTTACTTGGAGAGAAAAATCTACCAAAACATCAAGAGTTCCAATAATAAAGTATCTACCATTTTTGGTAGAATTCTACCAAATGTGACAACCGTGATTTCAATCCGTTGAATTGTTGCGACATTTTGGAGAGTTAGGTTGCCACTAAAAATACCAAAGTGTCAATCATCTCAAGACCACGCTTAAGACGAGCAATTCGAAAAAATGTTTTCTTGAAATGAAAGAAATCGTATTTAAATTCATTGATAGATTAAGACTTATTTAGCATCTTTGGTTTAAAGTTTTGTTTCTGTTTGAATTATGAAAATATTTTTTACATTGAAGTATCTGTTATAATTTGGATTTTTGTACTAGCAGTTGTTTGTAAGTGAATTGCGTCATTAATATATCGCAAAAAACGAATGGAAATTCGCTAAATGAGATATGTATCCTAATGTTAGATTTATTGTTTCTAGATTTAAAACTATATTGATTCATAAAAACTGTCTTTATTTTAAAGAAGCTACAATGCCAAAATCCTTAAAGGAACATCGAAGTCTTCTGATCTAAGTACGTTTTTAGGGTGGTTAACCATTTCCCAATGAGTCTAAATATCACAATTTTTTCTTTCTCAATGTGTACATATTTCGATGTGAATTAAAAATGCTATAAAAATTTCTAAAACATAGGCTGCAATAATGCCATAGCTCTAGTTATTTTTGTATTTACCACCTTGCGTTTTACCACCTTGCCTCGTCCTTATGTAGGCCTCTGTTTGCTATATCAGTAGTATATTATAAATATTTAAAATATTTACAAATAGTTATTGAATTAATAAAAATTTACACTTGAATGTTTATTAAAGGCTTTAAATGCTATTTTGCATATGGAAATTTAACATCGAAAAAAAAAAAACATAAACACACACACCTTCACACAGGGTCTGCTCTCTAATGCCATTTAATTGAATGTCATGACACAAATGTTGAACACACTTACTGTCCACTAAATCCACTCAATTTCTGTGTGTATTTTTGTGCCTTGGTTTTTCTTTTTCATACAGTCGATAAAAACCCTGCAAACATTTTCTAGCAAAAATGAATCTTAGTAGAATATCATGAACGTTAATTGTACTCCCTGTGCAAAATTTCACGTAAATTGGATTACAAATTTGACCACTGTGGTCATATGAGTGAAATCGGGCGAAAGATATATATGGGAGCTATATAGAAATCTGAACCAAATTTCAACTCTTTTTGCAAAATTTAAAGCAACTCAGGGAAACCTCTGGCTTCTGGAGCCTTATAAGCACATATCGGGTGAAAGATATATATGGGAGCAATATCTAAATAAAAACAAAATCAAAAGGGTTCTATACCGACCCAAAATAGATATTTGTCCTACATTTGAAGTTGATTGGACCAAAACTGCGACCTAGACATTGATTACAAAAATGTGTTCACAGACGGACAAACGGACATGGCTAGATCAGCCCACCCGTGCCAAAAATAATTTACCAAAATTTTAAGAAAATTCTACCAAATTAAAAAAAAAAGTATTTTGAAGTTTTAAATCAAATTTTTTTGGTTATTATGAAAAAAAGTTGTTTTCCGTGCAAGATTTTTTTTCGTATTTCTATCGAAAATTCTGTTAACATGTTATATCTTTAGAAAATTTTGTAATTTTCTTATCGATAATTTTGTTAACATTTTATTTCATTCGAAAATTTTGTCAATATTTTATTCCTATAGAAAATTTTGTTAAAATTTTTTTTCTATAGAAAACTTTTTCACAATTTTATTTCTATAGAAAATGTTGTCAAAATTTTATTCCTATAGAATATTTTGTTAAAATTTTATTTCTTTAAAAAATTTTGTCAAAATCTTATTTCTATAGAAAATTTTGTAAAAATTTTATTTTGTCAAATTTTGTAAAAATTTTATTTTGTAAAATTTTGTCAAAATTTTATTTCTTTAGAAAATGTTGTTAACGGTTTAATTTTTATAGAAATTTTTTTTCAAATTGTTATTTCTATAGAAAATTTTATCAAAATTTTATTTGTATAGATAAAATTGTCAACATTTTATTTCTATAACAAATTTTGTCAATAGTTTATTTTTTATAGAAAATTTTGTCTAAATTGTATTGCTTAAAAAATTTTGTGAAAATTTTTTTTCTATAGAAAATTCTGTCAAAATATTATGTCTGTAGAAAATGTTGTCAAAAATGTATTTGTATAGTACATTTTGTTAAAATTTTATTTCTATAGAAAATTTTGTCAAAATGTTATTTCTGTAGAAAATTTTGTTGAAATTTCACTTCTATAGAAAATTTTGTCAAAATTTTATTTCTGTACACACAAAAAAATCTGATTTAATCACGAAATTAATTGATCCAATTAATTTTTAATTGAAATGTCTTCAATCACAGAAATGATAGTATCAATTAAAAAATTAATTGAAGGTCAATTAAAAAGTTAATTGATCCAATTAAAAAATTAATTGATACTAATATTTTTGTGATTGATTTTTGTTTCAATTAAAAAAAATTCTTGAATCAATTAAATTTTTAATTGAATATTAAAACTCAATTACAATTTTAATTGGAAAATTTTTCGTGAAATTTTTTTGCGTGTAGAAAATTTTGTCAAAATTTTATTTCTTTACAGATTTTTGTCAACAATTTATGTTGGTTAAGCTACACTTGTAGTTTAGTCAATGCATGGTTTTAAGCTGAAATCAAAAAAACAACAACAATGATTAAAGAACAAAAAAACAACAATAACAAAACAAAACGGACAATTTATTTCTATAGAAAATTTTGTCATAATTTTATTTCTATAGGAACATTTTGTTAAAATTTCATTTCTATAGAAAATTTTGTCCAAATTTTATTTCTACAGAAAATTTTGTCAAAATATTAGTTCTATAGAAAATTTTGTCAAAATTTTATTTCTATAGAAAATTTTGTAAAAACTTTATTTCTATAGAAAATGTTGTCAACATTTCATTTCTTTAAAAAATTTTGTCAAAATTTTATTTCTGTACAAAATTTTGTAAAACTTTATTCCTATAGACAATTTTATCCAAATTTTATTTCTGTAGAAAATCTCAACATTTTATTTCTGTAAAAAATTTTGTCAAAATTTTGTTTATTTAGCTAAAAATATATTTGCATATAAAATTTTGTTAAAATTTTATTCATATAGAAAATTTTGTGAAAATTATATTTTTATAGAATTTAACAAAATTTTTAAATTTTGTCAAAATTTTATTTCTTTAGAAAATGTTGTTAACGGTTTAATTTTTATAGAATTTTTTGTCAAATTGTTATTTCTATAGAAAATTTTATCAAAATTTTATTTGTATAGATAAATTTGTCAACATTTTATTTCTATAAAAAAATTGTCAATAGTTTATTTTTTATAGAAAATTTTGTCTAAAGTGTATTGCTTAAAAAATTTTGTGAAAATTTTATTTCTATAGAAAATTCTGTCAAAATATTATGTCTCTAGAAAATGTTGTCAAATATGTATTTGTATAGTACATTTTGTTAAAATTTTATTTCTAAAGAAAAATTTGTCAAAATTTTATTTTTGTAGAAATTTTTTTTGAAATTTCACTTCTATAGAAAATTTTGTCAAAATTTTATTTCTTTACAAATTTTTGTCAACAATTTCTGTTGGTTAAGCTACACTTGTTGTTTAGTCAATGCATGGTTTTAAGCTGAAATCAAAAAAACAACAACAATGATTAAAGAACAAAAAAACAACAATAACAAAACAAAACGGACAATTTATTTTTATAGAATATTATGTCAAAATTTTATTTCTATAGGAAAATTATGTTAAAATTTAATTTCTATAGGAAAATTTTGTTAAAATTTCATTTCTATAGAAAATTTTGTCAAAATTTTATTTCTATAGGAAAATTATGTTAAAATTTAATTTCTATAGAAAATTTTGTCAAAATTTTATTTCTACAGAAAATTTTGTCAAAATATTATTTCTATAGAAAATTTTGTCAAAATTTTATTTCTATAGAAAATTTTATCAAAATTTTATTTCTGTAGAAAATGTTGTCAACATTTTATTTTTATAGCAAATTTTGTCAAAATTTTATTTTTATAGCAAATTTTGTCAAAATTTTATTTTTATAGCAAATTTTGTCAAAATTTTATTTTTATAGCAAATTTTGTCAAAATTTTATTTCTATAAAAAATTTTGTAAAAACATTTTTTCTATAGACAATTTTATCAAAATTTTATTTCTGTAGAAAATGTTGTCAACATTTTATTTCTGTAAAAAATTTTGTCAAAATTTTATTTCTATAGCTACTTTTGTTAAAATTTTATTTCTATAGAAAATTGTGTAAAAATTTTATTTCTAAAGAAAATTTGATCAAAGTTTTATTTGAAAATATGAAAATTGTGTCAACATTTTATTTGTATAGATAATTTTGTCAACAGTTTATTTCTATAAAAAAAATTTTCAATTGTTTTTTTATAGATAATTTTGTCTAAATTGTATTGCTTAAAAATTTTTGTGAAGATTTTATTTCTTTAGAAAATTCTGTCAAAATATTATGTCTGTAGAAAATGTTGTCAAAAATGTAGTTGTATATATAAAATTTTGTCAAAATTTAATTTCTATAGAAAATTTTGTAAACATTTTTTTTCTATAGATTTTTTTTCAAAATATTATTTCTATAGAAAATTTTGTCAAAAAATTATTTTTATATAACATTTTGTCAAAATTTTATTTCTATATAATATTTTGTCAACATTTTATTTCTATAGAAAATTTTGTCAAATTTTATTTCTATAAAAAATTTTGTCAAAATTTTATTTCTATAGAAAATTTTGTCAAAATTTTATTTCTAAGGAAAATTTTATTTCTATTGAAAATTGTGTCAAAATTTTATTTGTATAAAAATTTTGTCAAAATTTTATTTGTACAAAAACTTTATTTTTATAGAAAACTAGCGTAACCCGGCCCGCTTCGCTGCGCATTCCGAAGCATATTTGTAGGAACAATTTGCGTTAACTTAGTCAACCATATCCTTCGTGCTGAAAACAAATTCGAAAATACGGAGGATATTCATATGTAAAACGGTTCGTCTTAATAAATGTCTGGGAGAGTGTGTACCCTTTCCTCCAAATTTTTTAAATAATGTTCTGTATTCAAGTAGTTGGACAATCTTCTATATTTCTTGAGAATTTTAAGTGTGGTTTGTCAAGGAAAGGTATCCTTCTCCTCAAAATTAAGCACTATATTATAATAACATACAATAAAATATTGTTTCCCATCCAATAAATCGGAAAAAGCAAAAGTAGTAAAAAAGTTTACCACATTAACCCTCTATGTTGGCTGCCAATTTCATGTAAATTTAAGTTCGTTACTAAAAAGAAGTCTGGCAGAAGGCTGTGCAAAAATCATAAAATTATGTACCGAGTTCCCATTTATGGACAACCCTCTACTTTCAATTTAAGAAAAAAAACGGACAAAAGGGAACCCTCTCCCCACCTTCAATCCACACCGACCTGATATCGGAATTATAAGCCTAAAGGGGCGGCCTCTCTTCCGTCCAAATATCACAAAGTCAGGTATCAACTATTAATATCGTAACCTCTCCCCAGTCCTCTGTAAATTTCAAGTAACTCGGTAAAGTTTAATTGTTTCTCTGTATATACTTAAGAGAAGCCGATGTCTCCCTATGCCCCTTTGTTTTTATTAAAAAATCTGGAACCTGATATAAATTTCATAACCTCGCCCATTTTTTCCGTGAAATTTCAGTCGCGGGAATTTAGTTTTGTTTTCACTGTACTTTAAAAAAAAAGTCGGGCAAAGGGGCTGTTCCCAACCCTCCCCCCCACCCAAATATCGAAAAGTAATGTAGAGGATTTTTGTCTAGATGCCAACCCCAACATTCAATGAAAATTTCAAGCAAATCGCATAATTTTGTTCCAAGTTTCAAAAAGTAGGGCAAGGGGGAGGTCCCTCTCCCCGTCGACATATGAAATCATCAGGTATCCGATATTAATTAAATAACCTCACCGCATGTTCTCTGTAAATCTCAGATAATTTAGAGAATTTTAGTTTTTTCACTGTACATTAAAAAATGTCGAACAAAGGGAGGTCCCCCTCCGCCACCAAATATCGAAATATAAAGTAGCGGATCTTTGTCTAGATGCCAACCCCAACCTTCAATGAAAATTTCAAGCAAATCGGTCAACTTTGGTCCAAATTTCAAAAAGTCCGACAAAGGGGAGGTCCCCTCCGCGACCAGGTGTCAAAAATGAGGTACCCTATTTTCACCACATGAACGCCCCCTACGATCTCTGAGAGTTTCAAGTAAATCGGTTCAGCCGTTTCGTAGCCAACTCGGACCATACAAACAAACAAAAAGTCGCTTAAGGGGAGGTACCCCCTCCCGATCAAATTTCGAAAAAAAAATTGCGAATCTTTGTCTAGGGATCACCCCCTACTATCCCTGAAAACTTCGTGCAAATCGGTCAAATTTGGTTTAATTTTCAAAAAGTCGGACAAAGGGAGGTTCCTCTCCGCGACCATATGTCAAAAAATGAGGTACCCTATTTTCAGCACATGAATGCCCCCCACGATCTCTGAAAGTTTCAAGTAAATCGGTTCAGCCGTTTTCGCGCCAACCCGGAACATACAAATAAACAAACAAACAAACAAACAAATAAACAAACATAATTTGAATTTTATATATAGATTTTATCAAAATTTTATTTATATAGAAAATTGTATCAAAATTTTATTTATATAGAAAATTTTATCAAAATTTTATTTCTACCGAAAATTTTGCCTACGCGAAATGTGGACGTTTGATTGACGCGGTGGTGCCAATCGCAAGACGAAAAGTCTAACCCATTTTGCACTTTAGCTAACGAAGATTAGCAGATTTTCATATGGTCCACGATGTTTTCTACGTTAACTCAAAATGCAAAATATTCAAATCATTAATGCTCCATTGCCCCACTATCATCTCCCATTATTATCAATGACTATATTTTGTGTTATTGTTTAGAGCACGTATAGAAAATTTAATTGTTTTTTTATTTAAATTTAGCTATGAAAATTGCAAACAAAAAAAAATAAATATGTTAAATGCGGTTTTTGATTTGTACATCATTAAATTATATTTTTGTTCCTAAAGCGCAAAACTTTTTATGGGCAAAACACAGGGAGGGTAAACTTTTAGGCCTACACATAAAAAAAATGTTTTACTTGGATCGAAAAATTTTGTGATAAACAAAATTTTCTTTGGGTCATAAAAACCTGAATCTATAGTAAATAGGCCAACAAATACTTTTTTTACCAAGAAATTTTTATTCACCTAAATTTTTTTTTTTTTTTGAAAAAATAGTAAATAACTTCTCTATGTGTATACATCAAAAATTATTCCTGCTATCATTGAATTGCATTGCATTGAATTAATTCAAGCAGAGCAAACCATTGGTAGTCATTCGTACACAATTAATTTTCTAGTTCATTATTCCATGTTCATTAGAATGCGTTTTTTTTTTTGTTGTTTCCCTTTTCTCTCCCTTTTTTCGCTTAAAAACGAAAGAGTTGTGGTAAAAAGGCAGAACATTGGTTTTTTTTTCAACTCATCATGCTAAAAAACGAGAAAAAAGACAATAGAAAGCAACATCACATCGATTAGTAATGAATTGTTTGGTAATAGCATTCCGTTTACTGAGTACAACGATATCGCCATCTGCATCCATAAATCATGTAAAATAGTTGCTAGAGCAAAACAGCAGTAAACGCCTATTAAGTAAGTGAATGCATTATTAGGGAATACTCTCATATTCTGCACCCAATCATGCATAGATGAATAGAGATATAGTGGATAGGCATTGATAGAAGTCATGCATGAATATAAGGAGAGAGGGATTCCCACTAGGCCAGCCAGAGCTACGCTTAATGGTTTTTTCAAAAAAAAAAAAAAAACAACAACAACAACAAAAGGAAACAAAACACAATTTTCTATAAAAATACAATTTTGACAACGTTTGCTATAAAAATAAAATTTTGACAAAATTTTCTATAGAAATAAAAAATTAACTAAATTTTCTATACAAATATATATTTTTGACAAAATTTTCTATAGAAATAACATTTTGACAAAATTTTCTATAGAAATAAAATTTTGACAAAAGTTTTCTATAGAAATAAAATTTTGACAAAAGTTTTCTATAGAAATAAAATTTTGACAAAATTTTCTATAGAAATAAAATTTTGACAATTTTGACAAAGTTTGCCATAAAAATAAAATTTTGACAAAATTTTCTATAGAAATAAAAAATTAACAAAATTTTCTATAGAAATACAATTTTGACAAAGTTTGCTATAAAAATAAAATTTTTTATACAAATATATTTTTGAAAAAATTTTCTATAGAAATACAATTTTGACAAAATTTTCTATAAAAGTGAAATGTCAACAAAATTTTCTATAGAACTAAAATTTTGACAAATTTTCTATAGAAATAAAATTTTAACAAAACAAAAAATTTTGTCAAAATGTTCTATAGAAATGAAATTTTGACAAAATGTTCTATAGAAATAAAATTTTGACAAAAGTTTTCTATAGAAATAAAATTTTGACAAAATGTTCTATAGAAATAAAATTTTGACAAAAGTTTTCTATAGAAATAAAATTTTGACAAAATTTTCTATAAAAATAAAATTTTGACAAAATTTTATATAAAAATAAAAAATTAACAAAATTTTCTATAGAAATAAAATTTTGACAAAATTTTCTATAGAAATAAAATTTTGACAAAATTTTCTACAGAAATAAAATTTTCCATAGAAATAGAATTAAAAAAAAACAAGTATATACGGCCGTAAGTTCGGCCAGGCCGAAGCTTATGTACCCTCCATCATGGATTGCGTAGAAACTTCTTCTAAACACTGCCATCCACAATCGAATTACTTAAGTTGCGGTAACGCTTGCCGATGGCAAGGTATCTTAAAACCTCCTAACACCATCTTCTAAATTGTATGTAAGTCCATACGTGGTATATATTAAATCAAAAAAGATCGATCCAATACGTATATAATTCAGTTTGACAAAGTAGATATAAAATTTTGACAAAATTTTCTACAGAAATAAAATTTTAACAGAATTTTCTATAGAAATAACATTTTCACAAAATTTTCTATAGAAATAAACTTTTGACAAAATTTTCTACAGAAATAAAATCTTGGTAGATTATTTTTGGCTCGAGTGGCAACCATGATTATGAACCGAATAAAATTTGAACAAAATTTTCTATAGAAATAAAATTTTGACAAAAATGAAAATTTTATTATGAACCGAATAAAATTTTAACAAAATTTTCTCTAGAAATAAAATTTTGACAAAATTTTCTATAGAAATAAAATTTTGACAAAGTGGCAACCATGATCGGACCAATTTTGGTATGGTTGTTAGCGACCATATACTAACACCACGTTCCTAATTTGAACCGGATCGGATGAATTTGGCTCCTCCAAGAGGTTCCGGAGGTCAAATCTGGAGAACGTTTTATATGGGGGCTATATATAATTATGGACCGATATGGACCAATTCTGGCACGCTTGGTTAAGATCATATACTAACACCATGTTCCAAATTACAACCGGATTGGATGAAATTTGCTTCTCTTGGAGACTTCGCAAGCCAAATCTGGGGATCGGTTTATATGGGGGCTATATATAATTATGAACCGATGTGGAATAATTTTTGCATGATTGTTACAGACCATATACCAATATCATGTACCAAATTTCAGGCGGATCGGATGAAATTTGCCTCTCTTTGAGGCTCCGGAACCCAATTCTGGGGATCGGTTTATATGGGCGCTATATATAATTATGACCTGATGTGGACTAATTTTTGCACGGTTGTTACAGACCATATACCAACACCATATACCAACATCATGTACAGACCATATACCAACATCATTGCTTCTCTTTGAGGCTCTGCAAGCCAAATCTGGGGATCGGTTTATATGGGGGATATATATAATTATGGACCTATGTGGACCAATTTTTGCATGATTGTTAGAGACCATATACCAACACCATGTACTAAATTTCAGCCGGATCGGATGAAATATGCTTCTCTTAGAGGCTCCACAAGCCAAATCTGGGGATCGGGTTATATGGGGGCTATATATAATTAAGGGCCGATATGGACCAATTTTTGCATGGTTGTTAGAGACCATATATCAACATCATGTACCAAATTTCAGCCGGATCGGATGAAATTTTCTTCTCTTTGAGGCTCCGAAACCCAAATCTGGCGATCGGTTTATATGGGCGCTATATATAATTATGGACCGATGTGGACCAATTTTTGCATGGTTGTTAGAGACCATATACCAACACCATGTACCAAATTTCAGCCGAATCGGATGAAATATGCTTCTGTTAGAGACTCCACAAATCAAATCTGAGGGTCCCTTTATATGGGGGCTATACGTAAAAGTGGACCGATATGGCCCATTTTCAATACCATCCGACCTACATCGATAACAACGACTTGTGCCAAGTTTCAAGTCGATAGCTTGTTTCGTTCGGAAGTTAGCGTGATTTCAACAGACGGACGGACGGACATGCTTAGATCGACTCAGAATTTCACCTCGACCCAGAATATATATACTTTATGGGGTCTTAGAGCAATATTTCGATGTGTTACAAACGGAATGACAAAGTTAATATACCCCCATCCTATGATGGAGGGTATAAAAATATAAAGAAATAAAATTTTTATAAAATATTATATAGAAATAAAATTTTGACAAAATTTTCTATAGAAATAAAATGTTGACAAAATTTTCTATAGAAATAAAATTTTAACAAATTTTTCTATACAAATATATTTTTGACAAAATTTTCTACAAAAATAAAATTTTTACAATATTTTCTATAGAAGTAAAATTTTGACATAATTTTCTATAGAAATACAATTTTGATAAAATTTTCTACAGACATAACATTTTGACAAAACTTTCTACAGAAATAAACTTTTGATCAAATTTTCTATAGAAATAAAATTTTGACAAAATTTTATATTGAAAAAAAATTTTATCTAAAATTTTGCAAAATAAGATTTTTTTGTGAAGTTTTTGTGATAAAATTGTCGCTGCGTTACCGTTAAGAATAAAATATTGCACACTTATTTCAAAACAAGTATATACAGCAGTAAGTTCGGCCGGACTGAATCTTAAATACCCAACACCATAAATCAAATATCATAGTTTCTTTCATGGTGGTTTGATAACAGATATTTTCCCAAGCAGAGCAGATCAACCAGTGCACTTCCCGAAGATTAATTTAAAGATTTTACCTATGAAGACGATATCAGATTCTGGATTTATAAGAACCATTTTTGTTTGAGTTTTAGAGGAATCATTAACATCTCTTGTAAGTGTACAAGAAAATGATGAAATAATGCATTGATTTGAAATCTAAAATCTGTAGATTTTCACCCCCATTATTTAAATGATTACGAGAAGTAAAATCTGGAAATTTTACATTGAGTTTAAAGCAATTTTCATGATCTGTGCGCCTTCTATACCCTCAAGAACAGAAATTGGTTTATAAAGAAGCCTTACCAAATGAACCGATAAAAACTAATTCCGATACACGTTTTTGTGAGTCTAAAATACCAGTATATTTACAATTTCAGGCAAATCGGATAAAAGGTACGGTTTCTAGAAACCCAAGAAATTAAATCGGGAGATCGGTCTTATGGGGGCTATACTAAAATATGGACCGAAACTCACTGTTTTCGGCACATCTTTTTATGGTCCTAAAATACTTCTAGATTTAAAATTTCAAGCAAATTGAACAACAACTACGCGCTGAAAAAAATATTTACGTGATACGCAACCTAAATTTTAGTATGCGAAATTTACAAAATATTAAGGACAAATTTCTTTAAAATTATGAAATTTTAATTAAAATAAAGTATATAATTTTTGCTTCAAAAATTTTTTCATTAAATTTAGGGCACACATTTTGTAAATTTGCGTCCCTACGTTAAAGTCCCATGTCTTTGAATTAAGGCTAATTTTTGTTAATGTAAAGAAACACATTTTTGAATTAAAGAAATTGTCCTTAAATTGACTGAAATATTGAATCTTTAGATTTAAGTTAAAAATGCTTCAATGTGGTATCACAATGGACTGAATAGTCTAAGTGAGCCTGATACATCGGGCGGCCACCTAAACTAACCTATCGATTTGAAACTTGGCACAAGTAGTTGTTATCGATGTAGGTCGGATGGTATTGCCAATGGGCCATATCGGACCACGTTTACGTATAGATCCCATAACATATATACCGATCCCCATATTTGACCTCAGGACCGTCTTTGAGGAGCAAAATTCATCCGATCCGAATGAAATTTGGTATGTGGTGTTAGTATATGGTCTCTAATAAGCATGCAAAAATTGGTCTATATCGGTCCATAAAGATTTGACCTCCGCACTGAAAAAAAGCATACCCGGTTCCAAAGATTTTGTCTTTACTTTAAAAAATTTGGTATTGATTCCGAGCCAAAGAAGCGGAGAATATAAGTAAGGATACTTTTAAGACACAATTCTCTTTTAAAATCGGGTTTTGTGTACTTGCTTCTGGGAAGCAAATTTTAATTTTTCGCATTTCAGCTTTTTTTCTTCATATGCTATCAAAGTCCTTTAAAAACAAGTTAACGACGACTTTATTTTCCAAATTAAGACTCGACTTCTAGTAGAAATTATGCTGTATTTCAAGTAAAAAACGTCTTTAAAATAAAGTGTTGAAATACATGTCCTATATTTGAACGATTTTTTGCTTTGTAGTCAAGATGCAAAAAGACAACAAATTTAAAGACAATTTCATTAAATTTAAAGATTTTTTCTAAATTATTAAAGTCAAGTTGACCTTAGCCCAAACATTTTTTCTTTCATGTTATGATATCCATTTTTAAATCAAATCACTTAATTATAAGGACAATACGACTTCATTGAAAAGTTTATCGACCTTTGGTCAAGGAAAAAAACTTTATACTAGAGAAATGCGTCTTCTATGCTAAGCAAAATTTGCATTCGTATTTTAAAGACATGAAATCTTTGACCTCACGACAATATTTTTTTCAGTGCGGAGTCTATTGGAGGAGGTAATTTCATCCAATCCGGTTGAAATTTGGTACGTGGTGTAAGTATATAGTCTCTAACAACCATGAAAAAATCGGTCCATAGTTATATATAGCCCCCATATCAACCGATCCCTCGATGTGACCTCAGGAGCCTCTTCGAGGAGCAAAATTCATCCGACTCGGTTGAAATTTGGTACATTGTGCTAGTATATGGCCCCTAACAACAATGCCAAACGTGGTCCAAATTGGTCTATATAGCCCCCAGATAATCCGATCCCCAATCACACAAAAGTCGGTCCATATCGGTTTATTCCTTACGGGAAATTGGTGCAAATTGTCACTAACGGACCTATCACAGAACTGGTACCTGTGCTCCAGTTAGTTGCAATTTTTAAATAGTCGTCATTTATTTATTTCCGTACTCGATTGATATTAAAATCTTAGATCCATTAAGATTTTAATATCCAGCATTTTCATATTTAGTGAAATATTTCAAAAGTTGTTTTTTTCATTTCGTGTTCGATTGGGATGCCCAAATTGAAACAGATTTCTAAGAGTTTGTTCGATACAGGTTCCTGAGGACCTGTCTATGGGGTGCTCCTGCTAAAATGTCCCAGAACGTGTCCTTTGGGATGAGTCCAAGATGTGTCCTAAAATGTAAATTTACCCCGTCAATAACAAACCCATGTTAAAGTGACCGGTCCCTTCCATACGTTTTGACCAGAACTGGGACTGGTCCATACACACCAGGGACTAGTCCTGTACCGGTTCTGTGGTTGATCCATTTCCCTAGGTTTAGTATATATATCCCCCGTTCAAAACGACCCCCATATTTCAATTCTGGCTCTCTACTTACCATCATAGGATGGGGGTATATTAACTTTGTCATTCCGTTTGTAACATATCGAAATATTGCTCTAAGACCCCATAAAGTATATATATTCTGGGTCGTGGTGAAATTCTGAGTCGATCTAAGCATGTCCGTCCGTCCGTCCGTCCGTCTGTTGAAATCACGCTAACTTCCGAACGAAACAAGCTATCGACTTGAAACTTGGCACAAGTAGTTGTTATCGATGTAGGTCGGATGGTATTGAAAATGGGCCATATCGGTCCACTTTTACGTATAGCCCCCATATAAACGTACCCCCAAATTTGGCTTGCGAGGCCTCTAAGAGAACCAAATTGCATCCGATTCGGCTGAAATTTGGTACATGGTGTTAGTATATGGTCTCTAACAACCATGCAAAAATTGGTTCACATCGGTCAATAATTATATATAGCCCCCATATAAACCGATCCCCAGATTTGGCTTGCGGAGCCTAAAAGAGAAGCAAATTTCATCCGATCCGGCTGAAATTTGGTACATGGTGTTAGTATATGGCCTCTAACAACCGTGCAAAAATTGATTCACATAGGTCCATAAGTATATATAGCCCCCATATAAACCGATCCCCAGATTTGGCTTGCGGAGCCTCAAAGAGAAGAAAATTTCATCCGATCCGGCTGAAATTTGGTACACGATGTTGGTATATGGTCTCTAACAACCATGCAAAAAATGGTCCATATCGGTCCATAATTATATATAGCCCCCATATAAACCGATCCCCAGATTTGGCTTGTGGAGCCTCTAAGAGAAGCATATTTCATTCGATCCGGCTGAAATTTAGTACATGGTGTTGGTATATGGTCTCTAACAATCATGCAAAAATTGGTCCACATCGGTCCATAATTATACATAGCCCCCATATAAACCGATCCCCAGATTTGGCTTGCGGAGCCTCAAAGAGAAGCAAATTTCATCCGACCCGCTGAAATTTGGTACATGGTGTTGGTATATGGTCTCTAACAACCGTGAAAAAATTGGTCCACATCGGTCCATAATTATATATAGCGCCCATATAAACCGATCCCCAATTTGTCTTGCGAAATCTTCAAGAGAAGCAAATTTCATCCAATCCGGTTGTAATTTGGAACATGGTGTTAGTATATGATCTTTAACAAGCGTGCCAGAATTGGTCCATATCGGTCCATAATTATATATAGCCCCCATATAAAACGTTCTCCAGATTTGACCTCTGGAGCCTCTTGGAGGAGCAAAATTCATCCGATCCGGTTCAAACTAGGAACGTGGTGTTAGTATATGGTCGCTAGCAACCATACCAAAATTGGTCCAATCACACAAAAATTGGTCCATATCGGTTCATAATCATGGTTGCCACTAGAGCCAAAAATAGTCTACCAAAATTTTATTTCTATACAAAATTTTGTCAAAATTTTATTTCTATAGAAAATTTTGCCAAAATTTTATTTCTAGAGAAATTTTTGTTAAAATTTTATTCGGTTCATAATAAAATTTTCATCATAGTCAATATTTTATTTCCATAGAAAATTGTGTTCAAATTTTATTCGGTTCATAATCATGGTTGCCACTCGAGCCAAAAATAATCTATCAAGATTTTATTTCTATAGAAAATTTTGTCAAAAGTTTATTTCTATAGAAAATTTTGTTAAAATTTTATTTCTGTAGAAATTTTTGTCAAAATTTTCTTTCTAAAGAAAATTTTGTCAAAATTTTTATTTCTATAGAAAATTTTGTGAAAATTTTATTTCTATAGAAAATTTTGTTAAAATTTTATTTCTGTAGAAAATTTTGTCAAAATTTTATGTCTGCTTTGTCAAACTGAATTATATACGTATTGGATCGATCTTTTTTTTGATTTAATATATACCACGTATGGACTTACATACAATTTAGAAGATGGTGTTAGGAGGTTTGCCATCGGCAAGCGTTACCACAACTTAAGTAATTCGATTGCGGATGGCAGTGTTTAGAAGAAGTTTCTACGCAATCCATGATGGAGGGTACATAAGCTTCGGCCTGGCCGAACTTACGGCCGTATATACTTGTTTTTGCTCAAATGTAACCACGTATGGACTAACCCTTGCTATCGGCAAGTATTACTACAACCCAAGTAATTCGATCGTTGATGACCGTCTTTAGTAGAAGTTTCTACGCAAATCATGGTGGAGGGTATATAAGATTCGGCCTGGCCGAACTTGCAGCCGTATATACTTGTTTTAATTCAGTTCCTCACTAACTAGCCAGTCTCAGTTATCTACTATTTTCTTTGCCTAATTTTTGGCGGTATAAGAGAGTATTCGACCCGTAAACTCGAATATTTCTATAGACATAGATTTTAACCGTAATTTTAATTGGATTTAGGATCACAATATACCAAAAATGTTACACTCTATATAAGCTGTTAACAAAAAATGATTCAGCATGATAAAAATTATAGTCGTTGTATAGTCGGAAATCGATATGATTGACAAACTTATTATTATATGGGTATAAGATTGTTGAGTTCTCCCATTTTTGGATAGTTTTGTAACAGCATTCACAATTATACCCATCATGACCCCATTCTCATATCGGATTTAAATTCCTATGGCTACATATTGCAAATATTTATGAATTTTAATTTAAGTTTTTTGTAGTTTTATATCGCATTTATCAAAGTCTGTGTATTTTTTTTTTTGGTTTTTTTAGAGCTTTGCGGGTTAAATTTTAAATATTTTAAATCCTGCAATATTGTAACTAACAATATTCAGTGGTTGTCCTTTATGAACATATTTTTTGGTGACTTGTGTTAGTTCAATTTTGAACACATTGTTGAATATGTATTTTTTTTTAATATTTATATTAGGTTGAAACGAAAAGTCCACAAAAGAAAACAAGTATATACGACCGTGAGATTGAAATAAAATAATTAATTTTATTTGTAAAAAGTTTAATTTGATCAGAATATACTTTATATCTGTGATTTTAAGGGATGTCAGGTTTAAAATCTATAAAAAATAATGTTGATGCTACTGAGGAATTAGTTACATAGTGGTAAAATGGCAACTCTGCTCTTACTCTCATCAAAGATAATTGAGAAGAAGATGCAGCACCAGAGGACTCTGCCAACAAAATATCATAAAGTTTGCGTCGACGTGTCTCTCAAATGTACTGCCGTTTGCGTCAGAAAATATCATAACATTTGTATTTTCATAAATTTCTGAATAAAAACCCACAATAGCAATACCAAAACGATTGTAGAAAATTAAAATAAAACGTATGTGTATTTCAAAACGAATATTCATTATGGTTTTTTTGTGAATATTACCGTTTAAATTTATTCCTGGGCAGAGCTGCTTTGGAAAAAATTGACAAATAAAACATTTTTTTTCTTATAGCCCTCTACACCTTGATATTTGTTTTCTCTTTATAAGAGCACAATGCTTAATCTTGTTATACTCAATTATCTTTGTTCTCATTACAACTTTTCTCTTGTTTGTTGTTTTTTTTTTTTTTTGGCGCAAGCTATGCTCACAACCCAAGAATGTCAAAAAGCTACATTGAGAATTTTTACTAAATCACAATACTTTACTTTTCGAATATAATCACAATAAATTCCATTGGAAAGAAATTATTGCAAATTTCCCAAGGCTCTCGCATACCACCCGAATACATTGGGGACCATCATCCATGGTCACCGAACGCCCCATAACAAAAGCAGCAATTAGAAACATCACAATGGCACAATTCACCACTACTCTCCACAAAGGCATATGAGCAACAGAGCAAAGCTTCAATGCAGCTGGTGAGAAAAAACGAATGGAAATAGCAGTAGCAGCAGCAGCAAAAGCAACCCAATAACAAGAGTGAGCATCAGAAAAAATTGCAACAACAATCAAAAAATAAAATTGAAAAAATAAATTGCACAAAAAAAGCATTAAAATAAAATGAATGGAAAGTGTAAAAAAAATCCCTATTAAACGCCAGTGAATTTCTGCTCTAGGAATAGTTCGATGCTAAGCGGAAGGGGGAGTATTGCATATATACCCTTAAAAAAAATCGCTTCTGTAACATATACTCCCAAACATATTTTGCTTCAAGCATATACATTTTTGGGTATTGCCTAAACATTTATATGTTTGATCTCTACCAATATATAATATGTTTGAAAGCATATTGGTCTAAACAATATATGTTTGGGTAGTCTAAGTTCCAAACATTTTGTATTTTTGCATCCAAATTCAATAATGTTGTCTTCCAAAAAACAAATATGTTATTATGTGACCATATAATATGTTTGGAAGCATTTTGCACCCAAAAATATTATATGCTTAAAAAAATTCTCCCAAACAATATTGTGCTCAAAATTTTATTTATTTATTTATATATTTACAATCATAATGAATTATGAAAATAAACAGGTAATATAGGTGCTAACAACATAGGTTTTCGACCTGAATACTCAAAATTTTGTTTCTGCCCAATTGTATATTCCCCGACATCTTTCTCACTTCAACGAGATTTTTTAGTTCTTAGCACCTTTTTCTGTAATACTGTAATAATTGTAGAAGAAATTATTCAATTTTATGTTTTTTTTTTATTTTAATTTTACCTTTTGCCGGACGGGGATTCGAACAGCGGACCACACAGTTTGTAAGGATCAAAGAAGTAGCTGATCAATTGCCCAAGGAAAAATAAAATGTTAATTTTGTAATAACAAGCAACAACCATCAATTTAATTCAATATCGCTCCCTGTTAAAAAGCGCTCCAAGCTACTAAACACATATATGTTTATAGGCTATTTCTAAACTAATATATGTTTGCATCCAAGCATATTATATTTACAAACATTTTATGTCCCAAACATAATATGTTCTAACATATTAACATATATGTCCCAAACATGTTATGCTAGTTTATGAACATTATATGCTTGCTCTCAAAAATATTGTGTTTAAAAATTTGTGTTCCAAACATATAATGTTTATAGCCAAACATATGAAAAACAGTCTTTTTCATCCGTGTAGAGATGAGAGCATATGTTGGCCCCATGAAATTGAGAGAAAACAAGTATATACGGCCGTAAGTTCGGCCAGCCCGAAGCTTATGTACCCTCCACCATGTATTGCATAGAAACTTCTTCTAAACACTGCCATCCACAATCGAATTACTTGGGCTGCGGTAAAGCTTGCCGATGGCAAGGTATCTTAAAACCTCCTAACACCGTCTACTAAATTGTAAGTAAGTCCATACGCGATATATATTGAATTAAACAAGTATATACGGCCGTAAGTTCGGCCAGGCCGAATCTTATGTACCCTCTACCATGGATTACGTAGAAACTTCTACGACAGACTGTCATCACAATCGAATTACTTGGGTTTTGGTATCTTAAAACTTCTTAACATCGTTTTCTAAATTGTGAGTTAGTCCATACGTGGTATATATTAGACAAAAAAGTTATGTATAAGTACGTTTACAAATAATAACGAATCGACATGGAAATTGAAATATAGGGATCGCTTATATGGGGGCTATATAAAATTATGAATTTGATATGGACCAATTTTTGTGTGATTGAGGATCGATTTATCTGAGGGCTATATATACCTATAGACCGATATAGACCTAATTAGGCATGGTTGTTAACGGCCAAATACTAGCACAATGTACCAACTAGAGGTCTGCATCGAATAACTTTTCACTACATGTATGCAATTCGCTGTCGAATATAGTACATACACTCTCTTTCTCTCAGAGCGCAAGTAGTGAAGTGAAGAGAACACTTGCTTTTCAAATACCACCAAGTACTTATCCGAAACAATGTGTGTTCCGAAAACAAGGAACAATAAAAATGTAAGTACTTGAGAAAAAGTACAACATGGATTCTCTTCACTTCACGTGGTACCACAAGTATTTCTCAGTTATGTAGGAAGCAAAACTTTCCATTATTATTAATCATAGATATGTAGGTATATCACATATTTCATATATTTATGTATGTCACACACTTACATTAACGTTTGCCGTTCTTAATAACAAACCGAAGACATATATTATGGAGAGTAACTGTTTTTTTGTCTTTCTGAAACTGCACGTGGTACATGGAGTACTCTATGAAGTTTTGTTCTCGCAACATACTCGACGTGATCACTCTGAGTACACTTCAATAAGAGAGAAAGAGGAATATGTGTTTGTTGGTAGTGAAGACATCAGAGTAGCAACAAGAAGTTACTCGTGGCTTTTGGTGTTCATCAAAATGTGTACCAATTGTTTTGAGACTCTCTCAAATAGATGTACTCATGTAGCAAGTACACGTGTACTCTGCATTTACAAATGGAATTCTGCAGACCTCTCGTACCAACTGACGCGGTGGAAATTTGCTCCTCCAAGAGGCTCCAAAACCAAATCTCGGGATTGGTTTATATGGGGGCTATATATGATAATGGACTGATATGGACCACTTTTGGCATGGTTGTTAAATATCATATACTACCACCACGTACTAAATTTCAACCAGATCGGATGAATTTTGCTTCTCCAAAAGGCACCGGAGGTCAAATCTGGGGATTGGTTTATATGGGGGCTCTATATATAATTATGGACTGATATGAACCAATTCCTGCATGGTTGGTGGATACCATATACCAACATCACGTACCAAATGTCAACCGAATCGGATGAATTTTGCTCTTCCAAGGAGCTCCGGAGGTCAAATCTGGGGATCGGTTTATATGGGGCCTATATATAATTACTGACCGATTTCGACCAATTTGTGCATGGGTGTTTGAGGACATATTAACACTACTTACCAAATTTCAACTGAATCAGATGAATTTTGGTCTTCCAAGAGGCTCCGGAGGTCAAATCTGGTGATCAGTTTATATGGGGGCTATATATACTTATGGGCCGATGTAGACCAATTTCTGCATGGTCATTAGAGACCATACACTAACACTATATACCAAATTTCAGCCGGATCGGGTGAATTTTGCTTCTCTTAGAGGCTCCACAAGCCAAATCGGGGAATCGGTTTATATGGGGCTATATGTAATTATGGACCGATAACAATCAATTTTTGCATCGTTGTTAGATATCATATACTAACACCATGTACCAAATTTCAGCCGGATCGGATGAAATTTGATTCTCTTACAGCAATCGCAAGCCAAATTTGGGGGTCCGTTTATATGGGGGCTATACGTAAAAGTGGACAGATATGGCCCATTTGCAATACCGTCCGACCTACATCAATAATAACTATTTGTTCCAAGTATCAAGTTGATAGCTTGTTTCGTTCGGAAGTTAGCGTGATTGCAACAGACGGACGGACGGACATGCTCAGATCGACTCAGAATTTCACCACGACACAGAATATATATACTTTTGGGGTCGTAGAGCAATATTTCGGAGTGTTACAAACGGAATGACAAATTAATATACCCCCGTCCTATGGTGGAGGGTATAAAAAACAAGTATATACGGCCGTAAGTTCGGCCAGGTCGAATCTTATGTACCCTCCACCATAGATTGCGTAGAAACTTCTACAAAAGACTGTTATCCACAATCGAATTACTTGGGTTGTGGTATCTTAAAACTTCTTAACATAGTTTTTTAAATTGTGAGTTAGTCCATACGGTATATATCAGACAAAAAAGTTATGTAGAAGTAAGTCTACAAATAATTACGAATCGATATGAACTTTTTGCACGAAACGTAGAGATCCAGAATTGAAATATGGGGCTATATATAATTATGAACTTGGTATGGGCCAATTCTTGTGTGATTGGGGATCGATTTATCTGAGGGCTATATATAACTATAGACCAATATGGACCTAGTTAGGCATGGTCGGCCATATACTAGCACAATGTACCAAATTTCAACTGACTTGGATGAAATTTGATCCTCAAAGAGGCTTCAAAACCAAATCTCGGGATCGGTTTATATGGGTGCTATATATGATTATAGACTGATATTGACCACTTTTGGCATAATTGTTAAATATCATATACTACCACCACGTACCAAATTTCAACCAGATCGGATGAATTTTGCTTCTCCAAAAGGCACCGGAGGTCAAATCTGGGAATCGGTTTATATGGGAGCTATATATAATTATGGACTGATATAAACCAATTCCTGCATGGTTTTTGGATACCATATACTAACATCACGTACCAAATTTCAACCGAATCGGATGAATTTTGCTCTTCCAAGGGGCTCCGGAGGTCAAATCTGGAGATCGGTTGATATTGGGCCTATATATAATTATGGACCGATGTGGAGCAATTTTTGCATGGGTGTTTGAGGCCAGATATTAACACCACGTACCAAATTTCAACTGAATCAGATGAATTTTGGTCTTCCAAGAGGCTCCGGAGGTCAAATCTGGTGATCGGTTTATATGGGGGCTATATATAATTATAAACCGATGTGGACCAATTTTTGCATGGTTGTTAGAGACCATATACTAACACCATGTACCAAATTTCAGCCGGATCGCAAGCCAAATTTGGGGGTCCGTTTTTATGGGGGCTATACGTAAAAGTGGTCCGATATGGCCCATTTGCAATACCTCCGACCTACATCAATAACAACTATTTGCTCCAAGTTTCAAGTCGATAGCTTGTTTCGTTCGGAAGTTAGCATGATTTCAACAGACGGACGGACATACTTAGATCGACTCAGAATTTCACCACGACCCAGAATATATATATATATATATATATATATATATATATATATATATATATATATATATATATATATATATATATATATATATATATATATATATATATATATATATATATATATATATATATATATATATAGTTTATGGGGTCTTAGATCAATATTTCGATGTGTTACAAACGCAATGACAAAGTTAATATACCCCCCATCCTATGGTGGAGGGTATAAAAAAGAAATGCACAATTTCCCCTTAGTGAGTGAGTGCGAGTATATGAATACTAAAGCATATATGTACACCCTCAAAAAAAAAAAAAAATCGCTTCTCTAACATATGTTCCAAACATATTTTGCAGGAAGCACATATATTATTGGATACCGCCGAAACATTAATATGTTTGTTTTATGTGAGCATATTATATGTTTAGAAGCATTTTGAGTCCACAAATAGTATATGCTTGGAAGAATTCCCCAAAGAAGACTGTGTTCATTCCCTCACATATTTTTAACTTACACGAAATTTTTGAGTTCTTCGCATCTTTTTCTGTAATACAAATATGCTGTTTTTTTTTTCAAATGTCTATTTTCTTGGTTCCGAATGTCTATTCTCTTTATTCCGAATACTCAATCTACTATTCAAATTAAATAATATTTAGACTTAAGCATACCAAATTTTTGGCCATATTATAAAACAGTTTTCCGAAACAACATACAAGCGGTTTCACAGAAATTGCTCTCATTTCATTCTCTCGCTGTGTTATGTTGATATCTTTTTATTCAACCCTCCCGGTTTCCATCTCTATTTCTTTCTCTATACTAACTCTCTCTCTCTCTCTGTCGCTCTCTGAATAAAGTATCACAACATATATATGTTTACTCGAAATTTGTAAATTTATATATGTTTACATTCACGCATATTATTTTTATGAAACATTCATGCCCCAAACATAATATATTCTAACATATTAACATATGTGTCCCAAACATTTTGTGTTAGTTTAGGAACATTACATGTTTGCACTTAAATATATTGTGTTTAAAAATTGTGCCCGAAACACATTTTGTTTATATCGGAACATATGAAAAACATATTTTTCTAACAGTGTATAAATGTGTGTGTATATATTCGTGTGGTTTAACTCTCATTACTTTTTTTGTTGTTGTAGCAGCCTCAATATAGCTCTCAACTCTTTTTTGCAAACTATTCTCTGTATTCCCCACCCTGCTAATGCAGTACATTCACAAAATCTACCATTGGGGGGACCAGTCCCCCCACAGATCAGATTTGCAATGATATGGCGGCAAAGGCATTGAATGTTCAAAACTTTTCCAATTCTACGTCCTTGCAAAATTGTTCCCCATTGCATTTAATTTGGGTTAGTAATAATAGTAATAGTAAGGCCAAAATGTTGCACATTAATTTGCCTCAACTTGTCGATGGGCAATGCAAGGTTCGCCGAGGTTTGTTGTCAAGTAGCAGGCAGTATGCTAACGCTTGATTAAAGAGCTTTCATGAATTCAATAGGGAATTAATTATGAAAATTGCCACAGAAAAAAAAACACAAAAATAAAAATAAAGTGTAAATGAGATTTTAATTTAAAGGTTATTAACCTTAAAATATTTCAGTTTATCGATAAGTAAATATACAAAATTAAAAGTTACGATGCAAATTATACCAACATGTTAAGTGTAAGCCATATTGCATTTATAGAAATCGATGGAAGTAATTTGATATTCCCCCATTTCGTTATTTCAATTTATCATTAGTATGGATAAGTAAATAATGATTGGTGTAAATATTTAAGATAATTGTTTTGGGGGGAGTTAACGACAACTTTATTTTCCAAATTCAGACTCGACTTCCAGTAAAAATTAAACGTCAAGTAAAAACGTCTTTAAAATAAATTGTTGAAAAACATATCCTATATTTGAAAGATTTTTTGCTTTGTAGTCAAGATGCAAAACGACAACAAATTTAAAGACAACTTCATTAAATTTAAAGAATTTTTATGAATTATTAAAGTCACGTTGACCTTAGCCCAAAAAATTTTTCTTTCATGTTACGATACCCATTTTTAAGTCAAATCACTTTACTCTAAGGACAACAAGACTTCATTGAACAGTTTATCGACTTTTGGACAAGGAAAAAAACTTTTTATTAGAGAAATGCGTCTTCTATGCTAAGCAAAATTTGCATTCGTATTTGACCTCACGACAATATTTTTTTCAGTTTAATTATATCCTGCGATACACTGTGGAACAGTGTATTATAAGTTAGTGCACACGTTTGCAATACCCAGAAGAAGACGAGATAGACAAATGGTGTCTTTGGCAAAAATACTCAGGGTGGGTCCCTGAGTCGATCTAGTCGTACCCGTCTGTCTGTGAACACATTATTGTGATCAAAGTCTAGGATGCAGTTTTAGTCTAATCGACTTCAAATTTGGCACAAGTTTCTGTTTTTGGTCAGAATAGAACCCTATTGATTTTGGAAGAAATGGTTCAGATTTAGATATAGCTCCCATATATATATTTCACCCGATGTTGTCTTGTATGAGCACTGTAAAAATTTTGATATTTTGCACAAAGACTTGTGTGACTTTAGATTTAACTATTTACCATATTTCTACCCTGCGCCACACTGTGAACCAGGGTATTATAAGTTTGGGCATATGTTTGCAACACCCAGAAGGAGACGAAATAGACACATGGTGTCTTCGTCAATATTGTTCACGATCGGTCCCTGAGTCGATATAGCCAGGTCCGTCTGCACAAGGAGTACAATTAGTAGTGTGATAATTTTGATTAAAATTAGTAATAAAATTTTGAAAAAATGTCATTTCTATAGAAACAAAATTAAAAAAAAAATCTATAGAAATATAATGTTGACAAAATTTTGTATAGAAATTAAAATTTTACAAAATTTTCTATGGAAATATAATGTTGACAAAATGTTCTATAGAAATAAAATTTTGACAAAACTTTCTATAGAAACAAAATTTAGACAAAATTTTCTATAAAGATAAAATTTTGACAAAATTTTCTATAGAAATAAAATGTTGACAACATTTCTATAGAAATAAAATTTTCGGAAAATTTTGCATAGAAATAAAATGTTAACAAAATTTTCTATAGAAATAAAATTTAGCAAAACAAAAAATTTTTGTTTAGTAGTTTTTGGTTTAATTTTCCCCCAATTTTAGTAGATTATTTTTGGCTCGAGTAGCAAGAGGTGAAATAAAATTTTCTATAGAAATAAAATTTTGACAGAATTTTCCATAGAAATAAAATTTTGACAAGATTTTCTATAGAAATAAAATTTTGACAAAATTTGTTATAGAAGTAAAATTTTGACAAAATTTTCCAGAGAAATAAAATTTTAAAAAAATTTTCCATAGAAATAAAATTTTGACAAAATTTTCTATAGAAATAAAATTTTGACAAAATTTTCTTTAGAAATAAAATTTTGGCAAAATTTTCCATAGAAGTAAAATTTTGACAAAATTTTCTATAGAAATTAAATTTTGACAAAACTCTATCGATATAAAATTTTGAAAAAATTTTCTATAGAAATAAAATTTTAACAAAAATTTGTATATAAATAAAATTTTGACAAAATTTTCTATAAAAATAAATATTTGACAAAACTTTCTATAGAAACAAAATTTCGACCCAATTTTCTATAGAAATAAAATTTTGACAAAATTTTCTATAGAAATATAATTTTGACAAAATTTTCTATAGAAATAAAATGTTGACCAAATTTTCTATAGAAATAAAATTTTCTATAGAAACAAAATTGGGATCAAATTTTTATAGAAATAAAATTTTCTATAGAAACAAAATTTGGATCAAATTTATAAGAAATAAAATTTTGACCAAATTTTCTATACGAATAAATTTTCGAAAAATTGTCTATAGAAATAAAATATTGTAAAATAAGATTTTTTGTTTTGTAGTTTTTGGTACACATTTCCCCCAATTTTAGTAGATTTTTTGTTGGCTAGAGTGGCAACCATGCTTCTGAGCTACCCAGCAAAAAAATTTGGGAGTTGTTCCAAAGGCACAACTTAAAAGCATTTCCAAAAATATTCTCTGGAAGTTCTCTTAATTAAATTTTTTATAACTCGGGTTTTTCATACTTTCAATGGGTGATTTTAACTTTTTGAATAAAATGATAATGGTGATAATATGTGATGTCAAACATTTCAGGGGAGCTGAAGCAGTGAAACTCAAAAAAAAAAATATTCATTTAGCAAAATATCACAAAATTTTTTAATTCAAATTTTGACCAAATTTACTACACAAATAAAATTTTCGAAAAATTTTCTATAGAAATAAAATATTGTAAAATAAGATTTTTTGTTTGGTATTTTTTAGTACACATTTCCCCAATTTTAGTAGATTATTTTTGGCTCGAGTGGCAACCATGCTTCTGAGCTACCCAGCAAAAAAATTTGGGAGTTGTTCCAAAGGCACAACTTTAAAAGCATTTGCAAAAATATTCTCTGGAAGTTCTCTTAATTAAATTGAATTAAATGGTAATGGTGATAATATTTGATGTCAAACGTTTCAGGGAAGCTGAAGCAGTGAAACTCATAAAAATTATTCATTTAGCAAAATATCACATAATTTTTTAATTCACATCCAAGACACTAAATTCGGATCATACATTAAGAAGTTATGCAAATTCAGTGCAACGAAATGGTGGACATCTGTCATATGACGAGTATATGTTAAGTGTATCGCACCACTTCCGCATCGGTAAATATAGCATATTTTCATAACTAACCAGTTACAGCCCCTTTTTTTAATCTGGCAGCACTATAACAATATATAAATTACTAACACATTTAAATTTATGCTATTGTACTTTAATTTTCTATTCGTTAATATTAGAAAGTGTAAAACTTTCCGCAATACCTCAGCATACATATGCTTCCACTTAATATCCCCCCAATATTGGAAATAACACAAACCTCGTTCGCAATAAAATTACTTCCGTATTAGAAATGAAATGAATCCTTCATTCATTTCTAAATCGAATGCAAACCCTTCCAATACATTTCAAATTTCATTTCCTGTTATTCATAATTATTTATTAGCAATTAGAGCAATCTTATTGGTATTGTATTAAACAGCAACTAATGCTAAAATGATTTTGCTAATGAGAGTACTTAAACTGGTTTGGAAAGCTTCAATCGGACGCATTTTGCAAATATGAGCTTTGATCGAAACGAAGCAGAAACTCTAAATATCATCTAAGATTTATAAAGTGCAAGTAAAACAATTTCCGTTTGTTGTTTTCTATTTTTTTCCTACATGGAAATGAGTTTTGCTTTTTAAGGGAAATGAGGTTTGTGTGTTTTTATACGAATTTCATATAGCTTTAGATACTCCATATCTGGTTGTTGTTTTTGTTTCTTCTCTCTTACTCAACATTGTTAGTGAGAGTAGTTCTAATGTTAGACCAACATGTTTAGCCATTTTATTGCCATTCTTCATGTTCATATTTGTTGGTGAGAGAAAAAAACAACAACAACAACAAATGTAAACAACAAAATATATTGCAACCCTTTTTAACCAAGATGCAAACAAACCCCAAGCTACTCGTGTTTGAGGGGGGAGGGGGAGGTTACAAAGATCTAGTGGAACTTTACATGAACTCAAATTCACCATAGCCGGACATATGTGTGGCAAACTAATGGCCATTAGATTTGGGACCAAAAACAGGAAACACAGTTATAATTCGTTCGCTGTTCGTGGGAATGAACAAAAGTGAAGAATTCCCGAAATGCATTACGGGCTTTTTGGTTATGCATGGCAATCTTCCCCACTATTCGCTCATTAACTCTATGATGAAGAAGATGTACTATGTACACTGAACAAATATGAGAATACTTCAGGTAAATTCTATGTAAGGTGGGTTAGCTAAAGGCAATTTAATTGTATGTTACACTACCACATTGATGGTAGTTGTAGTGTATTTATAAGAGATCTTAAACTGAGAATAATGTTAGAATTACTCTCTAAGCAGGGCTGCCAATTTAGCGATTTATCGGCATTTTGACGATTTTTTAATCAAACAAGCATATACAGAAGTTAGTTTGGCCGGGCCGAATCTTAAATACCGTGGTGGGTGTGAATCAAATATAATATTTTCCTTTGAAAATTCTTCGTCGTAGCGGGTTACTTGATAATATATATAATTTCAGGTGGTTTTATGACAAATATTCTCCCAAGCAGATCAGTTCAACTAGTACGCTTCCCGAAAAGACATTTAAAATGTCTACCTATGACGACTAGATCAGATTCTGCTTTTATAAGAACCATGTTTGTTTGAATTTTAAAGGAATCATAATCATCTCGTTTAAGTGTGCAAGATAATGATTAAACAACGCCTTGATCTAAAATCTGTAGAGTTTTACGTCCAATTATTTAAATGATTTCGAGAAGTAAAATCTGGAAATTATACATTCAGTTTCAAGCAATTTTCATCATCAGCGCGCCTCCTAACAGGTTGGCTGATAAGTCCCTGGTCTGACACATAGATGGTGTCGCTAGTTTTAAATGCATATTATTTTTATATAGTACCAACCTTCAAATGATTCGTGTCAAAATTTGACGTCTGTAAATCAATTAGTTTGTGAGATAGAGCGTCTTTTGTGAAGCCACTTTTGTTATTGTGAAAAAAATGAAAAAAAAAGAATTTCGCGTTTTGATAAAATACTGTTTTCTGAAGGGAAAAAATACGGTGGAAGCAAAAACTTGGCTTGATAATGAGTTTCCGGACTCTGCCCCAGGGAAATCAACAATATTTGATTGGTATGCAAAATTCAAGCGTGGTGAAATGAGCACGGAGGACGGTGAACACAGTGGACGCCCGAAAGAGGTGGTTACCGACGAAAACATCAAAAAAATCCACAAAATGATTTTGAATGACCGTAAAATGAAGTTGATCGAAATAGCAGAGGCCTTAATGATATCAAAGGAACGTGTTGGTCATATCATTCATCAATATTTGGATATGCGGAAGCTCTGTGCAAAATGGGTGCCGCGCGAGCTCACATTTGACCAAAAACAACAACGTGTTGATGATTCTGAGCGGTGTTTGCAGCTGTTAACTAGTAATACACCTGAGTTTTTCCGTCGATATGTGACAATGGATGAAACATGGCTCCATCACTACACTCCTGAGTCCAATCGATAGTCGGCTGAGTGGACAGTGACCGGTGAACCGTCTCCGAAGCGTGGAAAGACTCAAAAGTCCGCCGGTAATGTAATGGCCTCTGTTTTTGCGGATGCGCATGGAATAATTTTTATCGATTATCTTGAGAAGGGAAAAACAATCAACAGTGACTATTATATGGCGTTATTGGAGCGTTTGAAGGACGAAATCGTGGCAAAACGGCCCCATATGAAGAAGAAAAAAGTGTTGTTCCACCAAGACAACGCACAGTGCCACAAGTCATTGAGAACGATGGCAAAATTTCATGAATTGGGCTTCGAATTGCTTCCACACCCACCGTATTCTCCAGATCTGGCCCCCAGCGACTTTTTCTTGTTCTCAGACCTCAAAAGGATGCTCGCAGAGGTGGCTGCAATGAATAGGTGATCGCCGAAACTGAGGCCTATCTTGAGGCAAAACCGAAGGAGTACTACCAAAATGGTATCAAAAAATTGGAAGGTCGTTATAATCGTTGTATTGCTCTTGAAGGGAACTATGTTGAATAATAAAAACGAATTTTGACAAAAAATGTGTTTTTCTTTGTTAGACCGAGGACTTATCAGCCAACCTGTTATACTCTAAAGAGTGAAATCGGTCTATATGGAGGTTCTACAAAAGTTTACTTGGATCCAAAGATTTTGACCTTCTCTTAAAGATTTTGGTATTGATTCCAAGCCAAAGATGCGGCTTCTTTAAAATAAGGACATTTTTTGCGACCTATCTGGCTTTAAATCTATTATCAATAAAATTAAAATTAGTATGCCGATCTCATTTATCGAATTTTCATTCTCCTTTCGCGGTATATTAATAAAGCCATTCACGTACAAACAACAGCCAGTTTTAAAATCCAAATTGTAACAGATACTTCGAAGTAAACAGCGATTTCTTAATTCCAAAAACTCTTTAAAGCAAAGATGCTAAATCCTCAAAATACGTCTTAGCCTATATTCGAAACGTTTTTATCTTAAAATTAAAGATTCGATATTTCAGCTAATTCAAGAACAATTTCTTTAAATCAAAAATTTTATTTTTTACTTTAAGGAAATTTTGCCTTGGTTCAAAGACATGCGACTTTAACGGAGGGATGCAAATTTCCAAAATTTATTGTCTTAAATTTAAATTTTTTAAAGCGAAGATTATATACTTTATTTTAATTAAAATTGCATTATTTTTTTCTTAATATTTTGTAAATTGCACATCCTAAAATTTTGGTTGCGTAATCTTTAATATCACGTAAATATTTTTGTCATTGTAGAATCTAGACCCCAAATCGTAGGACCGGTTTATAAGAGGGCTATATCAAAACCTATACCGATACACAATATATTCAGAACACCTGTTTATAGTCTTAAAAAATCTTCAGATTTTCAATTTCAGCCAAATTGGATAAGAACTACGATTTCTAGAAGCACAAGAAGTAAAAGCGGAGGTCTATATGGGGGCTATATCAAAACATGGACCGATACACCCAATTTTCGGCACACGTATTTGTGGTCCTAAAATACCTCTTGATTTCCAATTTTAGGCAAATTGGATAAAAACTACAAATTCTAGAAACCCAAGAAGTAAAATCGGGAGATCGGTCTATATGGGGGCTATACCAAAACATGGACCGATAATCACCATTTTCGGCACACTTCTTTATGGTTCTAAAATACCTCTAGATGTCAAATTTCAGGTAAATTGGATGAAAACTACGATTTCTACAAGCCAACGAAGTAAAATCGGGACATCGGTCTATATGGGGGTTATACAAAACCATGGACTGATAGAAACCATTCGGTCCTCTAATACCTCTAGATATCCAATTTCAGGCAAATCGAATAGAAAATACGGTTCCTAGTAGCCCAAAACCCCAAAACGGGTTGTCGATTTATATTATATTTATATACCCGTGTAAAAATTGGGGGATCCAATCAGATATGAGTAGATCTCAAAATGGGTCCCTTTATATATAAGCAGATATACCCACACATGATGAGATAGAACTAGATATAAAAGTATATAACTCCATATATGACCACATCTAATATCAAATCCAATTATATATAGGGATAGATATAATTATATCTTCGACATTAGATCTAGGCCAATATTGAGATCTTGTCAGATCTATTTCCATAGTAATTAGATATGATTAGATCTTACCATTTTTCGGATGTACTCATATCTAATTGTATCAAATTAGATCTCTCAATTTTTACTAGGGTACATGGACCGATATAGCCCATTTTCGAACTTGACCTGCCTGCAGACAAGAGATGAGTTTGTGCAAAATTTCAGCACGATTTGCCTCGAGAATGACAATATTAGCTCGGTTCAAGAGTTTTTACTGGAAGTCGTTTATTTACACCAAGCCAGCAAAAGAGAGACGAAGAGAGACTGCTTTTAAAAGTGGTCGAAAAAGGGACGATTTTTCTTGAAATTTCATTGGCAGCCTTGTCTCTAAGGTTAATATTAAGATTGCAACATAAAATGCCGAAGGGTCTATTGGCAGTTATGGCGGCTCACGCCATTGTCATCGGTGGCCAATTGAAGGTTTAAATTTGCAGCTGACCTCTTTGGCAAGTAAACCTGATCATTGTCAAAAATGTATTGGGGATTTTTGTGAGAAATTTGGCGATGAAAGCGTCCTAACGTGGGTTCGAGGGCCAGAAAAATACTAGCAACACTGTTTGCGACTGGACAAATCTGATAGAAGATCCCGGGGTGCGATTAAAAAGAGATGTTTGTTGAATAGCATCCATTTTTTACTGCACTCAAAAAAGGTGGCGCTAATGCCAACTAAATTTCATTTTAGTTTATGAGGATAAAAATAATTTTAGTTAAATTTTGCCCAATGGATGCCAATTTTTTGCTAACTTTAATGACGTAATAATAAATTAATGATTTTGACGTTAGCTCAAAATTTTCTTTAACAATAGAAAAAAATTTATTATTTTTAATAAATTTTCTTTTACTTAAATTTTCTATAGAACAAAATTTTTTACAACATTTTCTATAAAAATAAAATCTTCTGTAGAAATAAAATTTTGGTAATATTTTCTAAAGAAATAACATTTTGAAAAATTTTTCAAAATTATCTAAATAAAATAAAATAAAATCTTGACAAAATGTTCTATAGATATAAACTTTTGATAAAATTTTCTATAGAAATAAAAAATTGACAAAATTTCCTATAGAAATAAAATTTTGATAAAATTATCTATAGAAACAAAATTTTGGCAAAATTTTCTATGGAAATAAAATTTTGGAAAAATTGTCCATAGGAATAAATGTTGGCAACATTTTCTATAGAAATAAAATTTCGAAAAAATTTTCTATAGAAATAAAATGTTGACAAAATTTTTATGGAAATAAAATTTTGACTAAATTTTCTATAGGAATTAAATTTTTTACAAAATTTTCTATAGAAATAAAATTTCGACAAAATTTTCTATAGCAATAAAATTTTGACAAAATTTTCTATAGAAATAAAATGTTGACAAAATTTTCTATAGAAATAAAATTTTGACAAGATTTTTGTAGAAGATTGTTTGGTAGTTTTTTTTTCGTAGAATTTTGACCAAATTTGTGGTAGATTATTTTTGGCTCTAGTGTTTACCTTCCTGATCGACAATTCATATGATTAAAATTTGAACAAACCAAGGGAAATAAATCGCTAGATTAGGAAGAGAAATCTGATACAAATGTGCGTATAAGAGAAATACGTCAAATAAGGAAAATTGCGTTATTCTGAGTAAATTTCTGTTTACTAAAATTTGTTTCTCTGTAGAATCCAGAACTAGAAATACCATTGCTGCCAATGCAATGAAACTGAAAGCTAAAGTCAGTGTACATTGAAAGTGTGCATCAACTGTATGAGAGAGTGAGTAAGTGAACGAACAAATGAATGGGGATTCACGTTGTACGCATAATTGTCTGTGTGTTCACACTACACAGACAAAGTTTTAAGGCAAAAATACAAAATTAGGTCTAGCATATGTATCTCCATGCTTGAGCTTAGACATACCAACAACAACAACTACTATGCACTTACATAGAGAAAGAGTTATAAAAACACCACACTCTCTCACACACACACACGCGCGTACATACTCAAACGAAACAAATCCTCTGTGGTACATTGCAAAACAGTTTCTAATTCAGTTAATTACTTCACAAAGCCTTTTTAAAAGCAGCAGCTGAATCATCACCATCATCAGTAGCAGCAGTCGTAGCATCGGCAGTGGCAGTTGCACTAACAACTGGGGCAAATGCAACAACAGGCAATAACAAGGCTCACTCACATTTGTATGCAAATGTTTTAATCTCGAAATGCATCTTTGAATTGTTGGAATGGACTGAAGCATCTGTACTACCCTAAAATGGAAAAAGTTAAGTATATGGTAGCAACACAACATTCACCAGCAATGTGCTTATGAGGCATTTCATAAACAACCCAGCGAAAAATATTGAAAGTTGGTTCACAAGCGTTTCTGTTTAAGAGCTTCGTATGATCCCCCATCAGTTCTTTTCCACTTCCAATGAAGTTTTCTTGAACCAGTCTTACACTATTTGGGGGTTAAAATCAAAATTGAAATTTTGGACAATTAAATGTCACCGAAAAGAAAAGAAAATTAATCAAAAATAAAACAAGTCTATACGGCCGTAAGTTCGGTCAGGCCGAAGCTTATGTACCCTCCTCCTTAGAGGAGGACCGTAAAGACCGTATTAAATTAAAAAAGACCGATTAAATACGTATATAATTCAGTTTGACAAAATTTTCTATAGAAATTAAATTTTAACAAAATTTTCCACAGAATTAAAATTTTGACAAAATTTTCTACAGAAGTAAAATTTTGACAAATTTTTCTATAGAAATAAAATTTTGGTAGATTATATTTGGCTCGAGTGGCAACCATGATTATGAACCAACATGGACCAATTTTTGTGTGATTGGGGATCGGCTATATTTATATAACTATAGATCGATATTGACAAATTTTGGTATGGTTGTTAGCGGCCATATTCTAACACCAAGTTCCAAATTTGAACCGTATCGGATGTTAGAGACCATATACTAACACCATTTTCCAAATTTCAATCGTATCGGATGAAATTTGCTTCTCTTAGAGGCTCTGCCAGCCACATCTGGGGATCGGTTTATATGGGGGCTATATATAATTATGAACCTATGTGGACCAATTTTTGCATGGATGTTAAGAGACCATATACGAACACCACGTTCAACATTTGAACCGGATCGGATAAATTTTGCTCCTCCAAGAGGCTCCGGAGGTCAAATCTGGAGAACGCTTTATATGGGGCTATATATAATTATGGACCGATATGCACCAATTCTGGCACGGTTACAGACCATATACTGACACCATGTACCAAATTTCAGCCGGATCGGATGAAATTTGCTTCTCTTAGAGGCTCCGCAAGCCAAATCGGGGGATCGGTTTATATGGGGGCTTTATATAATTATGAACCGATGTGGACCAATTTTTGCATGGTTGTTAGAGACCATATACCAACATCATGCACCAAATTTCAGCAGGATCGGATGAAATGTGCTTCTCTTAGAGACTCCGCAAGCCAAATGATTATTATATGATTATTTGGCATGAACATTATAGTATGGATCAAATGGTCCCTTAACCTGGGATTCGTAAGTTTTTTCTAACCTAACAGCAGGGTTAAACCAATTGACATCGTAACATCGCTCGGTAAACAAAAAACGAGTGTGGCACTTAAGTGTGATTGCACTCAACAACAACAATTACCAACAGTTGGCATTAGCTCAAGAGAATTGAGAGAGTACCAAATAAGAGAATACCAAACTGCTGAGATATGGGTAACCAATTTGTGTAATTGCTTTACTACGGTGTTTTCGAGAGACCAACACTCATAGTAACAAAAACCCACAGTCGTCGGTTACATTGGATATTGGTGGTTGAATTTTTGTTTACCATTTGGTGTTTTAGGATTGCAAATATTGGTGTTTACTACATACACTGGTCGGTTGCGGTAGATCGCATCCGTTCTCTGGCGTACAACATAAAAAATAATCTTTGGAAAAAACATTTGGTGAACAAATAGAAATAAAATTTTGAGAAAATTTTCTATATAAATAAAATTTTTGGAAAATTTTCTATAGAAATAAAATTTTGAGAAAATTTTCTATAGAAATAAAGTTTTGTTCAAATTTTCTATAGAAATAAAATTTGGAGAACATTTTTTATAGAAGTAAAATTTTGCCAAAATTTTCCATATAAATAAAATTTTGAGAAAATTTTCTATAGAAATAAAATTTGGAGAACATTTTTTATAGAAATAAAATTTTGCCAAAATTTTCCATATAAATAAAATTTTGAGAAAATTTTCTATAGAAATAAAATTTTGAGAAAGTTTTCTATAGAAATAAATTTTTGAAAAAAAATTTATAGAAATAAAATTTGGAGAATATTTTCTACAGTAATAAAATTTTGCTACACGCTCACAAAAAATCGCTTCTGTAACATATACTCCCAAACATATTTTGCTTCAAGCATATACATTTTTGGGTATTGCCCAAACATTTATATGTTTGATCTCTTCCAATATATAATATGTTTGAAAGCATATTGGTCTAAACAATATATGTTTGGGTAGTCTAAGTTCCAAACATTTTGTATTTTTGCATCCAAATTCAATAATATTGTCTTCCAAAAAACAATATGTTATTATGTGAACATATAATATGTTTGGAAGCATTTTGCACCGAAAAATATTATATGCTTAAAAAAATTCTCCCAAACAATATTGTGCTCAAAATTTTATTTATTTATTTATATATTTACAATCATAATGAATTATGAAAATAAACAGGTAATATAGGTGCTAACAACATAGGTTTTCGACCTGAATGCTGCCTAATTGTATATTCCCCCACATCTTTCTCACTTCCACGAGATTTTTTAGTTCTTAGCACCTTTTTCTGTAATACAAACATTGTAGAAGAAATTATTCAATTGTATGATTTTTTTTTATTTTAATTTTACCTTTTGCCGGACGGGGATTCGAACAGCGGACCACACAGTTTGTAAGGATCAAAGAAGTAGCTGATCAATTGCCCAAGGAAAAATAAAATGTTAATTTTGTAATAACAAGCAACAACCACCAACTTAATTCAATATCGCTCCCTGTTAAATAGCGCTCCAAGCTACTAAACACATATATGTTTATAGGCTATTTCTAAATTAATATATGTTTGCATCCAAGCATATTATATTTACAAACATTTTATGTCCCAAACATAATATGTTCTAACATATTAACATATATGTCCCAAACATGTTATGCTAGTTTATGAACATTATATGCTTGCACTCAAAAATATTGTGTTTAAAAATTTGTGTTCCAAACATATAATGTTTATAGCCAAACATATGAAAAACAGTCTTTTTCATCCGTGTATAGAAATAAAATGCTTACAAAATTTTCTATAGAAATACAATGTTGACAAAATTTTCTATAGAAAAAAAAATTTACAAAATTTTCTATAGAAATAAAATAGTGAGGAAAGTTTCTATAGAAATAAAATTTTGAAAAAATTTTCTATAAAAATAAATTTTTACAAAATTTTCTATAGAAAAAAAAAAAATTAACAAACTTTTCTATAGAAATAAAATTTTGAGAAAATTTTCTGTAGAAATAAAATTTTCTATAGAAAAAAAATTTCAAAAAAAAAGTTCTATAGAAATAGAATTTTGTCAGAATTTTCTATAGAAATAAAAATTTTACAAAATTTTCTATAGAATTAAAATTTTGAAAATTTTTTCTATTGCAATAAAATTTTGTCAACATTTTCTATAGAAATAAAATTTTTATAAAATATTCTATACACGCAAAGAAAAAAACAAACGTTTGGAAAACGTGTACCGAAAACGTTGTTCTTTTGTTAGAGTTTTTTGAAATTCTTCGAAAATTTTAAACTTTTATCACCAAAAAAATTTGTTTGTTACAAAAATTTTTATTTTTTCAAAAAAAAAAAAAAAAAATATTTTTGAACCAACAACACAGTCCATTTCGTTTATATCAAGCACTGTTCTTTTCTGACTTTAAGTCTTTAATAAGCCACATTTTACAGTTCATAGTAAAAATTTGAACATCTTTTCGGAATCTTTCGAACATATCTGGAATATATGTAAAAAACAAAAAAACTTTTTGGAGTTCGGTCAAAGCAGGGCTCGAACCCACGACCCTTGGTATGCAAGGCGGACTTAGCAACCACTGCTCCACGGTGCCCAACTAAATGTTTGTTTCTGTTAAAAAAAGCTTGTTTAATCGGCTCGTGGGCGCCTCAAGCTATGCTATATTAATATAACATATATGGATAGTTAGCTATTGATGACAATAACAGCTACGTAGCTCAGTGGATAGAGTTCTGGCTTACAAATTGCATAGTCCGCGGTTCGATTCTCCGTCCAGGCGAAAGGTAACATTTTAAAAATTTATAAAATCGTATAATTTCTTCTACATTGTTTGTATTACAGAAAAAGGCGCTAAGAACTAAAAAACCTCGTGGAAGTTAGAAAGATGTGAGAGAAGATGCAATTAGCCAGAAAAGATTGTTTTTTGAGTTAGTCTTTATGAAATTGTTTTTACATCCTGGAAAAGAGTAAACGTTTATCACAAACAGTATATACTTTTCTTCCCAATAAACTTCCTTACAGCGAAAAGCAAATTCGAAACGAACTTTGTTTGTCTAAAATTTCGTTTGGGAGGAAAGAATTATTTTTTTACGTGTAGAAATACAATTTTAAGAAAATTTTCTGGTAGTTTTCTGGCGAAATATTCTCCAAACTGTCGTAGATTATTTTTGGCTCAAGTGGCAACCGTACTTCACACGCTACACATGGATTGTCCGCAGAATCTTGGCCCACTCCCAGAAAATCACTGTCTTGAGATGTTTGATATGTGCTAATGGCAACCTTATGCTCCAAAGTTTTCAAGTCGCAAAATTCCAAGGAATTAGGATATGTCGTTTTGGTGGCCATTAGCGGTTGAACTGATCGGAAGAACAACTGAGTGTAGACTACCTTCATGAAAGTCGTCTTGGAGTGAACTACGACCTATCTTGAATTCACCATATCATCTGATAAACACTGGTCCTTGACATACGTTCATCGCCAAAAATTGAATTAAGTTCATCGATGCTCGATGTTCATGCTTTAATTACAAGTTTTTCGGCCAGATGAATCTTTTAAGGTATGGTTAACAACACACCTATCGTTTGTATTTCAAAAAGTTCTGGGTCCGCATAACGTCGAAAATGTCAAGCTTTAAGATAGATCTGTCAATTGGCAGATCGCAATACTAGGGTTGCCCAATCGCGCCAAATAAAATACACTGTTTCATATCACCAAAAAATGCAATTAAAAGGTTCCATCAATTGAATTAAATTGATTTGGTTAAAGGAAATAAAATAAGTTCTACGATTCTTTTAAAATGTTGATTTAAAATTAAATTAAACAAAATTAAGTTTAACACAAAAATGTTATGAAATGCCCCGTATACTAAATGGTTTTTGGTATGGTGTGATTTAGCATAGATGTGAATTCACTAGAAAAGTTCTAAAAACGTCCATCCATCGTACAAGGATGCAATTAAAATTTTGCGAATGAAACTCAAATAGCTTTGATGCAATTGCTGATAATGTGTTATTGTTGTAGTTGTAGTTTAGTGCCTCTTGTAGGAGAAGTCACCCATGCAACCTGCTGTTGCACCATCTGTAGCAAATGATGCCACGTTTGTCGGTCCCGATGTTGTTGATGTTGAGGTTATTTGGCTGTTGTATTACCACAATATCTCACGTTGACTATCTCTAGAAAGCAACAACCGAAATTTGACTTAATTCTTATTCACTTTAACGCTACATCATCATCATCATCATTTAGCAGCGAACTTTAGGGTAAGAAAGAAACATTTTCGATTGCCAAATGGCCAAATTATAAGTTGGGTACAATTTACATTAGCTGGTGTATATATATAATATATGTCGTGGCTCGAAAACAGTGATTTCGATGGGGTTTCTCCAGAAGGTGTTTCAAAGTAAATGGGCCAAAAGACAAAAGAACCATTTTCGTGCAGCGTGTAATGGCTTTGTCGACCATTTGAAGGTCATAATTGGTGCCAATGGTAATCCATTCGAACTATTCTATAGTGATTCTAAAATTGCATGCTATTTCCAACATTTTGCTGTGTTAAACAATAAAATTATACAAGTAAAAAGGGACTTAAGTTCGACTTAAGTGGTCCGAATCTTAAATACCCACCGCCATGAATGAAAACTCTTCGTTGGACTACATGAAAATATATAGAATTTCAGGTGGATTTGATGACAGATATTCTGACAAACAAACATATATACCAACGCATGGGCATCGGAAGACTCAACACATGGTGGCTATACCAAAACATGGACCGCATGGATATGGATCCACAATTGTACCAATTAAAACATAGACTGACTTAAAATACCTCTAGTTTTGAAGCAAATCGGATTAAAAGTGCGACCGCAGGAGCCATAAATAATCTTCCAAAATTGAGAGAAAATTTTAGCAAAAAAATACCAAACAAAAAATCTTAGTTTTCAAAATTTTATTTCTAGAGAAAATTTTGTAAAAAATTATTTTATAGAACATTTTTTCAAAATCTTATTTCTGTAGAAAATTTTGTCAAAATTTTATTTCTATAAATTTTTTTGTCAAATATTTATTTCTATAAAATTTTTTGCCAAAATTTTAATTCTATAGAAAACTAGCGTAACCCGGCCCGCTTCGCTGCGCCTTCCGAAGCGTATTTGGAGGAACATTTTGCGTTAACTTAGTCAACTATATCCTTCGTGCTGAAAACAAATTCGAAAAGATTTGAATTCTTTTAAACAAATCGGACCACTTGATTTTTCGTTTATAGGTACAAATGCGGCGGGAGAGGGTGTACCTTCTATATTTCTTGTGAATTTTAAGTGTGGTTTGTCAAGGAACATATCTGAAAATTAAGCAATATATTATAATAACATACAAAGAATTACTGTTTCCCATCCAATAAATCGGGAAAAGCAAAAATAGTAAAAAATTTTACCACATTAACATTTGCCAAAATGTTGGAAAATGATGCACCCTCTACGTTGGCTGCCAATTTCATGTAAATTTAAGTTCTTTACTAAAAAGAAGTCTGGCAGAAGCCTGTGCGAAAATCATATAATTTACTATAATAATTTACGGACAACACTCTACTTTCACTTTAAGAAAAAAAAAGGACAAAAGGGAACCCTCCCCCCACCTTCGCGCCACTTCGACCTGATATCGGACTATCACGTACCCTATATTAATTTCGCAACTACTCAATGGTCCCTATAAATTCTATCGAAGTAAATCGACAAAGTTTATTTCAATTTTCCCCTTCCCCAATCAGATATCGAAAAATCATGTATAAATTTAATCACCTCCCACGTTCCCTGTAAATTTCAAGTAGATCGGCGATGTTTAAATTTTGCTCTATTGTTTTAAAGGGACGTCACTTTCCCCGATACTATGTCGACAAACACCGTAGTGAATAGCACCCCTAACCTTCCCTGAAAATTCTTAAAACTTTCCTTCAAGTGTGGGGCAAGGAAGGTTGCCTCTTCGTTCATAACCTTCCCCCACTGCCTATGTAAATTTCAAGAACACGTAAGAATTGTTGTTTTTTTGTAGTTTTAGAGGAGGACCTCCTTCCCGACTAAATATTGAAAAGTGATGTAGCGTATCTTTTGTAAACGTCCCAGAAAATGTCAAGCAAATTATAAGCCTAAAAGTACGGCTTCTCTTCCGTCCCAATATCACAAAATCAGGTATCAACTATTAATATCGTAACCTCTCCCCAGTCCTCTGTAAATTTCAAGTAACTCGGGAAAAGTTTAATTGTTTCTCTGTATGTACTTAAGAGAAGCGGATGTCTCCCTATGCCCTTTTATTTTTATTAAAAAATCAGGAACCTGATATAAATTTCATAACCTCACCCATTTTTTCCGTAAAATTTCAGTCGGGGAAGTTTAGTTTTGTTTTCACTGTACTTAAAAAAAAAAAAAGTCGGGCAAATGGGTGGTCCTCCTCCCCGACCAAATATAGCAAAATAATGTAGCGGATTTTTGTCTAGATGACAACCCCAACATTCAATAAAAATTTCAAGCAAATCGCATAATTTTATTCCAAGTTTCAAAAAGTAGGGCAAAGGGGAGGTCCCCCTCCCCGTCCACATATGAACTCATCAGGTCCCCATATTAATTCCATAACCTCACCGCATGTTCTTTGTAAATCTCAGATAATTTAGAGAATTTTAGTTTTTTCACTGTACTTTAAAAAAAGTCGAACAAAGGGGAGGTCCCGGATCTTTGTCTAGATGCCAACCCCAATCCTAAATGAAAATTTCAAGCAAATCGGTCAACTTTGGTCCAATTTTCAAAAAGTCCGACGGAGGGGAGGTCCCCCTCCGCGACCAGGTGTCAAAATGAGGTACCCTATGAGGTACCCTATTTTCACCACATGAACGCCCCCTACGAAATCTGAAAGTTTCAAGTAAATCGGTTCAGCCGTTTTGGAGACAACTGGGAACATACAAACAAACAAACAAACAAAACAAACAAACAAATAAACAAACAAACAAAACAAACAAACAAACAAATAAACAAACATAGATTGAATTTTATATATATAGACTAGCGTAACCCGGCCCGCTTCGCTGCGCCTTCCTAAGCATATTTGGAGGAATATTTTGTGTTAACTTAGTCAACTATATCCTTCGTGCTGAAAACAAATTCGAAAAGATTTGTATTCTTTTAAACAAATCGGACTACTTGATTTTTCGTTTATAGGTACAAATACGGCGGGAGAGGGTGTACCTTCTTCTATATTTCTTGTGAATTTTAAGTGTGGTTTGTCAAAGAAAGGTATCCTTCTCCTCAACATATCTGAAAATTAGGCACTATATTATAATAACATACAAAGAATTACTCTTTCCCATCCAATAAATCGGAAAAAGCAAAATTAGTAAAAAATTTTACCACATTAACATTTGCTAAAATGTTGGAAAATGATGCACCCTCTACGTTGGCTGCCAAATTCATGTAAATTTAAGTTCTTTACTAAAAAGAAGTCTGGCAGAAGCCTGTGCGAAAATCATACAATTATGTACCGAGTTCCCATTTACGGACAACCCTCTACTTTCAATTTAAGAAAAAGAAGGACAAAAGGGAACCCTCCCCCCACCTTCGCTCCACTCCGACCTGATATCGGTCTATCACGTACCCTATATTAATTTCGCAACTACTCAATGGTCCCTATAAATTCTATCGAAGTAAATCGACAAAGTTTATTTCAATTTTCCCCTTCCCCAACCAGATATCGAAAAATCATATACTAATTTAAAAATCATGTATAAATTTAATCACCTCCTCCCACGTTCCCTGTAAATTTTAAAGTAGATCGGCGATGTTTAAATTTTGCTCTATTGTTTTAAAGGGACGATACAATATCGACAAACACCGTAGTGAATAGCACCCCTAACCTTCCCTGAAAGTTCTTGAAACTTTCCTTCAAGTGTGGGGCAAGGAAGGTTGCCTCTTCGTTCATAACCTTCCCCCACTGCCTATGTAAATTTCAAGAAAACTTTCTCTCCTTAGTCGCCTTTCTCTTCCCTTTGGAACTTTCGGCGGATCTAGTGTTCGATGATCTTAAGCGCTGTGATAAAAGACGCGTAGCTTGCAAATCGAAGAACGTAAGTCAAATTAACAAAAAGTCGGGCAAGGGGGAGGTACCTCTCCACGACCGGATATAACAAAAGGGAGTACCTTTTTCTACCAAATTATCATATTTTACCTTCGGTTCAACCGTTTGCGAGTTCAGGCAAATCTGAAAACGTAAGTCCAATTCTAAAAAAATCGAGCAAGGGGGTGGTACCCCCACCCCTCGGGCCAGAAATATAAAAATGATTTACCCTATTTCTACTACATGATCATCCTTTACCTTCTCTTAAAATTTCAAATAAATCGGTTCAGCCGTTTCCGATTTCAAGCAAATCGGAAAATTTGAGCTCTATTTTCAAAAAGTCGCTTAAGGGGGAGGTACCCCCTCCCGACCAAATTTCGAAAAAAAAAATTTGCGAATCTTTGTCTAGGGATCACCACTTACTATCCCAGAAAATTTCGTGCAAATCGGTCAACTTTGGTCTAATTTTCAAAAAGTCGGACAAAGGGGTGGTTCCTCTCCGCGACCATATGTCAAAAAATGAGGTACCCTATTTTCAGCACATGAGTGCCCCCCACGATCTCTGAAAGCTTCAAGTAAATCGGTTCAGCCGTTTTCGCGCCAACCCGGAACATACAAATAAACAAACAAACAAATAAACAAACATAATTTGAATTTTATATATATAGATAGAAAATCCTTTGTGCCATTATATTTAGGTCAATATTCAATTTCGAATGGTTTCAGATTTTATGCCAAAATTCGATTCGCTTTATTGATATCTGTTAAGCTATCTGATTTCATTGAGTTCGTAAAAATAAGGATTTTTTTTTCAACTGCCTACTATCAGTTGTCATCAACACCGATATTACATTTCAAGCCATACAATATGTGAATTGCATTAAAAAGAAATTTAAGATTTTTTTAAAATGTTTTTTTTTTTTATCATTTTAAAGGTTTCAATTGCCATAACTGCCAGTGACACCACTTTGCATTATCCGCATACGAAATTCTAGTGGAGCACCACTTTTGCATGCTAGATGCTAGAGACGACTTTTGCCTCCCATATTCTATGAGCAGACAGTTAAGTCGATAAATAACAAGACCAGACATTCAATTTTCGTTTCGATTATGCAATGGAATCAAATTATTATAGCCTTCAAATGCATATGGAATCCATAAAGTGCCTCACTAGGTACCCTCCTACCCACCAACTACACTCAAGTCCTCTATTAAAGAGGGACTATAAACTATAAACCGTCCCTCTAAAGTGATTCAGTAGATGACTGAGAGTCTATTTTCTATCATTACTTAGTCTAAGAAAAGTGCGTTCCTTGCAAAGATGGTCCATACACTGAAAGAAGAGATTTCATTGCTGAGGAATGAAATTTAAGTTAAACGAAGTTTTCTTTTGAAGCTATGGAATTTCCTTTAGGTGCACAAAAAAGTATATACCCATCGAAACCTTTAATTACCAAATAATCGTGGAGGTAGCCTTGCGGAAATTGGTAGGAACTTACTATTAAATTGAAATCTTGAAATATTGGTCAACATTTTATTTCAATAGAAAATGTTTGTAAATATTTTATTTCTATAGAAAGTGTTTCCAAAAATTTATTTATACAGAAAATTTTGCCAAATTTTCTTTATATAGAACATTTTTTCAAAATTGTATTTCAATAAAAAATTTTGCCAAAATTTTATTTCCACAGAATCTTTTATTTTTATAGAAAATGTTGTCAAAATTTTATTTCCATAGAAATTTTTTGTCAACATTTTATTTCTATAGCAAATTTTGTCAAAAAAATGTTATTTCTATAGAAAGTTTTGTCAAAATTTTATTTCCTTAGCAAATTTTGTCAAAATTCAATTTTCATAGAAAACTATGTAAAAATTTAATTTCTATTGAAAATTTTGTCAAAATTTTTTTTTCTACAGAAATATTTTGTCAAAATTTTATTTCCATAGCAAATTTTGTCAAATTTTTTTTCTGTAGAAAATTTTGTCAACATTTTTTTCTGTACAAAATTTTGTCAAAATTTTTTTCTGTAGAAAATTTTGTCAAAATTTTATTTCTGAAGAAAATTAAGTCAACATTTTATTTCTATAAAAAATTTTGTCAAAATGTTGCTTTCATAAAAAATTTTGTCAAAATTTTATTTCCATAAAAAAATGACAAAACTTTATTTCTATAGAAAATTTTGTCAAAATTTTTTTTCTTTAGAAAATTTTGTCAAAATTTTATTTCTTTGGAAAATTTTGTCAAAATTTTATTTCGCTAGAACATTTTGTCAACATTTTCTATAGAAATAAAATGTTGACAACATTTGTATAGAAATAAAATTTTATTTCTATAGAAAATTTTGTCAAAATTTTATTTTTGTAGAAAATTTTGTTAAAATTTTATTTCTATAGAAAATTTTGTCAACATTTTATTTCTATAGAAAATTTTGTCAAAATTTTATTTTTGTAGAAAATTTTGTCAAAATTTTATTTTTGTAGAAAATTTTGTCAAAATTTTATTTCTGTAGAAAATTTTGTCAACATTTTATTTATACAGAAAATTTTGTCAAAATTTTATTTCTATAGACCAAAGTTTTATTTTTATATAAAATTTTGTCAAAATTTTATTCCTCTAGAAATTTTTGTCACACTTTTATTTCTATAGAATTTTTTAGCAAAATTTTATTTCAACATTTTATTTCAATAAAAATTTTGTCAAAATTTTATTTCTGTAGAAAATTTTGGCAAAATTTTATTTCCATAGAAAATTTTGTCAAAATTTTATTTTTATAGAAAATTTCGTGAAAATTTTTTTCCATAGCAAATTTTGTCCAAATTTTATTTCCATAAAAAATTTTGTCAAAATTTTTTTTTGTCAAAATTTTATTTTTGTAGAAAATTTTTTCAAAACTTTATTTCTATAAAAAAAAATTAGTCGAAATTTTATTTCTATAGAAAATTTTGTCAAAATTTTATTTCTATAGACAATTTTGTCAAGATTTTATTTTTATAGAAAATTTTGTCAAAATTTTATTTCTCTAGAAATTTTTGTCAAACTTTTATTTCTATAGAAATTTTTATCAAAATTTTATTTCTATAGAAATTTTTATCAAAATGTTATTTCCATAGAAAATCTCGTCAATATTTTATTTTAATAAAAATTTTGTCAAAATTTTACTTCTGTAGAAAATTTTGTCAAAATTTTATTCCTCTAAAAATTATTGTCAAACTTTTATTTCTATAGAAATTTTTATCAAAATTTTATTTCTGTAGAAAATTTTGGCAAAATTTTATTTCCATAGAAAATTTTGTCAGAATTTTAGTTTTATAGAAAATTTTGTCAACATTTTATTTCTATAGCAAATTTTATCAAAAAAATGTTATTTCTATAGAAAGTTTTGTCAAATTTTGTCAAAATTCAATTTTCATAGAAAACTATGTAAAAATTTAATTTCTATTGAAAATTTTGCCAAAATTTTATTTCCACAGAAATTTTTTTCAAAATTTTATTCCCATAGCAAATTTTGTCAAAATTTTTTTTCTGTAGAAAATTTTGTCAAAATTTTTCCTATAGAAAATTTTGTCAACATTTTATTTCTGTAGAAAATGTTGTCAAGATTTTATTTTTATAGAAAATTTTGTCAAAATTTTGTTTCTATAGAAAATTTTGTCAAAATTTTATTTCTATAGAAAATTTTGTCAAAATTTTATTGCTCTAGAAATTTTTGTCAAACTTTTATTTCTATAGAAATTTTGTCAAAATTTTATTTCTGTAGAAAATTTTGGCAAAATTTTATTTCCATAGAAAATTTTGTCAACATTTTATTTTTATAGAAAATTTTGTCAAAATTTTATTTCTATAGAAAAATTTGTCAAAGTTTTTTTTATAGAAATTTTTATCAAAATTTTATTTCTATAGAAAAATTTTGCCAAATTTTCTTTATATAGAACATTTTTTCAAAATTGTATTTCAATAGAAAATTTTGCCAAAATTTTATTTCCAAAGAATCTTTTATTTTTATAGAAAATGTTGTCAAAATTTTATTTCCATAGAAATTTTTGTCAACATTTTATTTCTATAGCAAATTTTGTCAAAAAATGTTATTTCTATAAAAAGTTTTGTCAAAATTTTATTTCCTTAGCAAATTTTGTCAAAATTCAGTTTTCATAGAAAACTATGTAAAAATTTAATTTCTATTTATAGAAAATTTTGTCATAATTTTATTTCCATAGAAAAATTTGTCAAAGTTTTTTTTATAGAAAATTTTGTCAAAATGTTATTTCAATAGAAATTTTTATCAAAATTTTATTTCTATAGAAAATTTCGTCAAAATTTTATTTCAATAAAAATTTTGTCAAAATTTTATTTCTGTAGAAAATTTTGGCAAAATTTTATTTCCATAGAAAATTTTGTCAAAATTTTATTTTTATAGAAAATTTTGTCAAAATGTTATTTCTAGAAAATTTTGTCCAAATTTTATTTCTTTTGAATATTTTGTCAATTTTTTTTCTATAGAAAATTTTGTCAAAATTTTATTTCTATAGAAAATTTTATTTCTACAGAAAATTTGTGGTTTGCTGTGTACAGCCCATCGTTTCATCGCTTGTCACAAATTCGGATTTAGTTGATCTTTAAGAAAGGGGAATTTTGTTTATCTAAAATTTCTTTCCAGATGAAATTAGTATTTCTTTGAGTGTATGGATAAGGATTATAGGATATCATCACAGTCATAACAAATCAAGCAATCATCTCAGTTACCAGTTTTATCCATTCATTTTTCCAAACTGCCACAGCCGTTACTTCAATTGATGCATGGGGCGGAGGATGATGATGATGATGAGGCTGTCGATGCCAACCAAAGACTAGAAGAATGCAGATGCAGATATTGATGAACTAATGTCAATACATGGCTGATGGTGGTGATGATGCGGATGCGGATGACGAGGATTCGTTAATGCAGGATACTCACTTTCTTTACTTAGGAAAATGAAGTTGCTGATGAAGCTGCTTTGGGTCTATAAATATAGCCCCCAGTTTTTCCTAAAATCCTGATTGTCTGTCCCCCAAATGCTTCCCATTGGCTTCACGATATGCTTGTTGTGTTCTAAAGTACTGATGCTGTTTATTCCTGCTGTTGTCATTGTCCATTTCCAATGATTATGATTACATAATGAACGAATATATCGCCTCCTCATCAGATTTCTCCCCACGATCCATACTGGCACTGAGGCTGCTGGTGGTGGTCTTGGTAATGGTGGCAATTGCATTGGCATTCATCAACTCTGCGTTCGCATTCCTTGTGGTCTTGCCCTATGGATGCTTGGTGTAGTTGTTTAAGGACATGTCATTGGTTGTCACACTATGCGTATTGATATCCTTGCTGCGGTCATGTATACCCCGGTCATGCTGTGACTTCTTTCGGGCATTTTGGTTTTTCAACTGAAACAAGAGTAAGAGTGATTACAATGGAAGGATGAGGATATCATGTCATTTAAGAGTGTATGAGAATGAGGTTAATGATAAATAAAGTATTTTAATCGAATATTAATTACACTTTACACCAAAAAGGATGTCATGCGAATGTGCGAAGAAACAACTGAAAGTGAAATAAATTGGAAGTCCAAAGTTCTGGGGGTATACATAATTTTATTAAAAGAGAAATAGAAAAAAACAGCAAGTATATTTCTATAGAAAAGTTTGTCAATATTTTATTTCTATAGAAAATGTTGTCAAAATTTTATTTCTATAGAAAATTTTGTCAAAATTTTATTTGTGTAGAAATTTTGGCCAAAATTCTATTTCTATAGAAAATTTTGTCAAAATTTTATTTTGTTGTTGTTTTTTTATTTCAGCTTAAAACCATACATTGACTAAACTACAAGTGTAGCTTAACCAACAGAGGAAAATAATGTTTGTCTAATTTATAATTTATTTCGGCATAAGCGGCTATCATGCAAAACCTTTTTTCGGAAGGTTCAAGTGTGGTTCATTGTTGGCTTTATTCTGATAATTGGTTGATAGTTTTGCTGCAAGTAGAGGATGCTGATGAGGAATGTGGTAATTCCGAAACGTGCGTCCATCCAACCATCTTGCAGTCTATAGGGCTTTGCCCAAATAAATTTGACAAACATTCTTTTCCTCTGTTGGTTAAGCTGCACTTGGCTAAACTAATGTATGGTTTTAAGATGAAATAAAAAAACAACAACAATGCTTAAAGAACAAAACCAACAATAACAAAACAAAACGAATGGAAATTTTATTTTGATAGAAAAAAGACAGCGAAGAAAATCCTTGAAAACGTTTCTGACGAAGCCAACCGATATATCGGAAAATAAAAAAACAAGAAACCAACATTTTCAAGTTTAATTTATAGACCTACAGCCGAGATTATGAGATAAAAAATTATAACAATTAAAATCAAAAGGTCAACAATATCAACAACAAAATTTTATTTGTATAGAAAATTTTGTCTAAATTTTATTTCTATAGAAAATTTTGTCTAAATTTTATTTCTATAGAAATTTTGATTAAAATTTTGTTTGTATGTAGAACATTTTGTCAAAATTTTATATTTATAGATAATTTCTTCAAAATTTTATTTCTATAGCAAATTTGGTTAAAATTTTATTCCTATAGAAACTTTTGTCAAAATTTTATTTTAGAAATTTTTTTCAAAATTGTATATCTATTGAAAATTTTCTCAAAATTTTATTTCTATTGAAAATTTTGTAAAAATTTTATTTCCATGGAATTTTGTGTCAAAATTTTATTTCTACAGAAAATTTTGTCACAATGTTATTTCTATAGAAAACTTTGTCAAAATTTTATTTCTATAGGAAATTTTGTAAAAATTTTATTTCCATCGAAATCTTTGCAAAGGTTATTTCTATAAATAGTTTTGTCAACATTTTATTTTTATGGAAAATTTTGTCAAAATTTTATTTCTATAGAAAATTTTGTCAAAATTTTATTTCTATATAATAGTTTGTCAAAATTTTATTTCTATAGAAAAAGGTGTAACAATTTAAGTTCTATAAAAAAATGTATTTTTATAAAAACTTTATTTCAATTAAAAATTTTGTAAAAATGTTATTTCTATAGAAAACTTTGTAAAAATTTTATTTCGATAGAAAGTTTTGTCAAAATTTTATTTCCATGGAAAACTTTGCAAAAGTTTATTTCCATAGAAATTTTTGTCCATTTTGTTCTATGGGATTTTCTATAGAATTTTTTTTCTATAGAAAATTTTGTCAAAATTTTATTTCTATATAAAATTTTTGTCAAAATTTGATTTCCAAATAAACCTTAGTCAAGATATCCTTTTTTTATACAATTTTGTAGATTTTTTTCTATCGAAAATTTTGCAAAAATTTTTTTCTTCAGAAAATTCTGTCAAAATTTAATTTCTATAGAATTTTTGTTAAATTTTTATTTCTATAAAACGTTTTGTCAAAATTTTATTTCTATAGAAATTTTCGTAAAATTTTATTACTATTGAAAATTTTGTCAAAATTTTATTTCTATAGATCATTTAGTCAAAATTTTATTTCTATAGAAAGTTTTGTCCAAATTTCATTTCTATAGAAATTTTCGTAAAATTTTATTTCAAAATTTTATTTCTATAGAAAATTTTGTCAAAATTTTGTTTCTATAGAAAATTTTGTCGAAATTTTATTTCTATAAAAAATTTTGTCGAAATTTTATTTCTATAAAAAATTTAGTCCAAATTTTATTTTTGTAGAAAATTTTGTGAAAATTTTATATCTTTAAGAAATTGTGTCAAAATTTTATTTCTATAGAAAATTTTGACAAAATTTTATTTCTATGGAAAATTTTACCAAAATTTTATTTTTCATTGGGATTTTCGTTTGAATGGAAAAAAATATTTTTTGCATGTAGCAACAACCGCATGTACATCTATTCGAGGCAAAAGAAGGGTCGCCATATTTGCACTAATCATCCATTTTCCCTAGGGATTACAAAATTGTGGTTTATGATGGAATTTCGATTAAGTATCACTAATAAAATGGAGTTTTATGCAAATATTGACTGCAATACAAACATGGTATTGTATATTAAATCTCTTTTAATGTGGGTCTTATGTCTGCTGCTTTTTTTGTGATTTTATTCAATTACGAGTAAATTACATTCATTATTTAAGAAAATCCCTCACATTTATATCGCTTGGGTCGCTTGACATTTGATAAAGACATTTCCTTTGAAGTGGCATTAAAATCCGATTTGAAAAATTTTTGCATTTTGTGATTGTATGTCGGTGTTTTGTTTTTGTATTTTTGTGGTTTGCGGTTAAAGTTCATCAGCAACCATGGAAGAGAATTTGTTATTCTATCATGATGAAGGTTATTTTTTAATTGAAAAAATTAAAAAAAAAAAACAAAAATAAATAAATAAAAAATTAACAAACAAACCAAAATGACAAACAAAAAATCCCAGGGATAACAACGTGTTATCATCATGCATCCTCTTTGAACACAGAGTAATTGAGAAGGAGTATATAATCACACATACACACTCTCTGACTAACACATACATATAATATTATGAAAATTCCATTTGTGATATTTACCCTTTGTATGGTCTCCTCAAAATTCTGATGAGGTTCAACTCGTTTCATGGTTCCACAGCTTTTTATCTTCTCCGAAGTCTGTAATGAAAGAAAAAACAGAATAACACTAGAATGAGCTGGAAGATATAAATGATTGTGATTATCATAAAGTTACGGAGAAAGTGAAACAAAGACCGAAATTGGAAAACCGAGTTGATTTGGCCAAAATTTTGGGTAGATTGGTCAACTTTTTTAGAAGATTTTAAAAAATATTCCTCTCCAACAACAGGCACTTCACAAAAATCCTCTAGAAATAAAATTTTGACAAAATTTTCTATAGAGATACAATTTTTGAAAAAAAATTTCTTTAGAGATAAAATCTTCTACAGAGATAACATTTTGACAAAATTTTTTATAGAGATAAAATGTTGAAAATTTTTGACAAAATTTTCTATAGAAATATAATTCTAATTTTGGCAAAAATTTTCTATATGAATAAAATTTTGACAAAATTTTTTATAGAAATAAAATTTTATCAAAATTTTCTTTAGAGATAAAATGTTGAAAAAATTTTCTATAGAAATAACATTTTGACAAAATTTTTTATGGATATAACATTTTGATAAAATTTTCTATAGAGATACAATTTTGGCAAAATTTTCTATATAAATAAACATTTGACAACATTTTCTATAGAAATAAATTTTAACAAAATATTCTATAGATATAAAATTTTGACAAAATTTTTTATAGAAATAAAATTTTAAAAAAATTTTCTGTAGAAATAAAATTTTGGCAAAATTTCCTATAGAAATAAAAAAAATTGACAAAATTTCTTATTGATTCAAAATTTTGATAAAATTTTGACGAAATGTTTTATAGAGATAAAATGTTGAAAAATTTTGACAAAATTTTCTATAGAAATAAAATTTGGTAAAACTTTCTTTAGAGATAAAATGTTGACAAAATTTTCTATAGAAATAAAATTTTGCAAAACTTGCTTTAGAGATAAAATGTTGACAAAATTTTCTATAGAAATAACATTTTGACAAAATTCTTTATAGAGATAAAATTTTGACAACATTTTTTATAGAGATAAAATTTTGATAAAATTTTCTATAGAGATACAATTTTGACAAAATTTTCTATATAAATAAACTTTTGACAACATTTTCTATAGAAATAAATTTTAACAAAATATTCTATAGAAATAAAATTTTGACAAAATTTTCTATAGAAATAAAATTTTGAGAACATTTTCTATAGAAATAAAATTTAGCAAAATTTCCTAAAGAAATAAAATTTTGACAACATTTCTTATAGATTTAAAATTTTGACAAAATTTTTTATAGAGATAAAATGTTGAAAAATTTTGACAAAATTTTCTATAGAAATAAAATTTTGTCAAAACTTTCTTAAGAGATAAAATGTTGACAAAAGTTTCTATAGAAATAAAATTTTGAGAAAATTTTTTATAGAAATAAAATTTTGACAAAATTTTTTATAGAAATAAAATTTTGACAAAATTTTTTATAGAAATAAAATTTTTACAAAATTTTCTATACAAATAAAATTCTTGCAAAATTTCTTATAGAGATAAAATTTTGACAAAATTTTCTAAAGAGATAAAATTTTAACAAAATTTCTTATAGAGATAAAATTTTGATAATATTTTCTAAAGAGATAAAATGTTGAAAAATTTTGACAAAATTTTCTATAGAAATAAAATTTTGTCAAAACTATCTTTAGAGATAAAATGTTGACAAAAGTTTCTATAGAAATTAAATTTTGAGAAAATTTTTTATAGAAATAAAATTTCGACAAAATTTTTTATAGAAATAAAATTTTGACAAAATTTTGGCAAAATTTCTTATAGAGATAAAATTTTGACAAAATTTTCTATATAAGTAACATTGTGACTACATTTTTTATAGAGATAACATTTTGACAAAATTTCCTATAGAGATAAAATTTTGACAAAATTTCTTATAGAAATAAAATTTTGATAATATTTTCTATAGAGATAAAATGTTGAAAAATTTTGACAAAATTTTCTATAGAAATAAAATTTTGTCAAAACTTTCTTTAGAGATAAAATGTTGACAAAATTTCTATAGAAGTAAAATTTTGACAAAATTTTTTATAGAAATAAAATTTTGACAAAATTTTCTATACAAATAAAATTTTGGCAAAATTTCTTATAGAGATAAAATTTTGACAACATTTTCTATAGAAGTAAGATTGTGACTAAATTTTTTATAGAGATAACATTTTGACAAAATTTCGTATAGAGATAAAATTTTGTCAAAATTTCTTATAGAGATAAAATTTTGATAAAATTTTCTATAGAGATAAAATGTTGAAAAATTTTGACAAAATTTTCTATAGAAATAAAATTTTGACTAAATGTTTTTTAGAGACAAAACTTTGACAAAAATTTTCTATAGAAATAAAATTTTGACAAATTTCTCTATAAGGATACAATTTTGACACAATTTTCTATAGAGATAAAATTTTGACAAAATTTTCTATAGAGATAAAATTTTGACAAAATTTTCTATAGAGATAAAATTTTGACAAAATTTTCTATAGAGATAAAATTTTGATAAAATTATATTTCATGTTAACTTAATTTTGGAACTTGTAAGTTATATGAAAAGATAATGTACAGTGGGAGAAAAGATGATTCAATTTGTAAGAGGAAATTTCCCAAATGTTTTCTCCATAAGGAGTTAGCATAAAGGGCCCAAAATTGAGTTATCTCTCCCAGCCAGATCTATACTAAAGGCTGTGGAAAGGTTCATTCGCCCGAACCCAAACATGTACAGTCCAGGCGTGTATAGATTTGTATCTGGCGTTTTCTTTTCAATGGCTCTATTAACCATGTTCCTTAATCTATATCTGTCCATAAAGCTCGAAAAATAATTGTATAATTAGATTTTGACAAAATTTTGAAAAAATTTTCTGTAGAGATAAAATTTTTGAACTTTCTATGGGTATGAAATTTTGACAACACTTTTTCTATAGAAATAAAATTTTGACAAAATTTTCTAAGGAAATAAAATTTTGCCAAATTTTTCTATAGAACTAAAATTTTGACAAAATTTTCCATGGAAATAAAATTTTACAAAATTTTCGTTAAAAATAATATTTCGACAAAATTTTATGTAGAAACAAAATTTTGAAAAATTTTCTGTAGACATAAAATTTTGACTAAAGATAACATTTTAACACAATTTTCTATAGAGAAAAAATTTTAACAAATTTTTCTATAGAGATAACATTTTGACAAAATGTTCTATTTAGATAAAATTTTGACAAAATTTTCTATGGAGATAAAATTTTGACAAAATTTTCTATGGAGATAAAATTTTGACAAAATTTTCTATGGAGATAAAATTTTGACAAAATTTTCTATGGAGATAAAATTTTGAAAAAATTTTCTATGGAAATAACATTTTGACAAAATTTTCTATGGAGATAAAATTTTGACAAAATTTTCTATGGAGATAAAATTTTGACAAAATTTTCTTGGAGATAAAATTTTCTATAGAAAAAAAATTTTACATAATTTTTTTAACGATAAACGTTTGACAAAATTTTCTATAGAAATAAAATTTTAACAAAATTTTCGTTAGAAATAAAATTTTGACAAAATTTTCGTTAGAAATAAAATTTTGCAAAAAAAATGTTTGACAAAATTTTCTATGGAAATAAAATTTTGCAAAAATTTTCTGTAGGAACAAAAATTTGACAAAATTACTTTAGAAATAAAATTTTGACAAAATTTTGTGCAGAGATAAAATTTTGACAAAATTTTCTATGGAGATAAAATTTTGACAAAATTTTCTGTGGAGATAAAATTTTGACAAAATTTTCTATGGACATAAAATTTTTACAAAAATTTCTATGGAGATAAAATTTTGACAAAATTTTCTTGGAGATAAAATTTTCTATAGAGAAAAAAATTTTACATAATTTCTATAATGATAAATGTTTGACAAAATTTTCTATTGAAATAAAATTTTGACAACATTTTCTATAGAAATAAAATTTTGCAAAGTTTTCTATAGAAATAAATGTTTGGCAAAATTTTCTATAGAAATAAATGTTTGGCAAAATTTTCTATGGAAATAAAATTTTGGCAAAATTTTCTGTAGAAATAAAAATTTGACAAAATTACTTTAGAAATAAAATTTTGCCAAAATTTTCTGCAGAGATAAAATTTTGACAAAATTTTCTGCAGAGATAAAATTTTGACAAAATTTTTAATAGAAATTAAATTTTGACAAAATTTTTTGTATAAAAAAAAATTACAGAATTTCAGACTTTTCTATTGAAATAAAATTATGACAAAATTTTCTTTAGAAATAAAATTTTGATAAAATATTCTTTGGAAATAATATTTTGACAAAATTTTCTATAGAAATACAATTAAAAATAAATAAATAAATAAATAAATAAATAAAAAAAAAGATACAATTTTTACAGAATTTCAGAATTTTCTATGGAAATATATTTTTGACAAAATAATAATAATAAAATGTTGACAAAATTTTCTATAGAAAATTGTGGAAAAAGTTTCTATAGAAATAAACCACAACACAAAATCCATGGAATGACAACCTACTACTCACTCATCCATATACAGAAACATAATAATTCGCAAAGAAGTGTATATTACGGTGAATGGAAATTGAAGCATAGGGGTTTTAAATATCCATTTGTAACTTATAAGCATACTCGTATGGTTTATACTGTCTACTGATGCCCTTTTCTCCTGAAACTCGTCTCAAGACTGTGTGAGTGAGTGTTAACAGCCACTCTTTGAAACATTTTACCCCTCCGAAAACACTGTGCAAGACATCGTACACAGCTTGTCAAAGGTGTTTCAATAGATGTCCCATCGCTGTCCTTTGCTGCAGTTTAATGTGTAAAGATTTTAGGATAAAGTCTAGGAAATATTTGTTGCTCAAGTACACTTTGCTCCATCCTACACTCATTCTCTCTCTCCCCATCTCATCATGTTATAGGGTATCACCATTTTGTTGTTGTTGTTAATGTTGCCATACTCATTGCTACTGATGTTGCTTCTTTGTCTATTGTCTGTTGCCAACATTGCTACATTGTTGTAGGATATCTCTATTCGGATATCCATAAAACTGTAAATAAGTACGGTGCAGGGAATGTAAAAAGGAAACAGCGAAATCGGGTGTTTGTGTGTGTGTGTGTGCATTGGCAGATTGTCGCGTATATTGTGTTTAGTTCACGCATATCGCAATGTTTTCTGCTCTTTGTGTTTATAAACATCCTTAGCCAAAGGAAGTAAAATGGCCAAGTCTATTTGACTTGTTATGCGTTTTTTCTGTACTAGGGTGTGTGTGTGTGTATGATAGTTCGAGTATATCGAATGGTAGTCTGTTAAAAAAGTGTTTTTTTTTTTCTACAGTTTCTCTTTCTACTTTTTTTCTACAGTTTCTCTTTCTACTTTCTGACCGATGGTTGGTGCTATCTCTGTGCACTATCTTTATAATTAATGTTGCTTGCTATTTTGTTGCTGGAGTTTGTATTGTAGATGTAGCTGTTGTTTGGGATGCTACATTTTGTTGCAAAATACTTTGAATTTTTCGGACTATATGATCGATTTAAGTTAGCCCATTGGTGGTGTCAATTTTTCAGTTTTTATTTTATTTCATTTATTTATTTAATTAATTTAGCAAATATGTTTTTGGAGGAAGCGTTTTGTGAGAATGCTTGAAATCGAAAATCTAGTTAGGATTTAACCCTGCCATGGGTGGTAAGGTCCCTATGTGACTTTTTGGACTTTTATTCCTGCATAAATCTGTATTTTATATGATCTCAAATATGAGGGTTTATCACTTCCCATGAAAATTAATATAGGTAGCCATAAACTATCATGTTTGAAATCACACGGATGAAAAAGACTGTTTTTCATATGTTTGGCTATAAACATTATATGTTTGGAACACAAATTTTTAAGCACAATATTTTTGAGTGCAAGCATATAATGTTCATAAACTAGCATAACATGTTTGGGACATATATGTTAATATGTTAGAACATATTATGTTTGGGACATAAAATGTTTGTAAATATAATATGCTTGAATGCAAACATATATTAATTTAGAAATAGCCTATAAACATATATGTGTTTAGTAGCTTGGAGCGCTATTTAACAGGGAGCGATATTGAATTAAGTTGGTGGTTGTTGCTCGTTATTACAAAATTAACATTTTATTTTTCCTTGGGCAATTGATCAGCTACTTCTTTGATCCTTACAAACTGTGTGGTCCGCTGTTCGAATCGAAATAAAAAAATCATAAATTTGAATAATTTCTTCTACAATGTTTGTATTACAGAAAAAGGTGCTAAGAACTAAAAAATCTCGTGGAAGTGAGAAAGATGTGGGGGAATATACAATTAGGCAGAAACAAAATTTTGAGCATTCAGGTCGAAAACCTATGTTGTTAGCACCTATATTACCTGTTTATTTTCATAATTCATTATGATTGTAAATATATAAATAAATAAATAAAATTTTGAGCACAATATTGTTTGGGAGAATTTTTTTAAGCATATAATATTTTTGGGTGCAAAATGCTTCCAAACATATTATATGTTCACATAATAACATATTGTTTTTTGGAAGACAAAATTATTGAATTTGGATGCAAAAATACAAAATGTTTGGAACTTAGACTACCCAAACATATATTGTTTAGACCAATATGCTTTCAAACATATTATATATTGGAAGAGATCAAACATATAAATGTTTGGGCAATAGCCAAAAATGTATATGCTTGAAGCAAAATATGTTTGGGAGTATATGTTACAGAAGCGATTTTTTGTGAGCGTGCATGTAAAATACAAAGTTATGAAATAATAAAAATAAAAAAACTTCCACATGGATCTTACACTCAACAAAAAAAAAAATTTTGCATACAAAGATTTTGACTTAAGGATTTTGATATTGATTCCGAGCCAAAGATGCGGCCTCTTTAAAATAAAGAATTTTTTTAGCGACCTATCTGGCTTTAAATCTAGGACCAATAATATTAAAAGTAGGATAAAAATCTCATTTATCAAATTTTCATTCTATTTTCGTGGTTTATTAGTAAAGGTAGTCATGTAGAAACAAATTCCAATTAAAAATCCAAATTATAACGGATATTTCAAAGTAAAAAATGTTTTCTTAATTCAAAAAAAAAAAATAAATAAAAAACTTTAAACCAATGACGCTAAATCCTCATAATAAGTCTTAGCTTATACTTGAAGCGTTTTTATCTTAAATCTAATTTTTCAATATATCAGTTAATTTAAGTACAATTTCTTTAAATCCAAAATGTGTTTCTTTAATTTACGAAAAAAATAGCCTTAGCTCGAAGACATGTAACTCTAATGGAGCGACCAAAATTTACAAAATTTGTGTTCTAAACTTTATGAAAACAAGTATATACGGCCGTAAGTTCGGCCAGGTCGAAGCTCATGTACCCTCCACCATGGATTGCGTAGAAACTTCTTCTAAACACTGCCATCCACAATCGAATTACTTAAGTTGCGGTAACGCTTGCCGATGGCAAGGTGTCTTAAAACCTTCATACACCGTCTTCTAAATTGTATGTAAGTCCATACGTGGTTATATTAAATCAAAAAAGATGGATCTCATACGTATATAATTCAAAATTTTCTATAGACATAAAATTTTCACAAAATTTTGTATAGAAAGAAAATTTTGACAAAATTTTCTATAGATATAAAATTTTCACAAAATTTTGTATAGAAAGAAAATTTTGACAAAATTTTCTACAGAAATGAAGTTTAACAAACTTTTCTATAGAAATAAAATTTTCTATAGAAATAAAATTTTGACAAAATTTTCTATAGAAATAAAATTTTGACAAAATTTTCTATAGAAATAAAATTTTGACAAAATTTTCTTTAGAAATAAAATTTTGACAAAATTTTCTATAGAAATAAAATTTTGGTAGATTATTTTTGGCTCGAGTGGCAACCATGATTATGAACCGAATAAGATTTTAACAAAATTTTCTATAGAAATAAAATTTTGACAATGATGAAAATTTAATTATGAACCCAATAAAATTTTAACAAAATTTTCTATAGAAATAAAATTTTGACAAAATTTTCTGTAGAAATAAAATTTTGACAAAATTTTCTATAGAAATAAAATTTTGACAAAATTTTCTGTAGAAATAAAATTTTGGTAAATTATTTTTGGCTCGAGTGGCTATCATGATTATGAACCGATATGGACCAATTTTTGTGTGATTGGAGATCGGCTATATATAACTATAGACCGATATGGACCAATCTTGGTATGGTTGTTAGCGGCCATATACTAACACCAAGTTCCAAATTTGAACCGGATCGGATGAATTTTGCTCCTCCAAGGGGCTCCGGAGGTCAAATCTGGAGAACGTTTTATATGGGGGCTATATATAATTATGAACCGATGTGGACTAAGTTTTGCATAATTGTTAGAGACCATATAACAACACCATATACCAAATTTCAGCAGGATCGGATGAAATTTGCTTCTCTTTGAGGCTCCGCAAGCCAAATCTGGGGATCGGTTTATATGGGTGCTATATATAATTATGGACCGATGTGGGCCAATTTTTGCATGGATGTTAAAGAACATATACTTATACCATGTTCCAAATTTAAACCGGATCGGATGAAATTTGCTTCTCTTAGTGGCTCCGCAAGCCAAAACGGAGGATCGGTTTATATGGGGGCTATATATAATTATTGACCGATGTAGACCAATTTTGGAATGGTTGTTAAAGACCATATACTTATACCATGTTCCAAATTTCAGCTGGATCGGATGAAATTTTCTTCTCTTAGAGGCTGCGCAAGCCAAATTTGGGGGTCTGTTTATATGGGGGCTATACGTAAAAGTGGACCGATATGGCCCATTTGCAATATCGTCCGACCTACATCAATAACAACTACTTGTGCCAAGTTTCGAGTCGATAGCTTGTTTCGTTCGGAAGTTACCGTGATTTCAACAGACGGACGGACGGACGGACGGAGATGCTCAGATCGACTCAGAATTTCACCACGACCCAGAATATATATACTTTATGGGGTCTTAGAGCAATATTTCGATTAATATACGCCCATCCTATGGTGGAGGGTATAATAAGTGAAATTACCCATTAAAAGTATGAAAAAAATATGTTATACAAAATTGAATTAAAAGAACTTCCTGGGAAGTTAAAATAAAGAACATCATTGGAAGTGCTTTTAAAGTTGTGCCTTTGGAAGGACTTCCATTTTTTTTTGCTGGGAAGGGTAGGTATTGGTATTGATTCCGAGCCAAAGATGCGGTTTCATTAAAAAAAGATATTTTTTAGGGACCTATGCACTATTTAATCTGGGGCCAATAAAATTAAATTTAGCACATCGATTTCATTTAAGGAATTTTCTCTTTCACGTCTAAAACTTTATACCAAAGATGATAATTCCTTAATATAAATCTTATTGTATATTTGAAGCATTTCTTTTAAAATCTAAAGAGTCAATATTTCAATTAATTTAAGGACGATTTCTTTAATTCAAAAATGTGTTACTTTACCTTAAGGAAAATTTGTCTTAGTTCAAAGACATACGACTTTAACGGAGGGACGCAATTTTCCAAATAAAAAATTTTTGAAGCAAAGATTATAAACTTTATTTTAATTAGAATTACATTATTTTAAAGGAATTCGTCCTTAATATTTTTTAAATTGCGCATCCTAAAATTTAGGTTGCATACTCTTTAGTACCACGTATATATTTTTTTCGTGTGGTAGCCACCGTGGTGCAATAGTTAGCATGCCCGCCTTGCATACACACACGGACGAAACAGATTGTTTTTTTTATATATGTTTGGGTGTAAAAATTATATGTTTGGAACTCAAATTTTTTAAACACAATATTTTTAAGTGCAAGAATGCAATGTTCATAAACTAGCATCACATGTTTGGGACATATATGTCAATTTGTTAGAAAATATAATGTTTGGGACATAAAATGTTTGTAAATATAATATGTTTCGATGCAAACATATATTAATTTTGAAATAGCCTATAAATATATATGTGTTTAGAAGGAGAGACTTATGGCGATTTCGATTGGGAAAAAGGTGCAACATTCTCGAAATTGATTGCAACATATCAAGGACACTGCCATAGATTTTTGATCCTTTATACCTCACAATATTATAAATTAACAATAACTTTAGAATTACACTATCATTTGGGCGAAATGTCAATTGAGAAAAAGTAGAGTAACACCAAGGCAACATATTTTTTGCGAATCGAAAACGCACTTAGAGAGTATGCTGCAAGTAAAAGAATGGAAGCAACCAATTGGTGCCTTAAAAATATATATACACAAGGAAAATTTCATTACAATTTTTTCCCAACAGTGTATGCCTAAGGTGAAACATAATATGTTTGAACTATACAAACAATATTTTGTTTGGACCAATCGTGAAAATTTATATGCTTGAAACAAAATGTGTTTAGGGTATATGTTACATAAGCGATTTTTTTTTTGGGGTACAGAGTCGCTGGTACAAAAGCAGTTTTGACCAAAAACCAAAAAGTTTTTCAGTGGTGGATTATGCCCTCTAAAACAGTCTTATTGTGCCTGACATAATGGGCTGCCACCACCTAACCTAAGCCTAATTTAACAGACATTTCTGTCTCGATTGTTCTGTATTGAAAGTATAGAAGCCGTAGGTATTGTAAAGGCGACTTATCCCGCTGCAGTGTCCTTTTATATTTTTATTGTTATTTGTTTTCGAATTGACCACTAGAATGGAATTTTGAAAATCCTTAAGCGCATAGAATAATGTTTGTCTGTTGGCTATATTCTCTTTAGATGCTTCGCTTCGCATGGTTAGCTCCTATTGATGTAGGATAATAACAGACGAGTGTACCATAATAATCCATATTATTAACACTTGCTTCAATGGGTTATGGTATGTGAAACAATTCGAAGAGAATTGAAAATACATTATCATAAACAATTGGATTTTAGTTGAGAGGGATGATACTTCAGATTGGGATTTAAAGTATTTAGAATAAAGTGAGTGAGAAAATTTTTTATTTTATCCCATACGAAAAACGGCTGCTTTTCATAATTTTAGCACATAATTTTTAAGAACAAACCGATAAATTCCATAAACGAGTATAAAATGTTTGTGACATATATGTTTGTATGTTAGAAAATATTATGTTTGGGTTATCTCATTTTCTTAAATATAACGACTCTGTAGGTAAACATAAATTAATTTAAAAATTTCGTATACAGATATATATGTTTTTATACCCTCCATCATAGGATGGGGGTATATTAACTTTGTCATTCCGTTTGTAACACATCGAAATATTGCTCTAAGACCCCATAAAGTATATATATTCGGGGTCGTGGTGAAATTCTGAGTCGATCTAAGCATGTCCGTCCGTCCGTCCGTCCGTCCGTCTGTTGAAATCACGCTAACTTCCGAACGAAACAAGCTATCGACTTGAAACTTGGCACAAGTAGTTGTTATCGATGTAGGTCGGATGGTATTGAAAATGGACCATATCGGTCCACTTTTACGTATAGCCCCCATATAAAGGGACCCTCAGATTTGGCTTGTGGAGCCTCTAACGGAAGCATATTTCATCCGATCCGGCTGAAATTTGGTACATGGTGTTGGTATATGGTCTCTAACAACCATGCAAAAATTGGTCCACATCGGTCCATAATTATATATAGCCCCCATATAAACCGATCCCCAGATTTGGCTTGCGGAGCCTCAAAGAGAAGAAAATTTCATCCGATCCATCTGAAATTTTGTACATGATGTTGGTATATGGTCTCTAACAACCATGCAAAAAGTGGTCCACATCGGTCCATAAATATATATAGACCCCATATAAACCGATCTCCAGATTTGGCTTGCGAAGCCTCAAAGAGAAGCAAATTGCATCCGATCCGGCTGAAATTTGGTACATGGTGTTGGTATGTGGTCTCTAACAATCATGCAGAAATTGGTCCACATCGGTCCATAATTATATATAGCCCCCATATAAACCGATCCCCAGATTTGGCTTGCGGAGCCTCAAAAAGAAGCAAATTTCATCCGATCCATCTGAAATTTTGTACATGATGTTGGTATATGGTCTTCAACAACCATGCAAAAATTGGTCCACATCGGTTCATAATTATATATAGACCCCATATAAACCGATCTCCAGATTTGGCTTGCGAAGCCTCAAAGAGAAGCAAATTGCATCCGATCCGGCTGAAATTAGGTACATGGTATTGGTATATGGTCTCTAACAACCGTGCAAAAATTTGTCCACATCGGTCCATAATTATATATAGCGCCCATATAAACCGATCCCCAGATTTGGGTTGCGGAGCCTCAAAGAGAAACAAATTTCATCCGATCCGCCTGAAATTTGGTACATGATGTTGGTATATGGTCTCTAACAACCATGCAAAAATTGGTCCACATCGGTTCATAATTATATATAGCCCCCATATAAACCGATCCCCAGATTTGGCTTGCGAAGTCTCCAAGAGAAGCAAATTTCATCCAATCCGGTTGTAATTTGGAACATGGTGTTAGTATATGGTCTTTAACAACCGTGCCAGAACTGGTCCATATCGGTCCATAATTATATACAGCCCCCATATAAAACGTTCTCCAGATTTGACCTCCGGAGCCTCTTGGAGGAGCAAAATTCATCCGATCCGGTTCAAATTAGGAACGTGGTGTTAGTATATGGTCGCTAACAACCATACCAAAATTGGTCCATATCGGTTCATAATCATGGTTGCCACTAGAGCCAAAAATAATCTACCAAATTTTATTTCTATAGAAAATTTTGTCAAAATTTTATTTCTATAGAAAATTTTGTCAAAATTTTATTTCTAGAGAAAATTTTGTTAAAATTTTATTCGGTTCATAATAAAATTTTCGTCATAGTCAAAATTTTATTTCTATAGAAAATTTTGTTCAAATTTTATTCGGTTCATAATCATGGTTGCCACTCGAGCCAAAAATAACCTACCAAGATTTTATTTCTATAGAAAATTTTGTCAAAAGTTTATTTCTATAGAAAATTTTGTTAAAATTTTATTTCTGTAGAAATTTTTGTCAAAATTTTCTTTCTATAGAAAATTTTGTCAAAATTTTTATTTCTATAGAAAATTTTGTGAAATTTTTATTTCTATAGAAAATTTTGTTAAAATTTTATTTCTGTAGAAAACTTTGTCGAAATTTTATGTCTACTTTGTCAAACTGAATTATATACGTATTGGATCGATCTTTTTTTGATTTAATATATACCACGTATGGACTTACATACAATTTAGAAGATGGTGTTAGGAGGTTTTAAGATACCTTGCCATCGGCAAGCGATACCGCAACTTAAGTAATTCGATTGTGGATGGCAGTGTTTAGAAGAAGTTTCTGCGCAATCCATGATGGAGGGTACATAAGCTTCGGCCTGGCCGAACTTACGGCCGTATATACTTGTTAAACTTCAAATAGAGCGAGAGAGAATAGAGAACAATTAAAGATGGCGACGATGATATGCGACCACATCATCAGACAGTGATAGAATCAAATCAGAGCAAGACATGCTCTACTTGAGAGACATATTTTGTTGTGGATAAATATGATATGTGTCTGACACTCAAATATTTGAATTTTATTGAATTTACACATTCAGTTCTATATTCTTCTTGTAGTGTCAAAACAAATCGACTCGGTCTATGAGTAAGTAGCTGTTTTCCGATCAAGCAAAAATAATAAAATAGAGGGTGAGTATAAAAAATATTTGAAAAAGGTTTTAACAAGTACACGGATGAAAAAGACTGTTTTTCATATGTTTGGCTATAAACATTATATGTTTGGAACACAAATTTTTAAACACAATATTTTTGAGTGCAAGCATATAATGTTCATAAACTAGCATAACATGTTTGGGACATATATGTTAATATGTTAGAACATATTATGTTTGGGACATAAAATGTTTGTAAATATAATATGCTTGGATGCAAACATATATTAATTTAGAAATAGCCTATAAACATATATGTGTTTAGTAGCTTGGAGCGCTATTGAATTAAGTTGGTGGTTGTTGCTTGTTATTACAAAATTAACATTTTATTTTTCCTTGGGCAATTGATCAGCTACTTCTTTGATCCTTACAAACTGTGTGGTCCGCTGTTCGAATCCCCGTCCGGCAAAAGGTAAAATTAAAATAAAGAAAAAATCATAAAATTGAATAATTTCTTCTACAATGTTTGTATTACAGAAAAATGTGCTAAGAACTAAAAAATCTCGTGGAAGTGAGAAAGATGTGGGGGAATATACAATTAGGCAGAAACAAAATTTTGAACATTCAGGTCGAAAACCTATGTTGTTAGCACCTATATTACCTGTTTATTTTCGTAATTCATTATGATTGTAAATATATAAATAAATAAATAAATAAATAAATAAATAAATAAATAAATAAATAAATAAATAAATAAATAAATAAATAAATAAATAAAATTTTGAGCACAATATTGTTTGGAAGAATTTTTTTAAGCTTATAATATTTTTGGGTGCAAAATGCTTCCAAACATATTATATGTTCACCAAATAACATATTGTTTTTTGGAAGACAACATTATTGAATTTAGATGCAAAAATACAAAATGTTTGGAACTTATACTACCCAAACATATATTGTTTAGACCAATATGCTTTCAAACATATTATATATTGGAAGAGATCAAACATATAAATGTTTGGGCAATACCCAAAAATGTATATGCTTGAAGCAAAATATGTTTGGGAGTATATGTTACAGAAGCGATTTTTTGTGAGGGTGTATATACAGCACTAAGTTCGGCCGGGCCGAATCATAAATACCCACCACCATGAACCAAATATTAGAGTTTCCTTTGAAATTTCTGGAGGACTTGAGGACACTTCCCGAAGATAAATTTAAAGATTTCACCCATGAGGACTATATCAGATTCTGGATTTATAAGAACCATTTTTGTTTGAGTTTTAGAGGAATCATTAACATCTCTTGTAAGTGTGCAAGAAAATTATAAAATAACGTCTTGATTTGAAATCTTCAATCTGTAGAAGTAAAATCTGGAAATTTTACATTGAGTTTAAAGCAATTTTCATGATCAGTGCGCCTTCTACACCCTCAAGAAGTGAAGTCGATCTATAAGGAGGCATTACCAAATGGACCGATAAAAACTTAATCCGATACACGTTTATGTGAGCCTAAAATACAAGAATATTTACAATTTCAGACAAATCAGATAAAAGCTAACCAAGGAGTTAAATCGGGAGATCGTTCTTATGAGGGCTATACTAAAATATGGACCGATACTCACCGTTTTCGGCACACCTCTTTATGACCCGAAAATACCACTAGATTTCCAATTTCAGGCAAATACGATAAAAACTACGGTTTCTATAAGCCCAAGACCCCAAATCGGGAGGTCGTTTTATATGGGGACCATACCAAAACATGGATCGATACTCACAATTTTTGGCACTTGTATTTGTGGTCCTACAATACCTCAAGATTTCCCATTTCAGGTAAATTGAATAAAAACTACGGTTTCTATAAGCCCAAAAATTAAAATAGGGAGATCGGTCTATATGGGGGCTATACCAAAACATGGACCGATACACACCATTTTTAGCACACCTCTCTATGGTCATAAAATACCTCTAGATTTCAAATTTCAGGCAAACTACGATTTCTATAAGCCCAAGACCCCAAATCAGGAGGTCGGTTTATATGGGGACTATATCAAAACCTGCACCGATATAGCCCATCTTCGAACTTGACCTGCCTGCAGACAAAAAAACGAGTTTGTACAAAATTTCAGCGCGATTGCTTCATTATTGAAGATTGTAGCGTGATTATAACAGACAGACAGACGGACGGACATCGTTATATCGTCTTAGAATTTCCCCCTGATCAAGAATATATATATATATATATATATATATATATATATATATATATATATATATATATATATATATATATATATATATATATATATATATATATATATATATATATATATATATATATATATATATATATATATATATATATATATACCTTATATATACCTTATATAGTCGGAAATCTATATTTCGATGTGTTACAAACGGAATGACAAACTTATTATACCCCCGTCAACATTCTATGGTGGTGGGTATAAAAATAGATATGCTCAGGGTGAAACATGAAGCATGTTTGCACAGTACAAACTAATTTTTGTTTGATCAAATTCTGAAAATATAATTATATAAAAACTGGTACCTCATAGAGTACCATTAGAATGAAAAAAAATATTTACGTGATATTAAAGATTACGCAACCAACATTTTAGGATGCGAAATTCACAAAATATTAAGGACAAATTTCTTTAAAATAATGAAATTTCAATTAAAAGAAAGTTTATAATCTTTGCTTAAAAAATTTTTTTTTCATTAAATTTAGGACACACATTTTGAAAATTTAAACTAAGGCAAATTTTCCTTAAAGTAAAAAAACACATTTTTGATTTAAAGAAATCGTCCTTAAATTAACTGAAATATTGAATCTTTAGATTCAAATATAGGCTAAGACTTATTTCGATGATTTAACATCTTTGGTTTAAAGTTTTTTTTATATACACACTGTGGAACAGGGTATTATAAGTTAGTACATATGTTTGCAACATCCAGAAGGAGACGAGATAGACACATGGTGTCTTTGGCAAAAATGCTCAGGGTGGGCTCCTGAGTCGATATAGCCATGTCCGTCTGTCCGTGAACACATTTTTGTAAACAAAGTCTAGGTCGCAGTTTTAGTCCAATCGACCTCAAATTTGGCACAAGTATGTGTTTTGGCTCAGAATAGACCCCTATTGATTTTGGAAGAAATCGGTTCAGATTTAGGTATTGCTCCCATATATATCTTTCGTCCGATATGGACTAATACGGTCCCAGAAGCCAGAGTTTTACCCCAAGTTGGTTGAAATTTTGAACTAGGAGTACAATTAGTAGTGTAGTCAAGTGTGCCAAATTTTTTTTTAAATCGGTTCAGATTTAGATATAGCTCCCATATATATCGTTCGCCCGATTTACACTCATATGACCACAGTGAAAAAAATGGAAAAAAAGGAATTTCGTGTTTTGATAAAATACTGTTTTCTGAAGGGGAAAAATACGGTGGAAGCAAAAACTTGGTCCACCAAGACAACGCACCGTGCCACAAGTCATTGAGAACGATGGCAAAAATTCACGAATTGGGCTCCGAATTGCTTCCCCACTCACCGTATTCTCCAGATCTGGCCCCCAGCGACTTTTTCTTGTTCTCAGACCTCAAAAGGATGCTCGCAGGGAAAAAATTTGGCTGCAATGAAGAGGTGATCGCCGAAACTGAGGCAAAACCGAAGAGTACTACTAAAATGGTGTCAAAAAATTGGAAGGTCGTTATAACCGTTGTATCGCTCTTGAAGGGAATGTGTTTTTCTTTGTTAGACCGGGGACTTATCAGCCAACCTGTTATAAGTTTAAATCTGGCGAACGATATATTTGTTTAGCTATACACTAATAGAAAAAATTGCGTTTCACAATCGTGAACGTACGTTGTCAAAATGAAACAGAAACGTTCACAAAAAAAATAAAAACGGAATGTTCACGATTTCGTTCACGGGCGTTCACGATTTCATGAACGGCATTCGTTTTTCTTTGGCCATGAAAAATCTTAAAATAATCGTTATGGCAACTCCGCCGTTGGTGCAATGTGCTAAGGCGACTGTTAACGCATATCGTGCAGGCAACACAGGTTCGAGTCACGGTAGCTGAAATCTTTTTTTAATTTTGCTTATAAATTCGTAACCATTACGTTTTCAGATCATGAACGCTGGTTGATGTTTTGACAACGTATGGTGTCATTTTCACGTTGTCAGATTGACCCCATCTGTTCTCAGTTTGGCAACACATGTGTGTTGATTCAATTTCATGAACGGATCGTTTCGAAATGACCATGTCGTTCATGATTTTTTCTATGGGTGTATCTAAATCTGAACCGATTTCAATCAAATTTGGCATGCATAGTAAGAGTGTTAATTCTACTCGCCGTGCAAAATTTTACGTATGTCGGAGTAAAACTGTAGCCTCTGGAGTCATACAAATTTAAATCGCGCAAAAGATATATATGGGAGCTATATCTCAATCTGAACCGATTTCAATAAAATTTGGTACACTTTACGACACTAACAATTGTACTTCTTGTGCAATATTTGAAGTAAATCAGGGTAAAACTTTGCATATATGGCGAATTATATATATGGGAGCTATATCTAAAACTGATCCGATTTCTTCCAAAATCAATAGGGTTCCAAAATCAATTTTAAGTCGATTGGACTAAATGTGCGACTCAGACTTTGATTACATAAATGTGTTCACAGACAGACCGACATGGCTAGATCGACTCAGGGGCCGGTCCTGAGCAATATGTACCAAATTTCATCAAAATAGGTTAGGAAGAATGATCTGAATATTCCGAACAACAAACACATGGTCAGGCGGACGGACACAAAGGGCCAAGCCTTCGGCTCAGGAGGTGGTTCTGTTTCGATCGGTATATATTTTATGAAGCTTCAAATAAATATTACTGGAAGGCACATTTTTTCGCAGATATCCTGACCACTATGTGGTTTAGGGTTCTGTGCTAATACTCTTGTCTGGCACTGTATGGGAGCTATATCTAAATCTGAAATAATTTCGATGATTTTTTGCACATATTGTTAGTACTATAGAATATTAGAGTAAGCCAACTTTGAGTAATATCGGGTAAAGGTTTTACGGACATATTTAGAAAATCGTGCGATACATATATATCATTTGTATGCCATTTCGATGAAATTCAGCAGACTTGAAGGGTGATGAAAAAGATTACTATGTGCCAAATTTAACGACGATGGTTAGTAAAAAAACGCAACGGGACCTCATTTGTCGAAATCGGACGATACATAAAGGGTGATACGGTCAAAATTTGGTCAATATAAACTTGTCGTATTTATTTCAATTTTGCATTTAGAAAACCTGAACACCCCTCATTTTGAAGGTGTGTGTGTGTAGAATGTTGCTCCTATTTTGATTTTGGAATTCACTCTTCAGTTGTCAAAATGCCGTCCAAGCCAGAAGAGCAGCGTATCAAAATTTTGCTCGCGCATCGCGAAAATCCGAGCTACTCGCACGCAAAGCTGGCAAAATCGCTAAAAGTTGCCAAATCAACCGTTACAAATGTAATTAAAGAGTTTGGGGAACGTTTGTCGACAGCCAGGAAGTCTGGATCGGGGGGAAATCGAAAACAGGAAGCCGCTGAGACGACAAAGAGAGTTGCCGGTAGTTTCAAGCGAAACCCTAACCTCTCTCTCCGAGATGCCGCAAATAAGCTGGGTGTATCGTCTACAACCGTGCATCGAGCCAAAAAACGAGCCGGACTATCGACTTACAAGAAGGTAGTGACTCCAAATCGCGATGATAAACAAAATACGACGGCCAAAGCGCGATCCCGGAGGCTGTACACGACGATGCTGACGAAGCTTGACTGCGTGGTAATGGACAACGAAACCTATGTCAAAGCCGACTACAAGCAGCTTCCGGGACAGGAGTTTTATACGGCAAAAGGAAGGGGAAAGGTGGCAGATATTTTCAAGCACATAAAACTGTCAAAGTTCGCAAAGAAATATCTGGTTTGGCAAGCCATCTGTACCTGGGGCTTGAGAAGCAGCATTTTCATAGCTTCCGGGACTGTCAACCAAGAAATTTACGTGAAAGAGTGTTTGAATAAACGTCTGCTGCCTTTCCTGAAGAAACACGGTTGTTCCGTACTGTTTTGGCTGGATTTGGCATCTTGCCATTACGGTAAAAAGGCCATGGAGTGCTACGCCGCCAACAACGTGCAGGTGGTTCCCAAGGACAAGAACCCTCCCAACACGCCAGAGCTCCGCCCAATTGAGAAATACTGGGCTATTGTCAAGCGGAACCTAAAGAAGACCAAAAAAAAACTGCTATGGACGAGCAGCAGTTCAAGGCAAATTGGCTTTCTGCGGCGAAGAAGGTGGACAAGGTGGCTGTACAAAATCTGATGGCAGGTGTCAAGCGTGAGGCCCGGCAATTCGGATTTGGAAAAGCGAAAGCCTAACTTAATATTTTTCCTGAATTTTATACTAATTGAACTTGAAAAAGAAATTTAATTTGATTTTTTAAATAAACGATTTCACCGATTTACACGCGTTTTCCCTTGACCAAATTTTGACCGTATCACCCTTTACTATAGTAAATTAGAGTAAGCCAACTTGGAGTGAGATCGGGTAAGGGTTTTACGGACATATTTCGAAAATCGGTCGATACACATATATCACCCGATTTTGTCATTTCGAGGAAATTCTGCAGACTTGAAGGGTGATGAAAAAGATTACATTGTGCCAAATTTAACGACGATTGTTAGTAAAAAAAAAACGCAACGGGACCCCAGTTATCGAAATCGGGCGATACATATATATGGGTGCTATATCTAAATTTGATCCAAGTTCTTCCAATTTCAATAGCGTTCGTCCTTGTGCGAAAGGAAGAAACACCATCTACCAAATTTCATCAAAATCGGTTAATAACTGCGACTGGAATTCTGCGAATAACAAATACATGGACAGACGGATGGGCACCAAGAGCTAGAACGACTCCGGAGGTGATTCTGAGTCGATCAATGTATATTTTGTAAGGTCTAAAATCAATATTTCTGGTAGGCACATTTTTTTTGGCAGATCAAAGTTATTATACCCTGACCACTATGCGGTTTAGGGTATAAAAAATCTGTAAGTTACCGAGAAGCAGACCAGTTTGGCTAGCCAATCATAATGGCTTTCTTTAGATTAAGGCAAATTAACTCATTTCGTATTATTTGCCTTATCTTCCTTTGTTCAAAGTAAATATCATTGTGCTCTTACCTTTAATTGCATGCCCTCAGCTGGATTGAGTTCTTCGGCACCTTGTCGCAAACCATTTAGGAAACGTGCAAAGACCGTGGTATGTCGTTTTCGTTTATTACGTCCCTCTGTAAAAAGGCAACCAGATGCCAGACACAAACATCATTAGAACGGAAACGGATATAGAAACAAATGCCAGAAATATATATTTTTCATATACTCATGGCAAAAATGTGAAAGAAGAAAAGCCCGAAGGCTCTCTTCAGTTACTCTACCTGTTGCCGAGAATTCATAAAAGAAATTTGACCGTGCTCCAGGATAACTATGCTGCATTCCACCCACACCACCACCACCACAGCCACCACTTCCGGTTGAAGTCAAATTAACCGTTGACTTGGAATCGATAACATTACGTGCCATACGATTGGACAAATCATTTTGGGCATAACTATAGATTTCATTCTCTTCACGATTCGATAAACAGCTTGAGGGCTACACAGGGCGAAAGACAAAGGACAAAAACAAAAGATTACCATCAATAATTGGCTATGTTCGATGTGACACAACAACCAACTCACCAGATATTTTCCAGGCACATACAATGGTTGACTATGACTCGCCGGCATAATTGACTGATGCGCTATATTACCCGTAATCATGGCACTGACGCCCATGCCACAACTTGTACCAGCCCCAGCACTGGCACCACGTCTTAGGGTATTCGAGCCTCCAGTAGATTGTGATCCCATTCGAATATGTCGTTCCTTCCATTTCGATACTCGAGCCAATTCAATGGCATCGAGAACATCTTCATAAGGCATATTGATCTCTTTGCTGTAGTGACTGGCCAAACCTTCAAGGTAGCCACGTTTTCCCTCCTGAAAAAAAACAATGAAATGATGGGTGAGTGAATTGGAAATTCTAGAGGAGCTGGGAAAGACACAATTTCATTTTTCAATCAAGGCTTCTAATATCAAAAAAGGATGCAATAATGTGGCAGAATTGGACGTAGATGTGAATACTCACATAGCTGTTATACAAAAATGAAATATGCCACATGCATTATCTCGGTCTTTCTTGTTTGTTTGTTAAAAGTAATGCACACTCGGAAAGGTGTCCAACGGACACTTGGAATATTACAGCATCTTTCTGCTTGCAATTCGAAATTATAGTTTTACCTCTCAGTTATACGAATCTACAGTTCCACCACTGAAGTCTTCGCGATTACAGTTCCGCCACTGAGTTTTCCGTCTTCTTAGGATCTACAGTTTCTCCACAGAGTTCTTCATATCTCCCGTTCCACCAGTGTGTTCTTTGGATCTACTTGTCCACCACTGAATTCTTCGTGTACACAGTTCTCTTCTGAACTCTTTAGAGCTATAGTTCCACCTCAGATTTCTTCGGATCTACAGTATCTCTCGGAGTTCTTTGGATCTAACGTTCCACTACTCAGCTCATCCCATCTACAGTTTCACCATTGAATTCTTCGTGTATACAGTTTCCCTCTGCGCTATTTGGATTTATATTTCCACCGCTCTACAATCCAACCACTGAGTTCTTAAGATCTACAGTTTCATCGCTGAACTCTTCGGATCTACTGGCTCCCTCGGAGTGTATATAAAGTTTCCCTAGGAGTTCTTTGGATCTAAAGTTTTTTTTTTTATATATTTTTTATTTACTTCAATTTGTTACAATTCATAAATTCTATGTTGCCCCAGCGCCCTAATGGCTTTATAGGAGCTAACCTTATCAGTACCTATAGACGTGTTATCAATATTCACTTTTTATATAACAAATTAATTTACAATTAAAAATTGTTTTACGTTGAAAATTAGAAATAATTTAGTTTAATTTACATGAAAACTATTTACATCAGAAGCATTTCCATATCACGTAATAAAAATGATTTTATTTCTCTTTTAAATGTAGAAATTCTTGATATATTCTTCAAATTATCGGGAATTCGGTTAAATGCTACACATCCACTATGCTCGATTCCCTGTTTAGCCACTTCTATACGACATCGTTTTACTTTTAAATTTGTATTATTTCTTGTATTGAATGCAGTTTGATTTATGAGAAATTGTATTGATCCCAGTCCGATATTATTAGTAGCCTTGAACATATATGTCAATAATTGAAATTTGTATATGCCATACACTGGTAAAATTGTTTTAGCAATATTGCTGTATAACTCCGAAGTAGGGTATAATATCGGTAAATTGAAAACAATTTTGAGTGCCTTATTCTGTGTTCTTTGCAATGCTCTCAAATGAAAGTTATTTTTGTGAGCATATAAAGGGTGATTTGTTAAGAGCTTGATAACTTTTTAAAAAAAAAAAAAAAACGCATAAAATTTGCAAAATCTCATCGGTTCTTTATTTGAAACGTTAGATTGGTCCATGACATTTACTTTTTGAAGATAATTTCATTTAAATGTTGACCGCGGCTGCGTCTTAGGTGGTCCATTCGGAAAGTCCAATTTTGGGCAACTTTTTCGAGCATTTCGGCCGGAATAGCCCGAATTTCTTCGGAAATGTTGTCTTCCAAAGCTGGAATAGTTGCTGGCTTATTTCTGTAGACTTTAGACTTGACGTAGCCCCACAAAAAATAGTCTAAAGGCGTCAAATCGCATGATCTTGGTGGCCAACTTACCGGTCCATTTCTTGAGATGAATTGTTCTCCGAAGTTTTCCCTCAAAATGGCCATAGAATCGCGAGCTGTGTGGCATGTAGCGCCATCTTGTTGAAACCACATGTCAACCAAGTTCAGTTCTTCCATTTTTGGCAACAAAAAGTTTGTTAGCATCGAACGATAGCGACCGCCATTCACCGTAACGTTGCGTCCAACAGCATCTTTGAAAAAATACGGTCCAATGATTCCACCAGCGTACAAACCACACCAAACAGTGCATTTTTCGGGATGCATGGGCAGTTCTTGAACGGCTTCTGGTTGCTCTTCACTCCAAATGCGGCAATTTTGCTTATTTACGTAGCCATTCAACCAGAAATGAGCCTCATCGCTGAACAAAATTTGTCGATAAAAAAGCGGATTTTCTGCCAACTTTTCTAGGGCCCATTCACTGAAAATTCGACGTTGTGGCTCGTTAGTAAGTCTATTCATGATGAAATGTCAAAGCATACTGAGCATCTTTCTCTTTGACACCATGTCTGAAATCCCACGTGATCTGTCAAATACTAATGCATGAAAATCCTAACCTCAAAAGAATCACCCTTTATTATTTCCAAGTAATTTAAATGGCTTTGAATCAAAGAATTATATAGTACAAGTTTTGTCTTTACATTAAAAACATTACGAAATTTATGCAGCATGCCAATAGCAGGTGACACTTTTTTCCTCAACTCTTCCATATGCATATTCCACGCTAAGTTGTTTTGTAAATGAATACCAAGATATTTCATTGATTGACACTCAGAGATCCGTACACCTCCAATCGTTATATTAAATGTTTCCTCAACTGGCGGACATCGAGGTCGAAAACGCATTAATTTTGTCTTGTTCGGGTTAATTATAAGTTTATTAATTCTGCAAAATTCCGAAATAATATTGGCATCATGTTCCATTTGTCCTTTCAATATAGCCTCATGGTTATACGGGTATAATAGAGCAATATCATCAGCATACATAATTAATTGGCCATTGAGATTTAAATTGGAAATATCGTTAAGGTATACTGTAAACAACAGCGGTCCCAAAACACTTCCCTGTGGTACCCCGTGTTCAACAGTTCCTGTGTCTCCTCTTGTTCCATTAATTTCGACATATTGTTTTCTTTTCACAATATAACTCTCTAAAAGTTCCAGTTCCCTTCCACAAATTCCATAATATGGCAATTTCGACAACAGTATATTATGATCAACTAGGTCAAATGCTTTTGACAAGTCATAAAAAACTGCACCAACTCCACCAAAGCTTACATCGAAACCATCACAAATAGTATTTACAATATTAACTACAGCTTCTTGTGTACCACTGCCCTTCTTAAATCCAAATTGTTTAGGATATATAATATAATATAATAAGTTGACAGTTGTTTATGTAATAACTTTTCATATATTTTATCAAATAATGGTAATAATGCTATTGGCCTGAAATCAGAAGCTTTTTCGGCATTGGCAGATTTTGGTATTTGTACTATTTTAGCCAGCTTTAGTACTTCAGGATATGTAGATTTTTTTATCATTCTATTGAATATATATGACAGATGCTCACAAATAAAACTCCTTGACACATTCAATACCTTTCCCGATATTCCATCATGACCTGGACTTTTAGCGCAGTTCATATTTCTAATTAAATCCATTATATCATTGCTGCTTATATCATTAAAAGAAAATCTTGACAAACATTGTTTGAGCGTTCCGAATTTGTTGAAGTTGTCATCATCATAAACTATATTTTGTCTTAATTCGTCGTGTACACAGTTCCCCTCTGAGATCGGTGAAATTATAGTTCAACCACATAGTTCTTCGGATCTACAGTTCCACCAAAAAAACTCATTCGGAATTCTTTGGATCTATAGTTCCACTACTGAATTTTTCGTTCATAAAGTTTTTTTTGGAAATCTTTGGATCTAAAGTTCCACCACTGCGCTCTTGGGATCTACAGTTCCATCACTGAACTCTTCATGTAAAAAGTTTCCCTATGAGTTCTTTGGATCTGTAGTCCCACGACTAATCCCTTTGTGTCTACAGTTCCCGCTAAGCTCCTTGGATTTATAGTTCCACCGCAGAGTTATTCGGATATTCAATCCCACCACCAAGTTTTTCGGATCTATAGTTCCATCGCTCTTGGGATCTACAGTTTTATCACTGAGTCCTACGGATCAACTGCTGCATCAATTAGTTCCTCGTATCACTTAATCACTGAGTTCTTCGGATATACATTTACAAGGGATCAATTAGTTCCTCAGATAAACATTTCAATTATTTAGTTCTTCGAATCTGCAGTACCACCATCGTTGAGCTCTTCGGATCTACAGTTTGAGTTATTCGGAGCCACAGATTCCATCTGAGCTCTTTGGATTTATAGTTCCAACATTGATGTTTTTGGATCCACAACTGATTTCTACGGATTGATATATCCATCAATGAGCTCTTCGAAAATACTAGTTTCCTCTAAGTTCTTTGAATATAAAGGGTGATACGGTCAAAATTTGGTCAAGGGAAAACGCGTGAAATCGGTGAAATTTATTATTTAAAAAATTAAATTAAATTTCTTTTTCAAGTTCAATTACTATAAAATTCAGGAAAAATATTCAGTTAGGCTTTCGCTTTTCCAAATCCGAATTGCCGGGCCTCACGCTTGACAACTACCATCAGATTTTGCACAGCCACCTTGTCCACCTTCTTCGCCGCAGAAAGCCAGTTTGCCTTGAACTGCTGCTCGTCCTTAGCAGTTTTTTTGGTCTTCTTTAGGTTCCGTTTGACAATAGCCCAGTATTTCTCAATTGGGCGGAGCTCTGGCGTGTTGGGAGGGTTCTTGTCCTTGGGAACCACCTGCACATTGTTGACGGCGTACCACTTCATGGCCTTTTTACCGTAATGGCAAGATGCCAAATCCGGCCAAAACAGTACGGAACAAACGTGTTTCTTCAGGAAAGGCAGCAGACGTTTATTCAAACACTCTTTCACGTAAATTTCTTGGTTGACAGTCCCGGAAGCTATGAAAATACTGCTTTTCAAGCCACAGGTACAGATGGCTTGCCAAACCAGATATTTCTTTGCGAACTTTGACAGTTTTATGTGCTTGAAAATATCTGCTACCTTTCCCCTTCCTTTTGCCGTATAAAACTCCTGTCCCGGAAGCTGCTTGTAGTCGGCTTTGACGTAGGTTTCGTCGTCCATTACCACGCAGTCAAACTTCGTCAGCATCGTCGCGTACAGCCTCCGGGATCGCGCTTTGGTCGTCGTATTTTGTTTATAATCGCGATTTGGAGTCACTACCTTCTTGTAAGTCGATAGTCCGGCTCGTTTTTTGGCTCGATGCACGGTTGTAGACGATACATCCAGCTTATTTGCGGCATCTCGGAGAGAGAGGTTAGGGTTTCGCTTGAAACTACCGGCAACTCTCTTTGTCGTCTCAGCGGCTTCCGGTTTTCAATTTCCCCCCGATCCAGACTTCCTGGCTGTCGACAAACGTTCCCCAAACACTTTAATTACATTTGTAACTGTTGATTTGGCAACTTATAGCGATTTTGCCAGCTTTGCGTGCGAGTAGCTCGGATATTCGCGATGCGCGAGCAAAATTTTGATACGCTGCTCTTCTTGCTTGGACGGCATTTTGACAACTGAAGAGTGAATTCCAAAATCAAAATAGGAGCAACATTCTACACACACACACCTTCAAAATGATGGGTGTTCAGGTTTTTTAAATGCAAAATTGAAAGAAATACGTGAAGTTTATATTGACCGTATCACCCTTTAGAGTTCCAACACCGAGTGCTAAGGTCCTCGAATCTACAGTTCTATCACTGAAATGATACTGGAAACCTATATGTCTTCGGACATATCGATTTCCACTGGATTATTTGGATCTACCGTTCCACAATCGAGTGTTTCGGAGCTATAGTTCCACCACAGAGTTGGTCGGATCCAAAGTTCCACCACTCCGTTCTTCGGATCTTCAGGTTCTCGATGAGTTCCTTGGATCTATAGTTCTGCCACTGGTTCTGTATTTTTCGGATCCATAAATCGATCACTAAGCTATTCGGTTGTACATTTTCCCTCTGAGTTATTTGGATCTCTGGTTTCACCACTGATTTCTTCGGAACTACCGGTTTCCTGTAAGTTCTTTGAATATACAGTTCCATCGACGAGTTCATCGGAGTTACTGTTCCGTCACTGAGTTCTTCGGACAAACAGATTTCCTCTGAATTCTTTGGGTTTGTAGTTCCACCATTGATTTTTCGAAGCTATAGATCTACAACTGGCTTCTTCGGATCCCCTGCTCCGCCACTGAGTTTTTCGGATCTGCAGTTACATTTCTTAGTTCTGCTATCACTCATCGTAACAACGCGTTCCCCATACGTTTTTGGCTCCATGGTTCAACCTTATTTATCTATTGGGATCTTCAGTTACATCACTGATTTGTTACGATCCATAAATCGATCACTAAGCTCTTGAAATGTACAATTTCCCTCTGAGTTTTTTGGATCCATGTTTCCACCACAGATCTTTGCGAAAGTATAGTTCCATCGATGAGATCTTGGGATTCATAGATCCACCATTGAGCTCTTTGGATGTGCAGTTTCCCTCTGAGTTCCATTGGAAGTACCAATTAAAATCCCTGGACCTATAGTTTCACCATTGAGTACCTTTAATTGATAGATCCACCACGGCGTTCTTGGGATAAACAATTTCTCGTGGGATTTATTGGATGTAACTGTAGATCTCTTCAGATCTACAGTTACATCACTGTGTTCTTCGGATCCGTAGATCACTAAACTCTTGGGATATACAGTTTCCCTCTGAGTTCTTTTGACCCATGATTTCTCCTCTGATCTCTTCGGATACAGTTCCAGAACTAAGTTCTTCGTATTCAGAGATCCACCTCTGATCCACCTCTTTGGATATACATCTTCCTTCTGAGTTCTTTGGATCTTCCATTGGAATTACCAATTAAAATCCCTGGACCTACAGTTTCACCATTGACTACCTTTAACTCATAGATCCACCAAGGAGTTCTTTAGACAAACAATTTCTCGTGGGATTTATTGGATGTATAGTTGGTCAACTGAGTTAATGGGAACTAAAGTTCCCGCACTAAGTTCTTCGGATCCATAGATCTACTCTGATCTCTTCGAACCTACAGTTTCAGCGCTGATTTCTTCGGATCTATTGACAACTGAGCTCTTTGGATGAAAAGTTTCCCTCTGAGTTCTTTGGATCTATAGGTCCTCCATTGAGATATTTGGATCTACAGTTCCACCACCGAGTACTTCTAATTCCTAGCTACACATTGTTCGCATAAACTGAGTATTTGGGCCTACAGTTTCCTCACCAATTTCGTTCGATCTGCAGTACCTCTACTACGTTCTTCGGATCCATAAGTTAGGTTTAAGTGACTTCCCCCATTTTGTTGGCCTCACTGAGATTATCCAGTCAATTGCGATCGATCCATACATCGATCCCTAAGATCTTGAGATGTACATATTCCCTTTGTGTTCTTAGGATCTATGGTGCCATCACTGAGTTCTTCGGCTCTTCCGGTTCCCTCTAGGTTAGGTTAGGCGGCAGCCCGATGTATCAGGCCCAGTTAGACCTTTCAGTCCATTGTGACACCATATTGGTGAAGTTCTCTCTTATCACTGAGTGCTGCCCGATTCCATGTTAAGCTCAATGACAAGGGACCCAATTTTTTTAGCCGAGTTCGAACGGCATTCCACATTGAAGTGAAACCACTTAGAAAAGCTTTGTAACACTCGGGAATGTCACCAGCATTACTGAGGTGGGATAATCCACCGCTGATAAACTTTTTGGTTTTTGGTCGAAGCGGGAATCGAACCCACGACCTTGTGTATGCAAGGCGGGCATTCTAACCATTGCACCACGGAGCCGGTTCACTCTACATTCTTTGAAGCACACAGTTCCATCACCGAGTTCTTCGAATCTACAATTCCATCACTGAACTCTTGCTATTCGAATTTCACCATGAGGCTTTTCTACGGCTCAGAAGCTACCGCAACTCTCTATCCGAGATCAACCTATCCTAGATTATGAACTGCCGGGGTCAGGATTAAAAGCAATATAATTTTCAGGATTGAGAGATCTTAAACATAAAATATCTTTGAGGCGTAGACAAAATTCCATTATACCGCTCGGATAGTCCTCGGTAATGAAACAAAATTATGTCTCATCCATTTGCCTAAGAAATATTCCCTCAAAAGCTTGTCAGCTTGTCATTCAAATGACCACCATTGATCTATAGTGCTGTTCAGCTAAGACTTTCCAACAGAGGGGTGGCCCAGATTTCTGTGGCCAGAACGTTTAAGGTATGCCAAAAACTTACGCATGCAACACCCTTGGGGTGTTGTTATGGTCATTCAAATGACCACCATTGACCTATAGTGCTATTTTGCTAAGGATTTCCAACAGAGTGGTGGCCCAAATTTCTGAGGCCAGGACGTTTAAGGTAAGCCAAAAACTTACGCATGCAACACCCTTGGGGCTTTGCTAGCAGAGTGAGTATGTTTCTAAAAGCCGGTCATATCTCTTAGTTATTAATGCATATTTTTACAGAAAATCTCGAATTATTGGATGGCGTTACTCGGCTACAAGTTGAGAGCAACATTGGCGAATAACCCATGAAGGCGAGACATTTAAAACTGGATGGGAACTATTCTTCAAAGTCATGGGCATTACTAACTTGTACGTTGAGGTCCTCTGCACAAACTTGTATAGATTGAGGCTTATTGTGGACAAGTGTGAGGATGCTAAATAAAAATACGCATCTTTGTCTTACAATATATGCGCACATACGCGATAGCCTGATATATTTTGGGTTCATTCCCCAGGAGAAAATTGATTTTGTGTGAAATATGGGCGACCTCCATTTGAGCGTTGAAAATGTCAAGTATCACTCCCAACTTGCTATGAATATATACGAAATGTTCGAGGAATTAATTTATAATACCTCAATCAAAAATATTGAAGAAGTTTTAGCATCCATATTCTACTCATGACCATCTTTCCATGCAAAATGCTTTCTGTTGATATTTGTCCATCTAAAGTGAAAGTCGAATACCACAAACCATGACCACAAAAAAAGGTCTTATTTTTTTCATCAAACATTCTTAAAACAAATGATACCCATCATGATGACTTTATGCGATATGGCTTCGCCGTTTCATGTTCAGTTTTTTTCGCCATTCTGACCATCAGCACCAGAACATGAAAGTCCCACAATACCCATATACAATCACCACCAAGCATATCTACGTCAACAACACAATACGAATGATCAAATGACAGACCACCAAAAAAGCGAATTAAAAAAAAACCAAACTCACACACATAGAGGACAAAGGATAATGCAGATTTTGAATGGTTATGAAACCTGAGATGAAGATAAAATCACACCACAAAACTTGGACCTTGAAGTTTTGGGTAAATACTAGGTCTCGTTTGCTTGCTTGTGGTTTTCAGAGTTTATATTGCCCACCCGTTTGCTCAGTAGGTTAGTTAGGCCTATTTTTAATTTGTGTGCAGTTCACATTGAGTTGTGTGTGTGTTGGTATTTGAAAAACCACAAAAGCAAAGAAACCTAACTACTCCACACAAAAAATGCTTGCACGTTCTCAAGTTAATCTCTTGGAAATGGAATGAGGCTAACAAGGAATGAAGAGCTTGGAATCCATGTAAGGTGCATCCATCAGTATCACATTCGTTATGAATACATAGTTGCAAATGCTAAACTGACGAAACAAATTTGACATTCAAACAATCTGACCAAGCAAATAGGTATACTAAAAGATCATACAGTATCTCGGATCCGAAAGAGAACCAAATAGAATCACATTAGGTTAGAGCATACTAACTGTAATACATTAACATGACGTCTAATGGAGAATTAAGGAAAATACTTAACTGAAGAACTTATCGTAATCCTTCGAGCACAACAACCACAGAAGTGATTAATAAAGAATTCGATCAAATTCTGTCAATTGCCAAGAAAAGACAGAGAGACTAATATGATATTAGATAGTCTGACCGCCATAGGAATTAAAGTGTGCACAGTTGAAGTTCATGGGAGCTGCAGTTCTCGCATTAAGTTCTTAGGATCTACAGTACTACCACTAAGTTCATAGGTTAGGTTTTAGTGACAGTCCGGTTTTTATCAAGCTCACTTTTATTATTCTGTCCATTAAGATGTAACACTCAGCTCATCCGATATATATTTTCCCTCTGAGTACTTTGTATTTATGATTCCACCACAGATCTCTTGGATCTACAGTCACACCAATGACTTCTTCCAATCCATAGTTCTAGCACTCAGCTCTGCGGATATACAGTTTACCTTTGAGTTCTTTGGATCAATTGTTTCTACTCTGATCTCTTCGAACCTACAGTTCCAGCGCTGATTTCTTCGGATCTATAGATAGATCTTTGGATGAAAAGTTTCCCTCTGAGTTCTTTGGATCTATAGGTCCTCCATTGAGATCTTTGGATCTACAGTCCCACCACCGAGTACTTCTGATTCATAGCTACACATGGTTCGCATAAACTGAGTTTTTGGGCCTACAGTGTCCTCACCAAGTTCTTCCGATCTGCAGTACCTCTTCTAAGTTCTTCGGATCCATAAATTAGGTTTAAGTGGCTTCCCCCATTTTGTTGGCCTCACTGAGACTATCCAGTCAATTGCGATCGATCCATACATCGATCCCTAAGATCTTGAGATGTACATTTTCTCTCTGTGTTCTTTGGATCAATGGTTCCACCACTGAGTTCTTCGGTTCTTCCGGTTCCCTCTAATTTGCAAAGGTTTCGATATAGCACTATCAAAAATTATGACAAATAGGCCTGTCCTGGAGGGCTGTTCTTTAGTAGAATGAGGGAAAATGCGAACGACAGGTTACTGCTTTAAATAGAAAAGTATCCTCATCGTGACTCGAAGTCGTTGAGTTTCCTAAAATGATAGGAACGAATGCAAAAACCCAAGAAGAAGAGACTTCCAGTAGTAATCTAGCAGAGTAAGAAGAGATTATGGAAGTATCCATAGATCCACCATACAGCTCTTTGTATGTATATTTCGAATTCTTATCGAATCTGCGGATCCATAGCTCGATCACAAAGTTCCTCGGGTATATCCGAGTTTCCCTAGGATCTACAGATCCATCACTGAGATCCTTGGCTATACAGTTTGTCTCTGAGGTCTATACATGTATAGATCGGACACTGATCTCTTCGAATCTACAGTTTCACCACTGAATATAGCGGATCCATAGATCCACCATGGAGTTTTTAAGATAAACAAATTTTCTCGCTTCTATCCTTGAGTCCCTATATTAAGGGCAGATCTGTAGAATCTGCCCTGCACTGAGTGGTGCATCACATAGAGAGATACATGACATATGGCGACTATACATTGGCGGCGTTTCTGGACATTGAAGGTGCTTTTAATTATACGAAAATTGATAAGGTGGTACATGCATTAGAGAGGTATGGTGTTGAGAAATTCGTTATAAAGTGGATCGAGTTGATGTTGCTAAGCAGGGACATGGTGGTCGAGCTAGAGAGCACCTCAAGGAGGGCTAGGACCACTAGAGGATTGCCACAGGGAGGGGTTATATCACCTTTGCTGTGGCTATTGGTGGTGAACGAGGTATTGCTTGGGCTGGCAAGTAAGGGTATCAAGGTAGTGGCATACGCGAATGACATTGTGATAATGGTATCGGGAAAATTCCTCGATTCTATTTCGGATGTGCTGAGCGAGTCTTTGCAATATCTCTTGGAGTGGACTCTAGGTTGCGGTTTAGGGGTGAACCCTGGTAAGACGGAGTTGGTACTGTTCACCAAGAGGAGAAAGGTTATCGGGTACAAGTCTCCTGAATTCCAGGGCATAAAGTTGACGCTCTCGAAATCAGCAAGGTACCTAGGAGTTATTTTGGACTCCAGGCTGAACTGGATGGAGAATACTGCCGATCGCATTAAGAGGGCCTATGAGGCACTATACTCGTGTCAAAAATTGGTCGGGCAGAGATGGGGAATGAGGCCTTCTCTTTTTGGCTGGCTTTATACCGCGGTTGTAAGACCTGTGGCCACATATGGCTGTCATGTTTGGTGGACAATCGTGAGACACCAAAATCATATATCGAGAATAAATAGGGTGAATAGGACTGCACTCATCTATATGACAGGTGCCATGAGGACCACAGCCACTGCCGCTCTGGAGGTACTGATGGGATTTATCCCACTCGATTTACACGTAAGGAAGACGGCTGAACTGACACTTCTGAGACTTAGAAGCTTGAACACGCTGGAGAGGACAGCCTGCAGGCATACTGAAATTCTGGCCGGGCAGTATAGAGAGACGGACCATATGGCCACGGAGCAGGTTTATCATCACAAACCGACATACATTATACCAAGTATGGAAGAGTGGGAAGACAGGAGGATACCCTTCGGAACCCTGAACATGTATACGGACGGATCAAAGATGGTGGAAGGAACGGGCAGCGGAATCTATTGTAGTGAACTAGGAATAAGCGAGACTTACACGCTGGATAGTGATTGCAGTATTTTTCAGGCTGAGATTTCTGCGATCACGAAGGCTGCGGGGTCGCTGTTGATGAGGCCGTTATTCAGAAGCGATATCAGCTTCTTCTGGGCACTATGGGATAATACGAAATTAGAAAGTGGATGTGCTGGCTAAGGAAGGTGCTCGTGGAACGAACAACGTCCTAGCGGACGTTTTTCCTCCACTATCTTCTTATCATTACAGGATAGAGGTTAAATATGATGAGCAATGACGAAGACGCTGGGTCTCTTCGGATGGTTGCGAGCAAACCAAGTTGATATGGGATGAAAAGAAACGTAGGAACTGTGAAATTTTGTTGTCGATTAACAGAGAATTACGGCCATTGATTGGTATCATAACAGGACACAACACACTTGGGAAACACATGGTAAGAATAGGACTTAAAGACGATGATATCTGTAGATGGTGCCTGGACCCGGAAGTTACGGAGGACTCGTACCACTTCCTGTGTCAGTGCCCAGCTTTATGCTTTAGAAGAAACAAGATACTGGACTCCTTTTTCTTTCAGACTCTCACTGATCTACGGGAGTGCAGCTTAAGGAACATACTTGCATTCATCAGGGCCTCTGGTTGGTTATTCTGAGATTTCTTTCAAAGATAACGAGCAGGTGGAAGTTTCTGGGACAAAGCGGCCGCATCGGAAGAAGAAAGATTGAAAAATCACATCGAGGGATCACAATGGACCTATACTGGTCTAAGTGGGCATCAATACAAGAACATTGATGTCACCCTCTACAACCTAACCTAATCCCTGAGCCCTTCGAATTCAAAAAATCCATCATTGAGCTCTTTGGATATACAGTTTGTTTCTGAGTTCTATGCATCTGATTTCTTCGAATCTACAGTTTCAGCACTGAATACTACGGATCCATAGATCCACCACGCGTTTCGTATAAACAATTTATAGTGGGTTCAGTGGATCTATAGTGACACAACTCAGTTCTTTTTACCTACAGATTCCTATCTAAGTTCTTCGGGTTTACAGTATCACTACTAAGTTCTTGAGATCTACAGTTCAACCACAAAGCTCATAGTGGTAGAGTTTAACCATGAGCCTGTTCTATGGCTCAGAAGTCACGTCAGCTTTTTATTAACTTATCATGAACGTGTGGAGATCAGGATGAAGAAATCTGGATCGAAAGATATTGACCATAACATATAATACAGGCTTCGACAAGTACGGCAGGAGGATTGTCCATGAGTAGAATGAGGAAAAATGCGAGAAAACCAGATGACAGTTTTAGATACAAAAGGAAGACTTACCGGGACTCGAAGGCTTTGAGATTCCTAAAATAAAAGGAACGAATGCAAGAAACCAAAGAAGAGACTATTACAGAGAGAATCTAACAGAGTAAGAAGATATTATGGAAGGATCCATAGATCCACCATTGAGCTCTTTGGATATAAAGTTCCATCTGAATTCTTTGGATCCATAGTTCGATGACGGATCTCTTCGAATCTACAGTACCACCACTGAGTATTGCGGATCTATAGCTCGATTACTAAGCTTTTGGGTTTTACAGTTTCCCTCGTATTTATAGTTCCATCACTGAGCTGTTTGAATTAAAACAAAAAAAATCCAGATAAACAATTTCTCGTGGGTTCTTTGGACCTATAGGTGCGAAACTGAGTTCTTCTTATCTACAGTTCCCTCCCTAAATTATTCGGATTTACAGTACAGTAAGTTCTTCGACTTTACAGTTCCACCACTGAGCTATTGTTGGTAGAGTGTCGCCATGAGACTGTTCTACGGTTCAAAAGCCGCTGTAGCTTTCTACTCGTGATCAAACTATCCTAGATTATAAACATGTTATGGTCATGATGGAACTTGAAGTCATTGAGATCCCTAAAATGATAGAAACGAATGCAATAAACAAAGAAGAGACTTCCAGTAGTAACCTAGCAAAGTATGAAGAGATTATGGTAGGGCCTGGTCTTAGGGTACGGGTTATAAAAACGACATGAAGAAGTTTTGCTCCAAAGACCAGCTATATAGATGTCGCTATTTACAGCGATTGATATTTTAGAAAATTCTCCACTCTTGTGGAGAATTTCGCAACTGCCAACCAATAACATGGATTCCCTAAAGTTTATAGCACAACAATAGCTTTGAATGCCGTTTCAGAATACATAAAGAGGAGACTCAACGACCCCAAGCCGTGTCACAGGAGGGTTTTCGTGGCGCTTGAACTATCGAAGGCATTCCATACGATCAACCATGCCATACTATTCGACAACAGCGAGATCACGTCGCTACCGGCGTGGTCCAACTGTTGGATACTTATTTATCTGCGCCGATGCCAGTCCTTCGTGGAATTTAAGGTTAAGATGTCCAGTCAAACTGGGAGTTCCCCAAGGCAGAGTGATACTTCGGCACTGTTCAACCTCTATTTATTCCACCCCTTCCTGACGGCAGGAAGGGGCATATGTCATCAACAAAGAGCATCCGGACCATTTGTTGATGACATATGCGATCTTGCTGAACTTACTGCTATAAATTTGAGGATATCCCCCACCAAATCCTCAGCCACACTATACACTACGTGGACGTAAAGGAAGTACATACGTAGGCAGTTGATTGTTAGAGTAGACGGTAAGATAATTGTGACTACAAACTACCCCAAGATTGTCGGGGGTTACATACGACAGCCATTCCAAGTTGTGTGTTCACTGCAATTTGCGATAAGTTCCGCAGTAGAAACAAGGTCCTCAAGTTACTTGCCGGCAGCACTCGGGCTGCGGACAAGGATTACATATGAGTTAATTGGGCTGTCCGTGGTAAACTATGCATCACCAGTGTGGACACCTCAAACAAGTGACGCAGGGTCAGAACGCTACCCTTAGTGCTGTGGAAGTGTGTTTCCGCAGAACATCCCTTTATGTGGAGACCAAAATCATCCCTGTTTGGAAACACAATTACATAATTTCAAATAATTGGGTGCCACCGTGGTGCAATGGTGAGCATGGCCGCCTTGCACACACAAGGTCGTGGGTTCGATTCCTGTTTCGACGAACACCAAAAAGTTTTTCAGCAGTGGATTATCCCACCTCAGTAATGCTGGTGACATTTCTGAGGGTTTCAAAGCTTCTCTAAGTGGTTTCACTGCAATGTGTAACGCCGTTCGGACTCGGCTATAAAAAGGAGGTCCCTTGTCATTGAGTTTAACATGGAATTGGGCAGCACTCAGTGATAAGAGAGAAGTTCACCAATGTGGTATTACAATGGACTGAATAGTCTAAGTGAGCCTGATACATCGGGCTGCCTACATAATGTCAAAGCAGTATCTTCTCGGTTGTTATCGCAGTAACCATGCAACTACCACCCAGGAATGTAAGAATGGATTTTGACTTTCTAGATCCATCGTTACAAAAAGAGTGCCTGTAGATCAGGCAGCATATCCGAGATGTCTGAACAGTATTCATCAGCACTGTAGCTAAAGCGGTGGGAAGCTGCAACGTTAATCCGGATCTCGGAGCTCGACCGTCGTCCATAGCGCCGGAGGAAAGAGATCTCCCGCGGCAGACCAAAGTACTTTTGGCAAGTATAGCCTCCTCAATCTCTACTAGTAATTGATAGCAGCGTATCTGACGTATGTCCCATCTGCTATCAAGGGACACATGACACCCGTCATCTTTTAGCTTGCTCGGCTAAACCCACGCCACTTACCACCAGAATTAGTAACGCACAAAATGGTCTTCTTGTCTTAACTGGGACGTCGTATTCCAACGGAAATAGATGTGATGGCACACGGAGTATAAACGGCTGCAAATCGAGCAGTGATCTACCTTAGTGTGAGAATTGGTACTAAATTTATCTTCTGCAGCCAATGGAGGAAGATGCCAAGATTGCGAAATGGGACTGAATAGTCTATGTGAGCCTGATACATCGGGCTGCCACCTAACCTAACCTAAGATTGCGAAATATATATATGTGGGAATTGGAACGAAGCTTATCTTATTCTACGAAGAAAGCTGCCAAGATCACGGCTAATTTAACCAGGCTGATGGGAAACATAAGAGGACTTTTACGAAAGAGAAGAAAGATTTTGATGGAAGTCAGTAAAAGGATATTTCTGTATGGATGCGGGCAGAATTGAGAATAGCTACTGATTACAGAATAGAGTCATCTGCAGCTAAATAGAACTATAACAAGTATATACAGTAGTAAGTTCGGCCGGGCCGAATCTTAAATACCCACAACTCGGATAAAAACTACAATTTCTAGAAACACTAGGAGTTAAATCGGGAGTTCGGTGTAATAGGGGCTATACCAAAACATGGTCCGATCACCATTTTCGGCACATCTCTTTATTTTCCGAAAATACCTCTAGATTTCCAATTTCAGGCAAATTGGGTAACAACTCCGGATTCTAGAGGCCCTAGAAGTAAAATCCGGAGATCAGCCTATATGGGGGCTATATCAAAACATCGACCGATAATCACCATTTTTGGCACGGATTATAGAAGACCAAGAAGTAAACTCGGGAGATCGGTCTAAATCAAAACATGGACCGGTACTCACCATTTTCGGCACACCTCTTTAAGGTCCTAGAATACTTCTAGATTTCCGGTTTGAGGCAAATTGGGTAAAAATTATAGAAGACCAAGAAGTAAACTCGGGAGATCGGTCTATATGGTGGCTATATCAAAACATGGACCAGTACTTACCAAAACATGGACCGATAGGCACCAGTTTCGGTACACTTTTTGATGGTCCTAAAATACCTCTAGATTTCCCATTTCATGCAAATTTGATAAAAACTGCAATTTTTATAAGACCAAAACCCCAAATCAGGAGTTCGGTTTATATGTTGACCGATATAGCCCATCTTCGAACTTGTCCTGCCTGCAAACAAAAGACGAATCTGTGCCAAATTTCACGACGATAGCTCCATTTTTGAAGGCTGTAGCGTGATCACAACAGACAAACAGACAGACGGACATGCTTATATCGTCTTAGAATTTCTCCCTGATCAAGAATATATATACTTTATATTGTCGAAAATCGATATTTCGATGTGTTACAAACGGAATTACAAACTTATTATACCCCCGTCACCATTCTAAGGTGGTGGGTATAAAAAGATGGTCGTGTGCGAATATATAGAATCAGAGATCCTGTGGAAGAGACTCGATTCAGGAAGTAGAGGAAAGCTGAAAAGACAAGCGCAGTGGGATGAAGAATATTCCGGAAAATTGACAGCGATTTGACTTCAAGAACTATTTGTATAAGGTGAGGAAAAATTGCTCTATGTACAGTATAAATGAATGTCACCATATAGAGGATGACGTTGTACACACGTTCTTCTATAGCATCAAATGAAGAAATGAAAGGTACGCTCTAGCACAGGAGACAATTACAATAACAACAAATGATATCGTGGGAGGTTAACTGGTAGATTTTGTTACTGAAGGCAAATATCCCAGCAAAAAAACTTGCTGAATTTTCAGCAAGTTTGTAAAGTAAGAAAAGTCAAGCAGCACTTACCCTTGCAAGGAATTCATCGATGAATTTGTAAAGAAATGTCCCACTTAAATGCGCTTGTACTACGTATGTATTTCAACGCTTCAGAAGCAAAAAATAGGGATGTGAAGAACATGAAATCGTAACTTGCTACATAGTTCGCAAGAAGTCGTGATAAAATAAAGGGTGATACGGTCAAAATTTGGTCAATATAAACTTGACGTATTTCTTTCAATTTTGCATTTAAAAAACCTGAACACAATGGACTGAATAGTCTAAGTGAGCCTGAATCTTAATCGGGGTGCCACTTTAACTTAACCTAACACCCCTTATTTTGAAGGTGTGTGTGTAGAATGTTGCTCCTATTTTGATTTTGGAATTCACTCTTCAGTTGTCAAAATGCCGTCCAAGCAGCTGCGTATCAAAATTTTGCTCGCGCATCGCGAAAATCCGAGCTACTCGCACGCAAAGCTGGCAAAATCGCTAAAAGTTGCCAAATCAACCGTTACAAATGTAATTAAAGTGTTTGGGGAACGTTTGTCGACAGCCAGGAAATTTGCCGCAAATAAGCTGGGTGTATCGTCTACAATCGTGCATCGAGCCAAAAAACGAGCCGGACTATCGACTTACAAGATGGTAGTGACTCCAAATCGCGATGATAAACAAAATACGACGGCCAAAGCGCGATCCCGGAGGCTGTACACGACGATGCTGACGAAGTTTGACTGCGTGTTAATGGACGACGAAACCTACGCCAAAGCCGACTACAAGCAGCTTCCGGGACAGGAGTTTTATACGGCAAAAGGAAGGGGAAAGATAGCAGATATTTTCAAGCAGATATGATATGCGAACTTTGACAGTTTTCAAAGTTCGCAAAGAAATATCTGGTTTGGCAAGCCATCTGTACCTGTGGCTTGAAAAGCACCATTTTCATAGCTTCCGGCACTGTCAACCAAGAAATTTACGTGAAAGAGTGTTTGAATAAACGTCTGCTGCCTTTCCTGAAGAAACACGGTTGTTCCGTACTGTTTTGGCCGGATTTGGCATCTTGCTATTACGGTCAAAAGGCCATGGAGTGGTACGCCGCCAACAACGAGCAGGTGGTTACCAAGGACAAGAACCCTCCCAACACGCCAGAGCTCCGCCCAATTGAGAAATACTGGGCTATTGTCAAGCGGAACCTAAAGAAGACCAAAAAAACTGCTAAGGACGAGCAGCAGTTCATGGCAAACTGGCTTTCTGCGGCGAAGAAGGTGGACAAGGTGGCTGTACAAAATCTGATGGCAGGTGTCAAGCGTGAGGCCCGGCAATTCGGATTTGGAAAAGCGAAAGCCTAACTGAATATTTTTCCTGAATTTTATACTAATTGAACTTGAAAAAGAAATTTAATTTGATTTTTTAAATAAACGATTTCACCGATTTACACGCGTTTTCCCAAATTTTGACCGTATCACCCTTTACACAAACAACTCTTCTTTACAGGAGTGCAACCTAGTCAGCGAGAGACGAAGCACCCGCTTACCCTAGTGCAATTCAACTGCGCTAATTTCAGCACCATCATTATTTACATATTTTAAGTACGTTGTTCGTCTTATACGTGTAGAATGAAACGCTGTATTCGGAAAAGTAGTGCCTACAGTATGGACACTATAATTTTACTGCTTCCAAATTTACAATTATTTTTTGCTGTGATATTTTATTTTGATTGCCTGAGGAGCATAAACGTTGATCACAGCTGAAACATGAGAGGATGAGTTGGCCAAGTGGCCACAGAATTAACCACTTCGAAGGTGATTTATATTTCCCTAAGCGGAGTGGTTTTTAGTCAATATGAAAGGAGCTCGACATATCTCCGTTAATGCAATAAATCAAAAAAAAAAAACTCCCTAAACTTATAGACTAGACGTTTTATTGAATTTTCTTATCTCATTTAGTTTCCTCCATCCCATGTTTCCTCTACTACTTTTCAGGACACTGTTTTAGCCCTCCTTAGACCTATAGCAAATGATACCATTCAACTGCATCTACACCCAATTACGAACTACTTCTATGCTGATTCCAAACCCACACACACACACACAAAAGCGCAGGGATTCTCATAAAGTAAATAGGCCAAAAAAAAAAGTAAACGAGATTTACATTGCTTGCCAAGAGTTAACAACCCCATTGTGCATGATGTTCCCTTGGTGACAGCTTGGCATACACCTTGGCACGCGAAATGTGTAAACATGGCCATAACAGGTCTTACGCTCTTACAATCAAATGTTTACTTTCCAAGTTGAGCGTAAACGATGGGGTCAGATCTCAACAAATTGGCCAAATTCCCAACCATATACAAGTGTTACCACCTACCGCCGTGGAGATGATGGTTCCTTCGTTTTTTTTTTTTTTATTTCCTTGCCACTTTGTGCTCCATGTATCGACTTGAGTGTAATGAATGGTTGCAGTGCGTGCGGTTCGGGTTAATGTTTGCAATATTTTTTTTTTTTTGCCTTTTAGCCACCTGTGCAATGTCATGTCAGTATTGCAGCATCATAGGATTTCTAAATGGAAATTAAATTTTATTTACATTTTATACTTTCGACCAGGGGGACTTGAGTCTATGTGATAGTGGCAGTTAGGGTGCCATTGACTAGGATTGATATGGAAGGCGATGAAGAGACATAATGGAGCTATATTCGTTATAACATTAAGTAATTGTGATGGTTAATCCATACCCTTTTAGTCCGATGTAAGGAAAATTTACATAGAGAAAGATGGCATAACAATCAAATGATAAAGATAACAGCATAAAAGCCTAACTATTCTGTATTGCATCCAACTTCAGGTTGCTATAATTTCTATGACACTCTTTTGACATCTGACAGATTAATTCCATTCAAAAATTATTCGTGATGGATTTTGTTGTTGTTGTAACAGTTTATTGTGATTTCATCCATTTTTATACCCTGCGCCACACTGTGGAACAGGGTATTATAAGTTAGTGCATATGTTTGCTACACCCAGAAGGAGACGAGATAGACACATCTTTGTCAAAAATGCTCAGGGTGGGCTCCTGAGTCGATATAGCTATGCGTGCCAAATTTGGTTGAAATCGGTTCAGATTTAGATATAGCTCCAATATATAGCTTTCGCCCGATTTACACTCATATGACCACAGAGGCCAATTTTTTGCTCCGATTTAGTTGAAATTTTGCACAGGAAGTAGAATTAGCATTGTAGCTAATCGTGCCAAATTTGGTTGAATTTGGTTCAGATTTAGATATAGCTCCCATATATAGATCGTTCGCCCGATTTACACTCATATGACCACAGTGGCCAAGCTTTTACTCCGATTTAATTGAAATTTTGCACAGGGAGTAGAATTGGCATTGTAGCTATGCGTGGTTGAAATCGGTTGAGATTTAGATATAGCTCCCATATATAGCTTTCGCCCGATTTACACTCATATGACCACAGAGGCCAATTTTTAACTCCGATTTAGTTGAAATTTTGCACAGGGAGTAGAATTAGCATTGTTGCTATGCGTGCCAAATTTGGTTTAAATCGGTTCATATAGCTCCCATATATATGTTTTTCTGATTTCGACAAAAATGGTCAAAATACCAACATTTTCCTTGTAAAATCGCCACTGCTTAGTCGAAAAGTTGTCAAAATGACTCTAATTTTCCTAAACTTCTAATACATATGTATCGAGCGATAAATCATAAATAAACTTTTTTTAACATTGTGTTCCACCCTAGTGCATTAGCCAACTTAAATTTTGAGTCTATAGATTTTGTAAAAGTCTATCAAATTCTGTCCACATCGAGTGATATTTAAATGTATGTATTTGGGACAAACCTTTATATATAGCACCCAACACATTTGACGGATGTGATATGGTATCGAAAATTTAGATCTACAAAGTGGTGCAGGGTATAATATAGTCGGCCCCGCCCGACTTTAGACTTTCCTTACTTGTTTCTATAGAAAATTTAGTCAAAATTTTATTTCGATAGAAAATTTTGTCAAAATTTGATTAATATAGAAAATTTTGTCAAAATTTTATTTCTATAGAAAATTTTGTCAAAATTTTATTTCTATAGGAAATTTTGCCAAACATTTTATTGCCGTAGAAAATTTTGTTCAAAGTTTATTTCATTACAAATTTTTGTTCAAATTTTATTTCTATAGAAAATTTTGTCAAAATTTTATTAATATAGAAAATTTTTTCAAAATTTTATTTCTATAGAAAATTTTGTCAAAATTTTATTTCTATAGAAAATTTTGTCAAAATATTATTTCTATAGGAAATTTTGCCAAACATTTTATTGCCGTAGAAAATTTTGTCCAAAGTTTATTTCATTAGAAATTTTTGTTCAAATTTTATTTCTATAGAAAATTTTGTCGAAATTTTATTTATATAGAAAATTTTTTCAAAATTTTATTCCTATAGAAAATTTTTTCAAAATTTTATTTCTACAGGAAATTTTGTCAAAATTTCATTTCTATAGAAAATTTCGCCAAACATTTTATTGCCATAGAAAGTTTTGTCAAAATTTTATTTCTATGGAAAATTTTGTTAAACTTTTATTTCTATAGAAAATTTTTCCCAAAATGTTATTTTTCTCATAATTTTATTTCTATAGAAAATTTTGCCAAAATTTTATTTCTATAGAAAATTTTGCCAAGATTTTATTTCTATAGAAAATTTACTCAAAATTTTATTTCTATAGAAAAATGTTCCAAAAATATTATTTCTATAGAAAATTTTGTCCAAATTGTATTTCTATAGAAAATTTTGTCAAAATTTCATTTCTATAGAAAATTTAGTCAAAATTTTATTTCTATAGAAAACTTTGTCAAAATTTTATTTCTATACAAAATTTTGTCAAAATTTTATTTCTATAGAAAATTTTCTCAAAATTTTATTTCTATAAACAATTTTGTCAAAATTTTATCTCTATAGAAAATTTTGTCAAAATTTAATTTCTATAGAAAAATTTTCAAAAAATGTTATTTCTATAGAAAAATGTTCTCATAATTTTATTTCTATAGAAAAATTTGCCAAAATATTATTTCTGTAGAAAATTTTGTCAAAATCTTATTTCTATAAAAAATTTTGTCAAAATTTCATTTGTGTAGGAAATTTTGTCAAAATTTGATTTTTAAAAATGTGCAAAAATATTATTTCTATAGAACAATTTTCTCAAAATTTTATTGCTATAAAAATTTTATTAAAATTTTATTTCCATAGAAAATTTTGTCAAAATTTTATTTCTATAGAAAATTTCGTCAAAATTTTATTTTTATAGAAAACGTTGTCCAAACTTTTTTTCTTTTGGGAAATTTGTCAATTTTTTTTTCTGTAGAAAATTTCGTCAAAATTACATTTCTATAGAAAATCTTGCCAAAAATTTTACTTCTATAGAAAATTTTGCCAAACATTTTATTGCTATAGAAAATTTTACCAAATTTTTATTTCTATAGAAATTTTTGTCAAAATTTTATTTCTATAGAAAATTTTGTTAAAAATTTATTTCTATAGAAAATTTTGTCAAAATTTTATTTCTATAGAAAATTTCGTCAAAATTTTATTGCTATAGAAAATTTTATCAAAATTTTATTTCTATAGAAAATGTTGTCAACATTTTATTTCTATAGAAAATTTTATTAAAATTTTATTTCCATAGAAAATTTTGTCAAAATTTTATTTCTATAGAAAATTTCGTCAAAATTTTATTTTTATAGAAAACGTTGTCCAAACTTTTTTTCTTTTGGGAAATTTGTCAATTTTTTTTCTGTAGAAAATTTCGTCAAAATTATATTTCTATAGAAAATCTTGCCAAAAATTTTACTTCTATAGAAAATTTTGCCAAACATTTTATTGCAATAGAAAATTTTACCAAATTTTTATTTCTATAGAAATTTTTGTCAAAATTTTGTTTCTATAGAAAATTTTATTTTTATAGAAAATTTTCTCCAAATTTTATTTCTATAGAAAAATTTGTTGTGGAATTTTTTTTTTCTAAGGAAATTTTGTTCAAATTTTATTTCTATAAAAAGTTTTTAAAATATTTATTTCTATAGAAAGTTTTGGCAAAATTTTATTTCTATAGAAAATTTTGTCAAAATATTATTTCTTTAGAAAATTTTGTTCAAATTTTATTTCCATAGAAAATTTTGTCAAAATTTTTTTTCTATAGAAAAATTTGTGTGAATTTTTTTTTTGTATGAATTTGTTTTCTATAGGAAATTTTGGAAAAATTTTTTTTCTATAAAAAATTTTGTCAAAATTGTATTTCTATAGAAAATTTTGGCAAAAATTTGTTTCTATAGAAATTTTTGACAAAATTTTATTTCTGTAGAAAATTTTGTCAAAATTTTATTTCCATAGAAAATTTTGTCAAAATTTTATATCTACAGAAAATTTTGGCAAAAATTTGTTTCTTTTGAAATTTTTGATAATATTTTATTTCTATAGAAAATTTTCCAAGGTTTAACTTCTATAGAAAATTTGGTCCAAATTTTATTTCTAAAATGACCACACTGACTGTTGCATACAAAAGCGCTTGCACCATGTAAAAGAAGTTGCAACACGCACTCACTCACACATAATCACAAATGGAATGCAACTTGAATTGAAATTATGATGAATGTAAATACGAAAATGACTGTGGCGTATTAATCGTACAGTGAGAGTTTATGAGAGAAAAAAAAACCGGCATTATTCAGTGTACTCGAATTTGACAAAGAGACATATAAATGAGACCGAGACCTGAGTTCACATATGTATATTTAGATTTACATTAGAGAAGAGGAAAAGCCTCAACAAAAATAGAGACATACACACACTCATACTACCATATTTCTATGGATCTCTCAGTATTTCATAGCATTTTTAAGGAAATTTCATGGATACGATTTTTTTACGATTATGACCACAAAAGAAGATGTATGTATGTACATATATGCAATGAAATACATAATAGTGGCTTTAAATTTTTTGAAGTACATGTGTGTGTGTGTGTGCGTGATGTTTTTTTTTATTGTATATAAATGTGACATAAATATGTCACTGGTTCAGGGACAGTCATGTCAATGGCTCATGTTGAGGTAAAAACCATATAAAAGCCATATAAAAAATTGTGGCTTGTTTCCAATTGCATCGTATGAATGTGGAACAAGAATACAATGACAAAGAGATGTGTTTATGTTACTCTATTGACATATAGCCAAGGCAAAAAAGACAACAAATTGCAACCAAAATGGCTTCATTGAAATTTCGAGAGATGTGAAGACTGTCAGAATCAGATTTTAAATCTCTTTAGCTTTCATTTTTGGTTTCAACGATAAAAAAAAACTCACCATACACAGGGAGTAGATTTAATAATTTTTTATGATATTTTTTTTTTTTTTTTTTGAAAACTACTTTCTTTCTCATTCTTTAATTGTTGCTTGAATTTACAAATTGTTATATAACGGTGGCTAACGGTGTTGCTGTTGTTGTTGCCAACAGTTTTGTGGTTGCCAGGCAAAGCATCCAACCCAAATTATTAAGTTTTCCAGTAAATAATTGTTTCGCCGCCCTCCCCCTCAGCACTCTGCTGTATCTTTGTGCTCTAGCATTTCAAAAGCAAAAATTGAAGAAACCACAAAGTTTTTTCCTCAAAAACCCCTCAAAGACAGACAGCTGTGGAGACATAAATATCCTCTTTTTTATTAATTTCTGGTACTTTTGCTGCTTTAACTTTTAGCTCTTTATCCCTTAGGGGTTAACTTATCCTAGTTTTTTTTAGTTGTTTTGTCGACATCTTTGTCCTTGCCTTTGTCTTCCTCCTCCTCAGCATCATCATCTTCTTCTTGCATGCACATTATGCCATAATGCACTTTAAACTTTTGTACTTTTGTAAATATTGTTTTAGCTGACTTAAGAATCTCTTAAGACAAAATCTTCTTGGCCAGACTAACGTGCAGAAAGTGTACGCCATTCAAAGGATGGAGGAAAAAATTCTGTAGAATTTCTCTCCGGGTGATTGTGGGAATGAAAATCGCGGTAATCGCAAAGATCATAAAGTAGCATGAAGTACGCAAAATGGGAAGAGAATCACGCACGTTCGACAACTTGAAAAATAATTACATTGTTTCCATTGCCCAAACGTGATGTAGTTTATACCAATATCGCTGTGGATAAAGCATAATAATATTGAAAAAATGTTAAAATGTGAACAATACACTCGGCGAAGTGTGCGAGCGACCTTTACTTTGCACCAAAGGAAAGAGAGCAACCCAATTTTTTTTAAGGTTAGAATTTCTTAAAATTTGTTAATTTTACCAATAATCCATCATGAACTTCGTATGATACTAAAGAAATTTTTGTAATTTTGAATTTCAATTGTGAGTGTTACAAAACCATCTATTTGCCAGATGTTTTCCAAGAAATCAGGAAAATCGACCGACGAAGGGGCATCACTCTTCACCACGACATCCAGTGTTGCCAAGCATTTTTCTGGCTCTTGTCCCCAAATTATGATGTTTTCTTCCCAAAAAATGCCCAATTTAAATTCCTCACAAAAATAACCAATACATTGACAAGTTTTTTTTTTTTAATAAAACAACAAGTATATACGACCGTAGGTTAGGTTAGGTTAGGTTAAGTTATGTGGCAGCCCGATGTATCAGGCTCACTTAGACTATTCAGTCCATTGTGATACCACAGTGGTGAACTTCTCTCTTATCACTGAGTGCTGCCCGATTCCATCTTAAGCTCAATGACAAGGGACCTCCTTCTTATAGCCGAGTCTGAACGGCGTTCCACATTGCAGTGAAACCACTTAGAGAAGCTTTGAAACCCTCAGAAATGTCACCAGCATTACTGAGGTGGGATAATCCACCGCTGAAAAACTTTTTGGTGTTCGGTCGTAGCAGGAATCGAACCCACGACCTTGTGTATGCAAGGCGGGCATGCTAACCATTGCACCACGGTGGCTCCCCACCGCGGCCGTAAGTTCGGCCAGGCCGAAGCTTATGTACCCTCCACCATGAATTGCGTAGAAACTTCTACTGAAGACTGTCATCCACATTCGAATTACTTGGGTTGCGGTAACAATTGCCGATGGCAAAGTATCTTAAAACTTCCTAAAACCGTAATATATATCACATAGTCCATATGTGGTATATATTAAACTAAAAAAGGCCGATTAAATACGTATATAGTTAAGTTTAAAGTTTCTATAAAAATAAAATTTTGACAACATTTTCTATAGAAGTAAAATTTGGAAAAAAATTTCTATAGAAATAAAATTTGGATAAAATTTTCTATAGAAATAAAATTCTGATAAAAATTTTCTATAGAAATAAAATTTTGACAAAATGTTCTATACAAATAACATATTGACAATGTTTTCTATTAAAATAAAATTTTGGTAGATTATTTTTGGCTCGAGTGGCAACCATGAATATGAACCGATATGGACCAATTTTTGTGTGATTGGGGATCGGCTATATATAACTATAGACCGTTATGGACCAATTTTGGCATGGATATTAGCGGCCTTATACTAACACCACGTTGCAAATTTCAACCGGATTGGATGAATTTTGCTCCTGCAAGAGGCTCCGGAGATCAAATCTGGGGAACGGTTTATATGTGGGCTAGATATAATTATGGACCGATATGGACCAATTCTTGCGTGTTTGTTAGAGACCACATTCTAACACCATGTTCCAAATTTCAACCGTATCGGATGAATTTTGCTCCTCCAAGAGGCTCCGGAGGACAAATCTGGGAATCGATTTATATGGGGCTATATATAATTATGGACCGATATGGACCAATTTTTGCATGGTTGTTAGAGACTATATACTAACACCATGTACCAAATTTCAGCCGGTTCAGATGAAATTTGGTTCTCTTAGAGGCTCCGCAAGCCAAATCGGGGGATCGGTTTATATGGGGGCTATATGTAATTATGGACCGATATGGACCAATTTCTGCATGGTTGTTAGAGACTATATACTAACACCATGTACGAAATTTCAGCCGGATCGGATGAAATTTGCTTCTCTTAGAGGCTCCGCAAGCCAAATCTGGCGATCGGTTTATATGGGGGCTATATATAATTATGGACCGATGTGGACCAATTTTTGCATGCTTGTTAGAAACCATATACTTACACCATGTACCAAATTTCAGCCGGATCGGATGAAATTTGCTTCTCTTAGAGCAATCGCAAGCTAAATTTGGGGGTCCGTTTATATGGGGGCTATACGTAAAAGTGGACCGATATGACCCATTTGCAATACCATCCGACCTACATCAATAACAACTACTTGTGCCAAGTTTCAAGTCGATAGCTTGTTTCGTTCGGAAGTTAGCGTGATTTAAACAGACGGACGGACGGACGGACATGCTCAGATCGACTCAGAATTTCACCACGACCCAGAATCAGGGATCCGGAGCGGTCCATTTTTTTCGCTCCGCTCCGCTCCCGCTCCGGAGAAAAAAAAACCGCTCCGCTCCTCGCTCCGCTCCGAGAAAAAAAAAATCGCTCCGCTCCGCTCCACGCTCCGCTCCGCTCCTCTTCGAGAAAATTATAGTACAAAAATTGTATTATTTGTTCAATTGAGTTTTATTTTATTTAGAAAAATCGGGCGGTACATATATGGGAGCTATAGCTAAATCTGAACCGATTTCGATGATTTTTTGCACATATAGTTAGTGCCAACTTTGAGTAAGATCGGTTGATAAATAAGGGTTTTATGACCTAATTTGACAAAATCGGGCGATACATATATATGGGACCTATATCTAAATCTGAACCGATTTCGATGAAATTTTCAGACTTAAAGGGTGATACAGAAGATTATTTTGTGCTAAATTTGACGACGATCGGTTAGTAAAAAAAGTGCAACGTGACCCCATTTGTCGAAATCGGGCAATACATATATATGGGAGCTATATCTAAATTTGATCCGATTTCTTCCAAATTCAATAACGTTCGTCCTTGTGCCCAAAAAAACTCCCTGTACCAAATTTCATCAAAATCGGTTAATAATTGCGACCGAAATCCTGTGAACAACAAATACATGGACAGACGGACGGACGCCAAGCACTAGATCGACTCAGGAGGTGATTCTGAGTCGATCGGTATATATTTTATGGGGTCTAAAATCAATATTTCTTGTAGGCACATTTTTTGGCAGATCAAACTTGTTATACCCTAACCACTATGTGGTTTAGGGTATAATGACTTTAAAACAATGTGTTGAAATATTTTATTAATTTTGAAGATTTTTTCAGAAATATTAAATCCATTTTGACTTCATTAAAGGAAGCATTCTAGGAAGCATATGTTAATTTTTCATTTTTTTAGATTTTTTCGTCAGTTGTTATCAAAATCGTTTAAAAACGAGTTAACGAGTTATTTTTTTCCATATTAAGACTCGACTTCCAGTAGAAATTATGCTATGTTTCAAGTAAAAAGCGTCTTTAAAATAAAGTGTTGAAAAACATGTCTTATTTTTTTAACGATTTTTTGCTTTGTAGGCAAGATGCAAAAAGGAAACAAATTTAAAGACAAATTTATTAATTTTAAAGAATTTTTCTTAATTATTAAAGTCACGTTGACCTTACCTCAAAAATTTTATCTTTCATGTTATGATACACATTTTTAAGTAAAATCACTTAATTATAAGGACATTACAACTTCATTCAAAAGTTTATTGCCTTTTGGACAAGAAAACAAGTATATAAAGCACTAAGTTCGGCCGGGCCGAACCTTAAATACCCACCCCCATGAACGAAATATTAGGGTTTCCTTTGAAATTTTAGGAGGGCGTGAGGACTTGAGGACACTTCCCGAAGATAAATTTAAAGATTTCACCTATGAGGACTATATCAGATTCTGGATTTATAAGAACCATTTTTGTTTGAGTTTTAGAGGAATCATTAACATCTTTTGTAAGTGTGCAAGAAAATTATAAAATAGCGTCTTGATTTGAAATCTTAAATATGTAGAAGTAAAATCTGGAAATTTTACATTGAGTTTCAAGCAGTTCAAGTGAAGTCGGTCTATATGGAGGCATTACCAAATGGACCGAGCCTAAAATACCTGAATATTTACAATTTCAGGCAAATCAGATAAAAATTACGGTTTCTAGAAACCCAAGGAGTTAAATCGGGAGATCATTCTTATGGGGGATATACTAAAACATGGACCGCTACTCACCGTTTTCGGCACACCTCTTTATGACCCGAAAATACCTCTAGATTTCCAATTTCAGGCAAATAGGATAAAAACTTCGGATTCTAGAAGCCCAAGAAATAAAATCGGGAAATCGGTCTATATGGGGGCTATACCAAAATATGGACCGATACTCACCATTTTCAGCACACCTCTTTATGGTCCGAAAATACCCCTAGATTTCCAATTTCAGACAAATTGGATAAAAAATACGCTTTCTATAAGCCCAAGGCCCCAAATCGGGAGGTCGTTTTATATGGGGACCATACCAAAACATGGACCGATACTCAAATTTTTGGCACACGTATTTGTGGTCCTACAATACCTCTAGATTTCCAATTTCAGGTAAATTGAATAAAAACTGCGGATTCTATAAGCCCAAGAAGTAAAATCGGGAGATGGGTCTATATGGGGGCTATACCAAAATATGGACCGATACTTACAATTTTTGGCACACGTATTTGTGGTCCTACAATACCTCTAGATTTCCAATTTCAGGTAAATTGAATAAAAACTGCGGTTTCTATAAGCCCAAGAAGTAAAATCGGGAGATCGGTCTATATGGGGGCTATACCAAAATATGGACCGATACTTACAATTTTTGGCACACGTATTTGTGGTCCTACAATACCTCTAGATTTCCAATTTCAGGTAAATTGAATAAAAACTGCGGTTTCTATAAGCCCAAGAAGTAAATTCGGGAGATCGGTCTATATGGGGGCTATACCAAAATATGGACCGATACTTACAATTTTTGGCACACGTATTTGTGGTCCTACAATACCTCTAGATTTCCAATTTCAGGTAAATTGAATAAAAACTGCGGTTTCTATAAGCCCACGAAGTAAAATCGGGAGTTCGGTCTATATGGGGGCTATACCAAAATATGGACCGATACTCACCATTTTCAGCACACCTCTTTATGGTCCGAAAATACCCCTAGATTTCCAATTTCAGACAAATTGGATAAAAATACGCTTTCTATAAGCCCAAGACCCCAAATCAGGAGGTCGTTTTATATGGGGGCCATACCAAAACATGGACCGATACTCAAATTTTTGGCACACGTATTTGTGGTCCTACAATACCTCTAGATTTCCAATTTCAGGTAAATTGAATAAAAACTGCGGTTTCTATAAGCCCAAGAAGTAAAATCGGGAGATCGGTCTATATGGGGGCTATACCAAAACATGGACCGATACTCACACTTTTTGGCACACCTCTTTACGGTCATAAAATACCTCCAGATTTCAAATTTCAGGCAAATTGGATAAAAAATACGATTTATATAAGCCCAAGACCCCAAATCGGGAGGTCGGTTTATATGGGGACTATATCAAAACCTGGGCCGATATAACCCATCTTCGAACTTGACCCGCATGCAGACAAAAGATGAGGTTGTGCAAAATTTCAGCACGATTGCTTCATTATTGAAGACTGTAGCGTGATTACAACAGACAGACAGACAGACGGACAGACAGACGGACATCGTTATATCGTCTTAGAATTTCTCCCTGATCAAGAATATATATACTTTATATAGTCGGAAATCGATATTTCGATGTGTTACAAACGGAATGACAAACTTATTATACCCCTGTCACCATTCTATGGTGATGGGTATAAAAAACTTTATTTTAGAGAAATGCGTCTTCCATGTTAAGCAAAATTTGCATTCTTATTCTAAGGACATGGAATCTTTGACTTCACGACAATATTTTTTGTAGTAGAAAACTAAAAAATTAAATATAAATAAGATCGTTTAATTGCATTTATTTGACGTTCATTACAAACATCTTTGTAGTAATACGGAATGAAATTGATCGAAAGTACTGTTGTTACTTTTACAACACATACAAGATATATATTTTGACATTTGCCGTTTTTGAAAACAATTACTAAAAAACACGTTGTGTTTTCCCCAATGTACGTACGTACAAAAATACATATCGTACATTTTAAACGCTTACTCACACTACGCTAAGTACTAGCTAAATTTGAAATTACCTACACAGTGTAATTTCAAAGTTACACATTTCATTCAAGTAATATTTTATTCGGAGCGGAGCGGTTTTTCATTTGGAAACCGCTCCGCTCCCGCTCCGCTCCGGATTTTAGAAATGCCGCTCCCGCTCCGCTCCCGCTCCGGCAAAAAAAGGGCTTGCTCCGCTCCGCTCCGGATCCCTGCCCAGAATATATATACTTTATGGGGATATATATATATATATACTCGATGTGTTACAAACGGAATGACAAAGTTAATATACCCCCATCCTATGGTGGAGGGTATAAAAATAAAGAAAAAGGCTCTACTGTTGAAAATCAGTAATAATTTAAAAATTAGAATTTTGTCAAATCCTTCCATCTGCAATAACATCAAGCTTTCGAACCACAACACTAAAAGACTGGTGATCGTCTTCTGCTGGAGATATTAAAATAGGAGTTCGGTCACCTTGTATTTATGAAAGAAAATTTACTTAGATTCTATAGAAATAAACTTCTGATACATTTTTTATTTAAAAATAAAATTTTGACAAAATTGTCTATAAAGAAATAAAATTTTTACAATCATTTCTTTACGAATAAAATTTTGACAAACTTTCTATAGGAATAAAATTTTGATAAAATTTTCTACATTGAAATAAAATTTTGACAAAATTTTTGAAAAAATTTTCGATAGAAATAACATTTTGACAAAATTTTCAATAGAAATGAAATTTTGACAAAATTTTCTATAGAAATAAAATTTTGACAAAATTTTCTATAGAAATAAAATTTTGACAAAGAAATAAAATGTTGATTAAATTTTCTATAGAAATAAAATGAACCTTGAACCTTCCGAAAACAGGTTTTGCATGATAGAGGAAGCACGCTCAAAATAAACCCAGCTAACTGCACTCAAATCGATGATTTGACAGTGGCATAGGAAAAGAGATATGCTTGTACGAATTTATTTCGGCATAAGCCGGCTATCATGCAACACCTTTTTTCGGAAGGTTCAAGTGTGGTTCATTGTTGGGTTTAATGAACTGCTTGAATTTATTCTGATAATTGGTTGATAGTTTTGCTGCAAGTAGAGGATGCTGATGAGGTATGTGGTAATTCCGAAACGTGCGTCCATCCAACCATCTTGCAGTCTATAGGGCTTTGCCCAAATAAATTTGACAAACATTCTTTCCCTCTGTTGGTTAAGCTACACTTGTAGTTTAGTCAATGCATGGTTTTAAGCCGAAATCAAAAAACAACAACAATGCTTAAAGAACAAAACCAACAATAACAAAACAAAACGATTGAAATAAAATTTTGATAAAATTTTCTATATTGAAATAAAATTTTGACAAAATAGAATTTTGCCAAAATTTTCTATGGAAATAAAATGTTGACAAAATGTAATATAGAAATAAAATGTTGACAAAATCTTCTATAGAAATAAATTTTTGACAACATTTTCGATAGTAATAAAATTTTGACAAAATCTTCTATAGTAATAAAATTTTGACAAAACTTTCTATAGAAATAAAATTTTGACATTTTTTGTAGAAATAAAGTTTTGACAAAATTTTTTATAGAAATAAAATTTTGACAAAATTATCTATAGAAGTTGAATTTTGACAAAAATTACAATACGACTAAAATTTTGAAACAATTTTCTTTAGAAATAAAATTTTGGCATAATTTTCTATAAAGAAATAAAATTTTGATAAAATTTTCTATAGAAATAAAATGTTGACAAAATTTTCTATAGAAAAAACAATTGGAAAAAAATATTAGACCTATTTCTCGACAACAAAAATACCCACAAAAATCCCCAAATTTATTGAAATTCCCCACCAAATCCCCAAGTTCCCAACTCGCAAATCGCATTTTTGGCCCGGAATCTATACCGAAATCCTTAAGGGAAGGTCAAAATCTTTGGATCCAAGTAATCTTTTGCTTGAGTGCAAGTACAGAAAAAAAGTTTTGTTTTGCAAAATCTTATTTTTTTTTTAAAGTTGTCAAAATTTTATTTCTATAGAAATTATTGTCAAAATTTTTATTTCTACAGAAAATTTCATCAAAATTTTATTGTACCCTGCGCCACACTATGGAACAGGGTATTGTAAGTTAGTGCATATGTTTGCAACATCTACAAGGAGACGAGATAGACACATGGGGTATTTGGCAATATTGCTCAGGATGGGTCCCTGAGTTGATATAGCCATTTCCTCTGTCCGTCCGACCGTCTGTTGAAATAACGCAAACTTCCGAACAACGCAAGCTATCGACTTGAAACTTGGCACAAGTAGTTGTTATTGATGTAGACCGGATGGTATTGCAAAATCCGATCCGGCTGAAATTTGGTACATGGTCTCTAATAACCATGCACAAATTGGTCCACATCGGTCCATAATCATATATAGCCCCCATATAAACCGATCTCCAGATTTGGCTTGCGGAGCCTCAAAGAGAAGCAAATTTCATCCGATCCGGCTGAAATTTCGTACATGATGTTGGTATATGGTCTGCACCAACCTAGCAAAAAATGTTTCCACATCAGACCATAATTATATATAGCCCCCATATAAACCGATCCCCTGATTTGGCTTGCGGAACCTCTAAGAGAAGCAAATTTTATCCAATTCGGTTGAAATTTGGAACATGGTGTTGGTATATAGTCTCTAACAACAATGCAGAAATTCGTCCACATCGGTTCATAATTATATATATGACCATATAAACCGATCCCCAGATTTGACCTCCGGAGCCTCTTGAAAGAGCAAAATTCATCCGATCCGGTTGAAATTTGGTACATTTCGCTAGTGTATGCACGCAAAAAAAAAAAAACGTTTGGAAAACGTGTACCGAAAACGTTTTTCTTTTGTTAGAGTTTTTTAAATTGCTTCGAAAATTTTTAACTTTTATCACCAAAAAAGTTTGTTTGTTACAAAATTTTTATTTTTTTCAATAAAAAAAGTTATTTTTGAAACAACAACACAGTCCATTTCGTTTATGTCAAACACTGTTCTTTTCTGAATTTAGGTCTTTAATAAGACACATTTTACAGTTCAAAATTTAATATACCACAATGTAATGTTGAACATTTTTTCGGAATCTTCCGAACATATCTGGTATATATGTAAAAAAAAAAATAAATAAATAACTTTGTCCGAAGCAGGGATCGAACCCACGACCCTTGGCATGCAAGTCGGACGTAGCAACCACTGCTCCATGGTGCCAAACTAAATGTTTGTTTCTGTTAAATAAACTTTGTTTATTCGGTTCGTGGGCGCCGCAAGCTATGCTATATAAATATAACTTATATGGATATTTATCTATTGATGACCAAAACAGGTACATAGCTCAGTGGTTAGTGTGTTGGCTTACAAAGTGCATGGTCTGCGGTTCGATTCTCCGTCCAGGCGAAAGGTAAAAAAATTTTAAAAATTTATAAAATCGTATAATTTCTTCTACATTGTTGGTATTACAGGAAAAGGTGTTAAGAACTAAAAAATCTAGGGGATGTGAGAAAGATGTGAGAGAGCAAGAAAACAATGTTTTTTTTTTTTTTTGAGTTTGTCTTTATGAAATTGTTTTTACATCCTGGAAAAGAATAAACGTTTATCACAAAAAGTACACGGATGAAAAATACTGTTTTTCATATGTTTGGCTATAAACATTATATGTTTGGAACACAAATTTTTAAACACAATATTTTTGAGTGCAAGCATATAATGTTCATAAACTAGCATAACATGTTTGGGACATATATGTTAATATGTTAGAACATATTATGTTTGGGACATAAAATGTTTGTAAATATAATATGCTTGGATGCAAACATATATTAATTTAGAAATAGCCTATAAACATATATGTGTTTAGTAGCTTGGAGCGCTATTTAACAGGGAGCGATATTGAATTAAGTTGGTGGTTGTTGCTTGTTATTACAAAATTAACATTTTATTTTTCCTTGGGCAATTGATCAGCTACTTCTTTGATCCTTACAAACTGTGTGGTCCGCTGTTCGAATCACCGTCCGGCAAAAGGTAAAATTAAAATAAAAAAAATTGAATAATTTCTTCTACAATGTTTGTATTACAGAAAAAGGTGCTAAGAACTAAAAAATGTCGTGGAAGTGAGAAAGATGTGGGGGAATATACAATTAGGCAGAAACAAAATTTTGAGCATTCAGGTCGAAAACCTATGTTGTTAGCACCTATATTACCTGTTTATTTTCATAATTCATTATGATTGTAAATATATAAATAAATAAATAAAATTTTGAGCACAATATTGTTTGGGAGAATTTTTTTAAGCATATAATATTTTTGGGTGCAAAATGCTTCCAAACATATTATATGTTCACATAATAACATATTGTTTTTTGGAAGACAACATTATTGAATTTGGATGCAAAAATACAAAATGTTTGGAACTTAGACTACCCAAACATATATTGTTTAGACCAATATGCTTTCAAACATATTATATATTGGAAGAGATCAAACATATAAATGTTTGGGCAATACCCAAAAATATATATGCTTGAAGCAAAATATGTTTGGGAGTATATGTTACAGAAGCGATTTTTTATGAGCGTGTATATACTTTTCTTCCAAATACACTTCCTTTCAACGAAAAGCAAATGAGAAACGAACTTTGTTTGTCTAAAATTTCGTTTGGGAGGAAAGAATTATTTTTTGCGTGTGGCCGATAACAACCATGCCAAAATTCGTCCGTATCGATCTATATTATATATAGCCCCCAAATAAATCGATCCCCAATCGCAGAAAAATCACGATTGCCACTCGAGCCAAAAATAAACTACCAACATTTTATTGTCATAGAAAATTTTGTCAAAATTTTATATTTCTACAGAAAAGTTTGTAAGAATTTTTTCTTGCAGAAAATTTTGTCAAAATGTTATTTCTAAAGAAAATTTATGAAGCATTTTGTAGTTGGCGAGGAATATTTCGCAAAATCTTCCAAAAAATCAAGAATTCTACCAATCTACCAAACAGTCAAAAATCTGTCATTTTTGGTAGAATCGTGTTCATAATTGTATATAGCCCCCATATAAAGCGACACCCATATTGCAATTCTGGCGTTATAATTACCGCACAAATGTTCATATCGGTTCGTAATTATTTCTTCCCTATATATACCGGTCAAGAACTGCATATATAACAGGTTGTCTGATAAGTCCTCGGTCTAACAAAGAAAAACACATTTTTTTTGTCAACATTCGTTTTTATTATTCAACATAGTTCCCTTCAAGAGCGATACAATGATTATAACGACCTTCCAATTTTTTGATACCATTTTGGTAGTACTCCTTCGGTTTTGCCTCAAAATAGGCCTCAGTTTCGGCGATCACCTCTTCATTGCTGGGGGCCAGATCTTGAGAATGCGGTGGCTGGGGAAGCAATTCGAAGCCCAATTCATTAATTTTTGCCATCGTTCTCAATGTCTTGTGGCACGGTGCGTTGTCTTGGTGGAACAACACTTTTTTCTTCTTCATATGGGGCCGTTTTGCCGCGATTTCGGCCTTCAAACGCTCCAATAACGCCACTGTTGATGGTTTTTCCCTTCTCAAGATAATCGATAAAAATTATTCCATGCGCATCCCAAAAAACAGAGGCCATTACTTTGCCAGCGGACTTTTGAGTCTTTCCACGCTTCGGAGACGGTTCACGGCTCGCTGTCCACTCAGCCGACTGTCGATTGGACTCAGGAGTGTAGTGATGGGGCCATGTTTCATCCATTGTCACATATCGATGGAAAAACTCGGGTGTATTACGAGTTAACAGCTGCAAACACCGCTCAGAATCATCAACACGTTGTTGTTTTTGGTGAAATGTGAGCTCGCGTGGCAACCATTTTGCACAGAGCTTCCGCATATCCAAATATTGATGAATGATATGACCAACACGTTCCTTTGATATCTTTAAGGCCTCTGCTATCTCGATCAACTTCATTTCACGGTCATTCAAAATCATTTTGTGGATTTTTTGATGTTTTCGTCGGTAACCACCTCTTTCGGGCGTCCACTGCGTTCACCGTCCTCCGCGCTCAGTTCACCACGCTTGAATTTTGCATACCAATCAATTATTGTTGATTTCCCTGGGACAGAGTTCGGAAACTCATTATCAAGCCAAGTTTTTGCTTCCACCCTATTTTTTCCCTTCAGAAAACAGTATTTTATCAAAACACGAAATTCCTTTTTTTCCATTTTTTTTCACAATAACAAAAGTTGCTTCACAAAAGACGCTCTATCTCACAAACTAATTGACTTACAGACGTCAAATTTGACACGAATCATTTGAAGGTTGGTACTATATAAAAATAATATGCATTTAATACTAGCGACGCCATCTATGTGTCAGACCGGGGACTTATGAGCCAACCTGTTATTACTCCATTCTTATAGCAGATATAGCACTCCCTTTCTCTTTTTCTCTAACATACAAAATATTTCTGACCGATCCCACTTCTTGGTCATTGATACAGACCTTATTTTACATGGACAAAAGCAATTACTGGGAAATGGGAATACTTAGAAATTCCATCTGCAGAGCTAAGGGAATCAAATACCGTTGAATTTTTATTCGTTTCAATCATAGACTACGATAATATCAGTGTTGCGAGGTGATTTTTGATTCTTCCCCCCAAATCTTAAGAAAAAAAAACCCCTAAATTGGTCTAAGCTTTTTTCAAAAACCCCCAAAAATTTTCAGAAAATAAAAGTACAAAAATTGGTCCGAAAATTACGTGAAAAAATCCTGTAGTGATACACTTTAAAAATTAAATTTAAATTTAATTAAATATATATCCTGAACGAAGAGTTCTTTCCTGAGAAACGAAATTTTAGACAAACTAAGTTTTCTTTTGATGCTAAAAATTTTTTTTTCGTTTGCAGTAAATAAAAAATAAAATTTGCTATTTAGGAAAATACTTTAAAACAAAAAAGATTTCCGTTTGTTTAAAATTTCATCCCTGAGGAAATTATTTTTTCTATGGATGTAATAATACAATATGTATATCAATTTAAAAAGCGGGCTTACTCTTAAAAAGCTTTCAGCTGCTAAGTTAAACTACGATTGTTTTTAATTTTGTCAAATATTAAAAATGCCCTTTCAACAGAAGAGTTTAAAAAAGATAACGAAAATAATGCTATTTTATACTTGTTTGTATTTAGGATTTTCTTGTTGACTTTCCCCATCTTTTTTCTCAACTCATGCTTGAAAATTGATCCACTTTATAAGGTCTGAAATAATTTTTTACCCCCAAAAATCCCCCTAAACGTGAAAAACCCCCTAAATTTGGGGGGAAAACCCCTAACCTGGCAACACTGGATAATATGTCTCAACAATTTCTATTTCGATTATGATTACAGTCCCGTTATTTATTAAGTTATGCCATAATTCGTTAAGAAATTGCTTACAAATATTTTCTCTTAAAATTCGTTATTTGGTAGAAAAAAATCATGAAATTGTCACTTTTAATTATTTACACCATATATATGATATCTTCATCCCAAATAAAACCATTCAGTATTTTTTGCAAAACTGTTTCTAGCCAATGCTCTTATCTTCTTCCTATCTCTCTCTCTATCTCTGTAAGTTCATTGAACATTTTTCAAAATGAGAGTAATTTTCATGAGTGTAACCACCAACATCGTTTAATTGAATCTACTTAAAGCTCATGGACAACTTCGACGACATCGACTAAAATGTAGCATACGCTTGAATTCACGTAGACACACTTAAGGACATTCACATGTGAATAAGGAAGCATGTTGTTAAGCAAAGCAAAGGATTATCAGACTAATGGTGAGAAAAGATGAAGGAAAAAAACTGCTCGCTATCAAAAGATGTTTAACTATTTCACCAACATTCACTTAATCTGACGGTCATTGACATGTGGGTGTGAGATAAACCCACTAACTAACATACACACCACTCGCCCATACTCGCGCCTACTATCACATGTTAACACATACTCATATACCCATTGAGAATATTTTTGGGAGACAAAAAATTACCCCAGACTTAGAGAGACAGATAACTCGACATAACAGAGGTAGCTGTAATGGCTCTAAAGGGGCGGGAGATATAATGGGTGAGTTAAGGGGGATATATATGAGAGTAGATGAGGTTCACTGTGATATTTGCCCATCTTGCTATCTTGCATCTCTCATGCCATCCATTTCAAATAGCTGAGATTAGTGCGATTTAATGGAGGAAATGACACAAGAGCGAGACACAATTTGATAATGGCATAAACTGAAAGAGAGGGAGGTGGAGGTGGGGGGGGGTGGGGAGTGAATCTTTGATTCACCATACCTAAACTAAATAAGAAGGCTTATTATTCTCCGTCTAAGAGAATTTCGTTATAACATCCTTTTGTTGTTGAAGGCCTAAGGCAAATATTGTCCAATTGTCTCCAAATTGACTTTATCTATTGTGGACATCAACCTCTGGCATTCACTAACCATGGATAGATGGATGATTAACAATGTAATGTCAGTCCACAAAAACGGACTTCCGTTATTTTAGCTCTTCTTTCTTTGCCTCAAATATCTGGTAGTGATTAGTAGAGGGATTTATGTGAAACTCTTTTGTATTTGAAATTTTCAAAGTTCCAGCAATGTGTGCCAGAACATCTTGAAGACACTATTGAAGCTTCTTTGGCCTTGGCGAAGAGACCGAAATATGGGGTCTAGGTAGGTTGTCAACAACAATTAGCAAGAGATTATTATGATGATGATGACGATGATAATGGAAAATTATATAATGAGCTGAAAATCTATTTGAATAGGGAAACATTTTGAAAACTCAAGTGACACTAACATTGACTCATATTGGGGATGATGATGATTTTGGCATAGATGTTCAAGTTCATGCATTATTAATCGCCACTAATGTGGGAAAATTAAATTTTTTATTAGGGGTGAAATAACATGGATAACTTAATCTAACTAACTAGCACAGCAAGAAGGCAGGAAACTTGGTAAAACTTAACACATAAATTATATAAAAGATATATTTATCTTCTTTTACGGAACTTAGATGTAGCCGGGGTTATGGATATGGGGATCTGTGAAGCGCAATGTTTTTTCTAGCTCTTGTTGATCTTATTCCAAATTCCCAATATTAAATTAATATTTCTCATATCGCCTGTAAACATTTTTGAAATTATTTTTTTTTTTTATAAAAAAAAACAAGTAAGTAGGAAGTTAAATTCAGCCGGTCGGAATCTTAAATATCCACCACCATGAATAAAAAGATATAAATGTTTCTTTTGAAAACTATTAGACGGGTTACTTGAAAATATATAGAATTTCAGGTGGATTTGATGTCAGATACTCTGGCAAACAAGACATATATATCAAATTGGAAATAGGAAGAATTAATACATGGAGGCTATAATAATAAAATGGGTGGATCCACGCCATAGTCACCATAAAATAGCTCTAAAATTTAAAAAGTTAGGCAAATCGGGAGAGATCAAACCCCATATCAAACTGTGGATTGATATGACCCATATTCCGCTTATTTATGTGTGAATCCAAAATACCTCTAAATTTGGAATTTCAGGCATATTGGATAAAAATTACGGTGTCTAGATGCTCGAGACCCCTAATAGGACGGTCGGTTTTTATGGGGCCTATATCAAAATTGGAACCGACATAGCCCATCATGAAGCTAGACCTGCCTGCAGACGAGTTTATGTAAAACTTTAGTACAATAGACCGACATCGGTATATCGATGAACAAAAATAATGCCTTATGTACACCCTCAAAAAAAATCGCTTCTATAAATATACCATACATATACCCTAAATACATTCATTTGCTTCAAGTATATATATTTTCAGGATTGGTCCAAACAAAATATTGTTTGTATAGTTCAAACATATTATGTTTCACCTTAGGACATACATTGATAGAAAACATTTTTAAAGAAATTTTCTTTGTGTGGATATATTTTTAAGGCGCCAATTGCTTACATCCATTATTTAACTTGCAGCATACTCTCTAGGTCTCTCTTTCTAAACACATATATGTTTATAGGATATTTCTAAACTAATATATGTTTGCATCTAAGCATATTCTATTTAGAAAAATTTTATGTCCCAAACATAATATATTCTAACATATTAACATATAAGTCCCAAACATGTTATGCTAGTTTATGAACAATATATGCTTGCACTTAAAAATATTGTGTTAAACAATTTGAGTTCCAAACATATAATTTTTACACCCAAACATATGAAAAACAGTATTTTTCGTCCGTGTAGACGGAAATCGATATTTCGATGTGGTACAAACGGAATGACAAATTTATTATACGCCGATCAATATATGGTGGTGGGTATCAAAATAAAATGAGAGGTCAACGTTTTTCTTCTGTTTCCTTCTTCATGCGCCACTCGATCCAAAAATAATCTGCCAAAATTTTAGGAAAATTTTACCAACAAAAAATATATACAAAATAATATACAAAATCTTATTTTGCAGTTTTTGATTTCTATAGAAAATTTTGTCAAAATTTTATTTCTATGGAAAATTTTGTCAACATTTTTTATACCCTTCACCACTACTGTGGTACAGGGTATAATAAGTTTGTGCATTTGTATGTAACGCCAAGAAATAATTGTCATAGACCCATCTTTTAGTATACCGATCGGCTTAGAATTAAATTCTGAGTCGATTTAGCGATGTCCGTCTGTCTGTCTGTCTGTCTGTCTGTCTGTTGATGTATTTTTGTGTGCAAAGTACAGCTCGCAGTTTTAGTCCGATTGTCCTAAAATTTGGTATAGGGTCCTGTTTCGGCTCAAAGACGATCCCTATTGATTTTGGAAAAAATCGGTTCAGATTTAGATATAGCTGCCATATATATATATATATATTTTTCACCGATCTGGTCATAATTGGCGTGTATATCAACCGATCTTCCTCAAATTCCGTACATCCGAATATTTTACGGGTCTCGAAAAACTTGCAAAATATCAGCCAAATCGGTTCAGATTTAGATATAGCTCGCATATATAGCTTTCGCCCGATTTACACTCATTTGCCCACTGAGGCCAAATTTTTGCTCCGATTTAGTTGAAATTTTGCACAGGGAGTAGAATTAGCATTGTAACTATGCGTGCCAAATTTGGTTGAAATCGGTTCAGATTTGGATATATCTCTCATATATAGCTTTCGCCCGATTTACATTCATATGACCATAGAGGCCAATTTTTTGCTCCGATTTAGTTGAAATTTTGCACAAGGAGTAGAATTAGCATTGTAACTATGCGTACAAAATTTGGTTGAAATCGGTTCAGATTTATATATTGGTCCCATACATATGTTTTTCTGATTTCGACAAAAATGGTCAAAATACCAACATTTTCCTTGTAAAATCGCCACTGCTTAGTCAAAAAGTTGTAAAAATGACTCTAATTTTTCTAAACTTCTAATACATATATATCGAGCGATAAATCATAAATAAACTTTTGCGAAGTTTCCGTAAAATTGCTTCAGATTTAAATGTTTCACATATTTATACCCTTCACCACTACTGTGGTACAGGGTATAATAAGTTTGTGCATTTGTATGTAACGCCAAGAAGGAGTAATCATAGACCAACCTTTTAGTATACGGATCGGCTTAGAATTAAATTCTGAGTCGATTTAGCGATGTCCGTCTGTCTGTCTGTCCGTCTGTCTGTCCGTCTGTCTGTCTGTCCGTCTGTCTGTCCGTCTGTCTGTCTGTCTGTCTGTTGATGTATTTTTGTGTGCAAAGTACAGCTCGCAGTTTTAGTCCGATTGTCCTAAAATTTGGTATAGGGTCCTGTTTCGGCTCAAAGACGATCCCTATTGATTTTGGAAAATATCGGTTCAGATTTAGATATAGCTGCCATATATATTTTTCACCGATCTGGTCATAATTGGCGTGTATATCAACCGATCTTCCTCAAATTCCGTACATCCGAATATTTTATGAGTCTCGAAAAACTTGCAAAATATCAGCAAAATCGGTTCAGATTTAGATATAGCTCCCATATATAGCTTTCGCCCGATTTACACTCATTTGCCCACAGAGGCCAATTTTTTGCTCCGATTTAGTTGAAATTTTGCATAGGGAGTAGATTTAGCATTATAGCTATGCGTGCCAAATTTGATTGAAATCGGTTCAGATTTATATATAGCTCCCATATATAGCTTTCGCCCGATTTACACTCATATGACCACAGAGGCCATTTTTTTACTCCCATTTAGTTGAAATTTTGCACAGGGAGTAGAATTAGCATTGTAGCTATGCGTGCCAAATTTGGTTGAAATCGGTTCAGATTTAGATATAGCTCCCATATATATGTTTTTCTGATTTCGACAAAAATGGTCAAAATACTAACATTTTCCTTGTAAAATCGCCACTGCTTAGTCGAAAAGTTGTAAAAATGACTCTAATTTTCCTAAATTTCTAATACATATATATCGAGCGATAAATCATAAATAAAATTTTGCGAAGTGTCCTTAAAATTCCTTCAGATTTAAATGTTTCCCATATTTTTATACCCACCACACCCTCAAAAAAATCGCTTTTCTAACATATGTTCCAAACATATTTTGCAGGAAGCACATATATTATTGGATATTGCCGAAACATTATTATGTTTTTTTTAATGTGAACATATTATATGTTTGGAAGCATTTTGAGCCCAAAAATATTATATGCTTGGAAGAATTTTCTCCCCAAGAAGATCGTGCTCATTCCCTCACATAATTTTCACTTCCACGAAATTTTTAGATCTTGGCACCTTTTTCTGTAATACAAATAATGTTGAAGAAATTATTGAATTTTATAATTTTTTTTAAATTTTACCTTTCGCCTGGACGGAGAATCGAACTGGGAACCATGCAATTTGTAAGCCAACACACTACCACTGGGATACGTAGCTGTTATAGTCACCAATAGACAATTATCGTTATAAGTTACATTTATATAGCATAGGTTTCAGCGCCCACGAGCCTAAGCAAACATAACATTATTTAACAGAAACATACATTTGTTGGCCACGTGGAGCAGTGGTTAGCATACATTCCGATTTCTTTTAACGAACCAAGAAAAAAAAATTGTGCCCATAATGCCAAAATGATAAACAAAACACATGTCCGCACATACATAAAATGCTGCTCTCAAGACGAAAACACATGCTGTTTTTTTTTCTTCAAATGTCTATTCTCTTGGTTCCGAATGTCTATTCCCTTTACTCCGAATACTCATTCTAATATTCAAATTAAATAATATTTAGACTTAAGCATATCAAATTTTTGGTCTTATCATAAAACAGTTTTCCGAAACAACATACAAGCGGTTTCACAGAAATTATGTTGATATCTTTCGTCAACCCTCCCAGTTTCCATCTCTATTTCTTTCTCTATACTCTCTCTGTCGCTCTCTGAATAAAATATCACAACATATATATGTTTATTCCAAATTTGTAAATTTTTTATAAAACATTCATGCCCCAAACATTATATATTATAACATATTAACATATGTGTCCCAAACATTTAGTATTAGTTTAGGAACATTACATGTTTGCACTTAAATATATTGTGTTTAAAAATTGTGCCCAAAACATATTTTGTTTATATCGGAACATAAGAAAAACATATTTTTCAAATAGTGCACCATAGAATGGTGACGGGGGTATAATAAGTTTGTCATTCCGTTTGTAACACATCGAAATATCGATTTCCGACTATATAAAGTATATGTATTCTTGATCAGGGAGAAATTCTAAGACGATATAACGATGCCCGTCTGTCCGTCTGTCTGTCTGTCTGTTGTAATCACGCTACAGTCTTCAATAATGAAGCAATCGTGCTGAGATTTTGCACAAACTCGTATTTTGTCTGCAGGCAGGTCAAGTTCGAAGATGGGCTATATCGGTCCAGGTTTTGATATAGTCCCCATATAAACCGACCTCCCGATTTGGGGTCTTGGGCTTATCGAAATCGTAGTTTTTATCCAATTTGCCTGAAATTTGAAATCTAGAGGTATTTTATGACCATAAAGAGGTGTGCCAAAAATGGTGAGTATCGGTCCATGTTTTGGTATAGCCCCCATATAGACCGATCTCCCGATTTTACTTCTTGGGCTTATAGAAACCGCAGTTTTTATTCAATTTACCTGAAATTGGAAATCTTGAGGTACTGTAGGACCACAAATACGTGTGCCAAAAATTGTGAGAATCGGTCCATATTTTGGTATAGCCCCCATATAGACCCATCTCCCGATTTTACTTCTTGGGCTTATAGAAACCGCAGTTATTATTCAATTCACCTGAAATTGGAAATCTAGAGGTATTGTAGGACCACAAATATGTGTGCCAAAAATTGTTAGTATCGGTCCATGTTTTGGTATGGTCCCCATATAAAAAGACGTCCCGATTTGGGGTTTTGAGCTTATAGAAACCGTAGCTTTTATCCAATTTGTCTGAAATTGGAAATCTAAAGGTATTTTAGGACCATAAAGAGGTGTGCCGAAAACGGTTAGTATCGGTCCATATTTTGGTATAGCCCCCATATAGACCGATTTCCCGATTTTACTTCTTTAGCTTCTAGAATCCGAAGTTTTTATCCTATTTGCCTGAAATTGGAAATCTAGAGGTATTTTCGGGTCATAAAGAGGTGTGCCGAAAACGGTGAGTATCGGTCCATATTTTAGTATAACCCCCATAAGAACGATCTCCCGATTTAACTCCTTGGGTTTCTAGAAACCGTAGTCTTTATCTGATTTGCCTGAAATTTGTAAATATTCTGGTATTTTAGGCTCACAAAAACGTGTATCGGATTAAGTTTTTATCGGTCCATTTGGTAATGCCACCATATAGACCGACTTCACTTCTGGAGGGTGTAGAAGGCGCACTGATCATGAAAATTGCTTGAAACTCTATGTAAAATTTACTTCTACAGATTTAAGATTTCAAATCAAGACGTTATTTTACAATTTTCTTGCACACTTACAAGGGATGCTAACGATTCCTCTAAAACTCGAACAAAAATGGTTCTTATAAATCCAGAATCTGATATAGTCCTCATAGGTGAAATACTTAAATTTATCTTCGGGAAGTGTCCTCAAGTCCTTAATCCCTCCTGACATTTCAAAGGAAACCCTAATATTTGGTTCATGGTGGTGGGTATTTAAGATTCGGCCCGGCCGAACTTACTGCTGTATATACTTGTTTTTATTAACATTGTGTTCCACCCTAGTGCATTAGCCGACTTAAATTTTGAGTCTGTAGATTATGTAGAAGTCTATCAAATTCTGTCCAGATCGAGTGATATTTAAATGTATGTATTTGGGACAAACCTTTATATATAGCACCCAACACATTTGACGGATGTGATATGGTATCGAAAATTTAGATCTACAAATTGGTGCAGGGTATAATACAGTCGGCCCCGCCCGACTTTAGACTTTCCCTACTAGCCCAATTCTGAATATTCCCTAGGGAATGTGTTCCCTGGGAATTCATTTTCCCCGGGAATAAAATCCTCCTATTCTAAACAGTAGGGGAAGGGAATAATATGGGAGAAATAATTCAGAGTATTTCGAAGTCAGCTGTTTTACTTAAACTGTTTTATTTTAATAAATTTTTAATATTAAAATTTTTAAATTGAAATTGTATTAAATTGATGTAAAAGTTGGGTTAAAAGCGAAAAACGACAAAAATGTTTAGTGCAGTGTTTATGGTAGTAGCTGAGAAGTGGCATATCAAAGTAACAAGGTCTAAAGGATAGAAAGGAGAAAGCTACGCGATGCCATTAACCCATTTGAGTTGCCTGAAACGTTGTAACTACATACTTGTACATGAAGAGGTTGTTACTTAATTCATGGGATTTATAGTGTTAAAGTGGCAGCCCGATTTGATTGGGACTCACTTAGACCATTCAGCCCATTGTGATACAATATTATAGGGTAAATAATCCAGCCTTCAAATACCTGTTGGATGTATTAGCAGCCCACAATCCACCTCACCGCAAGTCTTTTGGATTATCTCCACTAGTAAGATTCTTCTTACTTCGCTTCTTTATAAATGGTGGCTACCAAAAAGGGCGTAGGAAAAAAAGATCGAGACATATCTGTGGCCCAGAGTAGCCTGAACAAAGTTCATAAAGAAGTCATAATTATATTTAAAGAACACCTATGCCCGAATTGGATATATTTCATCAAAACGGAAGAAGAAAACTAGTAAATTTCTTCAGCTTTTTACGCCAAGGGGGATACATGTTCGCATTATTCCTCCTTTAAGAAACAAGCACCTACATTAAAACAGGAAGGGATATTATAGTTTAAATGTAAAACCTTTATTTTCTATATAAAAAATTTTTAAAATATGTACAGATCTGTGACCATGAGATGAGCATTCGGTAGTTGGATGCATCCCATCATCAGTTTTAATTTAAGGTTTTTACCGGAAATTACAGAAAAATGATGCATTTTGGTTACAACTCCCTTGATTTTTTTGGGGGGAATTATTCCCAAAAAAATGTTATCGTTTTTCCCTTTTTATTGTCATTTGTAATACCAATTTTTCCCCAAGGGAAAAATTTCCCATTTTCGAAGTTGGTTTAGAATAAGGGAAAAGGGAATAAAGAAAAATTCCCCAGGGAGATTTTGTTTAGCATAGGGGAACAGGGAATAGGGAAAAAATTCCCAGGGAGTTGTTATTGAGAATTGGGCTATACTTGTTTTTCTATAAAATTTAGTCAACATTTTATTTATATAGAAAATTTTGTCAAAATGTTATTTCTTTCGAAAATTTTGCCAAAATTTTATTTCTATCGAAAATTTTGTCAAAATTTTGTTTCTGTAGAAATTTTTTGTCAAATTTTATTTCTATAGAAAATTTTATCAAAATTATATTTGTAAATTTTATTTCTATTTTTTTCAAAAATTTTATTCCTATAAATAGATTTGTCAAGCTTTTTTTTGGTCAAAATTTTATTTCTATAGAAAATTTTGTCAAAATTTTATTTCTATAGAAAATTATGTCAAAATTTTATTTCTATAGGATATTATGTAAAAATCTTATATCTATAGAAAATGTTGTCAACGTTTTATATCTATACTAGCGTAACCCGGCCCGCTTCGCTGCGCCTTCCAAAGCGTATTTGGAGGAACATTTTGCGTTAACTTAGTCAACTATATCCTTCATGCTGAAAACAAATTCGAAAAGATTTCAATTCTTTTAAACACATCGGACTACTTGATTTTTCGTTTATAGGTACAAATACGGCGGGAGAGGGTGTACCCTTTCCTCCAAATTTTTTTAATAATGTGCTGTATTCAAGTAGTTGGACAATCGTCTATATTTCTTGTGAATTTTAAGTGGGGTTTGTCAAGGAAAGGTATCCTTCTCCTCAACATATCTGAAAATTAAGCACTATATTATAATAACATACAAAGAATTACTGTTTCCCATCCAATAAATCGGAAAAAGCAAAAGTAGTAAAAAAATTTACCACATTAACATTTGCTAAAAGGTTGGAAAATGATGCACCCTCTACGTTGGCTGCCAATTTCATGTAAATTTAAGTTCTTTACTAAAAAGAAGTCTGGCAGAAGCCTGTACAAAAATCATAAAATTATGTACCGAGTTCCCATTTACGGACAACCTTCTACTTTCAACTTAAGAAAAAAAAAACGGACAAAAGGAACCCTCTCTTTACTAAAATGAAGACTAAAAAGAAGTCTGGCAGAAGCCTGTACAAAAATCATAAAATTATGTACCGAGTTCCCATTTACGGACAACCATCTACTTTCAATTTAAGAAAAAAAAAAAAACGGACAAAAGGGAACCCTCTCCCCACCTTCGCTCCACTCCGACCTGATATCTGACTATCACGTACCCTATATTAATTTCGCAACTACTCAATGGTCCCTATAAATTCTATCGAAGTAAATCGATAAAGTTTACTTCAATTTTCCCCTTCCCCAACCAGATATCGAAAATTCATATACTAATTTAAAAATTATTTATAAATTTAATCACCTCCTGCCACGTCCCTGTAAATTTCAAGTAGATCGGAGATGTTTAAATTTTGCTCTATTGTTTTAAAGGGACCTCACTTTCCCCGATACAATATCGACACCCCTAACCTTCCCTGAAAATTCTTGAAACTTTCCTTCAAGTGTGGGGCAAGGAAGCTTGCCTCTTCGTTCATAACCTTGCCCCACTGCTTTTGTAAATTTCAAGAAAACTTACATTTTTTTGTAGTTTTAGAGGAGGACCTCCTCCCCGACCAAATGTCGAAAAGCGTATCTTTTGTAAACGTCCCAGAAAATGTCAAGCAAATTATAAGCCTAAAGGGGCGGCCTCTCTTCCGTCCAAATATCACAAAAGCAGGTATAAACTATTACGGTTGACGGAGGTTACGATCTCTCCCCAGTCCTCTGTAAATTTCAAGTAACTCGGTAAAGTTTAATTGTTTCTCTGTATGTACTTAAGAGAAGCGGATGTCTCCCTATGCCCTTTTATTTTTATTAAAAAATCAGGAACCTGATATAAATTTCGTAACCCATATTTTCTGTAAAATTTCAGTCGGGGGAGTTTAGTTTTATTTGAACTTTCAAAAAAACAAAATTTGGGCAAAGAGGTGGTCCCCCTCCCCGACCAAATATCGGAAAATAATGTAGCGGATATTTGTCTACATGCCAACCCCAACATTCAATGCAAATTTCAAACAAATCGCATAATTTTGTTCCAAGTTTCAAAAAGTAGGGCAAGGGGGAGGTCCCCCTCCCCATCCACATATGAAATCATCGGGTACCCCATATTAATTCCATAACCTCACCACATGTTCTCTGTAAATCTCAGATAATTTAGAGAATTTTAGTTTTTTCACTGTACTTTAAAAAAGTCGAACAAAGGAGAGGCCCCCCTCCGCCACCAAATATCGAAATAAAAAGTAGTGGATCTTTGTCTAGATGCCAACCCCAATCTTCAACGAAAATTTCAACCAAATCGGTCAACTTTGGGCCAATTTTCAAAAAGTCCGACAAAGGGGAGGTCCCCCTCCGCGACCAGGTGTCAAAAAATGAGGTACCCTATTTTCACCACATGAACGCCCCCTACGATCTCTGAAAGTTTCAAGTAAATCGGTTCAGCCGTTTCGGAGCCAACTCGGTACATACAAACAAACAAACAAATAAACAAACATAAATTGAATTTTATATATATAGATAAAATTTTGTAAAAATTTTATTTCTATTTCTGTAAAAAAAATTGTCAAAATTTTATTTCCGTGGTTAATACCTATGTCGATATCAATTTATGTCAAACATAACCATGTCACATTCTGAGGATCTTAATTTATTTGCCTACATATCAAATACATGGTCATATCATACTGCACGTAGTTTTATCACAAATCCACAAAATCCCATAGAGCATTGACATAATTTTACTATAGCATCTCTGTAGAAATTCTTCGTAAATTTCCCAGAAAAAACCAAACTCACCAAAACGGCCCAGCACGAATTTTTTAGTTTATCCAACTCTGTTAAAAAAGGAAACTTTTTAGAATGCATGAACGTTAAACATTTTTTCCCTAAAACTATTGAAAGAGATTATCATTTACACTTGTGTAACAATGAAGCGAATGTCAATGCCCATAGGGCCAGCACATCATTGGACTATGGTCTCAGGACAGTGGTAACAAGACTGAAAAAGCTATCAGATGGCCATTAAGTGAAGGTGTTCTAGGAGAAATCGTATCACAAATGAGTCTTTTTAATGTAGGCGAAGTAATTCTGGAGGGTTTGTTTGAAATTTGGTGGAATTACCAGAAGTTTTGCCAGGGCGATTCGTAAAGTTTTGGAATGTATATACAAATTTCTTTTCAGAAGAAGCCTTTACCATATATGAATGAAGGTTTGATAAATCGGATCTTCACTGCTCAAATTTCAAGGAGATACAAATTTCGGTATATAGAGTAGATCACTGTGAGTACCAGTATGTGCCACACCGAAGCGTTTCCTACTCAAGCATTCGCGATAATCTGTCCATACTACGGCTAAACACTTTTCTGATATAATCAAAATGTTCAAGAATATGTTTCTTGTAACAATGGATCTCCTGAGAAGTGGCATGTCTAACATTTGTTTTGCTATCTATTTGATGGTGCATTTGCGGAGTACTTCGGAGGCACTGTCGCATTTTTGAGGGCCTACTTTCAAGTTTAATTATTCCACACTATTTTGAGATATTTCTAAGATCCACATTCTAAGATCCAAGGATATTTCTAAGATCCAAGGATTCGCCAACTTCGGTGGAAATGTAATTAAAGGAGTTGCATGTCTGAGAGTATCAAAAGCCCCCGACTGATCAAGATCCGCGGGAACTGTACACCCAGAAAAGGAATATGATCACCTCAAATATGTTTCAAGAGCAAAATGTTATATGGTCACCATCCAAGAATAACTTTTTGCTCTTGAAACAAATTTGAGGTGATCATATTCCTTCTCTGGGTGGTACAGTTCCCGCGGATCTTGATCAGTCGGAGGCTTTTGATAAGAACAGTTTCCTGCAATAAAATACTGTTCCCCTTGGTTAAGACCTCGAAAGGTATATACTGTAACAGCATGAAAAATTTGTGGAGAAAAAAAATCTCTCTCATACTCACGAAGTAAACAATTCTGAACGACACACAAATGTTCATAACTCACGACTCACGAGAATGTTTGTGGTGTCTTCACTACAAACCTAGTAATTCTTCTTAGTCAATATTAACGATCCTTATCACAATACAAGTCCCATGACCCGAAAAGGAGGTTCGCAGAGATATGGGACATTAAAACATCTTTCTACTTGCAGTCAGATGATTATAGTTCTGCTTGATGCTTAAAGGGTGATACGGTCAAGGGAAAACGCATGTAAATCGGTGAAATCGTTTATTTAAAAAATCAAATTAAATTTCTTTTTCAAGTTCAATTTGTATAAAATTCAGGAAAAATATTCAGTTAGGCTTTCGCTTTTCCAAATGCGAATTGCCGGGCCTCACGCTTGACACCTGCCATCAGATTTTGTACAGCAACCTTGTCCACCTTTTTCGCCGCAGAAAGCCAGTTTGCCTTGAACTGCTGATCGTCCTTAGCAGTTTTTTTGTCTTCTTTAGGTTCCGCTTGACAATAGCCCAGTATTTCTCAATTGGGCGGAGCTCTGGCTTGTTGGGAGGGTTCTTGCCCTTGGAAACCACCTGCACGTTGTTGGCGGCGTACCACTCCATGGCCTTTTTACCGTAATGGCAAGATGCCAAATCCGGCCAAAACTGTACGGAACAAGGCAGCAGACGTTTATTCAAACACTCTTTCACGTAAATTTCTTGGTTGACAGTCCCGGAAGCTATGAAAATGCTGCTTTTCAAGCCACAGGTACAGATGGCTTGCCAAACCAGATATTTCTTTGCGAACTTTGACCTTTCTTTTGCGAACTTTCACCAGATCCACAACTGAGACCATAAAGCCTACATTTCATGTCTACCATTCCACGATTTACATCTTCAGATTTACTAGTTCACCCTTCGGCCTTAGGGTCTACACCACCTCTAACATAGAACTTCGGCGCTACAGTTTCGACTCTGAGGCCTTCGTAGAGCTGCAAAACCAACGATAGTTTTATTATTAAGGTACCAATGATATTTATTTGCCGATAGCGATACTATCGAAGAAACCCAGATCACTAAAAAATACCGGCCATGCTATGTACTAACCGCTGAAACCTTGGGCCTACGCTTCCATCACTGATATCTTTGCGGGTCCTATTTCACCACTGAGACCTTCGAGCATATAGTTCCACAACTCCCACTCCCGACTTTCGAGCCTACAGATCCATGATTGAGACCTTCGAGCCTCTAGTTCACCATTTTGGCATTCGAGCCCACAGATCAACCACTGAAGTCATTGAGCCAAGAGCTCAACAACTGAGACTTTTTAGGCTACAGTTCCATCATTGCAACCATTGGACCGACACTTCCACAACTTAGATACATTTCCACGACCTATAGTTGATCAGTGAGGTCTCCAAGCCTACAGTTTCACCACTGAGACCTTCGGAGCGACACTTCCACCCCTTACATTGTTTTGGGATACAGCTCCATAACTGAGAGTTTTGAACATACACTACCGTGGCTGAAACCTTCGAGCCTACAATTCCATAACTGAGGCATTTAAGACTATTCGGACCGACACTTCCACCCCTTAGAATTTTGGGGTACAGTTCCATTATTGAGAGCATCGAACATACACCACCACGACTGAAACCTACAAGTCTACAATTCCACCACCGAGTTCGAAGAACTACAGTTCCACAGCTGAGATTTTCTAGCCTACAGTTTCATGACTGAGACCTTACAGCCTACAATTCCATAACTGAGACTTTTAAGACTATTCCGACCGACACTTCCATCCCTTAGATTTTTGGGATACAGTTCCATTATCGAGAGCATCGAACATACACCACCACGACTGAAACCTACAATTCTACAATTCCACCCCCCGAGATCGAAGGACTACAGTTCCACAGCTGAGATTTTCGAGCCTACAGTTCCACGACAGAGACCTTCGGACCGACACTTCCACCCCTTAGATTTGTGGGATACAGTTCCATTATTGAGAGCATCGAACATACACCGCCTCGACTGAAACCCACAAGTCTACAATTCCATCACCGAGTTCGAAGGACTACAGTTCCACAGCTGAGATTTTCGAGCCTACAGATCCACGACTGAGACCTTCGGACCGACACTTCCACCCCTTAGATTTTTGGGATACAGTTCCATTATTGAGAGCATCGAACATACACCACCACAACTGAAACCTACAAGTCTACAATTCCACCACCGAGTTCGAAGGACTACAGTTCCACGACAGAGACCTTCGGACCGACACTTCCACCCCTTAGATTTTTGGGATACAGTTCCATTATTGAGAGCATCGAACATACACCACCACGACTGAAACCTACAAGTCTACAATTCCACCACCGAGTTCGAAGGACTACAGTTCCACAGCTGAGATTTTCTAGCCTACAGTTTCATGACTGAGACCTTAGAGCCTACAATTCCATAACTGAGACTTTTAAGACTATTCCGACCGACACTTCCATCCCTTAGATTTTTGGGATACAGTTCCATTATCGAGAGCATCGAACATACACCACCACATCTGAAACCTACAAGTCTACAATTCCACCTCCGAGTTTGAAGGATTACAGTTGCACAGCTGAGATTTTCGAGCCTACAGCTCCACCACTGAGACCTTCGGACCGACACTTCCACCCCTTAGATTTTGGGATACAGTTCCATTATTGAGAGCATCGAACATACACCGCCTCGACTGAAACCCACAAGTCTACAATTCCATCACCGAGTTCGAAGGACTGCAGTTCCACAGCTGAGATTTTCGAGCCTACAGATCCACGACAGAGACCTTCGGACCGACACTTCCACCCCTTAGATTTGTGGGATACAGTTCCATTATTGAGAGCATCGAACATACACCGCCTCGACTGAAACCCACAAGTCTACAATTCCATCACCGAGTTCGAAGGACTACAGTTCCACAGCTGAGATTTTCGAGCCTACAGATCCACGACTGAGACCTTCGGACCGACACTTCCACCCCTTAGAATTTTGGGATACAGTTCCATTATTGAGAGCATCGAACATACACCACCACGACTGAAACCTACAAGTCTACAATTCCACCACCGAATTCGAAGGACTACAGTTCCACAGCTGAGATTTTCTAGCCTACAGTTTCATGACTGAGACCTTAGAGCCTACAATTCCATAACTGAGACTTTTAAGACTATTCCGACCGACACTTCCATCCCTTAGATTTTTGGGATACAGTTCCATTATCGAGAGCATCGAACATACACCACCACGACTGAAACCTACAATTCTACAATTCCACCCCCCGAGATCGAAGGACTACAGTTCCACAGCTGAGATTTTCGAGCCTACAGTTCCACGACAGAGACCTTCGGACCGACACTTCCACCCCTTAGATTTGTGGGATACAGTTCCATTATTGAGAGCATCGAACATACACCGCCTCGACTGAAACCCACAAGTCTACAATTCCATCACCGAGTTCGAAGGACTACAGTTCCACAGCTGAGATTTTCGAGCCTACAGATCCACGACTGAGACCTTCGGACCGACACTTCCACCCCTTAGATTTTTGGGATACAGTTCCATTATTGAGAGCATCGAACATACACCAACACAACTGAAACCCACAAGTCTACAATTCCACCACCGAGTTCGAAGGACTACAGTTCCACGACAGAGACCTTCGGACCGACACTTCCACCCCTTAGATTTTTGGGATACAGTTCCATTATTGAGAGCATCGAACATACACCACCACATCTGAAACCTACAAGTCTACAATTCCACCCCCGATTTTGAAGGATTACAGTTGCACAGCTGAGATTTTCGAGCCTACAGTTCCACGATTGAGACCTTCGGACCGAAACTTCCACCGCATAGATTTTTGGGATACAGTTCCATTATTGAGAGCATCGAACACACCGACACTTCCACCCCTTAGATTTTTGGGATACAGTTCCATTATTAAGATCATCGAACATACACCACCTCGATTAGAACCCACAAGTCTCCAATTCCATCCCCGAGCTCGAAGGACTATAGTTCCACAGTGAGATTTTCGACTCTACAGTTCCAGTGGTGGAACTGGCGGTCCGAAGGTCTCAGTGGTGGAACTGTGAAGGTCACTTAGATTTTTGGGATACAGTTCCAGATCTGAGCATTTTGAGCATACACTTCGACGATTGAAACGTTCGAGCGTAATGAGCCCTTCGAGCCTAAAGTTCCACCACTGAGTCCTTCAGACTGACATTTTCACAACTTTGCAATATAGTTCCAAGGTATAGTACTTCAACAAACAGTTCCACGACTGAAACCTTCGAGCTTTTTGTCCCACCACTGAGACCTTCGAGCCAACAGTTCCACCACTGAGTCCTTCGAGACTGCGAGTACAGTTCTACAATTGAAACTTTTAAGCCTACAGTTCCACCACAGAGACTTTCGAACCTACAATTCCATCACTTAAATTTTTGGGATACAGTTCCACAACTGAGACTTTCCAGTGCACATTTCCCCCACTGAGACCTTCGGACACATCCATCATTCAAGTTTTTGGGATACACTTCCACGACTGAAACCTACCATTACAATTCCATCACTGTGAATTTGGGGAGGCAATTCCACTACAGCGGCATTCGAATCGGAATTTTACCATTGAGATTTTTGAACCTATGTTACAACGAGCAATCCACGAAAAACGTCTTATAAACTTCCGATCATCAACGTTTTCTGATCAATTACTAATCGGCGATAATGGGAAAAATCTGTTGGAATCGGCTATCAGAAGGAGGTCCCTTGCCATTGAACTTCATTGATAAGAGAGAAACTCACCTACCTAGTGGGGCATTAAAATGAAATGAATAGCGAGAGTGACCTTAAAATTATCGGGCAGCCCCTATATCTAACCTAACCTATTCAAACAACTGGACCATGAAGAGGTCTCCAACTCCTGGTCGCCTACTAATACACAATTCCCAATCATCTATAAATCGACGACTACAAAAGCACCTGCCCTCGACCCACCGAAGAGTGAGGAGTTAATTTTGGCATGAGTCTTTAAGGAGTCCCTGGAAGCGACCCCACGTTCAATAGCCGTCAAGGAACCTCAATTAAAGGGATCCACTGTGGTGCAATGGTTAGCATGTCCGCCTTGCATAACCTAACCTAACCTACAGAGATATGATTAGGTTAGGTTAGGGGCAGCCCGATGTATCAGGCTCACTTAGACTATTCAGTCCATTGTGATACCACAGTGGTGAACTTACAGAGATATAAACACTTAATTTTTATACCGTCTTACAGTTTATCCGAATATTATCTGACTATTCGCCGAGGGTATAAAATTTGCTCCGAAACAAAGTGGATCATTTTCGACACATATCCATCCATCCATATTCGTCTATATCTCGACCGAAAATGCGATTACTACTTGTACCCAACATTTCATCCAGCTGTTTACACGGTTAAACAGTGCCAGCCAGCAAATTACTGTGGCATTTGGCTCGTGGTATTGGTCACATCGCATACATGGGTAATAAATTTATCACACACTCAAAGTCGAAAGGATACCCAGCACTGCAAACAGCAACAACATGAACATCAACAGTCACAGCAGCATCAATGGCCACAACTCATGGCATAGCACGGAAATAATCTCAAGGGGTTGCAGATGCAGAGCGAAAACGAAAAAAAAAGAGGAAAGCGACCAACACATGGTACGATCACGTCTCTGTAAATGGAGAGATGGAAAACTCTTTTTCGAAGGAAATATGGCAACCAAATGGAAACTTTGAATGCCAAGAGGGGTTTAAGTGAAAATTTATTGCATGAACTTTATTAAGAGTGAATGAACGAAGTTGGAAGGAAAAAAAATCAGAGTTCATAAAAGGTTAGGAGAACAGGCCACAACATGTCTCACAGGCATGTAATTGCAGTTTGAAGTTTTTTTTTTTTTTTTTTTTTTGCAAAGGCCACATTTTAAGGCAAAGACAAATGGCTTAATTACAAGAGCAAAGCCAAAGAAGACAAATGTCTTACTTTTCACTGCAACAGGAAATGGGTTAAAGGATCTTTTATTGAAGATCTTCTGCACTGATAGAAAAAGCTTTGGTATACCGCAATGCCTCATTCAAATTGAGCCAACTACACAAATTCGTAAACATAACGAAATTTTCCATTATTATAATGAACTTTCTGTGAAACAATGAAATGTTTCGTACTATTAATGAAAATGTTCATTGTCGTAATGAAAATATTTCGTATAGCAGGAGGAATGGTGGACTAAGGATCGTATGAACTTGAGAAAGAAATCGAGGAAATTGTATAATGCTGCTAGAAAAAAGGCTACAAAACAGTTAAGGAACGGATAGAGGGAATATTACTATATTCGAAATTGCAAGATTTCGTTAGGCGATATTTTCAAATTTAAATTTCAGAAACGTAGTTCTCTTCAATAAGAAGTTCAAATACAAATAGAATTTAAGTCCGATAGTATCCCAATTTTTTTAAGAAAAATAAATTCTTGCGATTTTCGATTCCGAATATGGGAACATGGGGAATAAGACTGCTTAGGTTAAAGTGGCACCCCGATTAATTTTCAGGCTCACTTAGACTATTCAGTCCATTGTGATAAGACTGCTTGAAAGAGTATGAAAACGAAACAAGGAAGGCGAAAAAGAGTGACTTTATTCGTGTGGTAGAAGAACTACCTAACATAAAGGATACAGTAAGAGACCACAAAGGTTTTTTCCCAAGCAGCCAAAGTTTACTGGGCAGAGGGCAGGTGGTAGCTGGACCGAATCACCAGAAGAAACAATAGACTTGTTACTGGGAGCACATTTTCCAGAGGCTGAGATAAACAAGGCATCAATCATAAGTGGTTTAAAGACCACAAAAGAAGAAATCCTTTGGCGGGAGTTCCAAAACTTAGACCTTCGAGCCTGCATTCCAACGACCTACAACTCGAAAACCTTTGGATCGACACTTCCACCACGTGGTGTTTTGGAATACAATTGAGAGCTTCGAGCATACATTTCCACAACTGAAACCTTCGGGCCCACAGTTCCACAAATGCGTCCTTTGAGCCTACAGTTCCACAAGTGAGACCTTCGCACGGACAATTCCATCACTTTGATTTTTGCGATACAGTTACATGAGTGAGAGCTTCGAACATGCACTTTCACGACTGAAACATACAGTTCCACCGATGAGACCTTCGAGCCTACTATTTCCATGACAAAGAGCTCCGAGCATTCACTTCCACGACGACTAAAACCTTCGGGTCTATAGTTTCATCACTGAGCAGCAGGACTACGAAAGTGTTTTGTCCAAGCAGCCAAAGTTTACTGGAAAATTACAGAGGGCAGATGATAGCTGGACCGAATCACCAGAAGAAACAATAGACTTGTTACTGGGAACACATTTTCCACAGAGTGAGATTAACAAGGCACCAGTCCCATGTGGTTTTAAAGACCACGTAGGGGCAAAAGAAGAAATCATTTGGGGGAAGTTCCAAAACTTAGACCTTCAAGCAAAGGTCTACAACTTGAAAACCCTCGGATCGACAGTTCTATCACTTAGATTTTTGGGATACAATTGCACGACTGGAAGCTTCGAGCATACACTTCCACGACTGAAATATTCCACAAATGCGACCTCCGAGTCTACAGTTTCAAAAGTGCGACCTTCGCACCGACACTTCCATCACTTAGATTTTTGTGATACAGTTACATGACTGAGAGCTTCGAACATGCACTTTCACGACTCAAACATACAGTTCCACCGCTGAGGCTTTCGAGCGTACAATTTCCACAACACAGAGCTCCGAGCATTCCACGACGACTGAAACCTTCGAGCCTATAGTTTCACCACTGAACAGTAAGACTACGAAAATGTTTTATCCACACAGATAAAATATTTCTACAGAGCGCAGATGGTAGCTGTACCGAATCACCGAAAGATACAATAGATTTGTCACTGGGAACACATTTTCCAGAGGGTGAGATTAACAAGGCAACAGGGAGCCACCGTGGTGCAATGGTTAGCATGCCCGCCTTAACAAGGTCGGCGCTACACTACGTAGACATTAAGAAATCTACATGACATACGGGGAACATGCATTGGCGGTTTTTCTGGATATTGAAGGCGCCTTCAATAATACGAGAATCGAAAGGGTATTACTTGCATTAGAAAGCAATAGTGTGAGTGCTTTGTAATAGACTGGCCTTCATATTGGTTACTCATAGTAGATGAGATTGTGAGTTTTCTACACAGCAAAGGGGCATACGTCAATGATGCGGATGATATTATTATAACGGTTTCTGGCAAATTTCTGGACCCGAGCTCTGATATGAGTGAGGTTGTACAAATTCTATTCGACAGGAAAAGTAAGTAATGGTTTGGGTGTTAACTCAAAGAAAACGGAGCTAGTGCTCTTCATTAGGGAAGAAAAACCACCGGTTATAAGGACCCACAATTTCAAGAAACTGGATTGAGTCTCTCAAAATCGGCTAAGTACTTGGGAGTTGTATTAAACTATAGACTAAACTGTCTATATATCCACCACTAAGACCTTCGAACTACAGTTCTACGCCTTAGGGCTTTGAGTATACACTTCCACGACCGACATATTCAAGCTCGAAAGTCTCAGTTTTGAGCCTATAGTTTCAAACTTCAGCCGGCCGACACTTCCGCAATTTAATTTTTTTGAGATACAGCTCTACCACTGAGGCCTTCGAACCGACAGCTTCACCTCTCAGATCTTCGAGTCTACAGTCCACAACTGATATATCAAGCGTACCATTCCACCACTAAGACATTCCGACCTTCATTTCCACCATTGAGATCTTCGGCATTTCCACCATTGAAACCTTTGAAACTGCAGTTCCACCACTGAGACCTTTGGACCTATACTTCAACCACTTATATTTTTTTGGATACAGTTCCACGACTGAGACCTTTTAATGTACAATTCCACCAGTGAATCCTTCGAGCCTCTAGTTCCACAATTGTGACCTTCGCACTGATACTTCCACCACTTAGATTTTTGAGATACAGTTCTATAACTGAGACTTTGTAACAGAACGAAAAACATTTTTGTATTGTATTCGTCCTTACATAGATTTAATTGATTGTGCCTCATGTTGTATAATATAGAGGCACACGCCTTGTGTGGCCACATACCCACTGCTCTACTCTCCAGTGCAGTCTGGGTGGGTATGGGAAAAATATTTATAAGGCAATCTGACAACATTTATTTTAGCGTGCTATGAGTATAATTCCCATATACGTCGTGGCTGTGGGAGAATATAAACTCAGGGTTTTTGGGCAACATGAAGGAGACCCTAAAGCCGAAGGGTATTGAACACGACGAGTGGCACGACCGCAGTCAGTTCACACTAAGCGACAGGAACTCTACCACAGCACTAAGTGTTTCGGCAATAAGCTTGCTTCCGCACTAATAGCTTCGGCTATTAGCTTGCTTCCGCACTAGTAGCTTCGGCTATTAGCTTGCTTCCGTACTAATGGTTTCCCGACGATTAGCTTGCTTCCGCACTAATCGTTTGCCGACGATTAGCTTGCTTCCGCACTAGTAGCTTCGGCTATTAGCTTGCTTCCGCAGTAATTGTTTTGGTAATTAGCTTGCTTCCGTACTAATCGTTTCCCGACGATTAGCTTGCTTCCGCACTAATAGCTTCGGCTATTAGCTTGCTTCCGCACTAGTAGCTTCGGCTATTAGCCTGCTTCCGCACTAGTAGCTTCGGTTAATAGCTTGCTTCCGCACTAATGGTTTCCCAACGATTAGCTTGCTTCCGCACTAATAGCTTCCGCACTAATCATTTCCCGGCGATTAGCTTGCTTCCGCACTAATAGCTTCGGCTATTAGCTTGCTTCCCCACTAGTAGCTTCGGCCATTAGCTTGCTTCCGCACTAATCGTTTCCCGACGATTAGCTTGCTTCCGCACTAATAGCTTCGGCTATTAGCTTGCTTCCGCACTAATAGCTCCGGCTATTAGCTTGCTTCCGCACTAATAGCTCCGGCTATTAGCTTGCTTCCACTAGTAGGTTCGGCAAGTAGTTTGTAGTTTTGTTACTAACCTAACAACGAATCAACACCGAATCGCCACATCACCCGGATTGTCAATATTCACTATCAACACTTAATTGCCGCACCACCCGAATCATCAACCGAATCAACAACCGAACCATCAACCGCATAGTCACCGACGCCGAATCGTCAACGACAATCTCGAACCATCAACCGAATAGTCAACGACGCCGAATCGTCATCGACAGTCCCGAACCATTAACCGAATCACTATCCGATCGTCACCGAACAATCACCGACACCATATCAACGACTTTAGCCGAACCAAATCGTCAACAACCGATCCGCCGATCCGGACGACCACTGGTCTACCTCAGCCGACGACAAAACCACATTACAACTTTCGAGCCTACAGTTCCAGGATAATGGTGTCAAGCTAATTTCTGGACCTGATCTCCGATGAGTGACGCTTTACAATAGCTATCCGACTGGGCAAGAAACTGTGGTTTGAGTGTTAACCCAAAGAATATGGAGCTAGTAAACTTCACTAGTGGATGAAAAACCATCGTGTATAAGGACCCACAATTTCAAGGAATTGAGTTGGCGAAGTACTTAGTTGTCAGTTGTCTTAGACTCCAGACTAAACTGGCTAGAAAATACAATACATACGCGGCAAAGCGCAAAAATCTGTGTGGGGACAAAGCCTTTCCTCCTTCACTGCCAGTTTAGAGCAGTTATAAGACCAGTAGATACCATGTCTGGTGGACCATTACTAGCCATCGAAATCATATAAAGAACTTCAACAGAATAAACAGGAAGGCTCTGACTTACATGACTGTTGCAATGAGAACAACAGCGATTGCAGTTCTGGAGGTATTGACGGGAGTCTGCCCACTTGAAATGCATATCAGGAAAACAGCTGAGATGGTTCTCATGAGACTGAGAACCCACTTGATTCATGGGATTGAAGAACTGGAACTGGCTTGGAGAATTAAGAGCCTGGACTCACTTGGAAGCGCAGATTGCAGACACGTGGAATTCGTTGCTTCAGTTGGGCAAGATATGAGGACAGACTGAAGGTACTGATGAGAGTCCGCCCACTTCATTAATGAAACTGCAAAGCCTGGGCTCGCTTGGAAAAGCGGATTTGAGACCCGTTGCTTCAGTTGGGCAAGATATGAAGACATTGATGGCAGCTTGCCCACTTGATTCATGAGAATGAAGAGCCTGGATTCGCTTGGAAACGCGGATTGCTGATACACAGAATTCGTTGCTTCAGTTGGGCAAGACGTCTTCATGTGATGACTGGCGGAATTTATTCATGAGACTGAAGAGTCTGCACTGGCTTGGAAACGCGGATTGCTGATACACAGAACTCAATGCTTCAGTTGGGCAAGATATGAGGAAAGACTATATGGTGACTGGAGGTATTGATGGAAGTCCGCCCACTTCATTCATGAGACTGCAAAGGCTGGGCTCGCTTGGAAACGCGGATTTCAGAAACGCAGAACTCGTTGCTTCAGTTTGGTACTTTACGAAGACATTGATGGCAGTCTGCCCACTTGATTCATGAGACTGAAGAGGCTGGATTCGCTTGGAAACTCGGATTACTGACACCCATAATTCGTTGCTTCAGTTGGGCAAGACATGAAGACAGACTATGTGATGACTGGCGGAATTTATTTATAAGACTGAAGAGCCTGTACTGGCTTGGAAACCCGGATTTCAAGCACGCAGAACTCGTTGCTTCAGTTGGGCCAGATATAAAGACAGTGATGGCAGTGTCCCAATTGATTCATGAGACTGAAAAACCTGGATTCGCTTGGAAACGCGGATTGCTGACACACAGAATTCGTTGCTTCAGTTGGGCTAGACATGAAGACAGACTATGTGATGACTGGCGGAATTTATTTATAAGACTGAAGAGCCTGTACTGGCTTGGAAACGCGGATTGCAAACACACAGAATTCGTTGCTTCAGGTGGACAAGATATGAGAACAGACTATATGGTGATTGAAGGAATTGATTAAGGGACTGGACTCGCTTGGAAATGCAGATTGCAGACACGCAGAATTCGTTGCTTCAGTTGGGCAAGATATGAGGAAAGACTATATGGTGACTGGAGGTATTGATGGGAATCCGCCCACTTCATTCACGAGACCGCAAAGCCTGGGCTCGCTTGGAAACGCGTATTTGAGACATGCAGAACTTGTTTGTTTCAGTTGGGTACTTTACGAAGACATTGATGGCAGTCTGCCCACTTGATTCATGAGACTCAAGACCCTGGATTAGCTTGGAAACGCGGATTGCTGACACACAGAATTCGTTGCTTCAGTTGGGTAAGATATAAAGACAGACTATATGATGACTGGAAGAATTTATTCATGAGACTGAAGAGCCTGCACTGGCTGGGAAACGCGGATTACAGACACACAGAACTCATTGATTCAATTGGGCAAGATATGAGGACAGACTATATTGAGACTCAACATGAATATGAGGGCAAGTTGAAATCGATTAACCCAAGTATAGAGGATCGGGAAGAAAGGCGCATACATTTTGGAGATCTGCAAATGCATACAGATAGTTCGAAAATGCATGAAGGCACTGACAGTGATAGTTACTGCGAAGAGTTGGGGATTAGATAAGATGGACAGCGGATGCAGTATTATTCAGGCAGAGGACATCGATATCCGCTTCTTCATCGACAGGCAGGCTGCAATAAAGGCATCGGTCAATCCGAATATAATGTCAGGGGTAGTCAGCAGCTGTCGAATAGACCTTAGAGCTCTCACTGAACTGCAAATATTACTATGTGCTGGGTACCTGTACATTATGGATGAATGGGCAATGAGGAGGCAGATGTGATGGCTGAAGAAGGCGCACGGACTGCGAGCAAACCAAATTGATATGGGACGGCCAGAGTAGTAAGAACTTTGAATTTGTGTGAGACCATTACAGCGAAGGGAGCCGCCATGGTGCAATGGTTAGCAAGCCCGTCTTGCATACAAAAGATCATGGCTTCAATTCCATCACCAAAAAGATTTTCAGCGGAGTATTGATTTCTGAGTGCTTTAAAGCTTCGTTACTGGGTTACGGACTCGTCTATAATTTTTCATTGGGTTAAATACGAGCAGCACTCCATGACAATAGAGAAATTTAACACTGTCAGAGCCTGAAATAATGGACTCGCTCTATACCTAATCTAACCTAACTTATTATAGCAAACAACTTACCGGTGTTGAATATGGATGCGCTGTCAATCGTATACCATCCGCCTCCAGATGCCTTTTGACCAATGCCTCCAATTCCTTCATGGTTGTTGGTGTATCACATTCTGTTGCCAAAATCTCATTACTGCTACTCAATGCCTTCGGATCATTGATCATTACATAGACCAATGCGGCACCTTTCTCACGCAAAGTCCTTACACTCTTCAACAGTTTACTCCGATGTTGGGCACTGTCCACACCTATGGCATCCAGATCGATTTCCCCAATCTGCTTACATATCTCCAACTCATCGTAGCCATTTTCTAGAAAACTTTCCGCATATTGTTGCAGGCCCAATGCCCGAAGCCATTCGCAAACGATGTTATTATGCGGCATATTTTCGTATCACGTGATATGTGGTGGTGGCATAAAATCGAGAGGAGCAAAACTGACCTTTGGCACCTTGAGTGCGGATTTCAATTTCGTTGTATTCGCTGTTGATGAAGTCGATGATGAGGCGGTGGAATTTGTCGGAGTCGCCAAGCTGCCGGCATTCGATGCAGCCGAAGCTGCTGTTGCAATGTGACCCACTAGAGGTGTAGCGGAATCATTGGCATGTGTGGCGGATGTCGTTGTTGAAGCTGTTTGAGCTGTTAGGCTATTGGTTGGCGCCGTTGCCTTCATATCATCGATTTGTTAGGGATCACGTTAGTGAAGATGTGCGAGAGATGTACTTGGATAACGTTCAGTTAGTCGGTGAACTGTAAGAAAAGAAGGTATAGGAGGGAATTTAAAGCGCACGAAATTTTCATTTTTATTTTTAAATATATATAAGAATAAAATTAAGGAACATTTTTTTATTGGGACAAATGGAAAAATACATAAGCAATCCTTTGAAGGATTGACGATCATTTCTTACATCATTTTAAAGGAGACACTATGCCGATCCTTATACAGAACTATACCTACTGTCAACTACAATCTTTTAAATGTAGCATTTGCTTATAAAAAATATGAAAATGCATAAAACTTCGTCTTAATTTGCCATTGAATTGCAGCAGCCAGCCAATAATGGATTCGTTTAGCCATCGATGAAAAATTTTGAAACACGTATGCTACTCTTCTGCCCGGTATTGTCTCTTCACCTTGTTTTACCATTTTTGATTAAGATTTCAAGATCATCTGTTCCTTGGATTGGAAGAATTCTTGCAGTTTTGGTAGATCAACTATATAAAAATAACATTTTGGAAAAAGTTTCTATAAAAAAATTGAGAACTTTTTCTATAAAAATAAAATTTTGACTAAAATTTTGAGAATATTCTTTAGAAATAAAATTTTGATAACATTTTCTATAGAAATAAAATTTTAACAAAAATTTCTATAGAAATAAAATTTTGACATAAATTAATATAGAAATAAAAAGTTGACAAAATTTTTTATAGAAATAAAATTTGGACAAAATTTTTTATAGAAATAAAATTTTGACAAAATTTCCTATAGAAATAAAATTTTGTCAAAATTTGCTATAGAAATAAAATTTTTACAAAATTTCTATATAAATAAATTTTGACAAAAAGTTCTATCAAAATAAAATTTTGACAAAAATTGCTTTAGAAATAAAATTTTGATAATATTTCCAATAGAAATAAAATTCTGACAAAATTTTCTATGGAAATTAAATTCTAACAAAATTTTCTATACAAATAAAATTTTGAAAAAATGTTCTATAGAAATAAAATGTTGACAAATATTTCTATAGAAATAAAATTTTGACAATATTTCCAATAGAAATAAAATTTTGACAACATTTCCTATAGAAATAAAATTTTGACAACATTTCCTATCGAAATAACATTTTGACAAATTTTTCCATAGAAATTAAATTTGGACAACATTTTCTATATAAATATATTTTGACAAAAATTTCTATAGAAATAAAACTTTGACAACATTTCCTATAGAAATAAAATTTTGAAAATTTTTTCTATAGAAATCAAATTTTGACAAAATTTTCTATAGATATAAAATTTTCTATAAAAATAAAATTTTGACAAACATTTTTACAGAAATAAAATTCTGACAACATTTTCTATAGAAATAAAATCTTGACAAAATTTTCTATCAAAATAAAATGTTGACAAAATTTTCTATAGAAATGAAATTTTGAAAAAATTTTGTGTAGAAATCAATTTTGACAAAATTTTTTATAGAAATAAAATTTTAAAAAAAATTTCCATAGAAATAAAATGTTGACAAAATTTGCTATAGAAATAAATTTTTTACAAAATTTTCTATAGATATAAAATTTTGATAAAATTTTCTATAGAAATAAAATTTTGACAAAATTTTCTATAGAAATAAAATTTTAGCAAAATTTTCTATAACAATAAAATTTTGACAAAATTTTCTATAGAAATAAAATAAAATAAAATATAAATAAAATTTTGAATTTTCTATAGAAATAAAATTTTAACAAAATTTTCTATACAAATGAAATTTTGGCAAAATTTTCTATACAAATAAAATTTTTACAAAATTTTCTATAGATATAAAATTTTGATAAAATTTTCTATAAAAATAAAATTTTTGTTGTTTTTTATTTCAGCTTAAAACCATACATTGACTAAACTACAAGAGTAGCTTAACCAACGGAGGAAAAGAATGTTTGTCAAATTTATTTGGGCAAAGCCCTATAGACTGCAAGATGGTTGGATGGACGCACGTTTCGGAATTACCACATTCCTCATCAGCATCCTCTACTTGCAGCAAAACTATCAACCAATTATCAGAATAAATTCGGAGGGTTCAAGTGTGGTTTTTGTTGGGTTTAATAAACTGCCTGAATTTATTCTGATAATTGGTTGATAGTTTTGCTGCAAGTAGAGGATGCTGATGAGGAATGTGGTAATTCCGAAACGTGCGTCCATCCAACCATCTTGCAGTCTATAGGGCTTTGCCCAAATAAATTTGACAAACATTCTTTTCCTCCGTTGGTTAAGTTACTCTTGTAGTTTAGTCAATGTATGGTTTTAAGCTGAAATAAAAAACAACAACAATGCTTAAAGAACAAAACCAACAATAACAAAACAAAAAAAAAATTAAATTTTGACAAAATTTTCTATAGAAATAAAATGTTGACAAAATTTTCTATAGAAATAACATTTTGACAAAATTTTCTATAGAAATAAAATTTTGACAAAATTTTCTATAGAAATAAAATGTTGACAAAATTTTCTATAGAAATAAAATTTTAACAAAATTTTCTATGGAAATTATAGAAATACAATTTTGGCAAAATTTTTTTATAGAAATAAAATTTTGGCAAAATTATCTATACAAATAAAATTTTAACAAAATTTTCTATAGAAATCAATTTTGACAAAATTTTCAATAAAAATAAAATTTTGACAAAATTTTCTATGGAAATAAAATTTTAGCAAAATTTTCTATAGAAATAAAATTTTTGCAAAATTTTCTATAGAAATAAAATTTTGACAAAATTTTCTATATAAATAAAATATTGACAACATTTTCTATAGAAATAAAATTTTGACAACATTTTCTGTAGAAATCAGTTTTAACAAAAATTTCTATAGAAATAAAATTTTGCAACATTTCTTATAGAAAAAAAATTTTGAAAAATGTTTCTATAAAAATAAAATTTTGACAAAATTTTTAATATCAATAAAATTTTAACAAAACTATCTATGGAAATTAAATTTTAACAAAATTTTCTATAGAAATAAAATGTTGACAAAATTGTCTATAGAAATAAAATTTTAGCAAAATTTTCTATAACAGTAATATTTTGACAAAATTTTCTATAGAAATAAAATTTTAACAAAATTTTCTATAGAAATTAATTTTAACATAATTTTCTATAGAAATACAATTTTGGCAAAATTTTCTATAGAAATAAAACTTTGACAAAGTTTTCTATACAAAATAAAATTTTAACAAAATTTTCTATAGAAATCAATTTTGACAAAATTTTCTATAGAAATAAAATTTTGAAAAAATTTTCTATAGAAATAAAATTTTGACAAAATTTTCTATAGAAATAAAATGTTGACAAAATTTTCTATAGAAATAAAATTTTAACAAAATGTTCTATGGAAATTAAATTTTAACAAAATTTTCCATAGAAATACAATTTTGGCAAAAATTTTTTATAGAAATAAAATTTTAACAAAATTTTCAATAGAAATCAATTTTGATAAAATTTTGAACAAATTTCCATAGAAATAAAATTTTGAAAAAATTTTCTATAGAATTAAAATTTTGACAACATTTTCTATATAAATAAAATGTTGACAAAATTTTCTATAGAAATAAAATTTTCTATGGAAATTAAATTTTAACAAAATTTTCCATAGAAATACAATTTTCGCAAAATTTTTTTATAGAAATAAAATTTTGACAAAATTTTCTATACAAATAAAATTTTAACAAAATTTTCTATAGAAATCAATTTTGATAAAATTTTCTATAGAAATAAAATTTTGAACAAATTTCCATAGAAATAAAATTTTGAAAAAATTTTCTATAGAATTAAAATTTTGATAAAATTTTCTATACAAATAAAATGTTGACAAAATTTTCTATAGAAATAAAATTTAAAAAAAATTTTCTATAGAAATAAAATTTTGACAACATTTTCTATAGGAATAAAATTTTGACAAAGTTTTCGGTAGAAATAAAATTTTGACAAAATTTTCTATAGAAATAAAATTTTGACAAAATTTTCTATAGAAATATAATTTTGACAAAATTTTCTATAGAAATAGGAAAAGTGAGATGTTTGTACGAATTTATTTCGGCATAAGCCGGCTATCAATGTAAAACTTTTTTTCGGAAGGTTCAAGTGTGGTTTATTGTTGGGTTTAATGAACTGCCTGAATTTATTCTGATAATTGGTTCATAGTTTTGCTGCCAGTAGAGGATGGTGATGAGGAATGTGGTAATTCCGAAACGTGCGTCCATCTAACCATCTTGCAGTCTATAGGGCTTTGCCCAAATAAATTTGACAATCATTCTTTTCCTCTGTTGGTTAAGCTACACTTGTAGTTTAGTCAATGTATGGTTTTAAGCTGAAATCAAAAAAACAACAACAATGATTAAAGAACAAAAACCAACAATAACAAACGAATGAAAGAAATAGAATTTTGATAAAAATTTTCTATAGAAATGAAAATTTTAGAAAATTTTCTTAGAAATAAAATTTTGACAAAATTTTCTACAGGAATAAAATTTTAATTATACAATTATTTTTCGAGCTTTATGGACAGATATAGATTAAGGAACATGGTTATCTATACTAAAGGCTGTGGAAAGGTTCATTCGCCCGAACCGAAACATGTACAGTCCAGGCGTGTATAGATTTGTATATGGCGTTTTCTTTTCAATGGCTCTATTAACCATGTTCCTTAATCTATATCTGTCCATAAATCTCGAAAAATAATTGTATAATTAGATATAATGCATTTGGACGTCAATTGCCTGTTTCGGTATCAGGCTAACATGAAATAGGAATAAAATTTTAATAAAATTTGCTATAGAAATACAATTTTGACAAAATTTTCTATAGAAATAGAATTTTGATAAAAATTTTCTATAGAAGTAAAATGTTGACAAAATTTTCTATAGAAATACAATTTTGACAAAATTTTCTATGGAATTACAATTTTAGCAAAATTTTCTATAGAAATAAAATTTTGAGCAAATTTTCATTGAACTAAATTTTAACAAAATTTTCTATAGATATAAAGTTTTGACAAAATTTCCTGTAGAAAAAAAATTTTGACAAAATTTTGCATAGAAATAAAATTTTAGCAAAATTTTCTATAAAAATAAAATTTTGACAAAATTTCCTATAGAAATAAAATTTTGACAAAATTTCCTATAGAAATAAAATTTTGACAAAATTTTCTATAGATATAAAATTTTGACAAAATTTTCTATAGAAATAAAACTTTGACAAAATTTTCTATATATATAAAATTTATACAAAATTTTCATTGAACTAAATTTTAAAAAAATTTTATACAGATATAAAATTTTGACAAAATTTTCTATAGGAATAAAATTTGACAAAATTTTCTATAGAAATAGAATTTTGATAAAAATTTTCTTAGAAATAAAATTTTAACAAAATTTGCTATAGAAATAAAATTGTGACAAAATTTTCTATAGAAATAGAATTTTGATAAAAATTTTCTACAGAAGTAAAATGTTGACAAAATTTTCTATAGAAATACAATTTTGACAAAATTTTCTATAGAAATACAATTTTAACAAATTTTTCGGCAGGAATAAAATTTTGACAAAATTTTCTACGGGAATAAAATTTTAGCAAAATTTTCTGTTGTAATTTGTTTGATCGATTTGTGGTACGATTTTCTTAAAATTATTGTTGTTTTTGATCTCAGCTTAAAGCCATGCATTGACTAAACTACAAGTGTAGCTTAACCAACAGAGGAAAAGTATGCTTGTCAAATTTATTTGGGCAAAGCCCAATAGACTGCAAGATGGTTGGATGTACAGCTGTTTCGGAATTACCACATTCCTCATCAGCATCCTCTACTTGCAGCAAAACTATCAACCAATTATCAGAATAAATTCGGGTAATTCACTCAACCCAAAGTGAACTACACTTGAACCTCCCGAAAAACGGGTTTGATAGTCGGCTACTGCCTAAACAAGCTACACTTGTAGTTTACTCAATGCATGGCTTTAAGCTGAGATCAAAAACAACAATAACGATTGAAGAGAAGCCAACAATAACAAACAAAACGAATTTTCTTAAAATTTTGGTAGATTTTGGTTACACGAGTGGTAACCGTGGTTATCACTCAGATCAAAGATCAATAATCAAGCCTTGCCGGCTTCTAATTGCTAATTTTAGCCACAAAAATGTAAAAAGCAACAGAGAAATCGGTCAGGATTCGTGAAGTTTGCAAATTCGTTTTGCACCGGTCTCGGAACAACAGTCAAGACAAAACGCAGTGATATCAAACACAAATATGTTATTGTATTCAAGGCTTTCATGCATTGATTGCATACACTACGATACCATTACTGTCAGCATTAAATTTTCCATATTTCTAAATTTACACGATATAGACGAACATTATAGGAAGTTATTGTCACAATATGCAACATTGATACATATAAATATCCAAAATAATTAATGACCATGTTTACCTGTTTCCATGTATCCATATGGGTCAAATTAATTTATGATTTGTGTTGCTAGAATAAATTTATAACGAAATAATAGGGGATCCGAATATAATGTGTATTGTAGGATAAATATATTTAGTTCTTCTATTCGAACCCAATTTCAAGATACAAAAAATCAGCTTGAATAAATGAGAGGTTTGCTCTTGTTGAGGTAAATGAAAATACTAAATTTAATTTCAGATATTTTTCCTTACTTACTAACATCATATCTTACATGAACTCTTATATCCCATATAATTAGTAAGTATAAAACATTCCGAGATCGTAGTGCTCTTTTTCAAGTGGTTTTGTATTGGATAGGTCAAGAAACATGCATCAGCTTTGCTCGTTGCCAAACCTTTACTTAACCTATTGACTCATTGGAAGACAACATTGAACCATTTATTCGATTTTTTAAAATTTTCCTAGAGCTTAAAAAATCACCATGAAGCTCAACTCCTTCACACGACTGGGAGCTCAACTCCACCACAAAATCGCCAAAGGGAGCTCAACTCCATCACAGAAATATCACTGGGAGCTCAACTCCACGAGAAACCACCAATAGGGAGCTCAACTCTACCACAAAAACACCTCTAAATGTTCAACTCCACTCCCCTGTTGACCCATAAGGAACACAACTTCACTCCAAAATATCCATTAGGAGCTCAACTCCTCTAAATTTGGCCTGCAACGATTTGTGAAGAGCGAACGAAAAATATTTTAAAAATTGAAAATTTTCAGCGTAAAACAGTTGACACCACTGCTCATATAGACAGTTGCGACATCACACATGCTCACACATACACCGTTAATCCATCAGTCAAACCAGTGATGCCAATTTGGTGCTTGTAGCACCAAATTTAGTGCTGCGCCACACTGTGGAACAGGGTATTATAAGTTTGACGAGATAGAAACATGGTGTCTTTGACAAAAATGCTTAGGGTGGGCTCCTGAGTCGATATAGCCATGTCCGTCTGTCCGTCTGTCCGTGAACACATTTTTGTAACCAAGGGATTAGGTAGTAATTTAAGCCCAATCGACTTCGAATTTGGCACAAGTATGTGTTTTGGGTCAAAATAGAACCCTATTGATTTTGGAATAAATCGGTTCAGATTTAGATATAGCTCCCATATATATCTTTCGCTCGATATGCACTTATACGGCCCTAGAAGCCTGAGTATTACCCCAATTTGGTTGAAATTTTGCACTAGGTGTACAATTGGTAGTATAGTCAAATGTGCAAAATTTTATTGCAATCGGTTCAGATTTAGATATAGCTCCCATATTTATATTTCGCCCGATATGGACTAATACAGTCCCAGAAGCCAGAGTTTTACTCCAATTTGGTTGAAATTTTGCACAGGGAGTAAAATTAGCATTATAGCTATGCGTGCCAAATTTGGTTGAAATCGGTTCAGATTTAGATATAGCTCCCATATATAGCTTTCCCCGATATGGACTAATACGGTCCCAGAAGCCAGAGTTTTACTCCAATTTGGTTGAAATTTTGCACAGGGAGTAGAATTAGCATTGTAGCTATGCGTGCCAAATTTAGCTGAAATCGGTTCAGATTTAAATATAGCTCCCATATATAGCTTTCGCTCGATTTACACTCATACGACCACAGAGGCCATTTTTTCCTCCGATTTAGTTGAAATTTTGCACAGGGAGTAGAATTAGAATTGTTGCTATGCGTCCCAAATTTGGTTGGAATCGGTTCTGATTTAGATATAGCTCCCATATATATGTTTTTCTGATTTCGACAAAAATGGTCAAAATACCAATATTTTCCTTGTAAAATCGCCACTTCTTAGTCGAAAAGTTGTAAAAATGACTCTAATTTTCCTAAACTTCTAATACATATATATTGAGTGATAAATCATAAATAAATTTTTGCGAAGTTTCCTTAAAATTGCTTCAGATTTAAATGTTTCCCATATTTTTTTTTACTAACATTGTGTTCCATCCTAGTGCATTAGCAGACTTAAATTTTGAGTCTATAAATTTTGTAGAAGTCTATCAAATTTTGTCCAGATCGAGTGATACTTAAATGTATGTATTTGGGACAAACCTTTATATATAGCCCCCAACACATTTGACGGATGTGATATGGTATCGAAAATTTAGATCAACAGAGTGGTGCAGGGTATAATATAGTCGGCCCCGCCCGACTTTAGACTTTCCTTACTTGTTTATTTCCAAAAAGCGCCAAAGCGTAGTGCCTTTTCAAAAAAAGCATCAACTTGGTGCTTTCTGGCGTTTTCATGTAGTGCTTTTGGTGTTTTTTTATACCCTCCACCATAGGGTGGGGGTATATTAACTTTGTCATTCCGCTTGTAACACATCGAAATATTGCTCTAAGACCCCATAAAGTATATATATTCTGAGTCATGGTAAAATTCTGAGTCGATCTGAGCATGTCCGTCCGTCCGTCCGCCTGTTGAAATCACGCTAACTTCCGAACGAAACAAGCTATCGACTTGAAACTTGGCACAATTAGTTGTTATTGATGTAGGTCGGATGGTATTGCAAATGGGCGATATCGATCCACTTTTACGTATAGCCCCCATATAAACGGACCCCCAAATTTGGCTTGTGGACCCTCTAAGAGAAGCAAATTTCATCCGATCCGGCTGAAATTTAGTACATGGTGTTAGTATATGGTCTCTAACAACCATGCAAAAATTCGTCCACATCGGTCCATAATTATATATAGCCCCCATATAAACCGATCCCTCGATTAGGCTTTCGGAGCCTCTAAGAGAAGCAAATTTCATTCGATCCGACTACAATTTGGTAAATGGTGTTAGTAAAGGGTGATACGGTCAAAATTTGGTCAAGGTAAAATGCGTGTAAATCGGTGAAATCGTTTATTTAAAAAATCAAATTACATTTCTTTTTCAAGTTCAATTAGTATAAAATTCAGGAAAAATATTCAGTTAGGCTTTCGCTTTTCCAAATCCGAATTGCCGGGCCTCACGCTTGACACCTGCCATCAGATTTTGTACAGCCACCTTGTCCACCTTCTTCGCCGCAGAAAACCAGTTTGCCTTGAACTGCTGCTCGTCCTTAGCAGTTTTTTTGGTCTTCTTTAGGTTCCGCTTGACAATAGCCCAGTATTTCTCAATTGGGCGGAGCTCTGGCGTGTTGGAAGAGTTCTTGTCCTTGGGAACCACCTGCACGTTTTTGGCGGCGTACCACTCCATGGCCTTTTTACCGTAATGGCAAGATGCCAAATCCGGCCAAAACAGTACGGAACAATCGTGTTTCTTCAGGAAAGGCAGCAGACGTTTATTCAAACACTCTTTCACGTAAATTTCTTGGTTGTCAGTCCCGGAAGCTATGAAAATGCTGCTTTTCAAGCCACAGGTACAGATGGCTTGCCAAACCAGATATTTCTTTGCGAACTTTGACAGTTTTATGTGCTTGAAAATATCTGCTACCTTTCCCCTTCCTTTTGCCGTATAAAACTCCTGACCCGGAAGCTGCTTGTAGTCGGCTTTGACGTAGGTTTCGTCGTCCATTACCACGCAGTCAATCTTCGTCAGTATCGTCGTGTACAGCCTCCGGGATCGCGCTTTGGCCGTCGTATTTTGTTTATTATCGCTATTCTTGTAAGTCGATAGTCCGGCTCGTTTTTTGGCTCGATGCACGGTTGTAGACGATACACCCAGCTTATTTGCGGCATCTCGGAGAGAGAGGTTAGGGTTTCGCTTGAAACTACCGGCAACTCTCTTTGTCGTCTCAGCGGCTTCCAGTTTTCGATTTCCCCCAGATCCAGACTTCATGGCTGTCGACAAACGTTCCCCAAACACTTTAATTACATTTGTAACGGTTGATTTGGCAACTTTTAGCCATTTTGCCAGCTTTGCGTGCGAGTAGCTCGGATTTTCGCGATGCGCGAGCAAAATTTTGATACGCTGCTCTTCTTGCTTGGACGGCATTTTGACAACTGAAGAGTGAATTCCAAAATCAAAATAGGAGCAACAATCTACACACACACACCTTTAAAATGAGGGGTGTTCAGGTTTTTTAAATGCAAAATTGAACAAATTTGGCCGTATCACCCTTTATATGGTCTTAATAAACATGCAAAGATTGGTCCACATCGGTCCATAATTATATATAGCCCCCATACAAACGGACCCCCAAATTTGGCTTGTGGACCCTGTAAGAGAAGCAAATTTCATCTGATCCGGCTGAAAATTGGTACATGGTGTTAATATATGGTCTCTAATAACCATGCAAAAATTGGTCCACATCGGTCCTTAATTATATATAGCCATCATATAAACCGATCCCCCGATTAGGCTTTCGGAGCCTCTAAGAGAAGCAAATTTCATCCGATCCGGCGGAAATTTGGTACATGGTGTTAGTATATGGTCTCTAACAAGCATGCAAAAATTGGTCCACATCGGTCCATAATTATATATAGCCCCCATATAAACGGATCACCAGATTTGACCTCCGGAGCCTCTAAGAGAAGCAAATTTCATCCGATCCGGCTGAAATTTGGTATATGATATAAGTATATGGTCTCTAATGACCACGCAAAAATTGGTCCACATCGGTTCATAATTATATATAGCCCCCATATAAACCGATCCCCCGATTTGGCTTGCGGAGCCTCTAATAGCAGCAAATTTCATCCGATCCGGCTGAAATTTGGTATATGATGTAAGTATATGGTCTCCAATAACCACGCAAAAATTGGTCCACATCGGTCCATAATTATATATAGCCCCCATATAAACCGATCCCCCGATTTGGCTTGCGGAGCCTCTAATAGAAGCAAATTTCATCCGATCCGGCAGAAATTTCGTATAATATGTATGTATTTATATGGTCTCTAATGACCACGCATAAATTGGTCCACATCGGTCCATAATTATATATAGCCCCATATAAACCGATCACCAGATTTGACCTCCGGAGCCTCTTGGAAGACCAAAATTCATCTGATTCAGTTGAAATTTGGTACGTGGTGTTAATATAGGGTCTCAAACACCCATGAAAATTTTGGTCGAAATCGGTCACTAATTATATATAGGTCCCATATAAAGCGATCCCCAGATTTGACCTCCGGAGCCCCTTGGAAGAACAAAATTCATCCGATTCGGTTGAAATTTGGTACGTGGTGTTAATATATGGCTTCAAACACACATGTAAAAATTGGTTCATATCAGTCCATAATTATATATAGCCCCCATATAAACCGATCCCCAGATTTGACTTCCGGTGCCCTTTGGAGAAGCAAAATTCATCCGATCTGGTTGAATTTTGGTACGTGGTGGTAGTATATGATATTTAACAACCATGCCAAAAGTGGTCCATATCAGTTCATAATCATATATAGCCCCCATATAAACCAATGCCGAGATTTGGCTGTGGAGCCTCTTGGAGGAGGAAATTTCATCCGAGTCAGTTGAAATTTGGTACATTTTGCTAGTATATGGCCGTTAATAACCATGTCTAACTAGGTCTATATCGATCTATAGTTATATATAGCCCTCAGATAAATCGATCCCTAATCACACAAAAAGTGGTCCATATCAAATTCATAATTGTATATAGCCCCCATACAAGCGACCCCCATATTTCAATTCAGGCTCTCTACGTACCATGCAAAATTCCATATCGATTCGTAATTATTTGTAGACTTACCTACACATATATATAATAAGTATTTGTATCTGAAAATGCAAACCTCTATATAGCTCCCAACAAATTGGAAGAAGTTGAAATGGTAACACAAATGTTGGTCTACACAGTGGTGAAGGGTATAATATAGTCGGCTCCGCCTGACTTTAGACTTTTTCTTGATTTAGAATGGAATGAATATTAAAAAAATACTAATAATTAATTTAATGATTAATATCCTTTAATTTTTTAGAGCTTTGTATGTTACTTTAATATTAATTAGAATTTTATTTACATGTATGTATTAAAGTATTATAAACACATTTATGTGAATATTTACGAAAGACACGAATTTCTCCAACTAAAAAATGTATTAAAATTTTTAGCTCTAGGGTATTTAGTGGAATTAATAAATTAATCGTAAAACTAATTTGTACGATTAATTTATAATTTTTATACCCTGCGCCACACTGTGGAACAGGGTATTATAAGTTAGTGCAACACCCAGAAGGAGACGAGATAGACACATGGTGTCTTTGGCAAAAATGCTCAGGGTGGGCTCCTGAGTCGACATAGCCATGTCCGTCTGTCCGTGAACACATTTTTGTAATCAAGTCTAGGTCGCAGTTTTAGTCCAATCGACTTCAAATTTAGCACAAGTATGTGTTTTGGCTCAGAATAGAACCCTATTGATTTTGGAAGAAATCGGTTCAGATTTAGATATAGCTCCGATATATATATTTCGCCCGATATGGACTTCTATGGCCGCAGAAGCCAGAGTTTTACCCTAATTTGCTTTAAATTTTGCACAAGAAGAACAATTAGTACTATAGTCAAGTGTGCCAAATTTTATTGAAATCGGTTCAGATTTAGATATAGCTCCCATATATATCTTTCGCCCGATATGGACTAATACGGTCCCAGAAGCCAGAGTATACACCAATTTGGTTGAAATTTTGCACTAGGAGTACAATTAGTAGTGTAGTTAAGTGTGCCAAATTTTATTGAAATCGGTTCAGATTTAGATATAGCTCCCATATATATCGTTCACCCGATTTAAATCGGAGTAAAAGATTGACCACAGTGGCCAATCTTTTACTCCGATTTACTTGAAATTTTGCACAGGGAGTAGAATTAGCATTGTAGCTATGCGTGCCAAATTTGGTTGAAATCGGTTCAGATTTAGACCGGGGACTTATCAGCCAACCTGTTATTTTATGAGTCAATGAAAATAATAATTTTGAGACACAAGTACCTTATACTAGGGACGCATAAATGACTTCCAGATTCGCTCATCCGCAATCGTTTCGAAGATGATCGTTTTTTGTATGATCGATACACCCTAGGGTGTTTCCAATGACAAACATTTTGAAAGTGAACTCCCACAAACAAGACCCAAAAGTATTCATTTATGTGAAGATACTTAATTAAAGTCTTATATACAATTGAACAGAGCTACTGTTACCACAGCAACAATAGGAAAATTATGTTGGTGTTGGTATGCAATAACTACATCGCATTGTACACAGACATTGTCAACTACAATGGAAAATACATTCATACGCACTGCTCTAACTGCATTCAATGGCTGAGGCTATTCTTTAAAGAATAGCAATTGCTACTGCAAATGCAATCGTATCTGAGAAACATATTCACTTATACATATATTTGCAATTATTATTTTCTTTTGTTAATGGGTAAGCATATCGGTATTATTACGGAACGATAAATGTATCGTCATCTTCATGGTAGACACATGTACGAGTAAAACTTTATTATAAACAAAAGAATATGATATTATCCAAAAGGATTAATTTACGCATCTTATTTATACAAATATCACATATGCTATCTATATAGATATGTATGCATTTTGTCATTACGCTTGACAGTCTGAATAAGTTTTGCTTCCAACTATGAAATGTTGACGAATGCAGGAATAAGTTTCTTTTATTCTACATACAAATGTGAAACATATGAATATTTAATAATTTACCAATTATCGAATATGCTTTAATTTAATAAAAATTATCTACAATTTAACTCTAGACTGTAATATGAGAATTTTAAAATTGTACATATGCTTTAATATACTAAAATACTCAGGACAAGTTTAAGTATATTCCTTCGGCTTTAGTCTCTATTGAAATTAGTATTTACTATTAGTTCCATCTTTTGATTAATCCTTGAAAAGAGACTTTACTTTAATAAACTATTAAGTGAGGTAGATACACCATTGGCAAAAAATAAACCGTTTGTGAAAAATCATTGCTGGATTGTAAGTCTGTCGAGAAATAAAATTTTGACAAAATTTTCTATAGACTTAAATATTTTAACAAAATTTTCTATAGAAATAAAATTTTGACAAAATTTTCTATAGAACCAATATTTTGACAAAATTTTCGATAACAATAAAATTTGTACAAAATGTTCGATAAAAATAAAAATTTGGCAAAATTTTCGATAAAAATAAAAATTTGCCAAAATTTTCGATACGAATAAAATTTTGACAAAGTTTTCTAAAATAAATTTTTTTGACAACATTTTTATAGAATTAATAATTTTGACAAAATTTTCTATAGAATTAAAATTTTGACAAAATGTTCAATAGAAATGAATTTTTGACAAAATTTTCTATAGAATTAAAATTTTGACAAAATTTTCAATACAAATAAATTTTTGACACAATTTTCTGAAGAAATAAAATGTTGACAAAATTTTCTATAAAAAATAAAATTATAACAAAATTTTCTAAAAAAATCAAATGCTGACAAAATGTTATATAGAATAAAAAATGTTGATGAAATAACATTTTGACAAATTTTCTATAGCAATAAAAATTTTTAAAAAATTTGCTATGGAAATAAAATGTTGACAACTTTTTCTTTCGAAATAAAATTTTGACAAAACTTTCTATAGAAACAAAATGTTTACAACTTTTTTTTTAGAAATAAAATTTTGACAACATTTTCTATAGAAATAAAATTTTGACAAAAATTTCTAAATAAATCAAATGTTGACAAAATGTTCTATAGAATTAAAAATGTTGACAACATTTTCTATAGAAATAAAATTTTGACAAAATGTTCTATAGTATTAAAAATTTTTACAAAATTTTCTATGGAAATAAAATATTGACAAAATTTTCTATATAAATAAAATATTGACAACATTTTCTATAGAAATAAAATTTTGCCAAAATTTTCTTTAGAAATAAAATTTTGACAACATTTTATATAGAAATAAAATTTTGCCAAAATTTTCTTTAGAAATAAAATTTTGACAACATTTTCTATAGAAATAAAATTTTGACAAAATTTTCTATAGAAATCAAATGTTGACAAAATGTTCTATAGAAATCAAATGTTGACAAAATGTTCTATAGAATTAAAAATTTTTAAAAATTATGCTGTGGAAATAAAATTTTGACAAAATTTTCTATAGAAATTAAATTTTTACAACCTTCTCTTTAGAAATAAAATCTTCTATAGAAATAAAATTTTGACAACTTTTTCTTTAGAAATAAAATTTTGACGGGGTCGGACGGGGCGGGGTCGATAATTTATACTCTGCACCACCTTCAAATTTGTTGGGTGCTACATATAAAGGTTTATGATCGCATATACATACATTTAAATTTGAACCGACAGCATATTTCAGGCTTCTTAGTGGACAATATATTTAAGTCTTCTTAGAATATCTATTAACTTAAAATTTAAGTCGATTAATGTCCTGGGGTGGAACACAATGTTAGTAAAAAAATTTGGGCAAATTTAAATTTGAGCCTATTTTGAAGAAACTTCGCAAGCTATATCTAAATCTGAACCGATTTCAATCAAATTTAGCACACTTGACGACACTACTAATTGTACTATTAGGGCAAAATTTCAACCAAATTGGGGTAAAACTCTGGCTTCTGGGACCATATAAGCCCATAACGGGCGAAAAATATATATGGGAGCTATATCTACATCTGAATCGATTTCAATTAAATTTGCCAAACTTAAATATAGTACTAATTGATCTTCTTGTGAAAAATTTCAAGCAATTCAGGGTAAAACTCTGGCTTCTGGGACCATATAAGCCCATATCGGGCGAAAGATATATATGGGAGCTATATCTAAATCTGAACCAATTTCTTCCAAAATCTATTCTATTCTGACCCAAAACACATACTTGTGTCAAATTTGAATTCGATTGGACTAAAACTGCGACCTAGACTTTGATCACAAAAAAGTGTTCACAGACGGACGGACGGACAGACGGACATGACTAGATCGACTCAGGGACCCACCCTAAGCATTATTGCCGGCTTCTGGGCTCATATTAGTGTACATCGAGCGAAAGATATATATTGGAGCTTTATCTAAATCTGAACCGAATTCTTCCAAAATCAATAGGGTTCTATTCTGACCCAAAACACATATTTGTGCTAAATTTGAAGTCGATTGGAAAAAAACTGCGACCTAGACTTTGATCACAAAAATGTGTTCATAGACAGATGGACGGACGGACATGGCTATATCGACTCAGGAGCCCACTCTGAGCAGTTTTGCCAAAGACACCAAATGTTTATCTCGTCCCCTTCTGGGTGTTGCAAACATATGCACTAACTTATAACACCCTGATCCACAGCGCAGGCGCATGGTATATATATGGGAAACATTTAAATCTGACGCAATTTTAAGGAAACTTCGCAAAAGTTTATTTATGAGTTATCGCTCGATATATGTATATCTATTAGAAGTTTAGGAAAATTAGAGTCATTTTTAGAACTTTTCGACTAAGCAGTGGCGATTTTACAAGGAAAATGTTGGTATTTTGACAATTTTTGTCGAAATCAGAAAAACATATATATGGGAGCTATATGTAAATCTGAATTTCAACTAAATCGGAGTTAAAAATTGGCCTCTGTGGTCATATGAGTGTAAATCGGACGAAAACTATATATGGGAGATATATCTAAATCTCAGCCGATTTCAACCAAATTTGGCACGTATAGCTACAATGCTAATTCTACTCCCTGTGCAAAATTTCAACTAAATCGGAGCAAAAAATTGGCATCTGTGGTCATATGAGTGCAATTCGGGCGAAAGCTATATATGTGAGCTATATCTAAATCTGAACCGGTTTCAATCAAATTTAGCATACTTGACTAATTGTACTCGTAGGGCAAAATTTCAACCAAAGTGGGGTGAAACTCTTGCTTCTGGGACCATATAAGCCCATATTGGGCGAAAGATATATATGGCAGCTATATGTAAATCTGAACCGATTTCTTCCAAAATCAATAGGGTTCTATTCTGACTTAAAACACATATTTGTGCTAAATTTGAATTCGATTGGAATAAAACTGCGACCTAGACTTTAATCAAAAAAATGTATTCACAGACAGACGGACATGGCTATATCTACTCAGGAGCCCACACTGAGCATTTTTGCCAAAGACACCATGTGTCTATCTCCTCTCCTTTTGGGTGTTGCAAACATATGCACTAACTTATAATACCCTGTTCCACAGTGTGGCGTAGGGTATAATAAAATGTTGAGAAATTTTTCTATTAAAATAAAATTTTCACAAAATTTTCTAGTGAAATAAAATGTTGACCAAATTTTCCATACAATTAAACATTATGAAAAAATTTTCTATAGAAATGGAATTTTGACAAAATTTTCTATTGAAATAAAATTTTTTCAAACTTTTCTAAAGAAATAAAATGTTGACAAAATTTTCTATAGAAATAAAATTTTGAGAAAATTTTCTAAAGAAATAAAATGTTGACAAAATTTTCTATAGAAATAAAACTTTGAGAAAATTTTCTGACAAAAATTAATAATACAAAATAATAATAAAATGTTGACAAAGTCTTCTATTGAAATAAAATTTTAAACAAAATTTTCCATAAAAATAAAATTTTAACAAAATTGTCTATAAAAAAATAAAATTTTCTATAAAAATAAAATTTTGACAAAATTTTCTAAAGAATTTTTCTAATGAATTAAAATTTTAAAAAAATTGCCTATTGGAACAAAATTTTGACAACTTTTTCTTTAGAAATAAAATTTTCACAACATTTTTTATAGAAATAAAATTTTAACAAAATATCCCAACCAACATATTTAAAAATCTGCTACCCCATAGTAACTTTAAAAACCTCCCGCCAAGTCCTCTAGAAATTTCAAGTAAATCGGAGAAGTTTAGTTTTTTCCTGTTCTTAAACAAAAGTCGGACAAAGGCGTAGTTCGGAATATACGCATCAGATAATACTGAAACTCGGCCATAACCTTATTCTATGGCTATCAATTTCAGTATGTGTGTATTTGTCTGGCATACATTTGTTCAGGCTAATTGGGTAAAAACTGCGGATTCTGAAGCCCAAGAAGTAAAATCGGGAGATCGGTCTATATGGGGGCTATATCAAAACATGGACCGATAGGCACCATTTTCGTTACACTCTTTGATGGTTCTAAAATACCTCTAGATTTCCAATTTCAAATTGGATAAAAACTACAGTTTTTATAAGCCCAAGACCCCAAATTGGGAGGTCGGTTTATATGGGGACCATACGAAAACATGAACCGATGCTCACCATTTTGGCACACCTCTTTATGGTTATAAAATACCTCTAGATTTAAAATTTCAGGCAAATTGGATAAAAACTACGATTTCTATAAGCCCAAGAAGTAAAATCGGGAGGTCGGTTTATATGGGGACTATATCAAAACCTGGACCGATATAGCCCATCTTCGAACTTGACCTGCCTGCAAATAAAAGACGAATCTGTGCCAAATTTCAGGACGATAGCGCCATTATTGAAGGTTGTAGCGTGATTACAACAGACAGACAGACGGGCAGACGGACATGCTTATATCGTCTTAGAATTTCTCCCTGATCAAGAATATATATATATACTTTATATAGTCGGAAATCGATATTTCGATGTGTTACAAACGGAATGATAAACTTATTATACCCCCTTCACCATCCTATGGTGGTGGGTATAAAAACTTCATACTTATTATGTAAGAATTTATAGCCATATAAACAGAGATTTTTTTATACCCACCACCATAACATTAACTTTGTCATTCCGTTTGTAACACATCGAAATATTGCTCTAAGACCCCATAAAGTATATATATTCTGGGTCGTGGTGAAATTCTGAGTCGATCTGAGCATGTCCGTCCGTCCGTCCGTCTGTTGAAATCACGCTAACTTCCGAACAAAACAAGCTATCGACTTGAAACTTGGCACAAGTAGTTGCTATTGATGTAGGTCGGATGGTATTGAAAATGGGCCATATCGGTCCGCTTTTACGTATAGCCCCCATATGAACGGACCCTCAAATTTGGCTTGCGATTGCTCTAAGAGAAGCAAATTTCATCCGATCCGGCTGAAATTTAGTACATGGTGCTAGTATATCGTCTCTAACAACCATGCCAAAATTGGTCCACATCGGTCCATAATTACATATAGCCCCCATATAAACCGATCCCCCGATTTGGCTTGTGGAGCCTCTAAGAGAACCAAATTTCCTCCGACCCGGCTGGAATTTGGTACATGGTGTTGGTATATGTTCTCTAACAATCATGCAAAAATTGGTCCACATCGGTTCATAATTATATATAGCCTCCATATAAACCGATCCCCCGATTTGGCTGGCGGAGCCTCTAAGAGAAGCAAATTTCATCCGATCCGGCTGGAATTTGGTACATGGTGTTGGTATATGTTCTCTAATGACCATGCAAAAATTGGTTCACATCGGCCCATAACTATATATAGCTCCCATATAAACCGATCCCCAGAATTGACCTCCGGAGCCTCTTAGAGGATCAAAAGTCATCCGATCGGATTGAAATTTGGTCCGTGGTGTTAGTATATTGTCTCTAATAACCATGCAAAAATTGGTCCACATCGGCCCATAACTATATATAGCCCCCATATAAACCGATCCCCAGATTTGACCTCCGGAGCCTCTTAGAGGATCAAAAGTCATCCGATCGGATTTAAATTTGGTCCGTGGTGTTAGTATATGGTCTCTAACAACCATGCAAGAATTGGTCCATATCGGTCCATAATTATATATAGCCCCCATATAAAACGATCCCCAGATTTGTCCTCCGGAGCGTCTTGGAGGAGCAAAAGTCATCCGATCGGATTGAAATTTGGTCCGTGGTGTTAGTATATTGTCTCTAACAACCATGCCAAAATAGGTCCATATCGGTCCATAATTATATATAGCCCCCATATAAGCCGATCCCCAGATTTGACCTCCGGAGCCTCTTAGAGGAGCAAAATTCATCCGATCCGGTTGAAATTGGGTACGTGGTGTTAGAATGTGGTCTCTAACAACCATGCAAGAATTGGTCCATATCGGTCCATAATTATATATAGCCCCCATATAAACCGTTCCCAAGATTTGATCTCCGGAGCCTCTTTGAGGAGCAAAATTCATCCGATCCGGTTGAAATTTGCAACGTGGTGTTAGTATAAGGTCGCTAATAACCATGCCAAAATTGGTCCATATCGGTCTATAGTTATATATAGGCGATCACCAATCACACAAAAATTGGTCCTTATCGGTTCATAATCATGGTTGCCACTCGAGCCAAAAATAATCTACCAAAATTTTATTTTTATAGAAAACATTGCCAAAATGTTATTTCTATAGAAAATTTTGTCAAAATTTTATTTCTATAGAACATTTTGTCAAAATTTTATTTCTATATAACATTTTGTCAAAACTTTATTTCTATAGAAAATTTTGTCATAATTTTATTTCTATAGAAAATTTTAGCCAAATTTTATTTCTATAGAAAATTTTTTTCCAAATTTTTCTTCTATAGAAAATGTTGTCAAAATTTTATTTCTAAAGAAACTTTAAACTTAATTATATACGTATTTAATCGGCCTTTTTTAGTTTAATATATACCACGTATGGACTATGTGGCATATATTACGGTGTTAGGAAGTTTTAAGATACCTTGCCATCGGCAAGTGTTACCGCAACCCAAGTAATTCGATTGTGGATGACAGTCTTCAGTAGAAGTGGAGGGTACATAAGCTTCGGCCTGGCCGAAATTACGGCCGTATATACTTGTTTTAATTTATGAAATTGTACATACAATTTATGAATTCCATCATTGGACAATTTTTGTGAACGTTATTCATAAATTATTTGTTTTTTGTGTAAAAGAAAGAATTCCATGTAAATTATTTAGGGATATCATGCAATCCTCCATATCATTTGGAAATTATATGGAATTTAATATTAATCAACATTTACCTCCCCGTTTCCCTGCAGTTAACCACCAAGCCACCAAGAAATAAATCAACATATGCCTGGGCATTTATCTCTGTTCGTTTCGATATATTTATGGAATAGCTAAATGTGTAATCAAGTATGGTAAGCTAAAGATGGACTAGACACAGGAATTTTATTATGTAAATATCAGAGAATGTGAAACCAAAATGCATAAATCGACCTAAATTCATTCATTCCAAATGTCAAAATTTCGTAAGAGTTAAATTGGAAAGATAGCAATTCAAAAACCCCCCAAAATACAATAAACGAACAACATTTTAAGAATGTTTGTGGTCATTTAACCCACATGTACACACACACACACCAACACTCACGTACACAGTCCCCATGAGCCATAGAGCAAAGAGACCGAATTGGTTAAGGGAATCTGTCCTTAACCAAAAACGAGGCTAGAAAATCATTTGATTCAACCTTCATTTATGGTTTGATATAATTTAAATGAACGATTTAACACAGACACAAAAACAAGCCACACTGAGACAGAGAACCTAGAGAGAGTGAGAGAGAGACGGAGAGTGGAGTAAGGTTAAAAGCTCTTTTCAAATGTGCGGTATGCATTCATCAACCACAACCTGAGACAAACATGACATGACCAGTGCTGCCGCTACTACTTCAATCGAAGTATTTTGCTTCATTTTCATAAAATTTACTTCGTCACTCCTTCTTCCAAAAATCTGCTTCACTTTTTGTTCTGCTTCAAATTTTTAAAATTTTCCCCATATTATTTTTCCTATTCCTTTAATTACGATGAACATAGCGGTTTTAATCATTGAATTATTAACCGATGTGGACCAATTTTTGCATAGTTGTTAGAGACCATAAACTTACACCATGTACCAAATTTCAGCCGGATCGGATGAAGTCGATAGCTTATTTCGTTCGGAAGTTATCGTGATTTCAACAGACGGACGGACTGACATCAGATCGACTCAGAATTTCACCACGACCCAGAGTATATATACTTTATGGGGTCTTAGAGCAATATTTCGATGTGTTACAGACGGAATGACAAAGTTAATATACCCCCATCCTATGGTGGAGGGTATAATAAAATGAATTCTATTGTTTTGTTTTCAAAAATGTATGCTACTTCAATTTTATTCAATATACTCCACTTTTTTCCAAAATCTACTTCACTCAATTTTTCACTAGCGGCAGCACTGGACATGACTAACAGAATTCCATAAAATTCTCATATATGCTTATTTTGTATGGATTTGTAATACATTTATGTTGGTCTATATATAAGGACATGTCATTTGTATGTGTGTGCGTGAGTGGGTTTCCTGGAAATTACATTCCCATTTACATTCCCATAAAAATTGACTTACTGAGGTCAAAGAAATTCTTAAATAACATCGAAGAGATGAAACAAACCAAATGACATTAGACATTAAAAGCCGCACACACACACAAACCTACACACATTCCATATTCAGTTTTATCTTTCCATTTGATGCATGTATGTACATGTGTGTGTGTTGATTATACATTGTTCGTTGTTAATGCAAAAGTAAGTGTTAAGATGTCCGTCCAATTGTATTTCAGCTACAGTGGTTCGCTGGTAGGTGGCATTAAAGTGGCAATTGTTACAAAAATCTACACAGAAAAAAATTAAGATGATTTATGGGGAAAAATGAAGTACATCGTGGGAAAACGGTATTCAATTTTCTGAGAATTCCATAACGCGTTGTTAAAATAACCAAAATTTATTGATATTTTTAAATTCTAAATTACACTCAAAAAAAGTTTACTTGGATTCAAAAATTTCTAACTTTCGAAAATTTGAAACTTTTATCACCCAAAAAATTCGTTTCTTACAAAATTTTTATTTTTTCAATAAAAAAAATTATTTTTGAACCAACAACACAGTCCATTTCGTTTATATCAAGCATTGTTCTTTTCTGACCTTAAGTCTTTAACCCTTTCACTACCGAAATAAACCTAATGATAAAAACTTTTATTTTTCTTCTTTTTTTACTTGTACTAACAGCAAGTAGAACAAAAATTGTCATTTTGAAAACCTACCTCAATTACTTCAAGAGCTATATGAGCTTGTTCTGAAAATTTGATTCTTGAATTGTGACATTTGGCAAATTTTTCTATAGAACTAAAATTTTGACAAAATTTTCTATAGAAATAAAAATTTGACAAAATTTTCTATAGTAATAAAATCTTGACAAAATGTTGTATACAAATAAAATTTTGACAAAATTTTCTATAGTAATAAAATTGTGTTGAAAATTTTCTATAGAAATAAAAATTTGGTAGATTAGTTTTGGCTCGAGTGGCAACCATGATTATGAACCGATATGGACCAATTTCTATATGATTGGGGGTCAGCTATATATAACTATAGACCGATATGGACCAATTTATACATGGTTATTGGATACCCTATACTAACACGATGTACCAAATTTCGACCGGATCGGATGAATTTTTCTCCTCCAAGAGGCTCAAAATCTGGGGATCGGTTTATATGGGAGCTATATATAATTACATACTGTAATGTCCATGACACAAAGAGAAAGGAATTTTGGCACCATTTTTAAAATTTGAAAATTTAAAATTCCAATTAAAAATCATTATATATTCCTTTTTGCAATTAAGATACAAATCAATTACCAGATTGATTAAATCATGCAATTGTTTAATCTAATTCATAAAATTTAACTGGTAATTAAAACAAAATTTAGTTTAATGTGGATAGCTCAAGTATTAGAAGAAAGAAAAAGTTTTCAATAATACACAATTTGAATAAAATATCCTTTATCTTTTTTTTTAATTACGATTGCTTTCAAAATGTTTGCCTCGGAGGTTTTTCTAGTTGTTATATTTCAAAGAAATTTCAAACGATTTGAATGAATTGCAGTGTTTTACTATAGTCGATAGCAAAATCGATTAACGTAATGCTGGACAGTGATTTTGATTTGTTAATGATCGAAGCTCATCAATAACTTCTCTCTCTCATTCATAGTCGCTGATCTGAATTATTTCCTTTCTTCCAAGTCAATCGTTCGCTTAAGGTGTAGAAGCATTGAAAAAAAATCTAAAGTAATCTTGAAAATTTTAAATAAATTTTCCGAGCTACTAATAATTTTCCATAAAAGAATTTCTGTCGTGACGAATTTTTACGACGGTTTTAAGAAATTGGAAATAATAAGACAATTGTAAATTAAACCAATTTTTGTCGTGCTCGGCGAAACTCATTTGATTTTCTGAAGAGGCTGAAAATTAAAAATTAAAGTGTATGCATTTATTTTTTTTAAAAATAAAAAGGTAAAATTTATTTTTCTAACTTAAGTCCAAGATGTGAAAGTGATAAAAAAATTGTTTTTTTCTTAGACCGGTGCAAACCTGTCACGCCCACTATCTATCTGGCACACGTGGCTTGGCCTTTGGATACGAGGTCCCGGTCAACTTGCCCACGTTTTAGGCAATCATCATTTTATCATAGAAGGCAACTAAACAGGCGTTCTAAAAGCTCTGCCTCCAACATCATTTTATTAGTCGGCATATAAGTTTCACCTCAACGTGCTACCATTATTGAAGAAATCAGAGGCAGATATAACTATTAGCAGTGGTTAAATTTTGCAGTTTTATAAATCCATCATGTGCGCAGAAATCTAGGAAAAATTCCTTCAACTTCAGAAAAAACAATCACTTATTATCATCACTTAATATCACTTAAAATGTTTAACAAAAAATTATTACAAAAATATTAGAACGCTAAAAGCCTATTTTTTGATACGACCTAGTGCAATGATCATTTACTTTGTAGTCACAAGCCCTAGTGCAACATTTAATGATGTTCTATAAAGATAATGATCATTGCAGCATAATAGTACCATTGCATAAAACGTCATAATTGCATTAAATTAAAATAGTAAATTTCAAATAGCAAAACATCATCATTACCGCCGCACATATGAGATGCTGAAGGCCTTCAACGATCGACGAAAGTGCGGGTAAGTACCACTAGAAAAATGTATCAATGGTATTAGAAAGAATTTTAAGAATGAGTTGTATGAATGGTAAATGAAGAGAAAAAAAAAATTACAACAAATTTTACGAGTGATGATAGAGTATTTATTCTCTGTTTGTGAATGAGACATGCAAAAGAAAAAAATATAATTACAAATACAAAATATTAACGAATGCTAGAAATACTATAAAATACTAATAATTGTTATGAATGATCGTGTCAAAAGTAAAGTAGTAAAATGTGTGGTACTTATTTTTTGCATTTATTTTGTTATTGTCTTTCGATTCATACACTAGCTATGAGTGGTCTGCATAATTAGTTGGGAAGGATACCCCAATTTTTTTTTGGTTTTTTTGAATAATGAATATGTTAAATGTAAGAGAAATCTTTAACAAACAATAAACTAAGTACCATACATTTATAAATTAAAAATTTTAAGTACTTATTCACATATTTCCGAATCCTGAATTTGAAATAATATTTTATTTCTTCTTTCTCAAATCAAGTTTACATTTTGTCCATGGAAATATAAAATAATATTTCGAACAACATATCCCTATGAACATTTCTTAATATCATACTATTTTTATAATTTAAGCTATTTTTTCTAATGTCTTGAATAAATACATTTTATTGAAATGAATTACTAATTCCTGAATTTCTGTGTTACATACCAGTATGTGGTAATGGATCGTTAGGGCAGAGTTTTTAAGGGATCCTATTATAGTATGGCGCGAATAGGATAATGGTAGGGTAAGGGTAAGAAATGCGCTAAGAATCTCAGACCAACTTGAGATTATGGAATGGATTGTTACTCCGGCAAATAGACTGTCATGGGGGTTATTTCGTTTTGGTAGTCTGTCTATAATTTCCATATAATTTTACATCCACTGTCGAACTAAAAAGGGAGTCTATAAAATTTTTTTGTGTAATCGTTTTGATTAGGAAAAGGACGAGAACCCCCCTCCCGACTGTAGCTAGGATGAATGGCTCCCGCAGTCCTTGTTTCTATCAATAAAAACCTTGTAGGTCATACCAAGTTGGTGAAAATATTTTTACACTGTATGAAGATCTTCAGTGATTCCCAACCTGCAAGAGCCATGATACCATTGTATCACCTTTGTACATTACATAAATGGCGCCCAACGTGGGGCCTTAAGGCTCCATAAAATCCACAATTTCATTTATTTTAAATTTCACTTTGCCATAGACTAATGTAAGATTGTGTATATTATTTAAATTTGACTTAGGAATACACTTTAGGATCATATGGACCTTTCGACTGCTTGAGGTTGAAAATTCGAGCAGTTGACCGATGAGTCTTTAAGGTGATTTTCCTAGTAAATTTGTATATATTACTTTCTCTACGAAATCAGATGGTAGCGTAATTTTGGACTTAGTTACCGGACATTGGAAAATGATTGGAACAACTTTCGAAGGCTGCTGGCTTTCAAAAGTCCTCATTATTTCAAAAACGACCGCATAATCTCGTTTCCGGTTTGACCAAATTATTTTATCTTAAGATTTATTTCAGACAAGCAATAGACCAGTTTAATCAAGTAACATTCAATCCTCCAAAAAACCTAATGACCATCCACTATGGAAAATGTAACACTGAACATATTATTTTAGAATTTGATTATATATTATCATATATCACCAGTTGAATTCAAATGTCACTTTTTCGTTCCCCTCCTAATAACAATTCCAAAATGAATACCGAAGGTGATTCGAATTGTATGATATGCAATTCCCCTTTAAATAACGATCAGGAATGTTTAAAAATACAACAATGTAATCACATATTTCACCGAACTTGCATAGAGAATTCTCTATCTCAAACTTCTGAATGTCCGATTTGTAAACGACCATGCGAGCTTTCGGAGCTACGATCGGTAAACAGACAAACCTTATCTAAAGAGGATGAGCAACTTAACGTACAAATGGATTTATCAGATCAAGCTGCGGCTATAGTGACAAATTCACCAAGATTACATCCAGTCACAAATAATAAAAGAGGATTTATTCGTGGTAACAAATCCAAGCACTACAATACTAGGAGTGCCAGTAGAAATTTGTGGCAAGATCCCAATCCTTTAACGAATACCGTTGATTCAGTTAACATGGTTAGCGATAACAAATCACCTCATCAAGTATCGGTACCTGAAGGTCAGAATCCGGTTCATTACTCAGAACATTTCCAACGTACTCAAATGGTTCATAATTATCATCCGATCGATTACAATCAAATAAGTCAGATTGTAGAGTCAACAGTTACCCGAATTTTGGCAAACCTTAATTTAAATTCAAATCCGACCATCCAACAAGTTCAACATAGTCAGGCTGTCGGAACAGATACCAACATTAGAGGAAATGGTCAAGTGAACCGTCAGTATGAACCTAATAACTCTGTTAGACAATCGCCTTCAACACCAAATTCTAGTTTAGCTCTTCGAACTGATAAAATTACGTCTATAATCAAGAATTGGAATTTACAATTTGATGGGTCTCCCAACGGTTTAAGTATAGAAGAATTTTTGTATAGAGTTAGGACGCTTACGGCAGACAACTTTGATAACGACTTTTCTGTAATTTGCAAAAATTTGCAGATTCTTTTATCAGGTAAAGCTCTGTCTTGGTTCTGGAGGTACCATAAAAGAGTTCAGACCGTCGTATGGGAGGAATTTTGTACCGAAATCCGGTACCAGTATAAAAATTTTAAATCGGATTCTGATATATGCGATGAGTTGCGCAGCCGAAAACAGAAATCCGGAGAAAGTTTCGACTCATTTTATGAGTCCGTATGCGGCATAACCGATAAGCTGAATACACCTATTGATGAGACGGAATTAGTAGAAATTTTGAAGAAGAATTTACGGCCTGATATACGACATGAGCTACTCTATGTCCCAATCTGTTCTATTGCCCATTTACGAAAGTTAGTACAGATGCGAGAAGATTTATTAGGTGAGGAAAACTTCCGTAAGCAAAATTTGTACAGACCCGGCAATAATTCGTTTGGTCGCAAGACTATCGCTGCTCTTGAAACTAACGAAGATTGTAGAATAGGATCCGATTTTGGCGTTGATGCTAATATAGACGCTATAAATTATAATTCCACTACGGTGAGATGTTGGAACTGCAATGTACCAGGTCATATCTGGGAAGATTGTTTGCAGGAGCGGAACATTTTTTGCTACGGATGTGGAGCAAAAAATGTTTATAAACCACAATGCTCCAAATGTGCCTTGAAACGATTTAATGCTGGAAAATCAGATAATGTAACTAACCAGCCAAAAAACTAATTAGTAATAGGGATGTGAGTTTATTTAATAAGGACAACAATACACCTTTTCCAATTGTAAATGAAAATGTACTTGAATCTCGAAACAATCCCAATGATGATGAAATAATTGAAATTCTGCGACATAATGAACCCACAAATAATAGAATGAGAATTCTTTTTCCAATTCGTCCTTACCATGTCCGATTGTCCGAATATACTGCGAGACGAAATCAAATCTTTAATGTTGCGATGTTGAGCACAAATTTACAAACTAGACCTAAACGTTCAACCTTGAGGCTACGTAAATATTTTAAGTCGAAGAAGAAATGCTCAAAATATACGATTTCTAGCATTATCAATGACTCAATGGACCAGAGATATTATGCGAAGATATCGTTTCTGAATTTTGTGGAACATGGACTCCTCGACACCGGAGCTAATGTTAGCTGCATAGGTGCACAGTTAGCTTTGACAGATTTTTCCGCTTATGACGAATATCGTGATTGTAAGGCATCAGTTAGAACCGCTGATGGTAGCCGACAAAAGGTTAAAGGTTATTTAGAGGTCAGGGTATCATTTAGGGATCAAACGCATCGGTTGAGGTTATTAATCGTCCCAACTTTAAGTCAAAATTTGATATTAGGTCTTGACTTTTGGAAGAAATTCAATTTAGCGCCTGACGTTTTTGAGTCAGTACTTGTATCTTGTCCGTCCGGAAATAGTAAATCGTCAAAAGTCCTGTCCGAATTGTCCGCTTTTGAAAAGTCCGTTTCGTCGTCCGATAAAGAAAATAATAAAGAATCAAATGATTCAAATCATCATAAATATCCGCTAACTCCTTGCCAGCTGCAACAATTAGAAGCTGTAAAGGCTCTGTTCCCAAATTTCGAAATACAAGGGTTGGGCAGAACCAGCTTAATTAAGCATGAAATTGATATTGGCAATGCTAAGCCAATAAAACAGAGGTTCTATCCGGTTTCTCCAGCCGTGGAGGAGCTGATGTACAAAGAGATCGATCGCATGTTGGCACTGGGAGTTATAGAACCTTCTACCTCTTCATGGAGTTCACCCATGAGATTGGTTATTAAACCAAATAAAGTCCGTCTGTGCTTAGATGCCAGAAAACTTAACTCCGTCACCAAAAAAGACGCTTATCCGTTGCCAAGTATTGAGGGTATTTTCTCACGCCTTCCAAAAGCAAACATAATAACGAAACTTGACTTAAAGGATGCCTTCTGGCAGATCGGCCTGGCCGATGAGGCGAAGCAACTTACGGCGTTCACAGTCCCTGGCAGACCACTTTACCAGTTCGTGGTCATGCCATTCGGACTGTGCAACGCCCCACAAACGATGTGTCGTCTCGTGGACGAATTAATTCCTGCGGATTTGAAGAATTGTGTTTTTGGGTATTTAGATGACCTGATTATAGTGTCAGAGAGTTTTACATCGCATCTGTCGGTTTTAGTTAGGGTTGCCCATGAGTTTCGGAAAGCAAATTTGACTTTAAATGTTGCAAAAAGCCAATTTTGCGTTACCGAAGCGAAATATCTTGGGTACATCATTGGACCAAATGGCTTAACAACAGATCCCGAAAAGATAAGATCCATCCTGGCCTGGCCCGTTCCGAAAAACTTAAAACAAGTCCGCGGATTTTTGGGTCTATGTGGATGGTATAGACGATTTATAGAAAACTTTTCGTCTATCGTATTTCCTATAACGGAAGTCCTGTCGACCAAAAGGAAATTCCACTGGACTCCAGCGGCCGACGAAGCGTTCAGGAAAATTCAGGATCTTCTTACGACTGCTCCTATTCTGACGAACCCCGACTTTACCAAAAAGTTTTACGTGCACTGCGATGCCAGTGATTTTGGCATCGGGGCCGTATTGGTACAGTTGGATGAAAACGGAGATGAACGCCCTATAGCGTTCATGTCCAAAAAGCTCAACTCAGCTCAAAGAAACTACTCTGTAACAGAGAGGGAATGTTTAGCTGCCATCGAGGCAATTAAACGTTTTCGCTGTTACATCGAGCTTCATGAGTTTGAGGTTATTACAGACCATTCGAGTCTAGTCTGGTTGATGAAACAACCTGATTTATCAGGCAGACTAGCTCGATGGGCATTTAAATTACAGGGGTATAAGTTTACAGTGAGCCATCGGAAGGGCAAGGAGAATGTGGTTCCCGACGCTCTCTCAAGGATGTATTGCGATGAGGTTTTGGCAAACGAAGAATTGGGACCAGAAATTGATCTCAATTCCTCCCACTTTTTTGATTCTGAATATAGGAACCTTTGGGAGAAAATACAAAATGAACCTTCAAAATACCCTGATATTAAGACAGTTGATCAATATGTGTATATAAGGACGGATCATTATAGTGGGGATTTGGACCAAGAGGAGAGAACTTGGAAGCTATGGATTCCCTTAGAACTCCGTAACGATATTATTAGGCGATTCCATAAATCAGACATTGCATGCCATGGAGGAATGGGGAAGACCATAGACTTGATCAAAAGAAATTTCTTTTGGCCAGGCCTAGTTGGGGATGTTCGGGCATATGTTCGTTCATGCGAAACATGTAAAATGACGAAGGCCCCAAATCAGATAATGAGGCCTGAAATGACTCACCATTTTGTTTCTGATCGCCCTTTCCAGAGATTGTTTGTGGACATTCTAGGTCCTTATCCTCGGAGCAGGAAAGGTCACATAGGACTACTCATAGTTCTAGACCATTTTTCGAAATTTCCCTGGGTTTGTCCACTAAAAAAATTTTCATCAGCAGCAATTCAGGAATATTTACAGAAACAAATTTTCCATGTGTACGGAGTCCCTGAAACTCTAGTGAGCGACAATGGATCACAATTTCGCGCCAATGAGTTCAATGCCTTCTTGACGTCTCTGGGAATCAATCACACATATACTGCACTCTACTCCCCACAGGCTAACGCTTCAGAGCGAGTTAATCGCTCCATAATCTCTGGAATACGCACCTTTTTGAAAAGCGATCAAAGCTTGTGGGACGAGAAGTTGAGTCATATATGTTGTGCATTAAGGAATTCCATTCATCAGTCTCTCCATTACTCACCATACCATGCCCTTTATGGGTTCGACATGATTACCCATGGGACCTCATACAAACTTTTGCGCAATATCAAATTACTAGATGAACCATCTTTTACTATATCTAGAGACGACCGACTTGGACTTTTGCGAGAAGATATACGGAAGAATATAAAGAGTGCTCACGACCGCAACCGAATACAATATAATTTGAGGGCTCGTCCAGTATCCTTCGATGTAGGACAAGAAGTATATAGAAGGAATTTTGCGCAAAGTAGCGCCGAGAAAAAATTTAACTCCAAACTTTCTCATCTATTCCTAAAAGCTAGGATTAAGGAAAAAGTCGGGAATAATTATTATATCCTAGAAGATACTGATGGCAAAACAATAGGGACTTTCCACGGAAAGGATATTCGCAAATAGACTATATCCTTCCAATTAATATTGTAGTATATATACCAATATTACTTGGTTTGTAATGTCCATGACACAAAGAGAAAGGAATTTTGGCACCATTTTTAAAATTTGAAAATTTAAAATTCCAATTAAAAATCATTATATATTCCTTTTTGCAATTAAGATACAAATCAATTACCAGATTGATTAAATCATGCAATTGTTTAATCTAATTCATAAAATTTAACTGGTAATTAAAACAAAATTTAGTTTAATGTGGATAGCTCAAGTATTAGAAGAAGGAAAAAGTTTTCAATAATACACAATTTGAATAAAATATCCTTTATCTTTTTTTTTAATTACGATTGCTTTCAAAATGTTTGCCTCGGAGGTTTTTCTAGTTGTTATATTTCAAAGAAATTTCAAACGATTTGAATGAATTGCAGTGTTTTACTATAGTCGATAGCAAAATCGATTAACGTAATGCTGGACAGTGATTTTGATTTGTTAATGATCGAAGCTCATCAATAACTTCTCTCTCTCATTCATAGTCGCTGATCTGAATTATTTCCTTTCTTCCAAGTCAATCGTTCGCTTAAGGTGTAGAAGCATTGAAAAAAAATCTAAAGTAATCTTGAAAATTTTAAATAAATTTTCCGAGCTACTAATAATTTTCCATAAAAGAATTTCTGTCGTGACGAATTTTTACGACGGTTTTAAGAAATTGGAAATAATAAGACAATTGTAAATTAAACCAATTTTTGTCGTGCTCGGCGAAACTCATTTGATTTTCTGAAGAGGCTGAAAATTAAAAATTAAAGTGTATGCATTTATTTTTTTTAAAAATAAAAAGGTAAAATTTATTTTTCTAACTTAAGTCCAAGATGTGAAAGTGATAAAAAAATTGTTTTTTTCTTAGACCGGTGCAAACCTGTCACGCCCACTATCTATCTGGCACACGTGGCTTGGCCTTTGGATACGAGGTCCCGGTCAACTTGCCCACGTTTTAGGCAATCATCATTTTATCATAGAAGGCAACTAAACAGGCGTTCTAAAAGCTCTGCCTCCAACATCATTTTATTAGTCGGCATATAAGTTTCACCTCAACGTGCTACCATTATTGAAGAAATCAGAGGCAGATATAACTATTAGCAGTGGTTAAATTTTGCAGTTTTATAAATCCATCATGTGCGCAGAAATCTAGGAAAAATTCCTTCAACTTCAGAAAAAACAATCACTTATTATCATCACTTAATATCACTTAAAATGTTTAACAAAAAATTATTACAAAAATATTAGAACGCTAAAAGCCTATTTTTTGATACGACCTAGTGCAATGATCATTTACTTTGTAGTCACAAGCCCTAGTGCAACATTTAATGATGTTCTATAAAGATAATGATCATTGCAGCATAATAGTACCATTGCATAAAACGTCATAATTGCATTAAATTAAAATAGTAAATTTCAAATAGCAAAACATCATCATTACCGCCGCACATATGAGATGCTGAAGGCCTTCAACGATCGACGAAAGTGCGGGTAAGTACCACTAGAAAAATGTATCAATGGTATTAGAAAGAATTTTAAGAATGAGTTGTATGAATGGTAAATGAAGAGAAAAAAAAAATTACAACAAATTTTACGAGTGATGATAGAGTATTTATTCTCTGTTTGTGAATGAGACATGCAAAAGAAAAAAATATAATTACAAATACAAAATATTAACGAATGCTAGAAATACTATAAAATACTAATAATTGTTATGAATGATCGTGTCAAAAGTAAAGTAGTAAAATGTGTGGTACTTATTTTTTGCATTTATTTTGTTATTGTCTTTCGATTCATACACTAGCTATGAGTGGTCTGCATAATTAGTTGGGAAGGATACCCCAATTTTTTTTTGGTTTTTTTGAATAATGAATATGTTAAATGTAAGAGAAATCTTTAACAAACAATAAACTAAGTACCATACATTTATAAATTAAAAATTTTAAGTACTTATTCACATATTTCCGAATCCTGAATTTGAAATAATATTTTATTTCTTCTTTCTCAAATCAAGTTTACATTTTGTCCATGGAAATATAAAATAATATTTCGAACAACATATCCCTATGAACATTTCTTAATATCATACTATTTTTATAATTTAAGCTATTTTTTCTAATGTCTTGAATAAATACATTTTATTGAAATGAATTACTAATTCCTGAATTTCTGTGTTACATACCAGTATGTGGTAATGGATCGTTAGGGCAGAGTTTTTAAGGGATCCTATTATAGTATGGCGCGAATAGGATAATGGTAGGGTAAGGGTAAGAAATGCGCTAAGAATCTCAGACCAACTTGAGATTATGGAATGGATTGTTACTCCGGCAAATAGACTGTCATGGGGGTTATTTCGTTTTGGTAGTCTGTCTATAATTTCCATATAATTTTACATCCACTGTCGAACTAAAAAGGGAGTCTATAAAATTTTTTTGTGTAATCGTTTTGATTAGGAAAAGGACGAGAACCCCCCTCCCGACTGTAGCTAGGATGAATGGCTCCCGCAGTCCTTGTTTCTATCAATAAAAACCTTGTAGGTCATACCAAGTTGGTGAAAATATTTTTACACTGTATGAAGATCTTCAGTGATTCCCAACCTGCAAGAGCCATGATACCATTGTATCACCTTTGTACATTACAATACCGATATGGACCAATTTTTGCATGGTTGTTGGAGTCCATATATTAACACCACGTACCAAATTTCAACCGGATCGGATAAATTTGGCTTCTCCAAAAGGCTCCGGAGGTCAAATCTGGGGATCGGTTTATATGGGGGCTATATATAATTATGGACCGATATGGACCAATTTTTGCATGGTTTTTAAAGAACATATACCAACACCATGTACCAAATTTCAACCGGATAGGATAAATTTGGCTTCTCCAAAAGGCTCCGGAGGTCAAATCTGGGGATCGGTTTATATGGGGGCTATATATAATTATGGACCGATGTGGGCCAATTTTAGCATGGTTGTTGGAGATCATATACTAACACGACGTACCAAATTTCAACCGGATCGGATGAATTTTGCTCCTCCAGGAGGCTCCAGAGGTCAAAACTGGGGATCGGTTTATATGGGGGCTATATATAATTATGGACCGATATGGACCAATTTTTGCATGGTTTTTAAAGAACATATACCAACACCATGAACCAAATTTCAACCGGATAGGATGAATTTTGCTCCTCTAAGAGGCTCCGGAGGCCAAATTTTTGCATGGTTGTGAGAGACGATATACTAACATTACGTACCAAATTTCAGCTAGATCGGATGAAATTTGCTTCTCCAAGAGGCTCCGCAAGACAAATTTGGGGGTCCGTTTATATGGGGGCTATACGTAAAAGTGGACCGATATTGCCCATTTGCAATACCATCCGACGTACATTAATAACAACTACTTGTGCCAAGTTTCACGTCGATAGCTTATTTCGTTCGGATGTTAGCGTGATTTCAACAGACGGACAGACATCCTTAGATCGACTCAGAATTTCACCACGACCCACAATAACATGTTGGCTGATAAGTCATTATTCAACATAGTTCCCTTCAAGAGCGATACAACAATTATAACGACCTTCCAATTTTTTGATACCATTTTGGTAGTACTCCTTCTGTTTTGCCTCAAAATAGGCCTCAGTTTCGGCGATCACCTTTCATTGCAGCCAAATTTTTTCCCTGCGAGCATCCTTTTGAGGTCTGAGAACAAGAAAAAGTCGCTGGGGGCCAGATCTGGAGAATACGGTGGGTGGGGAAGCAATTCGAAGCCCAATTCATGAATTTTTGCCATCGTTCTCAATGACTTGTGGCACGGTGCGTTGTCTTGGTGGAACAACACGTTTTTATACCCTCCACCATAGGATGGGGAAATCACGCTAACTTCCGAACGAAACAAGCTATCGACTTGAAACTTGGCACAAGTAGTTGTTATTGATGTAGGTCGGATGGTATTGAAAATGGACCATATCGATCCACTTTTACGTATAGCCCCCATATAACCGATCCCCCGATTTGGTTTGCAGACCCTCTTAGAGCAACTTTCATACGATCCGGCTAAAATTTGGTACATGGCGTTAGTATATGGTCTCTAACAACCATGCAAAAATTGGTCCATATCGGTCAATAATTATATATAGCCCCCTTATAAACCGATCCCCCGAATTGGCTTGCGGAACCTCTAAGAGAAGCAAATTTCATCCGATCCGGCTGAAATGTGGTACTTGGCGTTAGTATATGGTCTCTAACAATCGTGCAAAAATTGGTCCATATCGGTCCATAATTATATATAGCCCCCATATAAACCGATCCCCCGAATTGGCTTGCGGAGCCTCTAAGAGAAGCAAATTTCATCCGATCCGGCTGAAATGTGGTACATGGTGTTAGTATATGGTCTCTAACAATCATGCAAAAATTGGTCCATATCGGTTCATAATTATATATAGCCCCCATATAAACCGATCACCAGATTTGACCTCCGGAGCCTCTTGGAAGACCAAAATTCATCTGATTCAGTTGATATTTGGTACGTGATGTTAATATATGGCCTCAAACACTAATGCAAAAATTGGTCGATATCGGTCCATAATTATATATAGGCCCCATATAAACCGATCCCCAGAGTTGACCTCCGGAGCACCTTGGAAGAGCAAAATTCTTCCCATTCGGTTGAAATTTGGTACGTGATGTTAGTATAGGGTATCCAACAACCATGCAGGAATTGGTTCCTCTCAGTCCATAATAATATATAGCTCCCATATAAACCGATCTCCTGATTTGACCTCCGGTGCCTTTTGGAGAAGCAAAATTCATCCGATCTGGTTGAAATTTGGTACGTGGTGGTAGTATATGATATTTAACAACCAAGTGAGTTGAAATTTGTGGATGACAGCCTTTCGTAGAAGTTTCTACGCAATCCATGGTGGAGGGTACATAAGATTCGGCCTGGCCGAACTTACGGCCGTATATATTTGTTCTTCTTCATATAGGGCCGTTTTGCCGCGATTTCGGCCTTCAAACGCTCCATTAACGCCATATAATAGTCACTGTTGATGGTTTTTCCCTTCTCAAGATAATCGATAAAAATTATTCCATGCGCATCCCAAAAAACAGAGGCCATTACTTTGCCAGCGGACTTTTGAGTCTTTGACTGTCGATAGGACTCAGGAGTGTAGTGATAGAGCCATGTTTCATCCATTGTCACATATCGACGGAAAAACTCGGGTGTATTACGAGTTAACAGCTGCAAACACCGCTCAGAATCATCAACACGTTGTTGTTTTTGGTCAAATGTGAGCTCGCGCGGCACTCATTTTGCACAGAGCTTCCGCATATCCAAATATTGATGAATGATATAACCAACACGTTCCTTTGATATCTTTAAGGCCTTTGCTATCTCGATCAACTTCATTTTACGGTCATCCAAAATCATTTTGTGGATTTTTTTGATGTTTTCGTCGGTAACCACCTCTTTCGGGCGTCCACTGCGTTCACCGTCCTCCGTTCTCATTTCACCACGCTTGAATTTTGCATACCAATCAATTATTATCGAAATTCCTTTTTTCCATTTTTTTTCACAATAACAAAAGTTGCTTCACAAAAGACGCTCTATCTCACAAACTAATTGACTTACAGACGTCAAATTTTGACAAGAATCATTTGAAGGTTGGTACTATATAAAATAATATGCATTTAATACTAGCGACGCCATCTATGTGTCAGACCGGGGACTTATCAGCCAACCTGTTATATATATATACCTTATGGGGTCTTAGAGCAATGTTTCGATGTGTTACAAACGGAATGACAAAGTTAATATACCCCCATCCTATAGTGGAGGGTGTAAAAATACAAACAAATGTTGTCAAAATTTTACAAAAATTTTTGTAGACATGAAATTCTGACAAGCTGTCAATAGACAAAATTTATTCTATAGACAAAATTTTGACAACATTTTCTATAGACATAAAATTTTGCCAACATTTTCTATAGACATAAAAATTTTATAAAATTTTCTGTATTTAGACATGGAATTTTGACAAAATTTTTGTATGTTTTACCAAATATATCATGTGTCTAATCGGCAATAAATTTTCTTAGATTGATTTGTACGACTTTGAAAATTGTTGGGATCATATTTGCAAAAGCATTTAGTCTCTTGTTTTTTTTTTCGCTTTTCACCAACATAAAATAGCTATTAGTCCAAAAGTCGATTTATATCATTGATATCCACATTCATGGATTTATCCGAAGAATAAATTACTTTGTGGGTTAAATACTTCAATTACTCAAGTTTTCCTCATTATTACTGGGAAAACTTCAACCTTTTTGCAATTAGCAAATTTCTCAGAAATATACATACTCGTATACGAATATCGAACCACTGTGGCATTGTTTGCCTTAAGTAGTAAACAATTTTAGGTTGTAAACATTATAAAAGATTTACTGGCTATTCCAATTTAAGGATTTTATGCTGATATTTTGTACAATTTCCAAAAACAAATATATACACTACACATGTGTTTGTGTATGCTACAAATTCCTGCCTAATGTGTGTAAATGTAACCGAGAGAGAGAGAGCGAGAGAAAGAGATGAAGTGTGTGAGTGAGTAAACTTTTGTTGTGTTTATGTTAACAAGCATTAAATGTTTGTGTACCAAGAAAGCAAAACACATGAATATATGCACACGTATTTGACCAGGAGTCATAGTAACTCAAATACAAATACGCACACACACATACGCACACACGCACATTTACGCATTACAAGGACAATAATGGTAAATCGAATAGCCCTAATGGTGATAGGCCAAGACAAACAAAAATACAAACTGTACCCAAACTTGAAGGCTTTAAAATAAAATCACTAAAGGAAATTTGATAATTTCTATAACAATATTTAAACAATTAAAGAGAGATGGGTGGTTAAACAAAAATTGGTTCAAATGTGAATTAGTCTTTTCATACAGAAGGTCAGTTATATTTCTACATATACATCTAAACATATATGGTATTTTTGCATCAAGCAAATAAATTACAAAATTAACAAGTTTCATTCCACCTTGTTTGTCATTTGCTTTTCAGCGTAAAACAATTCGTCTAGAATAGTTTTTTAACCAACTTAACAAATCGTAACTCATATCAATGGTGGAGGATATACACAGTCTAACACAAGTTTACATACGGTTAAATAATTTATATTTTCATTAAATAATCAAATTTTAAAAAATATGCATATATATCCTTTCGTTTTAGTAAATTAATTTGAAAATCAAAGTATTTGTTAATTTTCAAGAAGATTTTTTTGGTATGGGTTATAAACAACAACAAGAAACATGTTTAGTTAAGAGGTAAAAAACTCAGGGGTATGTAAACTTGTGTGAGACTGTGTAAACAGTGATTTTTAAGAGATATAGGAAAATTCAAAAAAAAAAACAGAAAACATAAAACCCAGAAAAATAATTGAAATCTGCATTTGAAGGTCCAATGATGCCACCAGCCACCAGCCACCACAAATAACCTGCATCGCTGCCAAAAAAATGGACCAAACAGACGGATTCTATAAAAATCTAAGATGATTTCTTCCAAAATCAATAGGTCACGGTTGCCCCAATTGGTAGAATTCTCAAATCTTGATGTTTTGGTAGATTTTGCAAAACATTCCTCCTCAATTTATTTCCATAGAAATAAAATGTTAAGAAAATTTTCTGTAGAAATAAAATTTTGAAAAAATTTTCTATACAAACAAAATTTTTCACAAAATTTTCTATAGAAATAAAATTTTGAGAAAATTTTCTATAGAAATAAAAGTTTAACAAATTTTGAAAAAATTGCCAATAGAAACAAAATTTTCTATAGAAAAAAAAAATTGACAAAATTTCCAAAATTTTTACAAAAATTTGTATAGAAATAAAATTTTAACAAAAATTTCTATAGAAATAAAATTTTGACATGATTTTGTACAGATATAAAATTTTGACAAACTTTTCTATAGAAACAAAATTTCGACAGACTTTTCTATAGAAATAAAATTTTGATAAAATTTTCCATAGAAATGAAATTTTGACTAAATTTTCTATAGAAATGAAATTTTGACTAAATTTTCTATAGAAATAAAATTTTGAGAAAATTTTCTATAGAAATAATATTTTGAAAAAATTTTCTATAGAAATAAAATTTTGACAAAATTTTCTATAGAAATAAAATTTTGAAAAAATTGCCTATAGAAACAAAATTTTCTACAGAAAAACAAAATTGACAAAATTTCCTAAATTTTGAAGAAAACAAGTAAGGAAAGTCTAAAGTCGGGCGATGCCGACTATATTATACCCTGCACCACTTTGTAGATCTAAATTTTCGATACCATATCACATACGTCAAATGTGTTGGGGGCTATATATAAAGGTTTGTCCCAAATACATACATTTAAATATCACTCGATCTGGAAGAATTTGATAGACTTCTACAAAATCTATAGACTCAAAATTTAAGTCGGCTAATGCACTAGGGTGGAACACAATGTTAGTAAAAAAATATGGGAAATGTTTAAATTTGAAGCAATTTTAAGAAAACTTCGAAAAAGTTTATTTATGATTTATCGCTCGATATATATGTATTAGAAGTTTAGGAAAATTAGAGTCATTTTTACAACTTTTCGAGTAAGCAGCGGCGATTTTACAAGGAAATGCTGGTATTTTGACCATTTTTGTCGAAATTAAAAAAAAAACATATATATGGGAGCTATATCTAAATCTGAACCGATTTCAACCAAATTTGTCACGCATAGCAACAATGGTAATTCTACTCCCAGTGCAAAATTTCAACTAAATCGGAGTTGAAAATTGGCCTCAGTGGTCATATGAGTGTAAATCGGGCGAAAGCTTTATATGGGAGATATATCCAAATCTGAACCGATTTCAACCAAATTTGGCACGCATAGCTACAATGCTAATTCTACTCCCTGTGCAAAATTTCAACTAAATCAGAGTTAAAAATTGGCCTCTGTGGTCATATGAGTGTAAATCGGGCGAAAACTATATATGGGAGCTATATCTAAATCTGAACCGATTTCAACCAAATTTGTCACGCATAGCTACAATGCTCATTCTACTCCCTGTGCAACATTTCAACTAAATCGGAGCAAAAAATTAGCCTCTGTGGTCATATGAGTGTAAATCGGGCGAAAGCTATATATGGGAGCTATATCAAAATCTGAACCGATTTCAACCAAATTTGGCACGCATAGCTACAATGCTAATTCTACTCCTTGTGCAAAATTTCAACCAAATTGGGGTAAAACTCTGACTTCTGGGACCGTATTAGTCCATATCGGACGAAAGATATATATGGGAGCTATATCTAAATCTGATCCGATTTCAATAAAATTTGGCACACTTGACTATAGTACTAATTGTTCTTCTTGTGCAAAATTTTAAATAAATTAGGTTAAAACTCTGGCTTCTGGGGCCATATAAGTCCATATCGGGCAAAATATATATATGGGAGCTATATCTAAATCTGAACCGATTTCTTCCAAAATCAATAGGGATCTATTCTGAGCCAAAACACATACTTGTGCCAAATTTGAAGTCGATTGGACTAAAACTGCAACCTAGACTTTGATTACAAAAATGTGTTCACGGACAGACGGACAGACGGACATCGCTATATCGACTCAAGAGCCCACCCTGAGCATTTTTTGCCAAAGACACCATGTGTCTATCCCGTCTCCTTCTGGGTGTTGCAAACATATGCACTAACTTATCAGGGTATTATGAATATTTTGAATTTATTCTGATAATTGGTTGACAGTTTTGCTGCAAGTAGAGGATACTGATAAGGAATGTGGTAATTCCGAAACGTGCGTCCATCCTACCTTCTTGCAGTCTATAGGGCTTTGCCCAAGTAAATTTGACAAACCTTCTTTTCCTCGGTTGGTTAAGCTACACTTGTAATTTAGTCAATTCATGATTTTAAGCTGAAATCAAAAAGAACAACAATGGTTAAAGAAAAAACAACAATAACAAAACGAATAGAAATAAAATTTTAACAAAATTTTCTATAGAAGAAAAATTTTCCACAGAAAAAAAATTTTGACAAAATATTGCATAGAAATAAAATTTTAACAAAATTTTCTATAGAAATAACATTTTAAAAAACTTTGTATAGAAATACACTTGAACGAAAATCTTCTATAGAAATAAAATTTTATCAAAATTTTCTATAGAAATAAAATTTTGAAAACATTTTCTATAGAAATAAAATTTTAACAAAATTTTCTATTGAAATAAAATTTTAACAAAATTTTCTATAGAAATAAAATTTCAACAAAATTTTCTATAGAAACAACATTTCCTACAGAAAAAAAAATTTTCTATAGAAATCAAATTTTGACATGATTTTGTATAGAAATAATTTTTTTTTCCTTCGTTTTGTTTTGTTATTGTTGGTTTTTTCTTTAATCAATGTTGTTGTTTTTTTTTTATTTCAGCTTAAAACCATGCATTGACTAAACTACAAGTGTAGCTTAACCAACAGAGGAAAAGAATGTTTGTCAAATTTATTTGGGCAAAGCCCTATAGACTGCAAGATTGTTGGATGGACGCACGTTTCGGAATTACCACATTCCTCATCAGCATACTCTACTTGCAGCAAAACTATCAACCAATTATCAGAATAAATTCAGGCAGATCACTAAACCCAAAAGTAAACCACACTTGAACCTTCCGAAAAAAAGTTTTACATGATAGCCGGCTTATGCCGAAATAAATTCGTACAAACATATCTCTTTTCCTTTGCCACCTTCAAATCATCGATTTGAGTGCAGTTGGCCGGGTTTATTTTGAGCGTGCTTCCTCTTTTTTCATTCGTTTTGTTTTTGTTTTTGCTATTGTTGTTTTTTTTTTAATCATTGTTGTTGTTTTTGATTTCAGCTTAAAACCATGCATTGACTAAACTACAAGTGTAGCTTAACCAAGAGAGGAAAAGAATGTTTGTCAAATTTATTTGGGCAAAGCCCTACAGACTGCCTGAATTTATTCTGATAATTGGTTGATAGTTTTGCTGCAAGTAGAGGATGCTGATAAGGAATGTGATAATTCCGAAACGTGCGTCCATCCTACCTTCTTGCAGTCTATAGGGCTTTGCCCAAGTAAATTTGACAAACCTTCTTTTCCTCGGTTGGTTAAGCTCCACTTGTAGTTTAGTCAATCCATGATTTTAAGCTGTAATCAAAAACAACAACAATGGTTAAAGAAAAAAACAACAATAACAAAACGAATAGAAATAAAATTTTAACAAAATTTTCTATAGATGAAAAATTTTCCACAGAAAAAAAAATTTGACAAAATATTGCATAGAAATAAAATTTTAACAAAATTTTCTATAGAAATAACATTTTAACAAACTTTGTATAGAAATACACTTGAACGAAAATCTTCTATAGAAATAAAATTTTAACAAAATTTTCTACAGAAATAAAATTTTGTAAAAATTTTCTATGCAAAACAATTTTGACAAAATTTTCTAAAGAAATAACATTTTGACAAAATTTTCTATAGAAATTAAATTTTAATAAAATTTTCTAAATTTTGACAAAATTTTCTATAGAAGTAAAATTTTCAAAAATTATCTATAGAAATAAAATTTTGACAAAATTTTCAATAGAAATAAAATTTTGACAAAATTTTCAAAAGAAATAAAATTTTGACAAAATTTTCTATAGAAATAAAATTTTGACATGATTTTGTATAGAAAGGAAATTTTGAAACAGTTTGCTATCGATTCAAAATGTTGACAAAATTTTCTATAGAAATAAAATTTTAACAAAATTTTTTGTAGAAATAAAATTTTAACAAAATTTTCTATAGAAATAAAATTTTAACAAAATTTTCTAAAGAAATAACATTTTGACAAAGTTTTATATAGAAATTAAATTTTAACAAAATTTTCTAAATTTTGACAAAATTTTCTATAGAAATAAAATTTTGACACACTTTTCTATAGAAATACAATTTTGACATGATTTTGTATAGAAATAAAATTTTGAAACAATTTTCTATAGATTCAAAATTTTGACAAAATCTTCTATAGAAATAAAATTTTAACAAAATTTTCTATAGAAATAAAATTTTAACAAAATTTTCTATAGAAATAAAATTTTAACAAAATTTTCTATAGAAATAAAATTTTAACAAAATTTTCTATAGATATAAAATTTCAACAAAATTTTCTATAGAAATAAAATTTTAACAAAATTTTCTATAGAAATAAAATTTTAACAAAAATTTCTATAGAAGCAAAATTCTCTATAGAAATCAAATTTTGACATAACTTTGTATAGAAATAAAATTTTGATAAAATTGTTTATATGAATCAAATTTTGACTAACTAAAATAGAAAAAAAATTTTAGTATACAAATAAAATTTTGAAACAATTTTCTATAGATACAAAATTTTGAGAGAATTTTCTATAGAAAAAAAATTTTGAGAAAATTTTCTATAGAAATAAAATTTTGAGAAATTTCCTATAGAACTAAATTTCGACAAAATTTTCAATTTTCTACAGATACAAAATTTTGCCAAAATTTTACGAAAATTTTCTATAGAAATCAAGTTTTGACATGATTTTGTATAGAAATAAATATTTGAAACAATTTTCTATAGATACAAAATTTATACAAAATTTTCTATAGAAATAAAATTAACAAAATTTTCTATAGAAATAATATTTTGACAAAATTTTCTATAGAAAAAAAATTTTCTATAGAAGCAACATTTTGAAAAAAATTTGACAACATTTTCTATAGAAATTAAATTTTGACAAAATTTCCTATAGAAATTAAATTTTTCAAAATTTCTAATAGAAATTAAATTTTGACAAAAATTTTCTATAGAAATAAAATTTTCTTTACAAATCAAATTTTGACAAACTTTTGTTTAGAAATAAAATTTTACGAAAGTTTTATATAGCAATCAAATTTTGACATGATTTTGTATAGAAATAAAGTTGTGACAAAATTTTCTATAGAAATAAAATTTTGCCAAAATTTTCTATAGAAATAAAATTTTAACAAAATATTCTAACAAAATTTTCTATAGAAATAAAATTTGAGCAAAGTATTCATTAAAAATAAATTTTTGACAAAATATGATTTGTTATGTTCGGTAGTTTTTTGGTAATATGTTCTCCAAATTTTGGCAGAATATATTTGGCGCGAGTGGCAACCGGGAGTCTGACCCAAAATGTATAAGTCTATTCAATTTGAAGTTGATTGGACTAAAACTTCGACATCTGCTTTATTTACAAAAATGTGTTCACAGAAAGACGGACGGACAGACGACTAAGGGTCCGGCCCTAAGCAATATTACCAAGGGCACCATGTGTCACCTTCTAGACAAAAAATATGAGAAATATTTAATTCTAAGGCCATATTTATGCATTTTCGTAAATTTATGATTTATCTGTCGATAAATATGTATTACAAGTGTTCGACTTAGCAGTGGCGATTTTAGAAGGAAAATGTGACTATTATATTTAGAACATATTTTTCCAAATTGAAAATCATATATTATGGTGGATTCGTCTAACTCTGAGCCGATTTTGATCAAATTTGGCACACATAGCTCAAATATTAATCTTTCTCTCTGTGCAATTTTTGAAGTAAATCGGAGTGAAATTTGATCCTCTGGTAGTTCAAAATCAATAAGGTTTGAACCTTAGACCCAAAAAAACATTCTTGTACCAAATTTGATGTCAATTGGGCCAAAACTGCGACTTTGATCACGCAAATGTGTTCACAGACAGACGGACATTGTTAGATCGACTCAGGGACCGGCCCGAACATTGTTGCCAAAGATGTCTATCTCGTCTCCTTCTGGGTAATAGGTTAAAGTTAAAGTGGCAGCCCGATTAAGATTCAGGCTCACTTAGACTATTCAGTCCAATGTGATGCAAACATATGTTATACACAACTGATTCACAGTGTGGCTCATTGTACAATGAGTTTGGACTAAAGCCATTGAAGTTCCAAAGAGTGCAAAATGTAGGCAGGAAAGAGCCAAGGATTTGCTTCACTTGAACAAAAGTCGCCATTTACCGAGTTTAGTTTTCTCCATCGCCAATCTAAATTGAGCTGTTGGTTAATAAACAATATGAATGGGGTTCAGTTGCCCAAAAAATCAGCTGAAAATGTGTACAGCTTCAATTGGTCACCAGAACTCAAGGCCGCAGATGGCAAAGGTGTGAGCCGCCGTAACGGCTAACGTAACTACGCGTCTATCACGAGTGGCTTAAAAAGCATCTTCATCCCTTCATTTCTACAGCACAGTCGCCACCAAAATCTACGGATCTCCTTTGGCCTTTTAAGCCTGGGGCATTTTGGAGAGTAAGATGGGCACAGTGTCGATTGTCTCAAAACGGGGTCTTGCCGGAAATGGACCAATATAACGTAGAAGCACTTTCGTGCAGCGAGTGGTGGCTTTGTCGGCATTTGAGGGTGATAATGCGTGCCAAAGGTAGCCAAAATTTTATGTTATTTCCAACAGTTTTTCTTAATGAAAAAAGGAAAAAAGTAACAGTTTTCCTTTTTTACATTACATATTATGCACCCTGTATAAAATTAATCTCAACCGAACTTTTTTCCATTCATGTTTTTCTTCTTTAAAATCTCCAAATAAAATCTCAGTTTTGCATCACCTGCTCACCAATGCCACGAGTATTCCTTGGAGTTGAACAAAGGTTATTGTCAATCATATTAGAATTTCTAAAGAGCCGTCATCGCAGCAAACGTCTACAGAAGACGAGACTCAAAGATCAAAAGCCTTTTTATGGCTCACTCATAATGTAAATTTAATAATGGAAAATTATTATTGCATGTTCGTTTAATTAAAAACTCAACTCCGACTAATTGTAGAGACGGACGAATGGACGGACAGAGTAGTTGAACAACAAAAGGAAATGCTGCCACCAAATAGAACGAACTTTAATGTAAATGACATTCGACATTCTTTTCATTCATTCATTCATTCATGCATTTATACCAGGGTTGACTCCGTTGGTTCTTTTTCATTCGTTCGTTCGTTCATTCATTCAACGCTCAATAACCTTGGCCGTCTAGCATCTGCTGTGGCGCAAAAACAAACTTAGCTCCTTAAACAATACCTCAACAAGTGCAGCGACAAGAAAAAGTTTTCCATTGCATTTGGAGGGGGTGGGTATTCATATCACGGTGTTGCGGATTTTCATATCCATTGCCACAAATACGAAATAACACGTAAATTAAAATATTGAATTTATCGCCAATTTTTTCAACATTTTATTCCTATCGAAAATTTTGTCAAAATTTTATTTATCTAAAAAAAATTACCAAATCCCATTGCCATAAATATGACCTAACACGTAAATTAAAACATTGAATTTATCGCCAATTTGTTCAACATTTTATTCCTATCGAAAATTTTGTCAACATTTTATTTCTTTAAAAAATTTTATCAAAATTTTATTTCAACAGAAAATTTTATGAAAATTTACTTTCTATAGAAAATTTTATAAATGTTTCATGTGCAAAGAAATTTTTGCCAACATTTATTTCTATAGAAAATTTTGTTAAAATTTAATTTCTTTAGAAAATTTTGTTAAAATTTAATTTCTTTAGAAAATTTTGTCAAAATTTTATTTCTATAGAAAATTTTGTCAAAATTGATTTCTATAGAAATTTTTATCAACATTTTATTTCTGTAGCAAATTTTGTCAATATTTTATTTCTATTGAAAACATTGTCAAAATTGTATTTCTATGAAAAATTTTTTGAAAATTTTCTTTCTATAGAAAATTTTGTCAAAATGTTTTTTCTAAATAAAATTTTGTCAAAATATTTCAAAAGAAAATGTTTCTAAAATTTTTATTTCTATAAACAATTTTGTCTAAATTTTATTCATGTTGAACATTTTTTCTAACTTTTATTTCTATAGACAATTTTGTCAAAAATTTTTTTCTATAGAGACTTTTGTCCAAATTTTATTCTATAGGACATTTTTCCAACTTTTTATTTCTATAGAAATGTTTGTCAAAATTTTATTTCGATATAAAAATCTCTATTTTATATCTCTATATTGTCTAAATTTTATTGATATAGAAAATTTTTTTAACATTTTATTTGTATTGAAAATTTTGTCAAAATTTTATTTCTATAGAAAAATTTAAAGTTTTTTAAATTTAAAGTTTTATGTGCAAAGAAATTTTTGTCAACATTTATTTCTATAGAAAATTTTGTCAAAATTTTATTTCTATAGAAAATTTTGTCAAAATTTTATTTCTATAGAAGATTTTGTCAAAATTTTATTTTTTTTAGAAAATTTTATCAAAATTTTATTTCTTTAGAAAATTTTGTCAAAATTTTATTTCTATAGAAAATTTTGTCAAAAATTTATTTCTATAGAAAATTTTGTCAAAATTTTATTTCTTTAGAAAATTTTATCAAAATTTTATTTCTATGAAAAATTTCTATTTCTATGAAAAATGAAATGTTTGAAATGTTTTTTCTAAAAAAAATTTTTTCAAAATATTTCAAAAGAAAATGTTTCTAAAATTTTTATTTCTATAAAAATGTTGTCTAAATTTTATTCATATTGAACATTTCTTCTAACTTTTATTTCTATAGACAATTTTGTCATAATTTTATTTCTATAGATACTTTTGTCCAAATTTTATTCTATAGGAAAATTTTCCAAATTATTATTTCTAAAGAAATGTGTGTCAAAATTTTATTTCTATATAAAAATCTCTATTTTATTTCTCTATATTGTCTAAATTTTATTGATACAGAAAATTTTGTCTAAATTTTATTTATATAGAAAATCTTGTCAAATTTTTATTTGTATAGAAAATTTTGTCAAAATTATACTTCTATAGAAAATTTTGTCAAAATTTTATTTTTATAACAAAAATGCCAAAATATCATTTCTATAGAAAATTTTACCAAATTTTATTTTTATAGAAAATTTTACCAAAATTTTATTTCTATAGAAAATTTTGTCAAAATTTTATTTCTAAAGAAAATTTTGTCAAAATTATATTTCTATAGAAAATTTTGTCAAAATTTAATTTCTATAGAAAATTTTGTCAAAAATTTATTTCTATAAAAAATTTTGTCAAAATTTTATTTCTTTAGAAAATTTTATCAAAATTTTATTTCTTTAGAAAATTTTGTCAAAAGTTTATTTCTATAGAAAAATTTGTCAAAATTTTATTTCTATAGAAAAATTTGTCAAAATTATATTTCTATGGAAAATTTTGGAAAATTTTATTTCCATAGAAAATGTTGTCAAAATGTCTTTTCAAAATAAAATTTTGTTAAAATTTTTTCAAAAGAAAATGTTTCTAAAATTTTTATTTCTATAAAAATATTTGTCTAAATTTTATTCATATTGAACATTTCTTCTAACTTTTATTTTTAACGACAATTTTGTCATAATTTTATTTCTATAGAGACTTTTGTCGAAATTTTATTCTACAAGTAATTTTTCCAAATTTTTATTTCTATAGAAATGTTTGTCAAAATTTTATTTCTATATAAAAATCTCTATTTATACCCTCAACCGCTACTGTGGTACAGGGTATAATAAGTTTGTGCATTTGTATGTAACGCCAAGAAGGAAAAGTCTGAGACCCATCGTTTAGTATACCGATCGTCTTAGAATTAAATTCGGAGTCGATTTAGCGATGTCCGTCTGTCTGTCTGTCTGTCTGTTGATGTATTTTTGTGTGCAAAGTACAGCTCGCACTTTTAGTCCGATTGTCCTAAAATTTGGTATAGGGTCCTGTTTCGGCTCAAAGACGATCCTTACTGATTTTGGAAAAAATTCAGATTTAGATATAGCTGTCATATATATTTTTCACCGATCTGGTCATAATTGGCGTGTGTATCAACCGATCTTCCTCAAATTCCGTACATCCGAATATTTTATGAGTCTCGAAAAACTTGCAAAATATCAGCCAAATCGGTTCAGATTTAGATATAGCTCCCATATATAGCTTTCGCCCGATTTACACTCATTTGCCCACAGAGGCCAAGTTTTTGTTCCGATTTAGTTGAAATTTTGCACAGGGAGTAGAATTAGCATTGTAGCTATACTTGCCAAATTTGGTTGAAATCGGTTCAGATTTAGGTATAGCTCCCATATATATCTTTCGCCCGATTTACACTCAAATGACCACAGAGGCCAATTTTTAACTCCGATTTAGTTGAAATTTTGCACAGGGAGTAGAATTAGCATGGTAGCTATGCGTGCTAAATTTGGTTGACATCGGTTCAGATTTAGATATTGCTCCCATATATATGTTTTTCTGATTTCGACAAAAATGGTCAAAATACCAACATTTTCCTTGTAAAATCGCCACTGCTTAGTCGAAAAGTTGTAAAAATGACTAATTTTCCTAAACTTCTAATGCATATATATCGAGCGATAAATCATAAATAAACTTTTGCGAAGTTTTCTTAAAATTGCTCCAGATTTAAATGTTTCCCATATTTTTTTTTACTAACATTGTGTTCCACCCTAGTGCATTAGCCGACTTAAATTTTGAGTCTATAAATTTTGTAGAAGTCTATCAAATTCTGTCCAGATCGAGTGATATTTAAATGTATGTATTTGGGACAAACCTTTATATATAGCCCCAACACATTTAACGGATGTGATATGGTATCGAACATTTAGATCTACAAAGTGGTGCAGGGTATAATATAGTCGGCCCCGCCCGACTTTAGACTTTCCTTACTTGTTTTTTACTAACATTGTGTTCCACCCTAGTGCATTAACCGACTTAAATTTTGAGTCTATAGATTTTTTAGAAGTCTATCAAATTCTTCCAGATCGAGTGATATTTAAATGTATGTATTTGGGACAAACCTTTATATATAGCCCCCTACACATTTGACGGATGTGGTATGGTATCGAAAATTTAGATCTACAAGGTGGTGCAGGGTATAATATAGTCGGCCCCGCCCGACTTTAGACTTTCCTTACTTGTTTTTTACTAACATTGTGTTCCACCCTAGTGCATTAGACGACTTAAATTTTGAGTCTATAGATTTTGAAGAAGTCTATCAAATTCTGTCCAAATCGAGTGATATTTAAATGTATGTATTTGGGACAAACCTTTATATATAGCCCCCAACACATTTGACGGATGTGATATGGTATCGAAAATTTAGATCTACAAAGTGGTGCAGGGTATAATATAGTCGGCCCCGCCCGACTTTAGACTTTCCTTACTTGTTTATTTCTCTATATTGTCTAAATTTTATTGATATAGAAAATTTTGTCAAAATTTTATTTCTATTGAAAATATTGTCAAAATTTTATTTCTATAAAAAAATTTAAAGTTTTTATCTTAAATTTAAAGTTTTATGTTCAAAGAAATTTTTGTCAGCATTTATTTCTATAGAAAATTTTGTCTAAATTTTATTTCTATAGAAAATTTTGTCAAAATTTTATTTCTATAGAACTTTTGGTCAAAATTTTATTTCTATAGAAAATTTGGTCAAAATTTTATTTCTATAGAAAATTTTTTCAAAATTTTATTTCTATAGAAAATTTTGTCAAAATTTTATTTCTATAGAACATTTGGTCAAAATTTTATTTCTATAGAAAATTTGGTCAAAATTTTATTTCTATAGAACATTTTTTCAAAATTTTATTTCTATAGAAAATGTTGTCAAAATTTTATTTCTATAAAAAATTTTGTCAAAATTTTATTTCTATAGAAAATTTTGTCAAAATTTTATTTCTATAAAAGATTGTGTCAAAATTTTAATTCTATAGAAAATTTTGTCAAAATTTTATTTCTATAAAAAATTTTGTCAAAATTTTATTTCTATAGAAAATTTTGTCAAAATTTTATTTCTATAGAAAATTTTGTCGAAATTTTATTTTAGGTGTAAATTTATTTTTTTTAGGTGTAAACGAAAGACTTCCAATAAAAATTGATATCGTCGTCATTTTCTAGGCAAAAAACGGAAAATCTAAACTTTCTTTTTTTGAGTAAAAAAATCGTCAAAATGCCGATAAATCGGCAAAATTTGAATCTCTGTACTCCACATATGGAAATATTTATATTCAGAGATTAGCACCAGGGCTGCCAATTTTGCCGATTTATCGCCATTTTGACGATTTTTTTATTCAGAAAATGGACAATTCCGATTTTAACGATGCTAACTCCGTTCATTAGACACATAGTTAAGGGAGTTAAAGTTTTTACATTTAGAAGAAATTTTTGGAAATATTAAAATAAATTTGAAAAATTTTGAGAAACAATTTGGAAACAAAACATAGCTTTGGCTTTTCGAGTTTTGTCAAAATTCGTACACATAATCATGATTCTTCCACACTCCACAGCTAAAATTAGATGATAGTTGGAGAATAATTCATCTGTTCGAAAAATAACCTAAAATGAAATAACTCAAGTTGTTTTAATACCAAAATTGATCATGATTTACTCAGAATGTGCAAAAGACGATAACATTGTAGTACAGTATAAACAAATAGCCACATATAGACATATCTATCGGAAACACCATAAAAAATCACCTGTTTTTGAAAATGCGGGACTTTTTCTTAAGTTTCAAAATATTTATTTTTTGAATAAAAATGTTACTCAATTAATAACAATATTTTAGAAAAATAAATTTTTTATACAAAAATTATGAAATATTTTTGTTTAACTAGAAAATTATTTTTATGTTAATGTTATTTGCATACAAAACTGATTTCTATATATTTTATTTTATTAAAATGCATAGTTGTGTACATTAATTTTCTATTTTGTATGTGAAATAAATAATTTTGTTTTGTTTTTACCCAAAAAATATGTTTAATTTTAATAGTATTTATATTGCCAATTTTTTGACGATTTTTAAAATGCAAGTGCCGATTATGACGATTTTTATCGGAAAAAGTAACGATTTTTCTTGAAATTTTATTGGCAGCCCTGATTAGCACTCTTATTTCTCTCTCTCTCTCTCCAGCTTTTTCTCTTTTTTTTTTGAGCTCATGTTAATCTGTATGTTTATATGAAGGGAACATTTTTATTCGTTTTGTTTTGTTATTGTTGTTTTTTTTTTCTTTAATCATTGTTGTTGTTTTTGATTTCAGCTTAAAACCATGCATTAATTAAACTACAAATGTAGCTTAACCAACAGAGGAAAAATACGAATACTGAAATGTGCACTTTTGAAGTCGACATTCGTTAAATGCAAGAAATCGATCTTAATCCCCGTAAATAACGTATATAAACGATTTGTAGATTTTCTGCCATTTTCAAAGTCGGCTTTGACGATTAATCGAAAATTCGATCTTCGTATTTTGTCTTCAAATGTGTGTGTGTGTGTGTGTGGCTCATCTTCTTCGAATTATATTCATGAAAAAGAAAACAAAAACACTGTGCATCATGAGTGCTAAATGTCATTGTAGTTGTAAGCAGCTAGCTCAGCTGGCTGTGTATTACTACAAATGCGTAATCTGATGCCCTTGGCTAGAATGCCACAAAGGCAAAAGCGGCAAAACACAACATTAACATCTTTCTTCAATCCAGACGTCGTGTACACAGAGACAGATGGCTGGGGTAGATGCCCTAAGGAAAGGAGTGGCGCTAATGGGAGAGGCTCCCATAACACCTACCCCCTCAGCACTTTAAATAGAATGTGTGCAACTGCTTGTTATGGGGGTCTTGCAACATACTGCACCAATACTACTGCCCTTGCATTTATCATAATGAAGTGCGCTTACACGTACTCTCTTAATCCTTTGGGTTGTGAATGTGAATGGTGTTGTAAATGTCTAGAATTGTGGTGGTTGTTTTCCAAGGGATTCAAATGCATTTGTCTCCAATTATTTGTGAGTATGTGTGGGTGTGTTTGTTATTGCAAGCTCATTGCAATGTGAATGCAATGACTTTTGTAAGTGCATTTGGCGGTGCTACCACTAAAACGAACACACGCACACACCTAAGCAAACACCAATACATCTTTACTTTAACAGACACGCACGTGACACTTAGAATTGCAGAAATAAAAATATAAACAAGAAAAAATCTCTCTTTAGGACTAAGGCAATTTGTTTTCTGTTGTCCCTGGCATACGAATGATTTTGTCTTTCATTTAATGAAATCCTTGCTACTAAGTCAGTGGTCGTCATTGTGTTACGACTTTTACATGACATCGTCGAAAAACACATGCTCTTGGTTTGTCGGTATACATTATGGCCGCCCCTCAGCTGTTGCAAAGGCATGTGCATTTGTAGCCATTTGTTTAGGTAGTCTCGCATTCGCATTGTCATTATCTACAGTCAAACATTGGTAACAGCACACTAGGCCTGGAGGCGAAAAAAAAAATTATTCATCAAAAGTTGGACGGGTGATTTGAATGTGTCGCCTTTGAAATATGATCCTTTGATCTTGATATTCAAATGCTACAGTTGACAGGGCTACTCATCAAATTAAAGATGTTTGAATGTTCTGGAATAAACCAAGTACATGCAAAAGAGACACATGCACTGAAAAAATATTTTTGTGAGGCCAAAGATTTCATGTCTTTAAACTACGAATGCGAATTTTGCTTAGCATATCGCGAGAACATCCGTTCACGCACACAAGCTAGCTTTTTATCATTTCGATAAAATCACTTTTAGGATAATATCTGGTGTTATTACCGTTTTTTCGTCCACTTTCTTCACGCAATGCACTAAATTTTATTTCTATAGAAAATTTTGTCAAAATTTTATTACTATAGAAAGTTTTCTAAAAAAAATTTCTGTAGAACATTTTGTCAAAATTTTGACAATTTTTTTAATAGATAAATTTCTCAAAATTTTATTCATGTAGAATATTTTATCAAACTTTTGTTTCTATAGAAAATTTTGTCAAAATTTTATTTCTTTTTTTATAGGAAATTTTTTCAAAATTTTATTTCTCTAGAAAATTTTGTCAACATTTTAGTTTTATAGAAAACTAGCGTAACCCGGCCCGCTTCGCTGCGCCTTCCGAAGCATATTTGGAGAAATATTTTGCGTTAACTTAGTCAACTATATCCTTGGTGCTGAAAACAAATTCGAAAAGATTTGAATTCTTTTAAACAAATCGGACTACTTGATTTTTCGTTTATAGGTGCAAATACGGCGGGAGAAGGTGTACCTTCTTCTATATTTCTTGTGAATTTTAAGTGTGGTTTGTCAAGGAAAGGTATCCTTCTCCTCAACATATCTGAAAATTAAGCACTATATTATAATAACATACAAAGAATTACTGTTTCCCATCCAATAAATCGGAAAAAGCAAAAATAGTAACAAATTTTACCACATTAACATTTGCTAAATTTTGGAAAATGATGCACCCTCTACGTTGGCTGCCAATTTCATGTAAATTTAAGTTCTTTACTAAAAAGAAGTCTGGCAGAAGCCTGTACAAAAATCATAAAATTATGTACCGAGTTCCCATTTACGGACAACCCTCTACTTTCAATTTAAGAAAAAAAAACGGACAAAAGGGAACCCTCCCCCCACCTTCGCTCCACTCCGACCTGATATCGGACTATCACGTACCCTATATTAATTTCGCAACTACTCAATGGTCCCTATAAATTCTATCGAAGTAAATCGACAAAGTTTATTTCAATTTTCCCCTTCCCCAACCAGATATCGAAAAATCATATACTAATTTAAAAGTCATGTATAAATTTGATCACCTCCTCCCACGTTCCCTGTAAATTTCAAGTAGATCGGCGATGTTCAAATTTTGCTCTATTGTTTTAAAGGGACGTCACTTTCCCCGATACAATATCGACAAACACCGTAGTGAAGAGCACCCCTAACCTTCCCTGAAAATTCTTGAAACTTTCCTTCAAGTGTGGGGCAAGGAAGGTTGCCTCTTCGTTCATAACTTTCCACCACTGCCTATGTAAATTTCAAGAAAACTTAAGAATTGTTGTTTTTTTTTGCAGTTTTAGAGGACGACCTTCTCCCCGACTAAATATCGAAAAGTGATGTAGCGTATCTTTTGTAAACGTCCTAGAAAATATCAAGCAAATTATAAGCCTAAAGGGGCGGCCTCTCTTCCGTCCAAATATCACAAAATCAGGTATCAACTGTTAATACCGTAACCTCTCCCCAGTCCTCTGTAAATTTCAAGTAACTCGGTAAAAGTTTAATTTTTTCTCTGTATGTACTTAAGAGAAGCGGATGTCTCCCTATGCCCTTTTATTTTTATTAAAAAATCGAGAACCTGATATAAATTTCATAACCCATTTTTTCCGTAAAATTTCAGTCTGGGGAGTTTAGTTTTGTTTGTACTTTCAAACAAAAAAATTCGGGCAAAGGGGTGGTCCCCCTCCCCGACCAAATATCGAAAAATAATGTAGCGGATTTTTGTCTAGATGCCAACCCCAACATTCAATGAAAATTTCAAGTAAATCGCATAATTTTATTCCAAGTTTCAAAAAGTAGGGCAAGGGGGAGGTCCCCCTCCCCATCCACATATGAAATCATCGGGTACCCCATATTAATTCCATAACCTCACCACATGTTCTCTGTAAATCTCAGATAATTTAGAGAATTTTAGTTTTTTCACTGTACTTAAAAAAAAGTCGAACAAAGGGGAGGCCCCCCTCCGCCACTAAATATCGAAATAAAAAGTAGCGGATCTTTGCCTAGATGCCAACCCCAATCTTCAATGAAAATTTCAAGCAAATCGGTCAACTTTGGTCTAATTTTCAAAAAGTCGGACAAAGGGGAGGTTCCTCTCCGCGACCATATGTCAAAAAATGAGGTACCCTATTTTCAGCACATGAGTGCCCCCCACGATCTCTGAAAGTTTCAAGTAAATCGGTTCAGCCGTTTTCGCGCCAACCCGGAACATACAAATAAACAAACAAACAAACAAATAAACAAACATAATTTGAATTTTATATATATAGATTTTGTCAAATTTTATTTCTATAGAAAATTTTGTAAAAATTTTATTTCTATAGAATATTTTGTCAAAATTTTATTTCTATAGAAAATATTGTTAAAATTTTATTTCTACAGAAAATTTTGTCAAAATTGTATTTCTATAAAAAGTATTGTTAAAATTTTATTTCTATAGAAAATTTTGTCAAATTTTATTTCTATAGAAAATTTTGTAAACATTTTATTTCTATGGAATATTTTGTTAAAATTTTATTTCTATAGACAATTTTGTCAAAATTTTAGTTTTATAAAAAATTTAGTCAAAATTTTATTTCTATAGAATATTTTGTCAAAATTTTATTTCTATAGAAAATATCGTTAAAAATTTATTTCTATAGAAAATGTTGTCAAAATTTTATTTCTTTAGAATATTATATCAAAATTTTATTTCTATAGAAAATTTTGTCAAAATTTTTTTCTATAGAAAATTTTGTCGAAATTTTATTTCTATAGAAAATTTTGTCAAAATTTTATTTCTATAGAAAATTTTGTCAAAATTTTATTTCTATAGAAAATTTTGTCAAAATTTTATTTCTATAGAAAATTTTGTCAAAATTTTATTTCTGTAGAAAATTTTGTTAAAATTTTATTTCTATAGGAAATTTTGTCAAAATTTTATTTCTATAGAAAATTTTATCAAAATTTTATTTCTGTAGAAAATTTTGTCAAAATTTTATTTCTGTAGAAAATTTTGCCAAATTTTAGTTTTATAGAAAATTTCGCCAAAATTTTATTTCTATAGAAAAATTTGTCAAAATTTTATTTCTTTAGAAAATTTTGTCAAAATTTTAGTTTTATAGAAAATTTTGTAAAAATTTTAGTTTTATAGAAAATTTTGTCAAAATTTTAGTTTTATAAAAAATTTTGTCAAAATAATATTTCTATAGGTAATTTTTTTTTAAATTTTATTTCTCTAGAAAATTTTGTCAACATTTGAGTTTTATAGAAAATTTTACCAAAATTTTATTTCTATTGAAAAATTTGTCAAAATTTGATTTCTTTAGAAAATTTTGTCAAAATTTAGTTTTATAGAAAATTTTCTCAAAATTTAATTTTTATATATAATTTTGTCAAAATTTTATTTTTTTAGGAAATTTTATCAAAATTTTGACGATTTATTTAATAGATAAATTTCTCAAAATTTTATTCCTGTAGAATATTTTATCAAACTTTTGTTTCTATAGAAAATTTTGTCAAAATTTTATTTCTTTGGAACATTTTGTCAAAATTTTAGTTCTATAGATATTTTGCCAAATTTTATTTCTATCGAAAATTTTGTCAACATTTGCCAAAATTTTATTTCTATAGAAAATATTGTCAAACTTTCATTTCTATAGAAAATTTTGTCAAAATTTTATTTCTATAGAAAATTTTGCCATTTTTTAATAGATAAATTTCTCAAAAATTTTATTCCTGTAGAATATTTTATCAAACTTTAATTGCCCAGCAAAAAGAATTGGAAGTTGTTCGATAAACATTTCTTTTAAAGCCCATCCCAGAATCCCCCATCGAGTTTTTTCAACTTCCGATGCAGTCCTTTTGGACAAGTCCACAAACATTTCTTCTAAAGAGCATCTCGGGATCTGCCAATGATTTTTTTCCACTTCCGATGCAGTTCTTTTGGACAAGTGCACAAACATTTCTTCTAGAGCGCATCTTGGGATCCCCCAATAATTTTTTTTTACTTCCGATGCAGTCCTTGGCTATTTTAATCAGGCTATTTTAAGTGAAAAAATTTTTGACAATTAAATTTTACAAAATAATAGAAAACTAATAAAAAAAATTAAAAAATAGAAAATTAATAAAAAAGTAAAAAAAAAATAATAATAATAATAAAAAAATTTCATCCCCGCTGGGATGTGAACTTGTGCCGTTTGACTTTTTCGCTTCCATGGAAGTTCTTTTGAGAAGGTTTTGGAAATTACGAGAATTTTTATTTTTTTGTTGATTTTTAATGGAAAAAATATATTTATACGAAAATATACTCGTATGCCGTAAATAAAAATAATGCATAACATACAAAAATATTTTTTAGAAACATATTTGATAAAGAAAATTGCCGCTGGTGAGATTTGAACCTGTGTTTCTTATTTTTTCAATTCAATTCAATTAGAATGTCATTCCTTGGTGTCGTATTACAATCATATCACAAACATTTGAATTGACCTTTCGACGCTTTATGTTTAATGGCGTTTGTCTCTGAGTGTGTTAAGGCGTTCTGTGATGGTGCCAGTAAACCCAGGTTCAACCCTTGGTCGTAGCGAAAAAGTTTTTCAAATTATAAAAATTAGATAATAGGAAAATAATAGTGTAATAAAACATATGGATGAAAAAAAGTGAAATTGGTAAAATTTTTTTTTCGCTTTTTAAATTTCTTCATTCAAATTAACTTCTAGGGCACAACTTCTAAAGCAATGCAAAGGATCCAAAAAGGAAGTACATCCGTCCTATGACAAGCCCATGTAAAATTCATTGCATATGATCCAAGTTTGCACTACTTCCGGATCACAGATTGGGGATCCAAACTACTTTTTTGGAAGCTCTTTTTTTGCTGTGTGCTATAGAAAATTTTTTCAAAATTTTATTTCTTTAGAAAATTTTGTCAAAATTTTAGTTTTATAGAAAATTTGGCAAAATTTTATTTCTATATATAATTTTGTCAAAATTTTATTTCTATAGAAAATATTATTAAAACTTTATTTCTACAGAAAATTTTGTCAAAATGGTATTTGTATAGAAAGTATTGTTAAAATTTTATTTCTATAGAAAATTTTGTCAAATTTTATTTCTATAGAAAATTTTGTAAAAATTTTATTTCTATAGAATATTTTGTAAAAATTTTATTTCTATAGAAAATTTTGTCAACATTTTATTTCTATAGAACAAAATTTTATTTCTATAGAAAATTTTCTTAAAACTTTATTTCTATAGAAAATTTTGTCAAAAATTTATTTCTATAGAAAATATTGTTAAAATTTTATCTCTATAGTAAATTTTATAAAAATTCAATTTTGTAAAAATTTTATTTCTATAGAATATTTTGTAAAAATTTTATTTCTATAGAAAATTTTGTCAACATTTTATTTCTATAGAACAAAATTTTATTTCTATAGAAAATTTTGTTAAAACTTTATTTCTATAGAAAATTTTGTCAAAATTTTATCTCTATAGAAAATTTTGTCAAAATTTTATTTCTATAGAAAATTTTGTAAAAATTTTATTTCTATAAAAAATTTTGTCAAAATTTCATTTCTATAGAAAATTTTGTCAAAATTTTATTTCTATAGAAAAATTTGTCAAAATTTTATTTCTTTAGAAAATTTTGTCAAAAGTTTTAGTTTAATAGAAAATGTTGTCAAAATTTTATCTCTATAAAAAATTTTGTAAAAATTTTATTTCTATAGAAAATTTTGTAAAAATTTTATTTCTCTAGAAAATTTTGTCAACATTTTAGTTTTATAGAAAATTTTGCCAAAATTTTATTTCTATAGAAAAATTTGTCAAAATTTTATTTCTATAGCAAATTTTGTCAAAATTTTAGTTTTATAGAAAATTTTGTCAACATTTTCGTTTTATTGAAAATTTTGCCAAAATTTTATTCCTATAGAAAAATTTGTCAAAATTTTAGTTTTATAGAAAATTCTATCAAAATTTAATTTTCATATATAATTTTGTCAAAATTTTATTTTTATAGGAAATTTTGTCAAAATTTAATTTCTATATATAATTTTGTCAAAATTTTATTTTTATAGGAAATTTTTTCAAAATTTTATTTCCCTAGAAATTTTTTTTTTAATAGAATATTTTGTCAAAATTTTATTTCTATAGAAAATATTGTTAAAATATTATTTCTATAGAAAATATTGTTAAAATATTATTTCTATAGAAAATTTTGTCAAAATTTTATTTCTATAGAAAGTTTTGTCAAAAATTTATTTCGATAGAAAATTTTGTCAAAGTTTATTTCTATAGCAAATTTTATCAAAATTTTATTTCTATAGAAAATGTTATCAAACGTTTTTGTTATAGAAATTTTTTTTGCAAAATATTTTGCAAAATCTACAAAAACATTAAGAATTCTACCAACTATGGCGACCGTGAAAAAAATAAATTTTACATGTGGCCCACTGTTAACAAAAGGATTGCATTATTATGCTAAAACAACAATTAGTGGTCGCCTACATTCACAAACCAAATATACTCACACACATACACGCTCGCATGTAATGCGTGCCCTATTACACTAAGCAGGCAAAAATAAATAGTCGAGTACTGGTTACAACAGAAAATATACGAGAGTTAATTGGAAATACTAAATTTTGCATGTCTAGACAGAAAATTATGTGACAATTGTTGTTGTTTCGAAACATTGTAGGTTTTTTTACAAAAAAAATCCCCTTTTTAATTAATTGCTACAATGGCCGAGAATGCAGTTACTGTTGGGTTCGCCCACTTTGTTAGTGTGGATTTAAAATTAATTAACAATAATAACCAAGTTAATTATAATTTTTTGGTTTCCACCATTTGTCCCCTTTCCAAGGATTAATGGCAAGTAAACAGCCAAATGTTAATGGTGAAACGGTGGAAGAAATCAAGAATGGGGTAAAAGAGATTGCACTGCCTGTCATGATATAAATAATGTGTACAATGCAACTTCTACAAAATGCAACATACGATTAAAATTTACAAAAAAGGCTCTGCCAAAAAGGTCTGTTGGTAGTAAAACACATTTATCATATATCCAATTAATAATTTTAAAATCAATTAAAGTGAATGCGGCCAAAAATTCAGCCAGGCGTAATCTTATGTACGCTTCACCATAGAGAGCATCTACTAAAGACTGCTATACACAATGGAAAAACTTGCGTTGTGGGAACAGGGACCAATGGCAAGGTATAATAAACATTATAAATATTTTCTAAATTTTTGACAAAATTTTCTATAGAAAAAACATTTTGAAAAAATTTTCTATAAAAAAAAAAATTTGACAGAATTGGCTATAGACATAAGATTTCGACAAAATTTTCTATAGAAATAAAGTTTTAACAAAATTTTCTTTAGAAATAAAATTTTGACATAAATTTTCTATAGCAATAAAAATTTGAGAAAATTTTCTATAGGCATAAAAATTTTCGAAAATTTTCAAAAGAAATAAAATTTTCTATAGAAAACAAATCTACAGAAATAAATCTATAACAAAATTTTGTATAGAAATTAAATTTTGACAACATTTTCTATAGAAAAGATTTTGACAAAATTTCTTAGAGGAATAAAATTTTGACAAAATTTCGTATAGAAATAATATATTGACAAAATTTTCTATAAAAATAAAATTTGGACAAAATTTTCTATACAACAATATTTTGACAATATATCATAGTGCAATAAAATTTTGACAAAATTTCCTATAGAAATTATATTTTGATAACATTTCCTTATAAAAATAAAAGTTTGACAAAAATTTCTATAGAAATACAATTTTGACAAAATTTTCAATTGAAATAAAAATTTGACATTTTCTAAAAAACAAATAAAATTTTGACACAATTTGATATAGAAAAAAAATTGTGACAACATTTTCTATAGCAATAAAATTTGACAAAATTTCCTATAGAAATAAAATTTGACAAAATTTTCAATAAAAACAAAATTTTGCCAAAATTTTCTATAGAAATAAAACTTTGACAAAAATGTGTATAGATACAAAATGTTGGCAACATTTTTTATATAAATAAAATTTTGACAAAATTTTCAATAAAAATAAAATTTTGATAAATTTTTCCATAAAAATAAAATTTTGAGAAAATTTTCAATAGGAATAAAAATTTCTATAGAAATAAAATTTTTGGCAAAATTTTCTATAGAAATAAAATGTTGACACTATTTTCTATAGAGAAGATTTTGACAAAATTTCTTATAGGAATTTAATTGTGACAAAATTTTCTATAGAAATAAAATTTTGACAAAATTTTCTATACAAATAAAGTTTTAACAACATTTGCTATAGAAATGAAATTTTGAAAAAAATCTCTATACAAATAAAATTTTGACAAAATTTTCGATAGAAATAAAATTTTGACAGAATTTTTCACAGAGATAAAATTTTGACAAAATTTTCTGTAGAAATAAAATTTTTACAACATTTTCTATTGAATTACAATATTGGCAAAAAATTCTATAGAAATAAAATTTTGAAAAAATGTTCTATTGAAATAAAATTTTGAAAAAAATTATAGAAATAAAATTTTGATTAAATTTTCTATGGAAATAAAATTTTGACAAAATTTTCCACAGAGATAAAATTTTGACAAAATATCTATAGATACAAAATGTTGACAACATTTTTTATATAAATAAAATGTTGACAAAATTTTCCATAAAAAAAATGATAAAATTTTCAATAAAAATAAAAATTTCTATAGAAATAAAATTTTGGCAAAATTTTCTATAGAAAAAAAATTATGACAATATTTTGTAAAGAAAAGTTTTTGACAAAATTTCTCATAGAAATTCTGACAAAGTTTTCTATAGAAATAAAATTTTGACAAAAATTTTCTATAGAAATTAAATTTGGCATAATTTTCCACAGATACACAATTTTGACAAAATTTTCAAAAAAAATAAAATTTTATCAAAATTTTCTATAGAATTAGAATGTTGAAAAAATTTTCTATAGAAATAAAATTTAGACAAAATTTTTTATAGAAATAAAATTTTGACTAAATTGTATATAGAAATAAAATTTTGACTAAATTGTATATAGAAATAAAATTTTGACAAAATTTTCTATAGAAATAAAATTTTAACAAAATTTTCTTTAGAAATAAAATTTTGACATAAATTTTCTATAGCAATAAAATTTTGACAAAATTTTCTATAGAAATATAATTTTGACAAAATTTTCTATAGAAATAAAATTTTGGCAAAATTTTCTATAGAAATACAAGTTTGACAAAATATGCTATAGAAATTAAATTTTGACAACATTTTCTATAGAAAAGATTTTGACAAAATTTCTTAGAGGAATAAAATTTTGACAAAATTTCGTATAGAAATAAAATTTTGACAAAATTTTCTATAGAAATAAAATTTGGACAAAATTTTCTATACAATAATATTTCGACAATATATCCTATTGAAATAAAATTTTCTATAGAAATTATATTTTGATAACATTTTTTATAAAAATAAAAGATTGACAAAAATGTCTATAGAAATACAATATTGAGAAAATTTTCAATTGAAATAAAAATTTGAAATTTTCTAAAAAAACAAATAAAATTTTGAAACAATTTGATACAGAAAAAAAATTGTGACAACATTTTCTATAGCAATAAAAATTGACAAAATTTCCTACAGAAATAAAATTTGACAAAATTTTCAATAGAATCAACATTTTGACAAAATTTTCTATAGAAATAAAACTTTGACAAAAATGTCTATAGATACAAAATGATGACAACATTTTTTATATAAATAAAATTTTGACAAAATTTTCAATAGAAAAATTTGTGACAAAATTTTCGATAGAAATAAAATTTTCTTTAAAATAAAATTTTGGCAAAATTTCTATAGAAATAAAATGTTGACAATATTTTCTATAGAAAAGATTTTGAAAAATTTCTTATAGGAATTAACATGTGACAAAATTTTCTATAGAAATACAATTTTTACAAAATTTTCTATAGAAATAAAGTTTTAATAACATATGCTATATAAATGAAATTTTGACAAAATTCTCTATACAAATAAAATTTTGACAAAATTTTTTATAGAAATAAAATTTTGATAAATTCTTTTATAGAAATAAAATTTTGACAAAATTTTCTATAGAAATAAAATTTGGACAAAATTTTCCAAAAAAAAAAAATGACATAATTTTCTAAAAAATAAAAAGCTCAAAAAATTTTCTATAGAAATAAAATTTTGACATAATTTTTTTTTGTTTTGTTAGTGTTGGTATTGTTCTTTAATCATTGTTGTTGTTTTTTTTTTATTTCAGCTTAAAACCATGCATTGAATAAACAAAACGAATGAAAGAAGAGGAAGCGCGCTCAAAATAAACCCAGCCAACTGCACTCAAATCGATGATTTGACGGTGGCAACGGAAAAGAGATATGTTTGTACCAATTTATTTCGGCATAGGTTAGGTTAGGTGGCAGCCCGATGTATCAGGCTCACTTAGACTATTCAGTCCATTGTGATACCACATTGGTGAACTTCTCTCTTATCACTGAGTGCTGCCCAATTACAAGGGACCTCAGAAATGTCACCCGCATTACTGAGGTGGGATAATCCACCGCTAAAAAGCTTTTTGGTGTTCGGTCGAAGCAGGAATGGAATCCACGACCTTGTGTATGCAAGGCGGGCATGCTAACCATTGCACCACGGTGGCTATCATATAAAACCTTTTTTTCGGAAGGTTAAAGTGTGGTTGATTGTTGGGTTTAATGAACTGCTTGCAGTTATTCTGATAATTGGTTGATAGTTTTGCTGCAAGTAGAGGATGCTGATGAGGAATGTGGTAATTCCGAAACGTGCGTCCATCCAACCATCTTGCGGTCTATAGGGCTTTGCCCAAATAAATTTGACAAACATTATTTTCCTCTGTTGGTAAAGCTACACTTGTAGTTTAGTCAATGCATGGTTTTAAGCTGAAATCAAAAAAACAACAACAAAATAAAATTTTATCAAAATCTTCTATAGAATTAGAATGTTGACAAAATTTTTTATAGAATTAAAATTTTGGCAAAATTTTCAATAGAAACAAAATTTTGACAAAATTTTCTATAGAAATAAAACTTTGAGAAAAATGTGCATAGATACAAAATGTTGACAACATTTTTTATATAAATAAAATTTTGACAAAATTTTTTATATAAATAAAATTTTGACAAAATTTTCAATAGAAATACAATTTTGACAAATTTTGCCTTAAAAATAAAATTTTGACAAAATTTTCAATAAAAATAAAAATTTCTATAGAAATAAAATTTTGGCAAAATTTTCTATAGAAAAAAATTTTGACAAAATTTTCTATAGAAATAAAATTTTGACAAAATTTTCTAAAGAAAAGATTTTGACGAAATTTCTGATAGACATTAAATTGTGACAAAATTTTCTATAGAAATAAAGTTTTCACAACATTTGCAATAGAAATGAAATTTTGATAAAATTATCTATACAAATAAAATTTTAACAAAATTTCCTATAGAAATAAAAATTTGATAAATTCTTTTATAGAAATAAAATTTGAACAAAATTTTCTAAAAAATAAAAAGTTCACAAAATTTTCTATAGGAATAAAATTTTGACATAATTTTCCACAGAGATAAAATTTTGACAAAATTTTCTAAAAAACAAGATTCTATCGAAATCTTCCATAGAGTTAGAATGTTCACAAAATTTTCAATAGAAATAAAATTTTGGCAAAATTTTCAATAGAAACAATATTTTGACAAAATTTTTCTAGAGAAATAAAACTTTGACAAAAATGTCTATAGATACCAAATGTGGACAACATTTTTTATATAAATAAAGTTTTGACAAAATTTTCAATATAAATAAAAATTTCTATAGAAATAATATTTTGGCAAAATTTTCTATAGAAATAAAATTTGGACAATTTTTTCTAAAGAAAAGATTTTGACAAAATTTCTTATAGGAAATAAATTGTGACAAAATTTCTATAGAAATAAAATTTTGTCAAAACTTTCTATAGAAATAAAATTTTAGCAGAACTTTCTATAGAAATTAAATTTGACCAAAATTTTCTATAGAAATAAAATTTTGACAAAAGTTTCTAAAGAAATAATGTTTTAACAACATGTGCTATAGGGAGCCACCGTTGTGCAATGGTTAGCATGCCCGCCTTGCATACACAAGGTCGTGGGTTCGATTCCTGCTTCGACCGAACACCAAAAAGCTTTTCAGCGGTGGATTATCCCACCTCAGTAATGCTGGTGACATTTCTGAGGGTTTCAAAACTTCTCTAAGTGGTTTCACTGCAATGTGAAACGCCGTTCGGACACGGCTATAAAAAGTAGGTCCCTTGTCATTGAGCTTAACATGGAATCGGGCAGCACTCAGTGATAATAGAGAAGTTCACCAATGTGGTATTACAATGGACTGAATAGTCTAAGTGAGCCTGATACATCGGACTGCCACCTAACCTAACATTTGCTATCGAAATGAAATTTTGACAAAATTTTCTATACAAATTAAATTTTGACAAAATTTTCTATAGAAATAAAAATTTGACAAAATTTTCTATAAAAAAAATTTGACAAATTTTTTATAAAAAAAAATTTGATAAATTCTTTTATAGAAATCAAATTTTGACAAAATTTTTTTAAAGAAATAAAGTTTTGACAAAATTGTTTAAAAAATAAAATTTTTTAGAACATTTTCTATAGAAGAACAAATTTCGCAAAATTTTCTATAGAAATAAAATTTTGACAAAATTTTTTATAGAAATAATATTTTGACAAAATTTTCTATAGAAATAAAATTTTGATTAAATTTTCTATAGAAATAAAATTTTGACAAAATTTTCTATAAAAATAAAATTTTGACAAAATTTTCTATAGAAATAAAATTTTGACAAAATTTTCTATACAAATAAAATTTTGACAAAATTTTCTATACAAATAAAATTTAGACAAAATTTTCTATAGAAATAAAATTTTGAGAAATTTTATTAATTTCTATCTAATGAAATTTAGTAAATAAATATAGCTTAACCAACAGAGGAAAAGTATATTTGAAAAAATTATTTGGGCAAAATTCTATAGACAGCTAGATGGTTGGATGGAAGGACGTTTTTCCATATACCGATCCTTCTAACAGATGTGGTTTAAATAGAAAAATCTCTATTAAATTTATTTTTTGTGAGTATGTGTGTGTGCGTGGATGACCATGACCATATATCCTTTAATAAATTTATTTGTTTTTGGCTCTACTTCAATTAGTGTGTCTAACTCATAAAACCACCTACAATGAATGACCGACCGCACTCAAAAACAAATCCTCCCAATTGTTTCTGGACTATGTGGTCAACAGCAACACCAATGTCGAAATGCAATTACTCGCTCCACTCACTTCGGACATCATAAAACAAATAAACAAACACTTGTCTGTGTTAGTCATCCTTGTGCGAATATACAGTGAAGGTCATAATAATCGAAAAATGCATGATAATAGAGACAAGAAAATCGATAATTGCGAGCGGAAAATAAAATTTAACAACCACACTGAGTGAATAAAATGTTAAAGATAAATGGACTGATTTTGTGAAAAGATGAAAAGGTTATGCTACCGCACCCCAATTCAGATAACAAAATCTCAGATTTCCTAAATCCACTGAAATTTAAATCTTCACATAGAGAGATTAGATACCGAACCCACTGATATATTAACAAAATTAAATTACCCTTAGCTCAGGAACTCCTTCCTATTGTGAAACTGATGCTAAAATTAACTTATATTTATTGCAAACAATTTATTTTATTTTAATTTATTTTTAAAATTTTATAAGAAATTTTCCCCATACGAAAGAATTTTTCTTTATTCAAAGTATGACTTAATAACTTTTTGAACTAAATTTCAAGGACATACAAATAACTTCAACTATGGACTGAATAGCCTAAGTGAGCTTGACAATAAATCGGGCTGCCACTTTAACCAAACCTTTTAACCTAACTAAAGTAGTAGAGTTTTTCGAACATTTCTCAGAAGTAGAAGAATTTTTGCTTTTCGAGAAGGATGCGTTTCATAAATGGTAGCTGAAAATCCGAAAATGTCAGAATAGGTTCGTTAATTTAATTAATCTAAAAATTTGGAAAACAATTTATTTCAATTTTACCACCGTGATGTCGTGGGTTCAACCCCAGATTCGACCGACCACCAAAAATTTTTCAGCGGTGGATTATCCTCCCTCAGTAATGCTGGTAACATTTCTGAGTGTTTCAAAGCTTCTCTAAGTTCTTCTCAGAACAATTTTTTATTTTGAATTTTATTTTTCTCGGTACTACATCTTTAAAATTTAAATATTTTTCCAATTTTAAGTAATTGATTGTTTTAAAGTTAAATTCAAATATATAACGATTCCAGGATTTTATCCAATATTCGTAGTATAAATATTTTCCTCAACACTCACATAAATATTAACATGCGATTACACACATACTCATATATGTTAAATGGTAATTTGACTCTTAATCCTTTTGTCAGACAATCCTTCGTTGTTGTTGTTTTTTTTTTTGCGTCGCTGTTACTGCTGCTTACGTTATCGGTAATCCGCAATGTTTCCTGTGTTCTGTGTCATGCTGAAGCATGAAGCAAAGGCCGGAACATTGAAATCTCAGTAATTGTTGGCATGCAAATACCAATACGCAGCCCCATGCATGGCATGTGTAAATTATTGTATAAATTATTGAAACACTCTAATAACAAATGTGTGTAAGAACAAAAACAATAATAACCGTGTAACAAAGGACAAAAACCCATACACCCTCGCCACTAAATAAATGTGAAAGAGAGGCACTAAGTGTGACCATGTCGATATTAATATACTCTACATCATTGCTCGATTAAAGACAATTTATTGTAAACTGCAAAAAAACCCATAGCCGATTCCAAAAATTTCGAAAAAAAATCGTATGGTTACCCCAGTCATTCCTCAACATTGACGACAAAGTCGTATATCCGGAAAGAAGCTTATGTTGTATGTACTATGAACCGATGTAAGTGAAACGATCACAGGAGCTTTGTATTGAACTCAATTCATGCGTTTGGTCCCAGCATTGCGTAGTGAACGGCCACAATATTTGGAAAGGCACGACATGAGTTTACAGCCCGATAACGCCCGACTACGTGTTATACACACAAAAAATTCTGATTCAATCACCAAATTAATTGATCCAATTAATTTTTTAATTGAAATGTCTTCAATCACGACAAAGATAGTATCAACACAGTTCTAATTGGGCACAAAAAAAATAAAAAAATAATTAATGTCATTAGCAAATTTCAATAAATTTTTAAATTTATTCAACTTAATTGATGTTGATTGTAAAATTCAATTATTTTTTTTTATTAAAAACGTAAATACTAACAATTACTTTCTTACCTGGCATAGTGTTTTTAGTTTGAATAAAAATTGATTGCTTGAAATAAATTTAAAAAAAAATTAATTACTTTACAACTACCAAACAGAAAAACTTATTTTGCGAAATTTTATTTCTGTAGAAAATTTTGTCAACATTTTACTTCTATAGAAAATTGTGTTAAAATTTTATTTTATTATTATATTATTTTGCTAACATTTAATTTCTATAGAAAATTTTTTTTTAAATCTTATTTCTATAGAAAATGTTGCCAAAATTTTATTTCCATAGAAAGCTTTGTCCAAATTTTGTGTCTATTGAAAATGTTGTTAATATTTTATTTCTATAGTTTTGTTAAAAATGAAATATTTTGTTAAAATATTAATACTAAAGAAAATTTTGTTAAAATTTTATTTCTATAGAAAATTTTGTCAAAATTTTATTTCTATAGAAAATTTTCTCAAAATTTTATTTCTATAGAAAATTTTGTCAAAATTTTATTTCTATAGAAAATTTTCTCAAAATTTTATTTCTATAGAAAATATTGTCAAAATTTTATTTCTATAGAAAATTTTGTCCAAATTTTATTTCTATAGAAAATTTTGTTAAAATTTAATTTCTATAGAAAATTTTTTTTCAAATTTTATTTCTATAGAAAATGTTGCCAAAATTTTATTTCTATAGAAAGCTTTGTCCAAATTTTATTTCTATAGAAAATTTTTTCAATATTTTATTTCTATAGAAAATTTTTTTTTAAATCTTATTTCTATAGAAAATGTTGCCAAAATTTTATTTCCATAGAAAGCTTTGTCCAAATTTTGTTTCTATTGAAAATGTTGTTAATATTTTATTTCTATAGTTTTGTTAAATATGAAATATTTTGTTAAAATATTAATACTAAAGAAAATTTTGTTAAAATTTTATTTCTATAGAAAATTTTGTCAAAATTTTATTTCTATAGAAAATTTTCTCAAAATTTTATTTCTATAGAAAATATTGTCAAAATTTTATTTCTATAGAAAATTTTGTCCAAATTTTATTTCTATAGAAAATTTTGTTAAAATTTAATTTCTATAGAAAATTTTTTTTCAAATTTTATTTCTATAGAAAATGTTGCCAAAATTTTATTTCTATAGAAAGCTTTGTCCAAATTTTATTTCTATAGAAATTTTTTTCAATATTTTATTTCTATAGAAAATTTTCTTTAAATCTTATTTCTATAGAAAATGTTGCCAAAATTTTATTTCCATAGAAAGCTTTGTCCAAATTTTGTTTCTATTGAAAATATTGTTAATATTTTATTTCTATAGTTTTGTTAAAAATGAAATATTTTGTTAAAATATTAATACTAAAGAAAATTTTGTTAAAATTTTATTTCTATAGAAAATTTTGTCAAAATTTTATTTCTATAGAGAATTTTCTCAAAATTTTATTTCTATAGAAAATATTGTCAACATTTTATTTCTATAGAAAATTTTGTCCAAATTTTATTTCTATAGAAAATTTTGTTAAAATTTAATTTCTATAGAATTTTTTTTTCAAATTTTATTTCTATAGAAAATGTTGCCAAAATTTTATTTCTATAGAAAGCTTTGTCCAAATTTTATTTCTATAGAAATTTTTTTCAATATTTTATTTCTATAGAAAATTTTCTTTAAATCTTATTTCTATAGAAAATGTTGCCAAAATTTTATTTCCATAGAAAGCTTTGTCCAAATTTTGTTTCTATTGAAAATGTTGTTAATATTTTATTTCTATAGTTTTGTTAAAAATGAAATATTTTGTTAAAATATTAATACTAAAGAAAATTTTGTTAAAATTTTATTTCTATAGAAAAGTTTGTCAAAATTTTATTTCTATAGAAAATTTTCTCAAAATTTTATTTCTATAGAAAATATTGTCAAAATTTTATTTCTATAGAAAATTTTGTCCAAATTTTATTTCTATAGAAAATTTTGTCCGAATTTTATTTCTATAGAAAATGTTGCCAAAATTTTATTTCTTTAGAAAGCTTTGTCCAAATTTTATTTCTATAGAAATTTTTTTCAATATTTTATTTCGATAGAAAATGTTGTTTCTATAGAAAAATTTATTAAAATTTGATTTAAATAGAAAATTTTGTTATAATTTTATTTATATAGAAAGTTTTGTCAAAATGTTATTCCCATAGAAAGCTTTGTCCAATTTTTTTTTAATATAGAAAAATTTTTCAATAATTTATTTCTATAGAAAATTTTGTTAAAATTTTATTTCTATAGAAAATTTTGTTAAATTTTTTTTCTTTTCAAAAATTTTTTAAAATTTTATTTATATAGAAACTGTTCTCCAAATTTTATTTCCATAGAAAATTTTGTCAAAATTTTATTTCTATGGAAAATTTTGTTAAAATTTTATTTCTACAGAAAATTTTATTTATATAGAAAACTTGATTTCTATTGAAAATAAGACATTTATTTAAAATTTTATTGCTATACAAAATTTTGTCAAAATATTATTTCTATACAAAATTTTATTTCTATAGAAAATTTTTGCCAACATTTTATTTATACAGAAAATTTTGTTAAAATTTTATTTTTATAGAAAATTTTGTTAAAATTTTATTTCTATAGAAAAATTTGTTAAAATTTTATTTCTATAGACAATTTTGTAAAAATTTTATTTCTATCGAAAATAAGACATTCAATTAAAATTTTATTTCTACAGAAAGTTTTGTCAACATTTTATTTCTATAGAAAATTTTGTTAAAATTTTATTTCTATAGAAAATTTTGTCAAAATTTTATTTATATAGAAATTGTTCTCCAAATTTTATTTCTATAGAAAATTTTGTCCAAATTTTATTTCTATAGAAAATTTTGTTAAAATTTAATTTCTATAGAAAAATTTTTTTCAAATTTTATTTCTATAAAAAATGTTGCCAAAATTTTATTTCTATAGAAAGCTTTGTCCAAATTTTATTTCTATAGAACATTTTTTCAATATTTTATTTCTATAGAAAATTTTTTTTAAATCTTATTTCTATAGGAAATGTTGCCAAAATTTTATTTCCATAGAAAACTTTGTCCAAATCTTGTTTCTATTGAAAATGTTGTTAATATTTTATTTCTATAGTTTTGTTAAAAATGAAATATTTTGTTAAAATATTAATACTAACGAAAATTTTGTTAAAATTTTATTTCTATAGAAAATTTTGTCAAAATTTTATTTCTATAGAAAATTTTCTCAAAATTTTATTTCTATAGAAAATATTGTCAAAATTTTATTTCTATAGAAAATTTTGTCCAAATTTTGTTTCTATAGAAAATTTTGTTAAAATTTAATATCTATAGAAAAATTTTTTTCGAATTTTATTTCTATAGAAAATGTTGCCAAAATTTTATTTCTATAGAAAGCTTTGTCCAAATTTTATTTCTATAGAAAATTTTGTTTCTATAGAAAATTTTATTAAAATTTGATTTAAATACAAAATGTTGTTATAATTTTATTTATATAGAAAGTTTTGTCAAAATGTTATTTCCACAGAAAGCTTTGTCCAATTTTTTTTAATATAGAAAAATTTTTCAATATTTTATTTCTATAGAAAATTTTGTTAAAATTTTATTTCTATAGAAAATTTTGTTAAAATTTTTTTTCTATTCAAAAATTTTTTAAAATTTTATTTATATAGAAACTGTTCTCCAAATTTTATTTCCATAGAAAATTTTGTCAAAATTTTATTTCTATGGAAAATTTTGTTAAAATTTTATTCCTACAGAAAATTTTGTCAAAATTTTATTTATATAGAAAACTTGATTTCTATTGAAAATAAGACATTTATTTAAAATTTTATTTCTATACAAAATTTTGTCAAAATATTATTTCTATACAAAATTTTATTTCTATAGAAAATTTTTGCCAAAATTTTATTTATATAGAAAATTTTGTTAAAATTTTATTTTTATAGAAAATTTTGTTAAAATTTAGTTCTATAGAAAAATTTGTTAAAATTTTATTTCTATAGACAATTTTTTAAAAATTTTATTTCTATCGAAATTCAATTAAAATTTTATTTCTATAGAAAATTATGTTAAAATGTTATTTCTATAGAAAATTTTGTCAAAATTTTATTTATATAGAAATTGTTCTCCAAATTTTATTTCTATAGAAAATTTTGTCAAAATTTTATTACTATAGAAAATTTTGTTAAAAAAATATTTCTATAGAAAATTTTGTCAAAATTTTATTTATATAGAAAACTTGATTTCTATTGAAAATAGGACATTTATTTAAAATTTTATTTCTATAGAAAAATTTTGCCAATATTTTATTTCTATAGAAAATTTTGTTAAAATTTTATTTCTATAGAAAATTTTGTCCAAGTTTTATTTCTATAGAAAATTTAGTCAAATTTTTATTTCGGAGGGTTCAAGTGTGGTTCATTGTTGGGTTTTAATGAACTGCCAGCATTTATTCTGATAATTGGTTGATAGTTTTGCTGCAAGTAGAGGATGCTGATGAGGAATGTGGTAATTCCGAAACGTGCGTCCATCCAACCATCTTGCAGTCTGTAGGGCTTTGCCCAAACAAATATGACAAACATTCTTTTCCTCTGTTTGTTAAGCTATACTTGTACTTTAATCAATGTATGGTTTTAAGCTGGAATAAAAAACACAACAACAAACATTTTATTTCTATAGGAAATTTTGTTAAAATTTAATTTCTATAGAAAATGTTTTTAAAATTTTATTTCTATAGAAAATTTTGCCAAAATTTTATGTCCATAGAAAGCTTTGTCCAAATTTTGTTTCTATTGAAAATGTTGTTAATATTTTATTTCTATAGAAAATTTTGTTAAAAATTTAATATTTTGTTAAAATATTAATTCTAAAGAAAATTTTGTTAAAATTTTATTTCTATAGAAAATTTTGTCAAAATTGTATTTCTATAGAAAATTTTGTTAAAATTTTATTTCTATATACAATTTTGTCAAAATTTTATTTATATAGAAAATTTGATTTCTATTGAAAATAGGACATTTAGTTGAAATTTTATTTCTACAGAAACTTTTGTCAAAATTTTATCTCTATACAAAATTGTGTCAAAATATTATTTCTACACAAAATTTTATTTCTATAGAAAATTTTTCCCAAGTTTTATTTTTATAAAAAATTGTGTCAAAATTTTATTTATATAGAAAATTTTGTTAAAATTTTATTTCTATAAAATTTTTTGTTAAAATTTTAGTTTTATAGAAAATTTTGTAAAAATTTTATTTCTTTAGACAATTTTTTCAAAATGTTATTTCCATATGTTTAAATTTTATTTCTATAGAAATTTTTTAAAATTTTATTTCTGTAGAAAAAATTTTCAAAATTTTATTTCTATAGAAAATTTAGTCAAATTTTTATTTCTATAGGAAATTTTGTTAAAATTGTATTTCTATAGAAAAATTTTGTTAAAATTTTATTTATATAGAAAATGTTGTCAAATTTTATTTCTATAGAAAACTTTGAAAAACTTTAATTTCTATAGAAAAATTTTTTAAAATATTATTTCTATAGAAAATGTTGCTAAAATTTTATTTCCATAGAAAGCTTTGTCCAAATTTTATTTCTATAAAAAAATTTTTCAATATTTTATTTCTATAGAAAAATTTTTCAATATTTAATTTCTATAGAAAATTTTTGTTAAAATTTTTATTTCTATAGAAAAATTTTGTTAAAATTTTATTTATATAGAAAATGTTGTCCAAATTTTATTTCTATAGAAAAATTTTGTTAAAATTTTATTTAAATAGAAAATGTTGTTCAAATTTTTTTTCTATAGAAAACTTTGTAAAACTTTAATTTCTATAGAAAATTTTGTTAAAATTTTATTTCCATAGAAAGCTTTGTCCAAATTTTATTTCTATAGAAAAATTTTTCAATACTTTATTTCTATAGAAAATTTTATCAAAATTTTATTTCTATAGCAAATTTAAGAGTGTATTTCTATAGAAAATTTGTTTTCAATAAAATATCACATCGATGATTTCCGAAGGAGATCGGATTATCGAATTTTAAATAAGAAAATAAAATTAAACTTTGCCCTCGAGGTTGAATATATGAAAAGAAAATATTTGTAAAATATCGTACACATTCTTTTCTGTTGGCTTCACTTTTTTTTTGTTTTTTTTTTGAGTGTACATTCAGTAATATCTCCATCTCATAATCTCGCCCTCTCCGAAAATCAAATTTCGATATGTTACAAAAGAAATGACATAACATAGCACACCTCCCCATCTCATATAGAGAATCTAATAACAGCAAATAAGACAAGAACATCATGCATGCAGTATTAATTACAACTAATGCGATTTGCGAAATACAAACACTCATACGCAGTGAAGAACATCTCTCTCCCACCAAAAAAAAAAAAAAACACTCATACGCACTCTTGCACATTCAACCACACTCAACCACACCGACTACATAGAAAGAGGCATTTAGAGAATAAAATCCTTCCAAAGAGTATGAATGGATGAGTAATGTTGAAATTCTTATATATAAGTGTGTGTATGTATGTTTGTTTGTGTTAATATGCGTAAGTGGTTGTTTAAATTATCATGAATAGTTTATTAGACTGTGGAGGCTTGGTCGTTGTTGCCGGCATTTTATGGTTTACTATGCCTTGTTGTTGTTGTTGTTGTTGTTGTTGCTGCTGTTGCTCTCTGTTGTTGTTATTGTATTATGCTTACGCTTTACTTAGGCCAGACTCTGGGTATGGGCACATAAGCAACAACATCTTCACAAGAGCCCCAGCCTCATAATTTCCATCATCACTTAAACAATTCATAGGATTTTATTTTCATTCATTCATTCATCCATACATCCTTGTTGCCCGTTCTCCAGCATACAGTTTACAAAAATAAAAACCATTAAGCCACTATACATGAATGTAAAGTATACGCATTTACACTGGCCATTGTTAGAATATGCAAATGGGCATATTCAAAACAGGTGCTACAAAAAGCCCAACAAGAACGTATAAATCAAAAAGTGAGCGGCCAACATGTAAGCGCAATGAAGTACCCCAAAAGAAATAATTCGCAGCTTCATTTGACATAGTTATTTATTTGTTTGTGAACATTATTAGTCAACGTGACATAAATTACGCATAATGGGAGTAATATTAACAGACTGGGTTAGGTTAGAATGAATGAAAATGGGAGTCTGATATTTTCCAAGTTTGGCTGGATGGGTATTCTCAAATGTTTCTATGTATAAACTTTTTCTATAAATTATAGAAATCTAGTTTCTTCGTCGTATTCCATAGATATATACGCCACAAAGTTGACCAAAATTCCCTTAAAGATTTTGATTCCGAGTCAAAAGTGCTGCTTCATTAAAATAAGGACATTTTTTTACACAGAAACAAGCAATGAAAGTGTAAAGTAGGACGGGGCCGACTATATTATATCCTGCAACACTTTGTAGATCCTCATTTTCAATAGCATATCAACTGCGTGTATTGGGTTCTAATATATAAAGGTTTATGTTCCCATACACATATATTTAAATCCGACCCGATCTGCACAAAATTTGTTAGAGTTCTACAGAATGTATAGACCTTAAATTTAAGTCGGCTAATACTCTGGAGTGGAACACAATGTTAGTAAAAAAATATGGGAAATATTTAAAGGTAGAATTACATACCATGCGTTCAATGCGTCCGATGATTGAAGAGTTGAAATTTCTCTTCGAAATCAGAAGCTCGAATAGTATGCCGCAAACAGAAAAAAATTAACCCTTCCATCAACGCACGGATTGGCACATGGTGTGTAATTCAACATTAAATCTGAACCAATTTTGAGTCAACTTCGCAAAAGTGTATTTATAATTTATCGGTCGATAGATAACAGGTTGGCTGATAAGTCCCCGGTCTGACACATAGATGGCGTCGCTAGTATTAAATGCATATTATTTTTATATAGTACCAACCTTCAAATGATTCGTGTCAAAATTTGACGTCTGTAAGTCAATTAGTTTGTGAGATAGAGCGTCTTTTGTGAAGCAAGGTTAGGTTAGGTTATGTGGCAGCCCGATGTATCAGGCTCACTTAGACTATGCAGTCCATTGTGATACCACAGTGGTGAACTTCTCTATTATCACTGAGTGCTGCCCGATTCCATGTTAAGCTCAATGACAAGGGACCTCCTTTTTATAGCCGAGTCCGAACGGCGTTCCACATTCCAGTGAAACCACTTAGAGAAGCTTTGAAACCCTCAGAAATGTCACCAGTATTACTGAGGTGGGATAATCCACCGCTGAAAAATTTCTTGGTGTTCGGTCGTAGCAGGAATCGAACCCACGACCTTGTGTATGCAAGGCGGGCATGGTAACCATTGCACCACGGTGGCTTTTGTTATTGTGAAAAAATGGAAAAGAAGGAATTTCGTGTTTTGTTAAAATACTGTTTTCTGAAGGGAAAAAATACGGTGGAAGCAAACACTTGGCTTGATAATGAGTTTTTGGACTCTGCCCCAGGGAAATCAATAATAATTGATTAGTATGCAAAATTCAAGCGTGGTGAAATGAGCACAAAGGACGGTGAACGCAGTGGACGCCCGAAAGAGATGGTTACCGACGAAAACATCAAAAAAAAAATCCACAACATGATTTTGAACGACCGTAAAATGAAGTTGATCGAGGTAGCGGAGGCCTTAAAGATATCAAAGGAACGTGTTGGTCATATCATTCATCAATATTTGGAAATGCGGAAGCTCTGTGCAAAATGGGTGCCGCGTGAGCTCACATTTGACCAAAAACAAGAACGTGTTGATGATTCTGAGCGGTGTTTTCAGCTGGTAACTCGTAATACACCCGAGTTTTTCCGTCGATATGTGACAATGGATGAAACATGGCTCCATCACTACACTCCTGAGTCCAATCGACAGACGGCTGAGTGGACAGCGACCGTCTCCGAAGCGTGGAAAGACTCAAAAGTCCGCTGGCAAACTAATGGCCTCGGTTTTTTGGGATGCGCATGGAATAATTGTTATCGATTATCTTGAGAAGGGAAAACCCATCAACAGTGACTATTATATGGCGTTATTGGAGCGTTTGAAGGTCGAAATCACGGCAAAACGGCCCCATATGAAGAAGAAACAAGTATATACAGCAGTAAGTTCGGCCGGGCCGAATCTTAAATACCCACCACCATGAACCAAATATTAGGGTTTCCTTTGAAATTTCAGGAGGGCTTGAGGACTTGAGGACACTTCCCGAAGATAAATTTAAAGATTTCACCTATGAGGACTATATCAGATTCTGGATTTATAAGAACCATTTTTGTTTGAGTTTTAGAGGAATTTTTAACATCTCTTGTAAGTGTGCAAGAAAATTATAAAATAACGTCTTGATTTGAAATCTTAAATCTGTAGAAGTAAAATCTGGAAATTTTACATTGAGTTTCAAGCAATTTTCATGATCAGTGCGCCTTCTACACCCTCAAGAAGTGAAGTCGGTCTAAATGGAGGCATTACCAAATGGACCGATAAAAACTTAATCCGATACACGTTTTTGTGAGCCTAAAATACCAGAATATTTACAATTTCAGGCTAATCAGATAAAAACTACGGTTTCTAGAAACCCAAGGAGTTAAATCGGGAGATCGTTCTCATGGGAACTATACTAAAATATGGACCGATACTCACCGTTTTCGGCACACCTCTTTATGACCCGAAAATACCTCTAGATTTCCGATTTCAGGCAAATATGATAAAAACTTCGGATTCTAGAAGCACAAGAAGTAAAATCGGGAAATCGGTCTATATGGGGGCTATACCAAAATATGGACCGATACTCACCATTTTTGGCACACGTATTTGTGGTCATAAAATTTATGGTCTAGATTTCCAATTTCATACAAATTGGATAAAAACTACGGTTTCTATAAGCCCAAGACCCCAAATCGGGAGGTCGTTTTATATGGGGACCATACCAAAACATGGACCGATACTCACAATTTTTGGCACACGTAGTTGTGGTCCTACAATACCTCTAGATTTCCAATTTCAGGTAAATTGAATAAAAACTGCGGTTTCTATAAGCCCAAGAAGTAAAATCGGGAGATCGGTCTATATGGGGGCTATACCAAAACATGGACCTATACTCACCATTTTTGGCACACCTCTTTATGGTCATAAAATACCTCTATATTTCAAATTTCAGGCAAATTGGATAAAAACTACGATTTCTATAAGCCCAAGACCCCAAATCGGGAGGTCGGTTTATATGGGGATTATATCAAAACCTGGACCGATATAGCCCATCTTCGAACTTGACCTGCCTGCAGACAAAAGACGAGTTTGTGCAAAATTTCAGCACGATTGCTTCATTATTGAAGACTGTAGCGTGATTACAACAGACAGCCAGACAGACAGACAGACAGACAGACGGACAGACGGACAGACGGACATCGTTATATCGTCTTAGAATTTCTCCCTAATCAAAAATATATATACTTTATATAGCCGGAAATCGATATTTCGATGTGTTACAAACGGAATGACAAACTTATTATACCCCCGTCACCATTCTATGGTGGTGGGTATAAAAAGTGTTGTTCCACCAATACAACGCACCGTGCCGCAAATCATTGAGAACGATGGCAAAAATTCATGAATTGGGCTTCGAATTGCTTCCCCACCCACCGTATTCTCCAGATCTGGCCCCCAGCGACTTTTTCTTGTTCTCAGACCTCAAAAGGATGTTCGCGGGGAAAAAATTGGCGGCAATGAAGAGGTGAAACTGAGGCCTTTTTTGAGGTAAAACCGAAGTAGTACTACCAAAATGGTATCAAAAAATTGGAAGGTCGTTATAATCGTTGTATCGCTCTTGAAGGGAACTATGTTGAATAATAAAAACGAATTTTGACAAAAAAAAAATGTTTTTCTTTGTTAGACCGGGGACTTATCAGCCAACCTGTTATATGGGGGCTATACGTAAAAGTGGACCGATATGGCCCATTTGCAATACCATCCGACCTACATCAATAATAACTACTTGTGCCAAGTTTCAAGTCGATAGCTGGTTTCGTTCGGAAGTTAGCGTGATTTCAACAGACGGACGGACGGACGGACGGATGCTCAGATCGACTCAGAATTTCACCACGACCCAGAATATAAAGGGTGATTCTTTTGAGGTTAGGATTTTCATGCATTAGTATTTGACAGATCACGTGGGATTTCAGACATGGTGTCAAAGAGAAAGATGCTCAGTATGCTTTGACATTTCATCATGAATAGACTTACGATCTGCCACAACGTCGAATTTTCAGTGAATGGGCCCTAGAAAAGTTGGCAGAAAATCCGCTTTTTTATCGACAAATTTTGTTCAGCGATGAGGCTCATTTCTGGTTGAATGGCTACGTAAATAAGCAAAATTGCCGCATTTGGAGTGAAGAGCAACCAGAAGCCGTTCAAGAACTGCCCATGCATCCCGAAAAATGCACTGTTTGGTGTGGTTTGTACGCTGGTGGAATCATTGGACCGTATTTTTTCAAAGATGCTGTTGGACGCAACGTTACGGTGAATGGCGATCGCTATCGTTCGATGCTAACAAACTTTTTGTTGCCAAAAATGGAAGAACTGAACTTGGTTGACATGTGGTTTCAACAAGATGGCGCTACATGCCACACAGCTCGCGATTCTATGGCCATTTTGAGGGAAAACTTCGGAGAACAATTCATCTCAAGAAATGGACCGGTAAGTTGGCCACCAAGATCATGCGATTTGACGCCTTTAGACTATTTTTTGTGGGGCTACGTCAAGTCTAAAGTCTACAGAAATAAGCCAGCAACTATTCCAGCTTTGGAAGACAACATTTCCGAAGAAATTCAGGCTATTCCGGCCGAAATGCTCGAAAAAGTTGCCCAAAATTGGACTTTCCGAATGGACCACCTAAGACGCAGCCGCGGTCAACATTTAAATGAAATTATCTTCAAAAAGTAAATGTCATGGACCAATCTAACGTTTCAAATAAAGAACCGATGAGATTTTGCAAATTTTATGCGTTTTTAAAAAAAAAAAGTTATCAAGCTCTGAACAAATCACCCTTTATATTCTTTATGGGGTCTTAGAGCAATATTTCGATGTGTTACAAACGGAATGACAAAGTTAATATACCCCATCCTATGGTGAAGGGTATAAAAATGATTGAATCCGTGAATTTCGTGATTGAAATCGAAAATTCTTTTGTATGTAGACATATGTTTCCTTGCTGGCTAAGGTAATCTATCATAGTCTTAAGTGTAGATCTGGCGGTGTGAGATGATTCAATTTGGGTCTTATATGTTAGTGTCCTATGGAAGTTACATAATAGAATTATTCTTTCCAAATTGAACCATTTTTCACAACCACTGCGCATCATCGTCTCATATAACTAAAAAATAAACACATTTAAAGCATAACGATTTATCGAATTGGTATTCCCACTAAATAGTTCTGAATTTCACAAACTGTTTATATGTAATTTAATTTCATAAAATTATTATTATTACAATATTATAAATATAAATTAAATTTATATAAATTTATTATGGATCAATCCTTTCTGAAAAAGCAATTCAAAACAAGTATATACGGCCGTAAGTTTGGTCAGGCCGAATCTTATGTACCCTCCACCATGGATTGCGTAGAAACTTCTACGAAAGACTGTCATCCATAATCGAATTAATTGGGTTGTGGTATCTTAAAACTTCTTAACATCGTTTTCTAAATTGTTAGTTAGTCCATACGTGGCATATATTCGACAAAAAAAGGTATGTATAGGTAAGTCTACAAATAATTACGAATCGATATGGACTTTTGCACGGTACGTAGAGAGCCAGAATTGAAACATGAGATCGCTTATATGTGGGCTATATACAATTATGAACTTGATATGGATCAATTTTTGTGTGATTGGGGATCGATTTATCTGAGGGCTATATATAACTATAGACCGATATGGAGCTAGTTAGGCATGGTTGTTAACGGCCATATATTAGCGCAATGTATGTTACCAAATTTCAACTGACTCGGATGAAATTTGCTCCTCCAAGTGGCTCCAAAACCAAATCTCGGGATCGGTTTATATAAGGGCTATATATGATTATGCACTGATATGGGCTACTTTTGGCATGGTTGTTAAATATCATATACTACCACCACATACCAAATTTCAACCAGATCGGATGAATTTTGCTTCTCCGAAAGGCACCGGGGGTCAAATCTGGGGATGGGTTTATATGGGGGCTATATATAATTATTGACTGATATGAACCAATTCCTGCATGGTTATTGGATACCATATACTAACATCACGTATCAAATTTCAACCGAATCGGATGAATTTTGCTCTTCCAAGGGGCTCCGGAGGTCAAATCGGGGGATCGGTTTATATGGGGGCTATATATAATTATTGACCGATGTGGACCAATTTTTGCATAGTTGTTAGAAACCATATACTTACACCATGTACTTAGAGGCTCCGCAAGCCAAATCGGGGAATCGGTTTAAATTGGGGCTGTATATAATTATTAACCGATGTGGACCAATATTTGCATAGTTGTTAGAGACCTTGTACTTACATCATGTACCAAATTTCAGCCGGATCGAATGAAATTTGCTTCTCTTAGAGGCTCCGCAAGCCAAATCTGAGGATCGGTTTATATGGGGGCTATATATAATTATGGTCCGATGTAGACCAATTTTTGCATGGTTGTTAGAGATCATATGCTGACACCATGTACCAAATTTCAGCTGGATCGGATGAAATTTGTTTCTTTTAGGGTCCCCGCAAGTCAAATTTGGGGGTCCGTTCATATGGGGGCTATACGTAAAAGTGGACTGATATGGCCCATTTGCAATACCGATCCGACCTACGTCAATAATACTTACTTGTGCCAAGTTTCAAGTCGATAGCTTGTTTCGTTCAGAAGTTAGCGTGATTTCAACAGACGAACGGACGGACATGCTTAGATCGACTCAGAATTTCACCACGACCCATAATATGTTATGTACTTTATGGGATCTTAGAGCAATATTTCGATGTGTTACAAACGGAATGACAAAGTTATAGACCCCCATCCTATGGTGGAAGGTATAAAAAGATTGAATCGGCTAATTTCGTGATTGAAATCGAAAATTTTTTTTTGTATGTAGACATATGTTTCCTTGCTGGCTAAGGCAATCTACCATAGTCTTAAGTGTAGATTTGGCGGGGTGAGATGATTCAATCTGTGTCTTATATCTTATGTTATGTTATAGGTTATGTTATTCTTTCCAAATTGAACTATTTTGTCACAACCACTGTGCATCATCTTCTCACATAACTAAAAGATAAACAAGTAAGTAAAGTCTAAAGTCGGGCGGGGCCGACTATATTATACCCTGCACCACTTTGTAGATCTAAATTTTCGATACCATATCACATCCGTCAAATGTGTTGAGGGCTATATAATTTGATAGACTTCTACAAAATCTATAGACTTAAAATTTAAGTCGGCTAATTCACTAGGGTGGAACACAATGTTAGTAAAAAACTAGTAAGGAAAGTCTAAAGTCGGGCGGGGCCGACTATATTATACCCTGCACCACTTTGTAGATCTAAATTTTCGGTACCATATCACATCCGTCAAATGTTTTGGGGTCTATTTATAAAGGTTTGTCCCAAATACATACATTTAAATATCACTCGATCTGGACAGAATTTGACAGAATTCTACAAAATCTATAGACTCAAAATTTATGTCCGCTAATGCACTAGGGAGGAACACAATGTTAGTAAAAAAAATATGGAAAACATTTAAATCTGAAGCAATTTTACGAAAACTTCGCAAAAGATTATTTTTGTTGGTATTTTGACCATTTTTGTCGAAATCAGAAAAACATATATATGGGAGCTATATCTAAATCTGAACCGATTTCAACCAAATTTGGCACGCATAGCTACAATGCTAATTCTACTCCCTGTGCACAATTTCAACTAAATCGGAGCAAAAAATTGGCCTCTGTGGTCATATGAGTGTAAATCGGGCGAACGATATATATGGGAGCTATATCTAAATCTGAACCGATTTCAACCAAATTTGGCACGCATAGCTACAATGCTAATTCTACTCCCTGTGCAAAATTTCAACTAAATCGGAGCAAAAAATTAGCCTCTATGGTCATATGAGTGTAAATAGGGCGAAAGCTATATATGGGAGCTATATCTAAATCTGAACCGATTTCAATAAAATTTGGCACACTAGACTACACTACTAATTGAACTCCTAGTGCAAAATTTCAACCAAATTGGGGTAAAACTGTGGCTTCTGGGACCGTATTAGTCCATATCGGGCGAAAGATATATATGGGAGCTATATCTAAATCTGAACCGATTTCTTCCAAAATCAATAGGTATCTATTCTGAGCCAAAACACATACTTGTGCCAAATTTGAAGTCGATTGGACTAAAACTGCGACCTAGACTTTGATTACAAAAATGTGTTCACGGACAGACGGACAGACGGACAGACGGACATGGCTATATCGACTCAGGAGCCCACCCTGAGCATTTTTGCCAAAGACACCATGTGTCTATCTCGTCTCCTTCTGGGTGTTGCAAACATATGCACTAACTTATAATACCCTGTTCCACAGTGTGGCGCAGGGTATAAATATGGGAAACATTTAAATCTGATGCAATTTTAAGGAAACTTCGCAAAAGTTTATTTATGATTTATCGCTCGATATATATGTATTAGAAGTTTAGGAAAATTAGAGTCATTTTTACAACTTTTCGACTAAGCAGTGGCGATTTTACAAGGAAAATGTTGGTATTTTGACCATTTTTGTCGAAATCGGAAAAACATATATGTGGGAGCTATATATAAATCTGAACCGATTTCAACCAAATTTGGCACGCATAGTAACAATGCTCATTCTACTCCCTGTGCAAAATTTCAACTAAATCGGAGTTAAAAATTGGCCTCTGTGGTCATATGAGTGTAAATCGGGCGAAAGCTATATATGGGAGATATATCTAAATCTGAACCGATTTCAACCAAATTTGGCACGCATAGCTACAATGCTAATTCTACTCCCTATGCAAAATTTCAACTAAATCGGAGCAAAAAATTGGCCTCTGTGGTCATATTTGTGTAAATAGGCCTAAAACTATATATGGGAGCTATATCAAAATCTGCACCGATTTCAACCAAATTTGGCACGCATAGCTACAACGCTAATTCTACTCCCTGTGCAAAATTTCAAATTAATCGGGGTAAAAGATTGGCCACTGTGGTCATATGAGTGTAAATCGGGCGAACGATATATATGGGAGCTGTATCTAAATCTGACACTACTAATTGTACTCCTAGTGCAAAATGTCAACCAAATTGGGGTAAAACTCTGTCTTCCGGGACCGTATTAGTCCATATCGGGCGAAAGATATATATGGGAGCTATATCTAAATCTGAACCGATTTCAATAAAATTTGGCACACTTGACTATAGTACCAATTGTTCTTCTTGTGCAAAATTTTAAGCAAATTAGGGTAAAACTCTGGCTTCTGGGGCCATATAAGTCCATATCGGGCGAAATATATATATGGGAGCTATATCTAAATCTGAACCGATTTCTTCCAAAATTAATAGGTATCTATTCTGAGCCAAAACACATACTAGTGCCAAATTTGAAGTCGATTGGACTAAAACTGCGACCTAGACTTTGATTACAAAAATGTGTTCACGGACAGACGGACAAGGCTATATCGACTCAGGAGCCCATCCTGAGCATTTTTGCCAAAGACACCATGTGTCTATCTCGTCTCCTTCGGGTGTTGCAAACATATGCACTAACTTATAATACCCTGTTCCACAGTGTGGCGCAGGGTATAATAAAGATAACCATATAAAGCATAACGATTTATCGAATTCGTATTCCCATAAAATAGTTCTGAATTTCATAAAATTTTTATATGTTATGTATTATCATAAAATTACTATTATTACAATATTATAAATATAAATTATATTTATATAAATTTATTATGGATCAATACTTTCTGAAAAAAAAACTGCGAAATATCGAAGATAAAACATATATAAAATCTCAAGCTCGAAAAAATCCTAGAACTTTCATTTAAAAAGTAATAAAGTCAAAAAAGCGCAAAAACCATAAAATTTGTATATTTTATCATAAATGAGTCGATCTTGCACTTGCAAAATACAAAATTTTCTTTAAGAATTGTAATAAAATTAATTATGTCTGGCAATATGCTTTATTTAAAAATTTTCAAAATTAGCATACGTGACTTCACATTTGAGAGAACAGGTACAGGTTTTTTTATTAATCACTTATCTAAATTTTAGCTCTTTCTCATTTCATTCAATATCAATGTAACCTATTTAATTGGCATACAGTGTACGAACCCTTTAATAACTGGCACATGTATAAGAAGTGCGTAGACAGCAAACAAAAAATATACGCATGAATAAATTGCACAAACAAACAAAAAAAAATTGAAATGGGATTTGCAGCATTTCATTCATAAAAATATAGAGAGAAATCTTTCACTATAATCTTTTACTTACCTATGGTGTGGGTCAATGTCTCTATAATGATGAAGAGACTTTGAAGAGTGTTGAAATTTGACAAAAAAATAAAAAAGCTGTTATCACAAAGCAAAGTGATCTCACCACGAATAGCTAACGGTGGTAATGTGTAACTCTTTCATAGCTTGATGATGTCAAATAGAGAACAGAGACAGAAAAACGGCAATGGACATTATGTTGATATGCCGGCATTGGATAAAAACACACGTTGAGCACACACTCACCAAAACACGAGTGAGAGACTAAAGGCGAGAGGCTGAACAATATCACACAATCAGACAACAATGAATAAATTTAATGAAATCACTTGTACACACACTGACACGGACACACTCTCTGTCAAACACTAGTACTCTTTTTTTTCGTTTGTTTTTATTTTTACTATGAAAAGAGAACACTCCAAAAAAATCTCTGGGAACCTCTGACCACTTTAAGAGGATATTTTAGTGCGTTTTGTATTTTCGTTTTTCACTCACTTTTTTTGGGGGAATTTTCACTTCCATTCTTTTGTATGAGTGTCTGACTGAAGTGTGGATATTTTTCGATCACAGATTGCTTAAGGTTGTTGTTGTTTTTGTTTTTTCATTCACATGAGGCAAACATGAACGTAGTTGTGGTTAGCCAACACGAACTAGGTCGACGACCATCCTCTTGAGAATGGGTATGGGAATGGGGTGGAGAGTAACATGCCACGAGAAACTGCAATCACCAGAATCTTTACAAATAAACGATCAACAAAACAGCGAATTTAAATTGCCTCACACCAAACACTTTTGGACACGCACACACACACACATGCATACACCCGTGAAGAGTAACAAACCGGAAAAGCTTTTCAACTAAACGGAAAGCTTAACGTGTTCCACTAGGATAACAAGGAAAAGTGCTACACTGGCATTTACACATGCCAAGCCAAGCTAGGCTAGGCCACAAGTGGGCAAACAAGTCACCGACCGTTTCACCTGCAATCACACGGCAATTGGGTTAGGGCAGAGACGTATTCCGAAAAGAAACAACAAACGGGCAAACACACAATTTCATGGGGATTCACCAATGCATTTACCGGACGAATGGTTATTGCATGATAGACTTTCGCCAAACAAAAAAATGTCTGCTGCCCAAAAAGAAAGTCCGAAAAAAACACCCAATGGAATTAATGATGACTACGATGCTGGCTATCTAATGATGATGTTATTCTCTTGTTATCCTTTTTTTTTGGGGGCTGCTAGACAAATGGTAAAGCCATGCACCTCTAACTTGACAAGAATCCTTTGTTGTTGTTGTTTTTTCTTTGGGTGCCAATCAGGTCTTGTTCGTTTTTTTGTATTTTTATTTTTAATTTAATTTTCGTTTTGTTTCCTGGGAAGGGGGGTCGGGGCTAAAGCTTGTTTGGTAATTTGTTTTTCTTTTTGTTGTCGCTTTTGTTTGATACTCGTTTCTTGGCACGTATTTGTTTTTTTCCTCTATGTTAAACCGAAAAGGACTACACGAATTGTTTTTGTTGTTGCCGTTATCGTTGTTGTTGTTATTCGCACACTGAACTATACCGTCATCCGCACAGAAACAAATCGCCAACCAATGTATGCAATGCACGCCAACAAACTGTGCACCAAGCTTTCCACCAACTCCAGCTCGAACCTACTCTGCTGCCTGCCAGGCTAAGGCAGCCGCCACTCTGTTTGCCGGTATTGCATTCTACATTTATTTGTTGCTACCCATACAGTAACAACAACAAAATGAATGTTACCAATACCAGCAACAAACAAACGGTAACTGTGCAACAACACAGAGAGGCATCTCAAAACACCAACACACAATCACCATCATTTTATGCCTATAGGGCACCGGCCGGTATTGAACATCAGGATTTTGTAAAATGATGGGGGGGGATATGAAGACGATGGGGTAAGCGCATCAACAACAACAAAAAAAGAGTTATAATGACGACGACGCATCGCTGCAACTGCAAGTGTAAATGATACCATAGATGTAAATACACTGAAAAAAACAAACCTCCAGAATTCTATAACGAAAATTGGGGTAGAGATAATATTTCGTCACGAATAGTGGGGAATTATATGAGTGCATTTTCAAGGAACCCATATGTCTATACAAATTAAAATTTCTATAGAAAATTTTGTCAACATTTTATTTCTATAAAAAATGTTTGTCAAAATTTTATTTCTATTAATTTTGACAAAAATTTTATTCCTATAGAAAAATTTTTCAAAATTTTATTTCTATAAAATATTTTGTCAAAATATCAAAATATTTAGCAAATTTTAAAAAAAATTTTTCTACAGAAATTTTTGTAAAAATTTTATTTCTATAGAAAATTTTGTCAAAATTTTATTCATATGGAATTTTTTGTCAAAATTTTATTCTTATGGAAGATTTTGTTAAAAATTTATTCCAATAGAAAATGTTTTCACAATTTTTTTTATTTCGAAAATTTTTTTCAAAATTTTACTTTTATTTTGTAAAAATTTTTGTAAAAATTTTATTTCTATAGAAAATTTTGTCAAAATTTTATTCATATGGAATTTTTTGTCAAAATTTTATTCTTATGGAAGATTTTGTTAAAAATTTATTCCAATAGAAAATGTTTTCACAATTTTTTTTATTTCGAAAATTTTGTCAAAATTTTACTTTTATTGAAAATTTTGTCAAAATTTTACTTCTATTGAAAATTTTATTTCTATAGAAAATTTTTGCAAAATTTTATTTCTATAGAAAATTTTTGCAAAATTTTATTTCTATGGAAAATTGTGACCAAATTTTATTTCTATAGAAACTTTTCTCAAAATGTTATTTCTATAGAAACATTTCTCAAAATTCTATTTCTATAGAAAATTTTGTCAAAACTTTATTTCTACAAGAAAATTGGACAAACTTGATTTCTAGTATAACATTGGCCAAATTTGATTTCTAAAGAAAATGTTGCCAAAATTTTATTTCCATAGAAAATTTTGTCAACATTTTATTTCCATAGAAAAATTTTTCAAATTTTTGGTTTCTATGCAAAGTTTTATGAAAATATTATTTCTATAGAAAATTTTTAAAAATTACTATTTTAGCGGTTAAACTCGAACTTAATACTCACCTTAAAAATTTTTTACAGTGTATGCCCTCTTAACTAAAGCTAAAAAACAAGACGACAACGATGACGACAACAAATATGATAGGTATATACACAGCAGACTTCAAGCCTTGCCTTGCTGTCTGTCATTCTCTGTCTTAAAAAGGCATTCTAAGCAAATCGTCATCGTCGTCATCATCAACAACGTCCTAGCATAAACCACACAAAAATGACTTAGGAAACAAAATGTTGTTGCACTGCCTGAACAAAACAGAAAAAAAACAAAATCCAAACAACCTGCAAAAAAACTTCTCTGCTCATACATCCTGATGGTATTGTATAGAAGACATACATGGCGGGAATCCTTACACATACTCTTCATCCATAATCGCTGGTAATATGGAGGGGAAAGAGCATGCGAAATGTTTTTATTTATTTTTTGGCTCTCTCTCTCTCTTTCCAAGCTATCAAGAAGCACCAACAAGCCTACCAAACTATAAGTTGGACCCGATGGCACATCAACTCAAAGGACAATCAGCGACAGCCATCCTTCTGTGTTATCCTGCCTGTGTAGTATCTGATTTGTCTTGCACTCATAAAGTCAAACACACATACACACACACTTTTATACTCACATACTCTAGTGTGATATGAGATAAACACAAAACACACATATAACACAACGAAGAGCATTAAAAAACGCTACAGCAGCAAATGAAGTGCTCATCATCATCGTCATCTCTATCGCCGTCATCATTTTGCACGAAAAAAAGATGACTATGATGCACCGCACTACACCGGCACTTAGTCGAATGTTGCACACAAACCACTGCACTGCATCTATCGAATGGTATATTTATAGAAAAAAAGCAACGATTAAAAATATTAAAAAAAACACCAACACAGACACGGTAGGTCTTAGCTCAAGCCAACTAAATGCAACGAGAGACCATTGAAAAGGACTATACACTCTCATATAGTATCCTTCAAGAGGCCATCTCTTATGCACTGTGGTTTTTGGTGTCAATGAAGATAGGGGTTTTTTAGGGATAAATAATTATGGAATTTTTTTAAAAAATTTATTTCTATAGAAAATTTTTAGAAAATTTTATTTCTATAGAAAATTTTGACAAAATTGTATTTCTATAGAAAATTTAGACAAAATTTTATTTCCATAGAAATTTTGTTAAAAATTTTATTTCTATAGAAAATTTTGGCAAAATTTAATTTCTATAGAATTTTTTTTTTCACAATTTTATTTCTATAGAAAACATTGTGAATATTTTATTTCTACAGAAAATTCTGTTAAAAAATTATTTCCAGAAAATTTTGACAAGATTTTATTTCCGTAGAAAATTTTGACAAAATTGTATTTCTATGTACAATCTCGTCAAACTTTTATTTCTATTTACAATTTTGTCAAAATTTTATTTCTATAGAAAAAACATTTTGTCGAAATTCTATTTCTACAGGAAATTTTGTCAAATTTTTATTTCTATAGACAATTTTGACAAAATTTTATTTCTATAGACAATTTTGACAAAATTTTATTTCTATATACAATTTTGTCAAAATTTTATTTTCATAGAAAATTCTGTTAAAATTTCATTTGCAGAAAATTTTGACAAGATTTTATTTCCATAGAAAATTTTGACAAAATTTTATATTTATATACAATTTCCTTAAACTTTTATTTCTATATACAATTTTGTCAAAATTTTATTTCTATAGAAAAATTTTTTTGTCGAAATTCTATTTCTACAAGAAATTTTGTCAACTTTTTATTTCTAAAGAAATTTTTTTTCAAAATGTTATTTCTATAGACACAATTTTATTTCTATATACAATTTTGTTAAAATTTTATTTTCATAGAAAATTTTGTTAAAATTTTGTGAAAATTTAATTTCTATAGAAAATTTTGTCAAAATTTTACTTCTATTGAAAATTTTGTCAAAATTTTATTTCTATAGAAAATTTTGTCAAAATTTTATTTCTATAGAAAATATTGTTAAAATTTTATTTCTATAGAAAATTTTGTCAAAATTTTATTTCTATAGAAAATTCTGTTAAAATTTTATTTCCATAGAAAATTTTGTGAAAAATTTATTTCTAAAGAAATTTTTTTTCTATAGAAAATTTTGTCAAAATTTTATTTCAATAGAAAATTGTGTCAACATTTTATTTCCATAGAAAATTTTGTTTAAATTTTATTTCTATAGAAAATGTTGTCAAAATTGTTTTGTATAGAAAATCTTGCCAAGCTGTTATTTCTATAGAAAAATTTGACATTTTATTTCTATAGAAAATTTTGTGAAAATGATGTACAGATTTTATTTCTATAGAAAAAAAATTCTATAGAAAATTATGTCAAAATTTTATTTCCATAGAAAATTTTTTTAAAATTTTATTTTTAAAGGAAATTTTTTTAAAATTTTATTTCTATAGAAAATTTTGTTAAAATTTTATTTTCATAGAAAGTTTTGTAAAAATTTAATTTCTATAGAAAATTTTGTCAACTTTTATTTCTATAGAAAATTTTGTCAAAATTTTATTTCTATAGAAAATTCTGTAAAAATTTTATTTCCATAGAAAATTTTGTGAAAATTTTATGTCTATAAAAAATTTTCTGAAAATATTATTTCTATAGAGAATTCTGTTAAAATTTTATTTCCATAGAAAATTTTGTGAAAATTTTATTTGTATAGAAAATTTTGTCAAAATTTTATTTCTATAAAAATTTTCTGAAAATATTATTTCAATAGAGAATTCTAATAAAATTTTATTTCCATAGAAAATTTTGTGAACATTTTATTTCTAACGAAAATTTTTTCTATAGAAAATTTTGTCAAAATTTTATTTCTACAGAAAATTTTGTCAAAATTTTATTTCTATAGAAAATTTTTTCAAAATTTTTTTCTATAGAACATTTTGCCAAGCTGTTATTTTTATAGAAAATTTTGTGAAAATTATTTTAGATTTTACTTCTATAGAAAAAAAAATTATTTCTATAGAAAATTCTGTTAAAATTTTACTTCCATAGAAAATTTTGTGAAAATTTTATTTCTATAAAAAAATTTGTCAGAATTTTATTATAGACAATTTTGTGAAAATTTTATTTCTATATACAATTTTGTCAAAATTTTATTTCTATATACAATTTTGTCAAAATTTTATTTTTCTATACAATTTTGTCAAAATTTTATTTTTCTATACAATTTTTTTCTAAAAAATTTTGTTGAAATTTTATTTTCAAAGAAAATTTTGTCAAAATTTTATTTCTATAGGAAATTCTGTAAAAATTTTATTTCCATAGAAAATTTTGTGAAAATTTTAATTGTATAGAAAATTTTGTCAAATTTTATGTCTATAAAAAATTTTCTGAAAATATTATTCCTATAGAGAATTCTTTTAAAATTTTATTTCCATAAAAAATTTTTATTTTAGAATTTTACTTCTATTGAAAATTTTGTCAAAATTTTATTTCTATAGAAAATTTTGTCAAAATTTTATTTCTATAGAAAATATTGTTAAAATTTTATTTCTATAGAAAATTTTGTCAAAATTTTATTTCTATAGAAAATTCTGTTAAAATTTTATTTCCATAGAAAATTTTGTGAAAGATTTATTTCTAAAGAAATTTTTTTTCTATAGAAAATTTTGTCAAAATTTTATTTCAATAGAAAATTGTGTCAACATTTTATTTCCATAGAAAATTTTGTTTAAATTTTATTTCTATAGAAAATGTTGTCAAAATTGTTTTGTATAGAAAATCTTGCCAAGCTGTTATTTCTATAGAAAATTTTGACAACATTTTATTTCTATAGAAAATTTTGTGAAAATTATGTACAGATTTTATTTCTATAGAAAAAAAATTCTATAGAAAATTATGTCAAAATTTTATTTCCATAGAAAATTTTTTTAAACTTTTATTTTTAAAGGAAATTTTTTTAAAATTTTATTTCTATAGAAAATTTTGTTAAAATTTTATTTTCATAGAAAGTTTTGTAAAAATTTAATTTCTATAGAAAATTTTATCAACTTTTATTTCTATAGAAAATTTTGTCAAAATTTTATTTCTATAGAAAATTCTGTAAAAATTTTATTTCCATAGAAAATTTTGTGAAAATTTTATGTCTATAAAAAATTTTCTGAAAATATTATTTCTATAGAGAATTCTGTTAAAATTTTATTTCCATAGAAAATTTTGTGAAAATTTTATTTGTATAGAAAATTTTGTCAAAATTTTATTTCTATAAAAATTTTCTGAAAATATTATTTCAATAGAGAATTCTGTTAAAATTTTATTTCCATAGAAAATTTTGTGAACATTTTATTTCTAACGAAAATTTTTTCTATAGAAAATTTTGTCAAAATTTTATTTCTACAGAAAATTTTGTCAAAATTTTATTTCTATAGAAAATTTTTTCAAAATTTTTTTCTATAGAACATTTTGCCAAGCTGTTATTTTTATAGAAAATTTTGTGAAAATTATTTTAGATTTTACTTCTATAGAAAAAAAAATTATTTCTATAGAAAATTCTGTTAAAATTTTACTTCCATAGAAAATTTTGTGAAAATTTTATTTCTATAAAAAAATTTGTCAGAATTTTATTATAGACAATTTTGTGAAAATTTTATTTCTATATACAATTTTGTCAAAATTTTATTTCTATATACAATTTTGTCAAAATTTTATTTTTCTATACAATTTTGTCAAAATTTTATTTTTCTATACAATTTTTTTCTAAAAAATTTTGTTGAAATTTTATTTTCATAGAAAATTTTGTCAAAATTTTATTTCTATAGGAAATTCTGTAAAAATTTTATTTCCATAGAAAAATTTGTGAAAATTTTAATTGTATAGACAATTTTGTCAAATTTTATTTCTATAAAAAATTTTCTGAAAATATTATTTCTATAGAGAATTCTGTTAAAATTTTATTTCCATAGAAAATTTTGTGAAAATTGTATTTGTATAGAAAATTTTGTCAAAATTTTATTTCTATAAAAATTTTTCTGAAAATATTATTTCTATAGAGAATTCTGTTAAAATTTTATTTCCATAGAACACTTTGTGAACATTTTATTTCTAAAGAAAATTTTTTCTATAGAAAATTTTGTCAAAATTGTATTTCTATAGAAAATTTTGTCAAAATTGTATTTCTATAGAAAATTTTTTCAAAATTTTTTTCTATAGAACATTTTGCCAAGCTGTTGTTTTTATAGAAAATTTTGTGAAAATTATTTTAGATTTTATTTCTATAGAAAAAAAATTATTTCAGTAGAAAATTCTGTTAAAATTTTATTTCCATAGAAAATTTTGTGAAAATTTTATTTCTATAAAAAAATGTGTCAGAATTTTATTATAGACAATTTTGTGAAAATTTTATATCTATATACAATTTTGTCAAAATTTTATTTCTATATACAATTTTGTCAAAATTTTATTTTTATATACAGTTTTGTCAAAATTTTATTTCTATATACAATTTTGTCGAATTTTTATTTCTATAGGAAATTTTGTCGAAATTTAATTTCTATAGGAAATTTTTGGATAAGTATATTTTGCAAATTCTACCAAAAAATAAAAAATCTACTTATACAATTATTTTTCGAGCTTTATGGACAGATAGAGATTAAGGAACATGGTCTATATCTATGGTCTAGATCTATATCTATACTAAAGGCTGTGGAAAGGTTCATTCGCCCGAACCGAAACATGTACAGTCCAGGCGTGTATAGATTTGTATCTGGCGTTTTCTTTTCAATGGCTCTATTAACCATGTTCCTTAATCTCTATCTGTCCATAAAGCTCGAAAAATAATTGTATAATTAGATATAATGCATTTGGACGTCAATTGCCTGTTTCGGTATCAGGCTAACATGTAATATAAAAAATCTACTGTTTTTGGTAGAATTCTACCAACTGTGGCTAGCGCCCCCTGATTCGATATAGCCATAGCTGTCTTTTTAAGAACACATTTTTGTAATCAAAGTCTAGGTCGCACTTTTAGTCCAATCGACTTCAAATTTGGCACAATTAGAGTTTTGGGTCAGAATATAATCCTATTGCTTTTGGAAGAAATCGGTTTAATTTTAGATATAGCTTTCATATATATCTTTCGCCCGCTATCCATCTATATGGTCCCAGAGTTTTAGCCCAATTGGCTTTTAATTTTGCACAACGAGTACAACCGACAATGTCGTTAAGTGTGCTAAATTTAGTTGAAATAGGTTGAGATTTAGATATAGCTTCTATATATATTTTTCGCCCTATTTCTAGTCATATGACCGGGACCACTTCGAATATTTTGAAATTTTGTACAGAGAGTACAATTTATATGTGGGCAAAGTGTGCCCAAATTTGTCCAAATCGGCTTAGATTGATACAAAACCCCTTGTGATATTGGTAAATATGACCAAAATACCCACATCTTCCTTATAAAATCACCACTACTAAGTCGAAGACTTGTAAAAATTACTCACCCACACCTCTTATACACATCTATCGACCGATAAATCATAAATGCTCTTTGGCGAAATGCACTTTAGATCATATGAATGGAAATGCTGATCAGCCAGGCATGAATCATCCATCGAAACAAGTGATACTAAGTGTTAATCAGGACGAATTTTTGGGCTGATGGTTTAAGACTTCCATAACATAAGCAGCGTTATCATGCTGCAAAACCACCATGTCGTGGCCTTGCAAATATTCTGACACGTAATGCTCTGTTCGAACCCATCAATTGAGTTCGATACAAAGTTTATGTTATTGTTTCACTCGTTCGCACAAATCATAGTACACCACTCCCACATAGTCCCATTTGTGGATGTGAGTAAACATTAATTTGCACTTTCAATATTTAAAGGTTGAATAGCGATATTATTATACGAATAAAATTTTAGTGAGAATGGATCATTAGGTGTAAGTCAACCCATAAAAGACAATTTTATCTCATCTACTCAAAAAATCGTCAAAAACCACCATTGCCCATCGTTCCATCCATTCTCAAATACACGCTCTCTCGGAAAAAAATACAAACTTAACTCGAAAACACTGTCACATCCACAGAGATAGGAATAGCCTACAATAAACTCATATGCATACAGGTGGACAGACAAGAATATTCATTCATTCTCAGAGCTTCATTCATTCATTTGCTGTGCTTGAGTTTGTTGTTGATGTTGTTTTTGTTTTTCTCTAAAAAATGATGGTGTGATTATTATGATGCTCTGAGTAAGCAAATCTCCTTCGTTTGGAGGCTCTCATCCTTCACACATTAAGCATATACAACGCAATACATTCACCACCATTATCACCACTCTAGGCTAGGCCCATACACCACCACAGTATTGCTATCACAGTGAAAAATACTCTTTTTCTTTCTCATTTGGAGACTTGTTGGCTTTCACACAAGGTATACAGCTAAGAGATCTCCACATGTATTGTAAGAATGGAGTAACATGGCATACGAGAGGGCACAGATATTTGTATTTAGAGACTCCCTGTTATTCTCCACAATCATTTTGCCAAACACCATGGTTAACACACAGCTATAAGCGAGTCCAGCAGACTCGGCTAGTTTGTTAACAATGCCATGGCAAGGATTATGACAGCAGCACCCACTCATATGCCTTACACTTCGCAAAAGATTTTTCTTTGAATCTCGTCTGTGCATTTTCTTGGTCTAGGATGTGAAAAATGTGCTTGCATCGACGTGGGACTTGTTTGCTGTAATACAGCGATGTTTATGGGCTATGCAAAAAAATGCTGATTGCGTTTTAACAACCGTGTCCAACAATAACATGCAACAACAGCAGAATCAAGCTTCACCATATGCATGGTGTGATATGAGGTGACGTTAGGCTGAATGGCCTTCGGAAGTGGAAATGAAAGCTAAAAAATCCAACTAGAAGATCCCTAAAAGGTTAAGTGGCAGGCCCGATTTATTTTCAGGCTCACTTAGACTATTCAGTCCATTGTGATAATATCTGAGTAAACAATTCTCTTGCGAAATTCCCCACTAAAAATTGACCAAATAGTAAAACTTCTGGACTTTTTTCCAAGTGATCCAGGGAATTACTGGAAAATATTTCCTTTCTCGACGTAGATATTTGTCAGAAGTTTTCTGAACCACATTTCTGAAAGTTACACAGAAAAAACTGAAGCAAAATAAAAATCAATTATTGGCATAATTGAATGAAAAAAATATATCAAATACGATTTTTATTAAGTCAAACATGAAAATAATTGGTTGAATGAAAAACTGGCAAAAATATCAAAATTCACTGGTAATTGAATTCACAACACATCAATTACTATGTTCAATTGGACCAAGTATAAAAGTTATTGATTTAAGTATAATGCGTAATTGCCTGATAAAACTGTTTATGACGTTGCTACGTAACGAAAAATAAATTAATACAAACAATAAAATGTCATTTATTATTACTATTAAGAATCTTCTTAAGAAAATAGTCGAATTTACCCGCAAATAAACCGTGGTATCGGTACCGCGATTCGAAATGTTAACATTAACATTTCTGGCGAACCATATTGTATTTTTATCGCAGGTAAGTACCTTTATCTAAATACCAGTTTTTTTGGTCAAGCGCGTTTTTTGGAAACTACACTGAAAAAATTCTCTTCGTAAATATGAACATTTTCATTGTGAGTCTAACCTGTGACGTGTTGGTAGAATTCTTTCTCTCTCAAGCGCATTCAAGAAATATTCATGTACGTTCACGCAAACAGAATTTTTAAAGACGATTAACGGTTCACAACAATTTTTAGACTCACGAGAATTCTCGTGACTTCGACTATTAGGCGGGATCACGACGAAAGTATCACAGCACAAACTTTTTACTATGGAAAGTTAATTTAATATATTTAGTACATATTTCTACGTTCGTAAAATTTTTAAAATTCGCTGAAAACTTTAATAAAATATGTAAATGATTTCTTTCGTTGTATAAACTTACACACATCCTGAATTGGGTCGTTTAAAAACTTGCGAATAAGCTTTGGAATATATATACAATTACATTCTTTCTATTTTGTTTTTGCAATTAGTTCGTGTACACGTCAAATTGCCCTACTAATGGATATAAGCCGACTGTCAAAAATATGTGGCCTAGAGGAAAATGTGTTTACTTCGAAAACGGTGATTTCGAGGATTTCTTCTCAGCAACAGAAGGTAAAATCATGTAAAACTTTGAAATATTTTCGAAACTTTGAAATGAATAGATGTTTGTATTACAGAAGAGCAGGATGCCTAAACAAATCGCATATAAATGAGGAAGATTTGGGAAATTCCAGCAGGTGGCACAGATAATTCAAAAACTTTGTGAGTTAGCCTGTTAAATACGTCGTTTATAATGAATATTCTGTATTTTTCTACCAAACATGTACTTCGCTGTATTTTCAATTATACATATTTTCAGAATTTCTTTTTTATAATAAAATGCATAAAATTTTTTTCAGAGTGTATTTGTATAATTTTCTTAAATTAATATGGATTATATAGTACAAAGATTGTATTGATTAACATCGTAATAAACACAATTACGATAGTAATTGTATAGGTTACAAAATTCTATAAACATTGTACTCAGTTCAATTACGACTGTAATTGAAAACACTATATACTTCAAATACTAATGTATTTGGATTGAGTGCTATGCCATTTGAATATTTTGACAAATTCCAATTACATTTATACTCAACGCAAATATTACTTCATTTGAAAATAGTTTTATGACAACCTTACAATTTGGGTAATTGGATTTACAATTTTCGTCATAAGCTGAAAATCAAATACAAAAATAATTGAATTCACAATTTTTGTATTTGATTCAATTATTCACTTTTTTCTGTGTATGCTGTTTACTCCAAAACCAATTCATACTTGCTATTTCCGTTGGTGCAATGCGTAGAATGATCGCCCACCATACAAACAGACAGTCATGGGTTCAATCCCCTCTAACTAATGTGGAAGTTTCACGAAGTTTGTCACCGCAATGTGAAACGACGTTCGGAGTCTCTCATATAAAATTAGGGTGCTTTAACATTGAGCAAAACAAAGACAACATTCATTGATATGAGGAATGGATCAACTCCAGGACCGTTACAAGACAAGTCCCGGGTTCTGATCAAAACTTATGGAAGGGAATGGTCATTTTAACGTGGAATTGCCATTGAAGTGAAAAATTTCGAGTTTACGGCACGACTTGAACTCATTCCAAAAAACACGTCGTGGAACAGTTCAGTATGACCACCCGTTTTACAGGTCCTCATGAACCGAACTTACACCAAATCGGTGGTCCGTGGTCCGTCAAAGGCAATTTGCACAAAAATTTCTATAGAAATAAAACTTTGACAACATTTTCTATAGAAATTAAATTTTGACAAAATTTTCTATAGAAATAAAATTTTGACAAAATTGTCTACATATATAAAATTTCGATAAAAATTTCTATAGAAATAAAATTTTGACACAATTTTCTAAAGGAATAAAATTTTGACAAAATTTTCTATGTAAATAAAATTTTTACAAAATTTTCTATGTAAATAAAATTTTTACAAAATTTTCTATGTAAATAAAATTTTTACAAAATTGTCTACATATATAAAATTTTGATAAAAAATTTTTATAGAAATAAAATTTTGAAAAAGTTTTCTAAAGAAATAAAATTTTTACAAAATTTTCTATACAAATAAAATTTTGACAAAATTGTCTGCAAAAATAAAATTGTCACAAAATGTTCTATAAAAATAAAAGTTTGTCCAAATTTTATTTCTATAGAAAATTTTGTGACAATTTTATTTTTGCAGACAATTTTGTCAAAATTTTGTCCAAATTTTATTTTTATAGAAAATTTTGTGACAATTTTATTTTTGCAGACAATTTTGTCAAAATTTTATTTCTTTAGAAGTTTTTGTCAAAATTTTATTTCTATTATGTTTTTTTTTTCAAAATTTTATATATGTAGACAATTTTGTCAAAATTTTATTTCTGTAAAAAATTTTGTCAAAATTTTATTTTTATAGAAAATTTTGTCAAATATTTATTTTTATAGCAAATGTTGTCAAAATTGTATTTCTATAGATAACTTTGTTAACATTTCGTTTATATAGAGAATTTTGTCAAAATTTTATTCCTTTAGAAAATTTTGTGAAAATTTTATTGCTATAGACAATTTTGTCAAAATTCCTGTTTCTATAGAAAATTTTGTTAAAACTCGTATTTCTATAGAAAATTTTATCAAAATTTTATTTATACAAAAAAATTTTTGAAAATTTGATTTCTATAGAAAATTTTGTGACAATTTTATTTCTATAGAAAAATTTTTATTTATGTAAACAATTTTGTCAAAATTTTGATTTCTATAAAAAATGTTGTAAAAATTTTATTTTTATAGAAAATTTTTTCAAAATTTTATTTCTATAAAATTTTTTATCAAAATTTGATATATGTAGACAATTTTGTCAAAATTTTATTTCCATAGAAAATTTTGTCAAAATTTTATTACTTTAGAAAATTGTGTCAAAATTTTATTTCTATAGTAAATTTTATCAAAATTTTATTTCTGTAGAAAATTTTGTCAAAATTTTATTTCTATACAACATTTTCTGTAGAAGTCAAATTATGAAAAATTTTTCTGTAGAAATAAAGTTTTGATAACATTTTCTATAGAAATAGGAATTTTGACAAAATTTTCTATAGAATTAAAATTTTGACAAAATTGTCTATAACAAAAATTTGAGCAAATTTTCTAAAGAAATAAAATTTTAACAAAGTTTTCTATAGAAATAAAATTTTGACAAAATTTTCTATGAAAATAAAATTTTGACAAAATTTTCTATAAAAATAAAATGTTGACAAAATTTTCTATAAAAATAAAATTTTGAAAAAAATTTGTACAGAAATAAAATTTTGACAAAATTGTCTACATATATAAAATTAAAAAAAATTATAGAAATAAAAATTTGACAAAATTTTCTAAAGAAATAAAATTTTTGCAAAATTTTTTATAGAAATAAAATTTTGACAAAATTTTCTATAGAAATACAATTTTGACAAAATTGTCTGCAAAAATAAAATTTTCTATAGAAATAAAATTGTCACAATATTTTCTATAGAAATAAAATTTCGACAAAATTTTCTGTAGAAATAAAATTTGTTCAAAATTTTCTATAGAAATAAAATTTTGATAAAATTTTCTATAGAAATAGGAATTTTGACAAAATTTTCTATATGCTAGAAACAGGAATTTTGACAAAAGTTTCTATACAATTGAAATTTTGACAAAATTTTCTATACAAAAAAAAATTAGAACATTTTCTATATAAAATTTTGACAAACTTTTCTATAGAAATAAAATTGTGAAAAATTTTTTTTAGAAATAAAATTTTAACAAAATTTTCTATAGAAATAAAATTTTGACAAATTTTTCGATGGAAATAACATTTTGGCAAAATTGTCTATTGAAATAGAATTTTATTAAAAATGATCAAACCGATGTCTCGAAAAAAATCCCCAAAAATAATGAATATTCCCAAGTCTCCAACTCAGAAATTTCGTCCCCCCTTCCGTGACAGGAAATCCCTAATATTGGCAACACTGGTTTTGGGTCCGCACTAATTGCTTCGGTCCCTAGCTTACTTCCGCACTAGATACTTCGATATTAAAATTTCTTCCGCAGTAGTGGCTTCCGCTCTTGTTTCTTTACTATTCTTCTTCTGCACTAAGCGCTTCGAAATCTCGCTTGCATCCGCTCTGACCACCACACTACCTGCTTTGGATCTAAATGGGATCCTCAAAAAATCTTCTAGATTTTTCCTACATTATCTAGCTTCCTGGCCAATTGTTTCGGCATACAGATTTTATCCACACCACTTGCTTTAACAACCTATGTTGCAGCCATGCAACAACCGCAAACCTAAAACACCGAGTAAATGCCTGCATTTGTGTATTCCGAAATAAAAAAATATCCAGACATAGCGGGCACCGACTGCATGTATCCTGCAGGAGGATACATGCGCAGCTTCCTACGGGATACTATTTTGTTTTCTTTTGTCCTTACCATGGGTCTTTGTGTGCGTGTGTGTGTTATTAGTCCTGTTTTGTATCGATGGCTCTATGGATGCTAGACCATAATCACATGATTGGATCTAAATAATAAATTTGCTAGAGTTGCAACTTTCCATGACCGTGTGAGTGTGTGCATTCTAATTAGCAACTCAATAACTCTTCAAGTATACAGTCACACACATACACTCAAACATACAGGAGGATCTCATATATCTCATGTTATAGGAATTCCAATGAGATTTGAAAGTTATCGAACATTTGTTTTCTTATTAACCCAAACACACACACACTCACACACTCACAAAATGCAGAGAAACCACTTCAACATCCTGGTTTTTGTAGGGATTATATTTCTAAGCTTTCATGGTCTTAGGGATTTTGATGGTTCAGCAATGGGGTGAGGTGTTGGGGGGGATCTTTGCATAAAGAATTTTTTGGAGTGAAGACTTGCTGGAACATAATCTTCAAATCCGAAATCCTACAAACCTCAATTCCCACCACCACGACTGACTTTACCTTCATCGATGACAGACCAACATACCGACAGATCCTTAAACAAAGACGATTTGCTTCTGCTGATGCATTCAAATCACGGTTGCCATTCGAGGCAAAAATAATTTACAAACATTTGGGGAAAAATTTACCAAACACAAAAAAAAAATATTTTGCAAGATTTTATTTCTATAGAAAATTTTGTCAAAATTTTATTTCAATAGAAAATTTTGTCAAATTATTATTTCTATAGAAAATTTTGTCAAATTATTATTTCTATAGACATTTTCCTCAAAAATTTATTTCTATAGAAAATTTTGTCAAAATTTTATTTCTATAGAAAAATTTTACCAAAATTTTACTTCTTTGGAAAATTTTGTCAAAATTTTATTTCTATAAAAAATTTTGTCAAATTATTATTTCTATCGAAAATTTTGTCAAACTTTTATTTCTATACAAGATTTTGTCAAAATTTTAGTTCTATAGACATTTTCCTCAAAAATTTTATTATATAGAAAATTTTGTCCAAATGTTATTTCTGTAGATTTTTTTTTCAAAAATTTATTTCTATGAAAAATTTTGTCAAAATTTTATTTCTATAGAAAATCGGGTCAAAATTTTATTTCTATAGAAAATTTTGTTAAAACTTTATTCCTATATAAAATTTATTCCTATAGAAAAATTTGTCAAAATTATATTGCTAGAGAAATCTTGTAAAAATTTTATTTGTATAGAACATTTTGTCAAAATTTTATTTCTATCGAAAATTTTGTCAGTATTTTATTTCTTTAGCATATGTTGTCACTATTTTATTTCTAAAGAAAATTTTGTCCAAATTGTATTTCTGTAGATTTTTTTTCAAAATTTTATTTCTTTAGAAAATTTTGTCAACATTTGGGGAAATATTTACCAAACACAAAAAAATATTTTGCAAGATTTTATTTCTATAGAAAATTTTGTCAAAATTTTATTTCTATAAAAAATTTGGTCAAAATTTTATTTCTATAGAAAACTTGGTCAAAATGTTAATACTATAGAATTTTTTTTATATAGAAAAGTCAACATTTTATTTCTATAAAAGAATGCCAAAATTTTATTTCTAAAGAAAATTTTACCAAAATTTTACTTCTATGGAAAATTTTGTCAAAACTTTATTTCTATAGAAAATTTTGTCAAATTACTATTTCAATAGAAAATTTTATAAAAATTTTATTTCAATAGACATTTTCCTTAAAAAATTATTTCTATAGAAAAAATTTTTTTAAATTTTTATTCCGATAGAAAATTTTGTCCAAATTTTATTTCTGTAGAATTTTTTTTTTCAAAATTTTATTTCTATAGAAAATTTTGTCAAAATTTCATTTCTATCAAAAATTTTGTCAAAATGTTTATATCTTTAGAAAAAATTGCCAACATTTTATTTTTATAGAAATTTTTCTCAAAATTTTATTTCTATAGACATTTTCCTCAAAAATTTGTTTCTATGGAAAATTTTATCAACATTTTACTTCTATAGAAAATTTGATCAAAATTTTATTTCTTTAGATTTTTTTTTTAAATTTTATTTCAATAGAAAATTTTGTCAAAATTTTATTTCTGTAGATTTTTTTTAAAATCCTATTTCTATAGAAAATTTTTTCAACATTTGGGGAAAAATTTACAAAACACAAACAGAAGTATTTTGAAAAACTTTATTTCTATAGAAAAGTTGGTAAAAATTTTATTTCTATAGAAAATTTTGTCAAAATGTTATTTCCATAAAAAAATGTTGTCAAAATTTTATTTATATAGAAAATTTTGTCAAAATTATACTTCTATGGAAAATTTTGTCAAAATTTTATTTCTATAAAAGAATGCCAAAATTTTATTTCTATAGAAAATTTTACCAAAATTTTATTTCTATAGAAAATTTTACCAAAATTTTATTTCTATAGAAAATTTTCTGAAAATTGTATTTCTATAGAAACTTTTGTCAAACTTTTATTTCTATAGAATTTCTTTTTTTAATTTTTATTCCGATAGAAAATTTTGTCAAAATTTTATTTCTGTAGAATTTTTTTTTCAAAATTTTATTTGTATAGAAATTTTTGTCAAAAATTCATTTATATTAAAAATTTTGTAAAAATTTTATTTCTGTAGAAAATTTGGTCAAACTTTTATTTCTATAGAAAATTATAATTTTGTCTTAATTTTATTTCTATAGAAAATTTTGTCAAATTTTTTTTCTGTAGATTTTTTTTTCAAAATTTTATTTCTGTAGAAAATTTTGTCAAAATTTTATTTCTGTAAATTTTTTTTTTTAAATTTATTTCGATCGAAAATGTTGTCAAAATTTGGGGAAAAATTTACAAACACAAAAAAATATTTTGCAAGATTTTATTTATATAGAAAAGTTTGTAAAAATTTTATTTCTATAGAAAATTTGGTCAAAATTTTATTTCTATTGGAAATTTGGTCAAAATGTTAATACTATGAAAAATTTTTTTATATACAAAAGTTTGTCAAAATTTTATTTCTGCAGAAAATTTTGTCAAAATTTTATTTCTTCAGAATTTTTGTCAAAATGTTATTTCCATAAAAAATTTTTGTCAAAATGTTATTTCTAAAGAAAATTTTGTCAAAATTTTATTTATAAAGAAAATTTTGTCAAAATTTTATTTCTATAAAAATTTTTGTCAAAATTTTATTTATATAGAAAATTTTGTCAAATTTTTATTTATGTAGAAAATTTTGTCAAAATTATACTTCTATAGACAATTTTGTCAAAATTTTATTTTTATAAAAAAATAAAAAATTTTACCAAAATTTTATTTCTAACGAAAATTTTGTCAAAATTTTATTTCTAAAGAAAATTTTGTCAAAATTTTATTTCTATAGAAATTTTCTGAAAATTTTATTTCTATGGAAAATGTTGTCAATATTTTATTTCTATAGAAAATTTTGTCAAAATTTTATATCTTTAGAAAAAATTGCCAACATTTTATTTCTATAGGAAATTTGGTCAAAATGTTAATACTATAGAAAAAATTTTTTTATATAGAAAAGTTTGTCAAAATTTAATTCTATAGAAAATTTTTTCAAATTATTATTTCTATAGAAAATTTTGTCAAACTTTTATTTCTATAGACAATTGTTTTTTAAATTTTTATTCCGATAGAAAATTTTGTCAAAATTTTATTTCTGTAGAATTTTTTTTTTTTCAATATTTTATTTGTATAGAAATTTTTGTCAAAATTTTATTTCTATCAAAAATTTTGTAAAAATTTTATATTTTAGAAAAAATTGCCAAAATTTTATTTTTATAGAATTTTTTTCAAAATTTTTTCAAATTTTTTTTTCTATAGACATTTTCCTCACAAATTTGTTTCTATGCAAAATTTTGTCAAAATTTTATTTCTCTAGAAAATTTGGTCAAAATTTTATTTCTATAGAAAATTATAACTTTTTCAAAATTATACTTCTATAGAAAATTTTGTCAAAATTTTATTTTTATAAAAAAATACCAAAATTTTGTTTCTATAGAAAATTTTTCCAAAATTTTATTTCTAAAGAAAATTTTATCAAAATTTTATTTCTATACAAATTTTCTGAAAATTGTATTTCTGTAGAAAATTTTCTGAAAATTTTATTTCTATAGAAAATTTTGTCACAATTTTATTTCTTTAAAAAATTTTGTCAAAATTTTATTTCTATAAAAAATTTTGTTAAAATTTCATTTCTGTAGAACATTTTGTCAAAATTTTATTTCTATAAAAAAATTTGTTAAAATTCAAAATTTTATTTCTATAGGAAATTTTGTCAAAATTTTATTTCTATAGAGAATTTTGTCAGTAAAAATTCTACCATTTTTGGTAGAATTCTATCAACTGTGGCAACCGTGATTCCAATTCGCTTCAACTCCAACTCTTTTTGGATTTCCCGACATTTACTAAACAACTTGAAATCCCATCAATGCCTTTACGGTACGCTACTAGAGGTTTCACATTACCTAAGGCACATCTGAACGAAGTAAGAGTATAGTCTTCCATCGCCAAAAGTTTCTAACCGCAGTCTTACACATCCATCCGCACAGTTGTTAAACACTCCAGTGTAGACATAAAGAACAAGACCAAAAAACAAAAACAAAAAAACATTTTGAAGAGTTAAGCGAGAGAATTTGGCTTACATGCTTTTCGTTGTTGTTGGTTCTCTCTGACATAAAACCGCAGGTAAGAACAACCGGCAACCGCCAGTAACAAGGAACAATTAACGACATCGAAAAACATGTCGAGTTGATGATGAGTTTAAGACACCATGCAATTTTGGCTATCCTCTTAGGAGACATGCAACCGGATGAGAGCTGGGGGGATGGGAAAGCATGCATATGTTTGTGTTGGCACAAAGGATGCAACATTTAATTTTGATATTCTAATCTGAAGGATTGATGAAAACAGTATTTCAAGAATTTCAATTAAAATCACATTAAGGTGAAGATTTTTTGGATGAAGATGTTTTGCTATTGTGGGAAATTTATTTGCGAGAAGAACATGAGTAAGTAGTGGCCAATATTGCCTACTGCACTATCCAAATTATGGGCATCTCTCTAGCCATGTCTGTGTCTCCGTTCGTCCATCTGTCCGTGCAAATTTGGCAAAAGTATCTATTTAGGGTGAGAGTAGATACCTTTTGATTTTCGAAGAAATCGGTTCGGATTTCGGCCAGGCGGAATATTATGTACCCTCGTACATAAGATTCGTAGAAATCTTGTGTACGTAGAAGTTTCTTCTAAAGACTGCCATCCACAATCGAATTACTTGGGTTGCGGTAATACTTGCCGATGGCAAGGTATCTTAAAACTTCTTAACATCGCCTTCAAAATTGTAAGTTAGCCCATACGTGGTATATATTAGACAAAAACAAGTATATAAAGCAGTAAGTTCGTCCGGGCCGAATCTTATGTACCAACCACCCACCACCATGAATCAAATATAAGAGTTTCCTTTGAAAATTTCCGGGGGGTTTGATGACAGATATTTTCCCAATCAGATCAGTTCGACCAGTACGCTTCCCGAAAATAAATGTAAAGATTTTACCTATGAAGACTAGATCAGATTCTGCATTTATAAGAACCAGTTTTTGTTTGAGTTTTAGAGGATTAATAAACATTTCTTGTAAGTGTGCAAGAAAATGATAAAATAACAGCTAGATTTGAAATCTAAAATCTGTAGATTTTTTCATCCCCATTATTTAAATTAATACGAGAAGTACAATATGGAAATTTTACATTCAGTTTCAAGCAAGTTTCATGATCAGTGTGCATTCTATACCCTCAAGAAGTGAAATCGGTCTATATGGAGGTCTTACCATATGGACCATAACTAGACAAATTGGATAAAAACTACTGTTTCTATAAGCCCGACAAGTGAAATCTGGAGATCGGTCTAAATGGGGGCTATATCAAAACTTCAACCAATACTCACCATTTTTAGCACACCTCTTTGTGGTCCTAAAATACTTCTAGATATCCAATTTCAGAAAATTGGATAAAAACTACGGTTTCTATAAGCCCAAGAAATAAAATCTGGATTTCCTCTATGGGGGGGGGTTATATCAAAAGATGGACCTATACTAACCATTTTCGCCACACCTCTTTGTGGTCCTAAAATACCTCTAGATTTCCAAATTCAGGCAAATTGGATAAAAACTACGGTTTCTATAAACTCGAGAAGTAAAATCTGGAGATCGGTCTATATGGGGGCTATATCAAAAGATGGACCTTTATTAACCATTTTCGCCACATCTCTTTGTGGTCGTAAAATATCTCTAGATTTCCAAATTCAGGCAAATTGCATAAAAACTACGGATTCTATAAGCCTAAGAAGTAAAATCAAGAGATCGGTCTATATGGGGGCTATATCAAAACATGGACCGATACTCAAAATTTTTGACACACCTCTTTGTGGTCCTAAAATACCTCTAGATTTCCAATTTCAGGCAAATTGGATAAAAAACTACGGTTTCTATAAACCCAAGAATTAAAATCTGGAGATCTGTCTATATGGATATACCAAAACATCGACCAATACACGCCTTTTTCGGCATAATTTTTTTGGTCCTAAAATACCTCTAGATTTCTAATTTCAGGCAAATTGGATATAAACTACGGTTTTTATAAGCCCAAGACCTCAAATCGGGCGGTCGGTTTATATGGGTGCTATACCAAAACATGGACCGATACTCACCATTTTTGGCACACCTCTTTGTGGTCCTAAAATACCTCTAGATTTTCAATTTCAGGCAAATAGGCAAAATAAAAACTACGGTTTCTATAAACCCAAGAATTACAATCTGGAGATCTGTCTATATGGGGGCTTTATCAAAACATGGACCAATACACGCCATTTTCGGCATACTTTTGATGGTCCTAAAATACCTATAGATTTTCACTTTCAGGCAAATAGGACAAAAACTACGGTTTCTATAAGCTTGAGAAGTAAAATCTGGAGATCGGTCTATATGGGGGCTATATCAAAACTTCGACCAATAATCACCATTTTTGGCATACCTCTTTATGGTCCTAAAATACCTCTAGATTTCAAATTCCAAGCAATTTGGATAAAATCTACGGTTTCTATAAGCCCAAGAAGTAAAATCTGGAGATCGGTCTATATGGGGGCTATATCAAAACATGCACCGATACTCAAAATTTTTGACACACGTCTTTGTGGTCCTAAAATACCTCCAGATTTCTAATTTCAGGCCAATTGGATAGAAACTGTGGTCTCTATAAGCCCAAGACCCCAAAACGTGAGGTCTGTTTATATGGGGACTATATCAAAACCTATACCGATATAGCTCATCTTCGAACTTAACCAGCCTGCAGACAAAAGACGAGATTGTGCGAAAGTTCAGCACGATTGCTTGATTATTGAAGACTGTAGCGTGATTACAACAGACAGACAGACATACGAACAGATGGACAGACGGAAATGCATATATCGTCTTAGAATTTCTCCCTGATCAAGAATATATATATACTTTACATAGTCGGTAATCGATATTTCGATTTGTTACAAACGGAATGACAAACTTATTATACCCCCATCACCATTCTATGGTGGTGGGTATAAAAATATGGGAAATATGAAGCGAGAGAAATTTTAATGCTATTGTACAAAAGAGATTTATGATTTATCAGGCGATACATATGTATTCGAGATATAGGACAATTAGAATAATACTTAAAATTTTTGCTACTCAGCTGTGGCGATTTTACAAGGATATTGGTTAGATCTCGCCAAGATATGTGGTTAAGTGTGGGTTGTGATATATTATTTGGCCAAGTCGGGGGACTTTCAGCCTTATTTAAAACTCAACCGTTCTGTGGAAATTCTGGCATTACAGTGTGTAGGCTATGACTAAGATATGGGGAAATCATCACAGAATTTTGTGTAAAGTGCGAGAATTTTTGTATTCTTTGTGGAAACTATCCAGTCTATTGGAGGAAAATCCCATTGAAAATAAGTCTAAAATATGAAACAGTCTACCATATTTCCCCAACTCTGGTGTACGTATATATGGGATCTATGTTATATATAATCTGAATCGATTTTGACTAAATTTGACATGCACAGTTAGAATAATAATTCTGCAATCTCTGCAAAATTTTACGTAAATAAAATAAAATTTGGTCACGCCAATTATGACAAGATCGGCGATAAATATATATGACAGCTATATCTAACTCTGAACCGATTTTTCCAAAATCAATAGCGATTGCCTTTGTTCCAAAAACCGACCCCATGCCAAATTTGAGGACGATCGGACTTAAACTGCGACCTGTACTTTGCGCACAAAAATATTTACATGAACAAACAGACGGACAGACAGACAGACGGACATCGCTAAATCGACTCAGAATTTAATTATAAGACGATCGGTATACTAAACAATGGGTCTCAGACTTTTCCTTCTTGGCTTTACATACAAATGCACAAACTTATTAACATATACACTGTACCACAGTAGTGGTGAAGGGTATAATTAATTGATGCATTTAAAAATATAGTATATTCAAGCAGCTTTTATGATTGAGTGTTTTGATTAAAAGATGGTTTAATAGAGTAAATTTTTTTCATACTCGTATTCAATTAAAATTTTAATAGAAAATATATTGTTCAGATTTCTTTCTGCGTAGGCCAATTATAAGAACGGAAAATACCGGGCTATCGTATTTCCTTGCTATGTATCGACAAAAGCATATACCAAGAAAGAAGGTTCTGAAATATATGATCAGCCGAGGTTTTTCCATGACCATGTTTGAGCAATATAACCTTGTAACGCACCAAGAGAAAATTAGTTCTATATAAACTTGCAACTAAGATTTCATAAATTTTATTTTTAATGAAAATTTCTATTTCCAACAAGACACCATATAATAATTAAAAATTTCGGACGTTGTGTATTCGTGACATCTACACATATGCCTGTCTGCCTATCCCAATGGAAAGAGAGTGCATTGTCTCCTCCTTTGAAACATTCAAGAGATTGTGGCAATGTATCCTGAGCGTATGTGTGTTTGTAGTGTAATTTCAAGTATGTATAGGTAACCATATGTGTATGTGTGAAGGAAAGCTGTCTGCAATATTCTCAAGAAGTACCACTTAAATGGCTTCCTCTGTGAGCTATTAACAAAAGCTCTTAAAGTTCACAAAAAAATGAGAAAAAAAACAACACAGGCAAAGACATCACCGACAATAACAAAACAAAAACAACACACATACCCACAAAAACAAAATATCATCCATGGGAAGATATAAAAGTGAAAAAGCAACAATAACAACAAGAGCTACAATAATAAAAATGCAACACTTTAATGTTGTAAAGAAGCAAAATCCAAAGAACTTTAGTACGCGTTAGAAGCGAATTGTCGCTGCTATTCGCTAACATTTCTGTCGCAGACATCATTGCATTTCTGTGAATACTTGCCACACACACATATGTAATCGACTTCGCATACGGCTTTGAATATGTATGTATGTGCAAGTCGAATTGTTTTGTTTTATTTAGGTATTTATTTGAGCTTACAGCAGAAACAGCAAATTCGATTGCTGGTGGGGGGTACCAGCGACCCATGGTAAAGAGCTAGCACTTCTAGCTATCGGTCTAAGCTGCTGTTTGGCAGTGCAACACATGCGCCATTATGCAATTCAAATGTCGTTTTTGTGTTTTTCTTCTTTTTTTGTCTCCTTATATTTTATTGTTTTGTTTTTATTTTAGATATATTTTTTAATTTACTTGTTGTTGGTCTTAAAGGAGTTGCTGCTGTTGTTGTCAAATAACATAGTATGACACAGTGGGGGAAACGTAGTGAAGGTGGTAGTGAAATTTCATGCGGATTATCATCCCATTTACTTTGGGAAGATAACCTTGAAGTTTCATCATTATACACTAAGAATAACTTTACTTGGATACCATGATCATTAGCGTAGCTAGACAACTTTCCTAGGGGGGGGGGGGCTATAAGCCCCCTAGCTAAAAATTTATAGACTGAACTTATAGGTTCAATTATTGATTTATTTCATAAAAATGAATAAAAACAAGTATATACGGTCGTAAGTTCGGCCAGGCCGAAGCTTATGTACCCTCCATCATGGATTGCGTAGAAACTTCATCTAAACACTGCCATCCACAATCGAATTACTTAAGTTGCGGTAACGCTTGCCGATGGCAAGGTATCTTAAAACCTCCTAACATCATCTTGTAAATTGTATGTAAGTCCATACGTGGTATATATTAAATCAAAAAAGATCGATCCACTACGTATATAATTCAGTTTGACAAAGTAGACATAAAATGTTGACAAAATTTTCTATAGAAATAAAATTTTGACAAAATTTTCGATAGAAATAAAATTTTGACAAAATTTTCTATAGAAATAAAATTTTGACAAAATTTTCTATAGAAATAAAATTTTTACAAAATTTTATACAAAAAATAAAATGTTGACAAAATTTCCTGTAGAAATAAAATTTTGACAAAATTTTTTATAGAAATAAAATTTTAACAAAATTTTCTCTAGAAATAAAATTTTGACAAAATTTTCTATAGAAATAAAATTTTGGTAGATTATTTTTGGATCTAGTGGCAACCATGATTATGAACCGATATGGACCAATTTTTGTGTGATTGGACCAATTTTGGTATGGTTGTTAGCGACCGGATCGGATGAATTTTGCTCCTCCAAGAGGCTCCGGAGGTCAAATCTGGAGAATGTTTTATATGGGGGCTATATATAATTATGGACCGATATGGACCAATTTTGGCACGGTTGTTAAAGATCATATGCTAACACCATGTTCCAAATTACAACCGGATTGGATGAAATTTGCTTCTCTTGGAGACTTCGCAAGCCAAATCTGGGGATCGGTTTATATGGGGGCTATATATAATTATGAACCGATGTGGACCAATTTTTGCATGGTTGTTAGAGACCATATACCAATATCATGTACCAAATTTCAGGCGGATCGAATGAAATTTGCTTCTCTTTGAGGCTCCGCAACCCAAATCTGGGGATCGGTTTGTATGGGCGCCATATATAATTATGGACCGATGTGGACCAATTTTTGCACGGTTGTTAGAGACCATATACCAATACCATGTACCAAATTTCAGCCTGATCGGATGCAATTTGTTTCTCTTTGAGGCTTCGCAAGCCAAATCTGGAGATCGGTTTATATGGGGTCTATATATAATTATTGACCGATGTGGACCAATTTTTGCATGGTTGTTAGAGACCATATACCAACATCATGTACCAAATTTCAGCCGGATCGGATGAAATTTGCTTCTCTTTGAGGCTTCGCAAGCCAAATCTGGAGATCGGTTTATATGGGGTCTATATATAATTATGGACCGATGTGGACAAATTTTTGCATGGTTGTTAGAGACCATATACCAATATCATGTACCAAATTTCAGCCGGATCGGATGAAATTTTCTTCTCTTTGAGGCTCCGCAAGCCAAATCTGGGGATCGGTTTATATGGGGGCTATATATAATTATGGACCGATGTAAACCAATTTTTGCATGGTTGTTAGAGACCATATACCAACACCATGTACCAAATTTCAGCCGGATCGGATGAAATTTGCTTCTCTTGTAGGCTCCGCAAGCCAAATCTGCAGATCGGTTTATATGGGGGCTATATATAATTATGGTCCGATGTGGACCAATTTTTTCGGATGAAATAGGCTTCTGTTAGAGGCTCCACAAGCCAAATCTGAGGGTCCCTTCACGCAAAGAAAAAAAACGTTTGGAAAACGTGTACCGAAAACGTTTTTCTTTTGTTAGAGTTTTTTGAATTGCTTCGAAAATTTTAAACTTTTATCACCAAAAAAATTCGTTTGTTACGAAGTTTTTATTTTTTCAATAAAAAAAGTTATTTTTGAAACAACAACAGAGTCCATTTCGTTTATATCAAACACTCTTCTTTTCTGACTTTTGGTCTTTAATAAAACACATTTTACAGTTCAAAATTTAATATAGTACAATGTAATGTTGAACATTTTTTTCGGAATCTTCCGAACATATGTAGAATGTGTGTAAAAAAAAAAAAAAAAAAAAACTTTGGTCGAAGCAGGGATCGAACCCACGACCCTTGGCATGAGAGTCAGACGTAGCAACCACTGCTCCACGGTGCCAAACTAAATGTTTGTTTCTGTTAAATAAACTTTGTTTATTCGGTTCGTGGGCGCCGCAAGCTATGCTATATAAATATAACTTATATGGATATTTATCTCTTGATGACCATAACAGGTACGTAGCTCAGTGGTTAGTGTCTTGGCTTACAAAGTGCATGGTCCGCGGTTCGATTCTCCGTCCAGGCGATAGGTAAACAAATTTTAAAAAATTATAAAATCGTATAATTTCTTCTACATTGTTTGTATTACAGAAAAAGGTGCTAGGAACTAAAAATCTTCGTGGAAGTGAGAAAGATGTGAGGGAAAATGCAATTAGCCAGAAAAAAATTTTTTTTGAGTTAGTCTTTATGAAATTGTTTTTACATCCTGGAAAAGAATAAACGTTTATCACAAAAAGTATATACATACTTTTCTTCCAAATACACTTCCTTACAGCGAAAAGCAAATGAGAAACTAACTTTGTTTGTCTAAAATTTCGTTTAGGAGGAAAGAATTATTTTTTTGCGTGTTTATATGGGGGCTATACGTAAAAGTGGACCGATATGACCCATTTTCAATACCATCCGACCTACATCGATAACAACTACTTGTTGACAAAGTTAATATACCCCATCTTATGATGGAGGGTATAAAAATAGACATGAAATAATATATAATAAAGCAACTAAAAGTAGTTCCACACTTTTCACAGCAAAAAAATTGGGATTTGTTTTAAAGCACAACTTTAAAAGCATTTCCAAAAATGTCCTTACAAAGAAGTTAATTATATTAACTACACAGGAAGTTTATTACTTCAGTTTTTTCATATTTTAATGCGTAATTTTTGTTTTCTTTTTTCAAATTGTTAAAAAAAAGCGTAAGAATAAATAAAATGGTAAAAATTATTAAAATTTTGCCACAAAAATGCTAAATCCATTATAGAAAAATCGATCATTTTTGAAAATATTCAAACAAATATAAAATTTATTATAAATTAATGTTTCTTGAAGCTCGAGGTCTTTATAAATACTTATATAATTCTAACAAAAGGTCGACCAAAAATCAAATAAAAAACGAATAAATAAAAATTATTTATTTGGGAAAATATCACACAATTTTTTAATTCACATTCAAAACACTGAATTCGGATCACACCATAAGAAGTGATGCAAATTTATTGCAACAGCTGTTGAAACGTTGGACATTCATTCTATGACGAGTTCCTATTACACTCATCGCTTCTCCGCCAATTTTGCACCACTTCCGGACCCAAAAAGAACAATTTCACTTCTTTTTTGGTAACGCTTTTTTGCAGTATTATTAAGAAATTAATTTATGAAAAAATAGTTTTAATACCAATTACTATTTTTTAATTAAGATGACTAAACCAGACTAAACAATATAAAAAAGGAGCTTTAGTTATTCAACTAAACCATAAGTTCAATCACAGCTCTATTTCATAAATATCAGACTTCAAACATTGCCAACGGCAACTGCTACCACAACCCAAGTAATTCGATTGTGCATGAAAGTCTTTAGCGGAACTTTGTGCGGTTGTATATACTTGTTTAATTTTTATTAAAATGTAAAATCGTAAATAGGTTTTCAAATAATGGGGGGGCTAAATTTTTTCTGGGGGGTCTAAGCCCCCTCCCCAGAGGCCTTCCTACGCTTATGACCATGATTTTAAGCTTCCCTTAAGGATTTTGGGTGGGTGAAATTTTCCAAACTTTTTATTTCCATAGAAAATTTTCCCAAAATTTTATTTCTTTAGAAAAGTTTATCAAAATTGTATTTCTATGGAAAATTTTGTAAAAATTTTATTTCGATAGAAAAATTTGTCAAAATTTTATTTCTATAGAAAATTTTGTCAAAATTTTATTTCTATAGAAAATTTTGTCAACATTTTATTTCCATAGAAAATTTCGTCAAAATTTTATTTCGATAGAAAATTTTGTCAACATTTTATTTCTCTAGAAAATTTTGTCAAATTTTTATTTCTATAGAAAATTTCGTCAAAATTTTATTTCGATAGAAAATTTTGTCGAAATTTTATTTCTATAGAAAAGTTTGTTAAAATTTTATTTCTATAGAAAATGTTGTCAAAATTTTATTTCTATAGAAAAATTTTTCAAAAGTTTTATTTCTGTAAAAAACTTTGTCAAGTTTATATTTATTTCTATAGAAAATGCTGACAAAATTTTATTTCGATAGAAAATTTTGTAAAAATTTTATTTCGATAGAAAATTTCGTCAAAATTTTATTTATATAGAAAATATTGACAAAATTTTATTTCGGTAGAAAATTTTGTCACAATTTTATTTCTATAGAAAAGTTTGTCAAAATTTTATTTCTATAGAAAATTTTGTCAAAATTTTATTTCGATAGAAAATTTTGTCAAAATTTTATTTCTATAGAAAATTTTGTCAACATTTTATTTCGATAGAAAATTTTGTCAAAATTTTATTTCGATAGAAAATTTTGTCAAAATTTTATTTCTATAGAAAATTTTGACAACATTTTATTTCAAGAGAACATTTTGTCAAAATTTTATTTCGATAGAAAATGTTGTCAAAATTTTATTTCTATGGAAAATTTTGTCAAAATTTTATTTCTATAGAAAAATTTGTCAAAAGTTTTATTTCTGTAAAAAACTTTGTCAAGTTTATATTTATTTCTATAGAAAATGCTGACAAAATTTTATTTCGATAGAAAATTTTGTCAAAATTTTATTTCGATAGAAAATTTCGTCAAAATTTTATTTCGATAGAAAATTTTGTCAAAATTTTATTTATATAGAAAATATTGACAAAATTTTATTTCGGTAGAAAATTTTGTCACAATTTTATTTCTATAGAAAAGTTTGTCAAAATTTTATTTCTATAGAAAATTTTGTTAAAATTTTATTTCGATAGAAAATTTTGTCAAAATTTTATTTCTATAGAAAATTTTGTCAACATTTTATTTCGATAGAAAATGTTGTCAAAACTTTATTTCGATAGAAAATTTTGTCACAATTTTATTTACATAGACAAGGTTGTCAAAATTTTATTTCTTTAGAAAATTTTTTAAAAATTTTATTTCTTTAGAAAATTTTTTAAAAATTTTATTTCGATAGAAAATTTTGTCAAAATTTTATTTCTATAGAAAAATTTGTCAAATGTTTTATTTCTGTAAAAACTTTGTCAAATTTATATTTATTTCTACTGAAAATGTTGATAAAATTTTATTTCGATAGAAATTTTGTCAACATTTTATTTCCATAGAAAATTTTGTCAAAATTTTATTTCGATAGAAAATGTTGACAAAATTTTATTTCGATAGAAAATTTTGTCAAAATTTTATTTATATAGAAAATTTTGTCAAAAATTTATTTCTATAGAAAAGTTTGTCAAAATTTTATTTCTATAGAAAAGTTTGTCAAAATTTTATTTCTATAGAAAATTTTGTCAAAAATTTTTTTTTCTATAGAAAATTTTGTCTATATTTTATTTTTATAGAAAATGTTGACGAAATTTTATTTCTATAGAAAATTGTATTAAAATTTTATTTTGATAGAAATTTTATTTCTATAGAAAATTTTGACAACATTTTATTTCAATAGAACATTTTGTCAAAATTTTATTTCGATAGAAAATGTTGTCAAAATTTTATTTCTATAGAAAATTTTGTCAAAATTTTATTTCGATAGATTTTTTTTTAATTTTATTTCGATAGAAAATTTTCACAAAATTTTATTTCTATCAAAATTTTATTTCGATAGAAAATTTTTTCAAAATTTTATTTCGATAGAAAATTTTGTCAAAATTTTATTTCTATAGAAAATTTTGTCAAAATTTTATTCTAAAGAAAATTTTGTCAAAATTTTACTTCGATAGGAAATTTTGTCAACATTTTATTTCTATAGAAAAGTTTGCTAAAATTTTATTTCTAAAGAAAATTTTGTCAAAATTTTATTTCGATAGACAATTTTGTCAAAATTTTATTTCTATAGAAAATTTTGTCAAAATTTTAGTTCTATAGAAAAGTTTGACAAAATTTTATTTCGATAGAAAATTTTGTGAAAATTTTATTTCTATAGAAAATTTTCACAAAATTTTATTTCGATTTATTTTTCATTTCTATAGAAAATTATGTCACAATTTGATTTCTATAGAAAATTTTGCCAAAATTTTATTCTAAAAAAACTTTTTGTCAAAATTTTATTCTAAAAAAAATTTTTTCAAAATTTTATTTCTATAGACAATTTTCAGAAAATTTTATTTCTATAGAAAATTTTCACAAAATTTTATCTCGATAGAAAATTTTCACAAAATTTTATTTCTATAGAAAATTTTGTCAAAATTTTATTTCTATACAAAATTTTCACAAAATTTTATTTCTATAGAAAATTTTGTCAAAATTTTATTTCTATACAAAATTTTCACAAAATTTTATTTCTATAGAAAATTTTGTCAAAGTTTTAGTTCTATAGAAAATTTCGTCAAAATTTTATTTCGATAGAAAATTTTGTTAAAATTTTATTTCGATAGAAAATTTTGTCAAAATTTTATTTGTGTAAAAAATTTTGTCAAATTTATGTACTTACTCTCCACCGTAAAATGGTGATTGGGGTATAATAAGTTTGTCATTCCGTTTGTAACACATCGAAATATCGATTTCTGACTATATAAAGTATATATATTCTTGATCAGGGAGAATTTCTAAGACGATATAAGCATGTCCATATAGACCGATTTCCCGATTTTGCTTCTTGGGCGTCTTGATCTGTATTTTCTATCCGATTTGCTTGCAATTGAAAATCTAGAAGCATTTAAGAGCAAAAATTGGTGTGTCAAAAATGGGGTGTATCGGTCTGTGTTTTGGTATAGCCCCCATATAAATCGATCTCCCGATTTTGCTTCTGGGGCGTTTAGAAAATCTAGAGGTATTTTTGGGTCCTAAAGAGGTGTATCGAAAACGGTCCGTATCGGTCCATGTTTTGGTATAGCCCCATATAGACCGATCTCCCGATTTTATTTCTTGGTCTTCTAGAAACTGTATTTACTATCCGATTTGCCTGAAATTTGAAATATAGAGATTTTTTATCACCGCAAATAGGTGCGCTGAAAATGGGGTGTATCGGTCCATGTTTTGGTGTAGCCCCTACATAACTGATCTCCCAAATTTACTTCTTGGGGTTCTAGAATCCGGAGTTTTTATCCAGTTTGCCAGAAATTAGAAATCTAAAGGTATTCTAGGACCATAAATAGGTGTGGTCCGTATCGGTCCATGTTTTGGTATAGCCCCCATATAGACTGATCTCCCGATTTTATTTCTTGGACTTCTAGAATTCGTATTTTTTACCCAATTTTTCTGAAATTGGAATTCTAGAGGGATTTGAGGAACATTAAGAGGTGTGTAGAAAATTATGAGTATTGGTCCATGTTTGGGAGCCACCGTGGTGCAATGGTTAGCATGCCCGCCTTGCATACACAAGGTCGTGGGATCGATTCCTGCTACGACCGAACACCAAAAAGTTTTTCAGCGGTGGATTATGCCACCTCAGTAATGCTGGTGACATTTCTGAGGGTTTCAAAGCTTCTCTAAGTGGTTTCACTGCAATGTGGAACGCCGTTCGGACTCGGTTATAAAAAGGAGGTCCCTTATCATTGAGCTTAACATGGAATCGGGCAGCACTCAGTGATAAGAGAGAAGTTCACCAATGTGGTATCACAATGGACTGAATAGTCTAAGTGAGCCTGATACATCGGGCTGCCACATAACCTAACCTAACCTAACCTAACCTACTTAAAAGATGCAACAGCCCACGCCAACGCCAACTATACAACTGAAGCATGCCAAACAAAACCAAGCAAAGCCAAAACATTCCTACAACAACAAAAACACATGTGCCTTTATTGAAAACAACACCTCATCCAGCCAAATAAACCAACCGCGAATAACAAACATACACACACAAACCACTAAATGAACAAAAATAAAAACAACCCCACGCTCATGTATACACAACAAAACTCAAGTAACATCATCTTTACATTAATCACATTCCACTATGCCGATAAAGATCTCTGTACTATGCATTAGTTCATCGCATCTGCTGACAATTTACTCTAAGAATAATATTCGTAAAGGCACATCAGTTTATGAACAATGAAACGTTTAACTTAAAATTTGAAAAATTTTCAAGAAATGTTATCTACCATTTTTGACGAAAATGTCTATAAATTTAATTACATGTGAACTAAAATATTTCATTGGGTAATTTTTTACCAACAATTATTAACTATAGGAATTGTCTGTAAGAAATTGCTAAATTTAGCGTTATTTTAACTACGGATTTAGTTTTTTTTTTTGCTGTGTACCTCAAATATTTTATATTCCCACTGTTGTATTTCTTTGTAATATTGACTGGTATAAAAAAACTCATGAATACAAAAAATAGGGAAAAGAACTCTCAATATGTCTGTATTTCAGCCATATTGTGTATTGTTGTATGTATTAGCAACATATTGAGAATATGTGTTAACTTTCTCACTGTTGCTCTCTTCTCAATGCCGTTATTTTCTCATCGTATTTACGACTGATCCCACAAACTAAAGCTGTGATATGTCATTAAACCTGCGATGAATGCAAATACACACACACACACATACTCACATCCATTAGTGACAATACAACAATTCAGGTGTCTTAATCTTTATTTTGTTTTTATTTTATTTTTTTTTTGTTGAATGAAATCCAATTAAATTTAATTCTATTCCATTAATTGGATACCAACAACACAAATCAAATAACGGGCCAAACAAAAGTGAACATAATCTTGCAGTAAATCAAGCTTTTGTGGCTATACTCGGTTAATGGCATCATTTAAAAAGTGATAGAAGTTATTCAAGGGATTTGGTAAAACAATGGGCTGGAAGATTCTACGAATTAAGAAAAAACAAGTTTATTGAAAATGTATGTAGGTTATATTAGTGGCAACCTGTTATTTTAGACTCAGACTGTTCAGTTCATTGTGATACCACACTTGTGAGTTCTCTATTCTGAGTGCTGACCAATTTTTTGCCTAGATGAGTCCACACAGAAAAAGTGATGCACTAGTTCGCATCAATCGTTTCTTTTCATTCACCATGACAGGTTAGCTTACAAATTGTAGCACAGTTATTTTTTTTTTTCTTTGACAATCGCACATTTTTTAATTATACCCACCACCATAAAATGGGGATGGGGGTATAGTAAGTAAATAATAAGACGTCTGTCTTATTATTAAATCTGTCTGTTTCTTGTAATCTGTCTGTCTCTTGTAATCACGCTACAGCCTTCAATAATGGGGCTATCGTCCTGAAATTTGGCACAGATTCGTCCTTTGTTTGCACGCAGGCCAAACTCCAAAATCGGATATTTAGGCCCAGATTTTGAACCTTGAGTACCGCAATTTTCATGCGATTTGCCTGAAATTTGAAATCGATTGTACACCTCTACAAAGAGGTATACTGAACATTCTGTGAATCGGTAAAATTTTTGAGAGTCTACAGACCACGGTAGCCAATCGTGCCAAAAATAATCTACCAATATATTAAGAAAATTTTACCAAATAAAAAATCCTATTTTGAAGTTTTTGATCAAAATTTTGTGGTTAGTATGCAAAAATGGTTTTTATTCATAAGAAATGTTTTTTTATTTTATTTTAGTTATTTCATTTACTATTACCAGAAAAAGGGAGAGCTTACTCACAATGGACTTTGATTTATCGCGAAAATTAAAACTTTTAAAATTTTCTAAAGAAATAAATGTTTGAAAAGTTTTCAATATATTGAAAAATTTTCAAACATTTATTTCTTTAGAAAATTTTGTCAAAATTTTATTTCGTTAGAAAATTTTGTCGAATTCTTATTGCTATACAAAATTTTGTCGAAATTTTATTTCTACAGAAAATTATGTCTAAATTTTTGTTTCTATGGAAAATTGTGTTAAAGTTTTTTTTTCTATATTTGGTTCTATAGAAAATTTCTTCAAAATAGTATTTCTTTAGAAAATGTTGTCTCAATTTTTGTTTCTATAAAAAGTTTTGTCGAAATTTTATTTCTAAAGACAATTTTGTAAAAAATTTATTTCCACAGAAAATTTTGTAAAAATTTTATTTCTATAAAAATTTTTGTCGAAAAATTTAGAAAATGTTGTCGAAATTTTATTTCTTTAGAAAATGTTGTCGAAATTTTATTTCTCTAGAAAATCAAAGTTTTATTTTCATAAAAAAATTTATCGAAATTTTATTTCTAAATAAAATTTTGTTAAATTTTTACGTCTATGAATATTATTTTTAGAGAAAATTTCGTCGAAATTTTATTTCTATAGAAAATTTTGTAAAAATTGTATTCCTTTTGAAAATTATATCAAAATTTTATTTCTATAAAAAATGTTGTCGAAACTTTATTTCTAAATAAAATTTTGTTAAAATTTTATTTCTATAAATTCTATTTTTAGATAAAATTTTACCGAAATTTTATTTTAATAGATTTTTTTTTAATTTTTATTTCTATAGAAAATTTTTTCATAATTTTATTTTTTAAAAAATTTTATTTCGAAATTTTATTTCTATAGAAATGAAATTTTGTCGAAATTTTATTTCTATAGAAATGAAATTTTGTCGAAATTTTATTTCTATAGAAATGAAAACTTGTCAAAATTTAATTTTTATAGAAAATTTTGCCTAAATTGTTGTTTCTATAGAAAAATTTTAAAGATTTTTTTTCTGTAGAAAATTTTGTAAACATTTTATTTTTATAGAAAACTAGCGTAACCCGGCCCGCTTCGCTGCGCCTTCCGAAGCGTATTTTGAGGAACATTTTGCGTTAACTTAGTCAACTATATCCTTCGTGCTGAAAACAAATTCGAAAAGATTTGAATTCTTTTAAACAAATCGGACTACTTGATTTTTCGTTTATAGGTACAAATACGGCGGGAGAGGGTGTACCTTCTTCTATATTTCTTGTGAATTTTAAGTGTGGTTTGTCAAGGAAAGGTATCCTATATATATATATATATATATATATATATATATATATATATATATATATATATATATATATATATATATATATATATATATATATATATATATATATATATATATATATATATATATATTGGCAGCCAGCCTCTACGTTGGCTGCCAATTTCATGTAAATTTAAGTTCTTTACTAAAAATAAGTCTGGCAGAAGCCTGTGCAAAAATCATAAAATTATGTACCGAGTTCCCATTTACGGACAACCCTCTACTTTCAACTTAAGAAAAAAAAAACGGACAAAAGCGAACCCTCTCTTTACTAATAAGAAGTCTGGAAGAAAGAAGCCTGTGCAAAAATCATAAAATTATATACCGAGTTCCGATTTACGGACAACCCTCCACTTTCAATTTAAGAGAAAAAACCGACAAAAGGGAACTCTCTCCCCACCTTCGCTCCACTCTGACCTGATATCGGACTATCACGTACCCTATAATAATTTCGCAACTACTCAATGGTCCCTATAAATTCTATCGAAGTAAATCGACAAAGTTTATTTCAATTTTCCCCTTCCCCAACCAGATATCGAAAAATCATATATTAATTTAAAAATCATGTATAAATTTCATCACCTCCTCCCACGTTCCCTGTAAATTTCAAGTAGATCGGAGATGTTTAATTTTTGCTCTATTGTTTTAAAGGGACGTCACTTTCCCCGATACAATATCGACAAACACCGTAGTGAATAGCACCCCTAACCTTCCCTGAAAATTCTTGAAACTTTCCTTCAAGTGTGGGGCAATGAAGGTTGCCTTTTCATTTATAACATTTTCCCCCGCTTCCTCTGTAAATTTCAAGAAAACTTAAATTTTTTTATATTGCATGTTAGTCTTATACCGAAACAGGCAATTGACGTCCAAATGCATTATATCTAATTATACAATTATTTTTCGAGCTATATGGACAGATATAGATTAAGGAACAGGGTTAATAGAGCCATTTTTTTTGCAGTTTTAGAGGAGGACCTCCTCCCCGACCAAATGTCGAAAAGCGTATCTTTTGTAAACGTCCCAGAAAATGTCAAGCAAATTATAAGCCTAAAGGGGCGGCCTCACTTCCGTCCAAAAATCACAAAATCAGGTATCAACTATTACGGTTGAAAGAGGTTACAATCTCTCCCCAGTCCTCTGTAAATTTCAAGTAACTCGGTAAAGTTTAATTGTTTCTCTGTATGTACTTAAGAGAAGCGGATGTCTCCCTATGCCCTTTTATTTTTATTAAAAAATCAGGAACCTGATATAAATTTCATAACCTCACCCATTTTTCCGTAAAATTTCAGTCGGGGGAGTTTAGTTTTGTTTTCACTGTACTTTAAAAAAAGTCGGGCAAAGGGGTGGCCCCCCTCCCCGACCAAATATAGAAAAATAATGTAGCGGATTTTTGTCTAGATGCCAACCCCAACATTCAATGTATCAATCGCATAATTTTGTTCCAAGTTTCAAGAAGTAAGGCAAGGGGGAGGTCCCCCTCCCCGTCCGCATATGAAATCATCAGGTACCCCATATTAATTCCATAACCTCACCGCATGTTCTCTTTAAATCTCAGATAATTTAGAGAATTTTAGTTTTTTCACTGTACTTTAAAAAAAGTCGAACAAAGGGGAGGTCCCCCTCCGCCGCCAAATATCGAAATATAAAGTAGCGGATCTTTGTCTAGTTGCCAACCCCGACCTTCAATGAAAATTTCAAGCAAATCGGTCAACTTTGGTCCAATTTTCAAAAAGTCCGACAAAGGGGAGGTCCCCCTCCGCGACCGGATGTCAAAAAATGAGGTACCCTATTTTCACCACATGAACGTCCCCTATGATCTCTGAAAGTTTCAAGTAAATCGGTTCAGTCGTTTCGGAGCCAACTCGGTTCATACAAACAAACAAACAAACAAACAAACAAACAAACAAATAAACAAACATAGATTGAATTTTATATATATAGATTTTGTAAAAATTTTATTTTTATAGAAAATTTTGTAAAAAATTTATTTTTATAGAAAATTTTGTTAAAATTTTATTTCTTTAGAAAATTTTTTTCTAAAAAAATGTCGAAATTTTATTTCTCCAAATTATATTTCTATACAAAATTTCATTTCTCTAAAAAATTTTGTCTAATTTTTATTTTTACAGAAAATTATTTCAAAATTTTATTTTCGTTAGAAAATTTTGTCAAAATCTTAATCCTACAGAGAATTTTATCGAAATTTTATTTATATAAATTTTATTTCTACAGAAAATTGTGTCTAAAATTTTGTTGTGTTAAAATTTTGTTTCTATAGAAAATTTTGTCAAAAATTTTGGTTCTATAGAAAATTTCTTCAAAATTTTATTTCTTTAGAAAATTTTGTCTAAATTTTTGTTTCTATAAAAAGTTTTGTCAAAATTTTATGCATTTAGAAAATATTGTAAAAATTTTATTTCTATAAAAACTTTTGTCGAAATTTTATTTCTTTAGGGAATTTTGTCGAAATTTTATTTCTATAACGAATTTTGACGAAATTTTATTTCTAAATAATTTTTTTTTTAAATTTTGCGTATATGAATATTATTTTTAGAGAAAATTTCGTCGAAATTTTATTTCTATTTGAAAAATTTTGTTTCTATAAAAACTTTTGTCGAAATTTTAGTTCTTTAGAAAATGTTGTCGAAATTTTATTTGTTTAGAAAATTATGTCAAAAATTTATTTTCATAAAAAAAATGTATCGATATTTTATTTCTAAATAAAATTTTGTTAAAATTGTACGTCTATGAATACTATTTTTAGAGAAAAATTCGTCGAAATTCTATTTCTACAGATAAGTTTGTAAAAATTTTATTCCTTTAGGAAATGAAATCGATATTTGATTTCTATAAAAAAATTTGTCGAAACTTTAATTCTAAATAAAATTATTTTCTAAATACAATTTTGTCAACATTTTCTATAAATTCTAATTTTAGAGAATATTTTATCGAAATTTTATTTTTATAGATTTTTTTATTTCTATAGAAAATTTTTTCATATTTTTATTTCTTTAGAAAATTTTATTTCGAAATTTTATTTCTATAGAAATGAAATTTTGTCGAAATTTAGTTTTTATAGAAAATTTTGCCTAAATTTTTGTTTCTGTAGAAAATTTTTAAACATTTTATTTTTGTAGAAAATTTAAAATTTTTTTTTTATAGAAAATTTTGTAAAAATTTTATTTTTATAGAAAATTTGTTTTAGTATTATTTTGGCTTTTTGCGTCTGCTTTTTTTGAAAGTTAATTGCCAACTTTCATAAAAAGGAGACGTAAACTCTCTCTACAATTTTTTGATTGTTTCTTAAAAATACTTTAATATCCCCGTCGAAGACTAACGAAATATTGGATAATAAATTTAACAAGTAATCAAAAATCGTAAAAAGTTTTTTTTTTTTTATTAAAAGGACCTCAAGCCGAAATAATAATAAAATAAATTAGAACAACAGGTCAACAAAACTAAGGACATTTTATAGAAAATTTTGTAAAAATTGTATTTCTTTAGAAAATTTTGTTAAAATTGTATTTCTTTAGAAAATTTTTATCTAAAAAATGTCTAAATTTTATTTCTAAAGAGAATTTTTCAAAATTGTATTTCTATACATTTTATTTCTCTACAAAATTTTATCTAATTTTTATTCTGTCAAAAAATTCTGTCAAAATTTTATTTCGTTAAAAAATTCTGTCGAAATTTTATTTCTTCAGAGAATTTTGTCAAAATTTTATTTCTAAAGAGAATTTTGGCGTTATTCTATCGGATTTTCGAGCAAATTTGGAGGAGATATTTATAATTCCTTTAAAACTCAAACAAAACTTATAAATTCTTATAAATCCAGAATCTGATCTAGTCTTCATAGATAAAATCTTTACATTTATCTTCGGAGCCAAAAAATGTGGGCATTAATATATACTCAGACAGTCAACCTGCAATAAAATCCTTGGACTCTGTGTTCCTCAACTCGAAAACGGCCATCGACTGCCGCAAATCTCTCAATGAGATGGCTGAACAGTACAATATTCACCTAATATGGGTGCCTGGCCATAGCAACATACCGGGGAACTGCGAAGCGGATGAGTTGGCAAGGCTAGGGACTATCTTACATATTCCAGGGGAACTAGAAACTGTTGGTATGCCCCCGACTACCTGCAAGCTCATGCTGCGTGTGAAGGCTGTTATGATGACAAATGTTCGATGGGAGAATTGCAAGGGTTGTAACGACACCAAGCAAATGTGGCCCCATTTAAACTTAAACCGCACACTAGATATGCTACTGTTCACGCGACGTCAGATATCACTCCTGATATCTGCTATAACAGGTCGCTGCCTGATAGGCGATTTTTGTATGAGCTGTCATGATGCAGAGGAAAAGGAATCAATTAAACACCTCTTGTGTGAGTGTCCTGCATTTTGTGTAAAGCGCAAGCAACTTTTAGAAGCATATTGCTTCATATTACTGGCGGATCTGGAAAACGTTAACTTAAGTTTTTGGAACAATCTGTTTGGTTCAACAAAGAAAAATAATCAAGAAGGTTAAGCGGTTAAAACTAGAAGTGCCCATATGTAATAGGTACTTTTAGTTAATGTGGTATCACAATGGACTGAATAGTCTAAGTGAGCCTGAATCTTAATCGGGCTGCCACTTTAACCTAACCTAACCATTTATCTTCGGGAAGCGTACTGATTGTGCACCGAAAAAAGTAAACTGTTTTATAGGAAGAATAAACTAGGAAAATGTAATGTCCCAGCAAAAAAAGAGCTTCCAAAAAAGTAGTTTGGATCCCCAATCTGTGATCCGGAAGTAGTGCAAACTTGGATCATCTCCAATGAATTTAACAATGGCTTGTCATAGGACGGAAGTACTCCCTTTTTGGATCCTTTGCATTGCTTTAGAAGTTGTGCCCAGGAAGTTAATTTGAATGAAGAAATTTAAAAAGCGCAAAAAAAAGTTTTTTTTTTCAACCAATTTCACTTTTTTTTCCATATGTTTTATTACACAATTATTTTCCTATTATCTAATTTTTACAATTTGGAAAACTTTTTCGCTCCGACCAGGGGTTGAACCTGGGTTTGCTGGCACCATAACAGAACGCCTTAGCACACTCAGCCACAAACGCCATTGAACATAAAGCGTCGAAAGGTCAATTCAAATGTTTGTGATATGATCGTAATACGACACCAAGGAATAACATTCTGATTGCTTCTCGAGATGTTCTTTATTACTATGAACGAAAAAATAAGAAACGCAGGTTCAAATCTCACCAGCGGCAATTTTTTTATCAAATATTTTTCAAAAAAAATATTTTTTTATGTCATGCATTGTTTTTATTTTTTATTTTCGGCATATATTTTCGTATAAATATATTTTTTCTATTAAAAATCAACAAAAAAAAAAAATAAAAATTCTCGTAATTTGCAAAACCTTCTCAAAAGAACTTCCATGGAAGCGAAAAAGTCAAACGGCACAGGTTCAAATCCCAGCGGGGATGAATTTTTTTTTATACCCTCCACCATAGGATGGGGGTATATTAACTTTGTCATTCCGTTTGTAACACATCGAAATATTGCTCTAAGACCCCATAAAGTATATATATTCTGGGTCGTGGTGAAATTCTGAGTCGATCTAAGCATGTCCGTCCGTCCGTCCGTCTGTCCGTCTGTCCGTCTGTCCGGCTGTCCGTCCGTCTGTGGAAATCACGCTAACTTCCGAACGAAACAAGCTATCGACTTGAAACTTGGCACAAGTAGTTGTTATTGATGTAGGTCGGATGGTATTGAAAATGGGCCATATCGCACCACGTTTACGTATAGCCCCCATATAAACCGATCCCCAAATTTGGCTTGGGGAGCCTCCCGGAGCAGCAAAATTCATCCGATCCGGTTGAAATTTGGTACGTGGTCTTAGTATACGGTCTCTAACAACCATGCAAAAATTGGTTCATATCGGTCCATAATTATATATAGCCCCCATATAAACCGATCCCCAGATTTGACCTCCGGAGCCTCTTGGAGGGGCAAAATTCATCCGATCCGATTGAAATTTGGTACCTGATGTTAGTATATGGTCTCTAACAACCATGCAAAATTTGGTGCATATCGGTCCATAATTATATATAGCCCCCATATAAACCGATCCCCAGATTTGACCTCCGGAGACTTTTGCAGGGGCAAAATTCATCCGATCCGGTTGAAATTTGGTACCTGATGTTAGTATACGGCCTCTAACAACCATGCAAAAATTGGTCCATATCGGTCAATAATTATATATAGCACCCATATAAACCGATCCCCAGATTTGACCACCGGAGCCTCTTGGAGGAGCAAAATTCATCCGATCCGGTTGAAATTTAGTACGTGGTCTTAGTATACGGTTTTTAACAACCATGCAAAAATTGGTCCATATCGGTCCATAAATATATATAGCCCCCATATAAACCGATCCCCAGATTTGACCTCCGGAGCCTCTTGGAGGGGCAAAATTCATCCGATCCGGTTGAAATTTGGTACCTGATGTTAGTTTACGGCCTCTAATAACCATGCAAAAATTGGTCCATATCGGTCCATAATTATATATAGCCCCCATATAAACCGATCCCCAGATTTGACCTCCGGAGCCTCTTGGAAGAGCAAAATTCATCCGATCCAGTTGAACTTTGGTACATGGTGTTAGTATATGGTCTCTAACAAACATGCAAAAATTGGTCCATATCGGTCCATAATTATATATAGTTCCCATATAAACCGTCCCCAGATTTGACGTCCGGAACCTCTTGGAGGAGCAAAAGTCATCCGATACGGTTGAAATTTGGTACATTTTGTCAATATATGGCCTCTAACAGCCATGTAAAAATTGGTCCATATCGGTCTTTAGTTATATATAGCCGATGACTTATTACACAAAAATTGGTCCATATCGCCAAAAATAATCTACCAAAACTTTATTTCCATAGAAAATTTTGTCAAATTTTATTACTGTAGAAAGTTTTGTCAAAATTTCATTTCTATAGAAAGTTTTGTCAAAAGTTTATTTCTATACAAATGTTTGTCAAAATTTTATTTCCATAGAAAATTTTGTCAAAATTTTATTTCTATAGAAAATTTTGTCAAATTTTATTACTATAGAAAATTTTGTTAAAATTTCATTTCTATAGAAAGTTTTGTCAAAAGTTTATTTATATAGAAATGTTTGTCAAAATTTTATTTCTATAGAAAATTTTTAAAAAATTTATTTCTGTAGAAAATTTTGTCAACATATTATTTCTATACAAAGTTTTGTCAAAATTTCATTTCTATACAAAATTTTGTCAACATTTTATTTCTATAGAAATTTTTGTCAAAATTGTATTGCTATAGAAAATTTTGTCAACATTTTACTTCCATAGAAAATTTTGTCAACATTTTATTTCTATAGAAAATTTTATCAAGTTTTTATTTCTATAGAAAATTTTGTCAAATTTTTATTTCTATAGAAAATTTTGTCAAAATTTTATTTCTATAGAAAATTTTGTCAATGTTTCATTTCTATAGAAAATTTTGTCAAAATTTTATTTCTATAGAAAATTTTGTCAAACTAGATTATATACGTATTTAATCGGCCTTTTTTTGTTTAATATATACCCCGTATCGGCTAACTTACAATTTAGAAGACAGTGTTAAAAAGTTTTACGATACCTTGCCATCGGCAAGTTGTTTCGCAACCCAAGTAATTCGATTGTGGATGACAGCCTTTAGTAGAAGTTCCTACGCAATCCATGGTGGAGGGTACATAAGATTCGGCCTGGCCGAACTTACGGCCGTATATACTTGTTTTAAATATTTTTTACTTTTTTATACCCTCCATCATAGGATGGGGGTATATTAACTTTGTCATTCCGTTTGTAACACATCAAAATATTGCTCTAAGACCCCATAAAGTATATATATTCTGGGTCGTGGTGAAATTCTGAGTCGATCTAAGCATGTCCGTCCGTCCGTCCGTCCGTCCGTCTGTTGAAATCACGCTAACTTCCGAACGAAACAAGCTATCGACTTGAAACTTGGCACAATTAGTTGTTATCGATGTAGGTCAGATGGTATTGAAAATGGGCCATATCGGTACACTTTTACGTATAGCCCCCATATAAAGGGACCCTCAGATTTGGCTTGTGGAGCCTCTAACAGAAGCATATTTCATGCGATCCGGCTGAAATTTGGTACATGGTGTTGGTATATGGTCTCTAACAACCATGCAAAAATTGGTCCATATCGGTCCATAATTATATATAGCCCCCATATAAACCGATCCCCAGATTTGGCTTGTGGAGCCTCTAAGAGAAGCATATTTCATCCGATCCGGCTGAAATTTGGTACATGATGCTGGTATATGGTCTCTAACAATCATGCAAAAATTGGTCCATATCGGTCCATGATTATATATAGCCCGCATATAAACCGATCCCCAGATTTGGCTTACGGAGCATCAAAGAGAAGCAAATTTCATCCGATCTGGCTGAAAGTTGGTACATGATGTTGGTATATGGTCTCTAACAACCATGCAAAAATTGGTCCACATCGGTCCATAATTATATATAGCCCCCATATAAACCGATCCCCAGATTTGGCTTGTGGAGCCTCTAAGAGAAGCATATTTCATCCGATCCGGCTGAAATTTGGTACATGGTGTTGGTATATGGTCTCTAACAACCATGTAAAAATTGGTCCATATCGGTCCTTAATTATATATAGCCCCCATATAAACCGATCCGCAGATTTGGCTTGTGGAGCCTCAAACAGAAGAAAATTGCATCCGATCCGGCTGAAATTTGGTACATGGTATTGGTATATGGTCTCTAGCAACCGTGCAAAAATTGGTCCATATCGGTCCATAATTATATATAGTCCCCATATAAAACGTTCTCCAGATTTGACCTCCGGAGCCTCTTGGAAGAGCAAAATTCATCCGATCCGGTTCAAATTAGGAACGTGGTGTTAGTATATGGTCGGTAACAACCATACCGAAATTGGTCCAATCACACAAAACTTGAAACTAGAGCCAAAAATAATCTACCAAAATTTTATTTCTATAGAAAATTTTGTCAAAATTTTATTTCTATAGAAAATTTTGTCAAAATTTTATTTCTAGAGAAAATTTTGTTAAAATTTTATTCGGTTCATAATAAAATTTTCATCATTGTCAAAATTTTATTTCTATAGAAAATGTTGTTCAAATTTTATTCGGTTCATAATCATGGTTGCCACTCGAGCCAAAAATAATCTACCAAGATTTTATTTCTATAGAAAATTTTTTCAAAAGTTTATTTCTATAGAAAATTTTGTTAAAATTTTATTTCTGTAGACATTTTTGTCAAAATTTTCTTTCTATAGAAAATTTTGTGAGAATTTTTATTTCTATAGAAAATTTTGTGAAAATTTTATTTCTATAGAAAATTTTGTTAAAATATTATTTCTGTAGAAAATTTTGTCAAAATCTTATGTCTACTTTGTCAAGCTGAATTATATACGTATTGGATCGATCTTTTTCGATTTAATATATACCACGTATGGACTTACATACAATTTAGAAGATGGTGTTAGGAGGTTTTAAGATACCTTGCCATCGGCAAGCGTTACCGCAACTTAACTTCCACTTGTGGGTGGCAGTGTGTAGAAGAAGTTTCTACGCAATCCATGATGGAGGGTACATAAGCTTCGGCCTGGCCGAACTTACGGCCGTATATACTTGTTTATTTTTTTTTTAGTTTTTTATTAGTTTTCTATTTTTTTTTTGTAAAATTTAATTGTACAAAATTTGCACTTAAAATAGCCTGATTGCGTTCTTTCTAATACTTGTCCACAAGACCTCCATCGGAAGTAGAAAAAAATCATTACGGGATCCCAAGATGCGCTTTAGAAGAAATATTTGTGCACTTGTCCAAAAGGACTGCATCGGAGGTGGAAAAAAATTATTGGGGGATCCCACGATGCGCTTTAGAAGAAATGTTTGTGGACTTGTCCAAAAGGACTGCATCGGAAGTTGAAAAAACTCGATGGGGGATTCTGGAATGGGCTTTGAAAGAAATGTTTGTGGAACAACTTCCAATTTTTTTTGCTGAGCAAAAAGTAATAAAACTACTAACAAATAATTTTTTTACAATAAAAATAAGTTAAATTTAGCCTTAGTTTAACTACGGAAATTTTTTCTGTGTACCATCTGCTTGGGAGAATATCTGTCATCAAAACCCCCTGCAATTTTCATGCTGGTGGGTATTTAAGATTTGGCCCGGCCGGACTTACTGCTTTCTACACACAAAAAAAATTTTTTCTGGTTCAATCACGAAATTAATTGATCCAATTAATTTTTTATTTGAAATGTCTTCAATCACAGAAATGATAGTATCAATTAAAAAATTAATTGAAGGTCAATTAAAAAATTAATTGATACTATTAATTTTTGTGATTGATTTTTGTTTCAATTAAAAAATTTGTTGAATCAATTAAATTTTTAATTGAATATTTGTTACAACTCAATTAAAATTTTAATTGGAAAAATTTTCGTGAAATTTTTTTCTGTGTATATATGTTTTCACGCTAATATCGTTTCTTTTTGCACATAGGTTATTCGGGATTTTTTCGGATGGGTTTTTGTGGGATGAATAAATCAAGGCCAAGCTAATACGTGTCATCTATGATGAACTGAATGAAAGCAACAAAAGAACTTAAAATGAACATTTCTCTGACTGACAATGAACAAGTGATCACTGATCGAAAAAAGGAACTGAAGTGAGCGATAAATTTCACTTAACTACAATGCCCATACTTCGGTTTAATAGGCAACAGAAACTCTTTTTCATACTTACGAAATTGTTTCCTTTTATGCTAGAAAACTAAAAGAAGAAACAAACAAACAAAAAACTTGGCTATGTGAAGCTCTTATAAAACTCCGCTATATTGGAGACATACTCTTAATTAACTTGCCACATCACACTAGACAAGAGCTAGAACTGATGAATAAATGAATGACACAATCGTGTGGCATCTAACATCTAACTTGCTTGTACATCAGCATCAATTGCATCAGTGGCAGTAGTAGCAACATCAGTTTTTGATTTCAACAACAGCAACAAAGCAACTAAAGCAGTCAGCAGCATACAGACTGATAAGGCTATTACTTCCTGCCTGGCAAATATGGAAGAATGAATGTCCCTTCTTCAGACTTTGCCTCTTGAGGAGTCACCTCTAAATTACCAGTTTGCAACTTCTAATAAGACACATAGAGAAAGCAAATGAAAGGAATTTATGTATGTATGTGTGGCGTGTTTGTCTGACTGTGTGCTGTTGCCGTTGTTCTACCTTTCATTATGGTTTGCTGTTGCCACTTGAAGTGACGCACCATCAACTCATTAAAATGAAAAGGTGTCTAAAATGTCACGTGATATCCTCACGAAGCCAAAGGACGGCAACAAAGCCAACGAGACAACAACTGTGACGACAGCCTTATTAAGCAAACAAATAAACAGACGAAAAAGGAGAGTGAGTGAGTATAAGTTGTAGCCAAACACAAAAGCTTACACACATTAGAGTCTCTCGCCACACACACACATATTCCAACTAACATTTACTCTTCAGATATCGTTGCAATTTGCATTTGCATTAGACAAAAGCTTAAGAATACAACAACAAAATTCAACCAACATGAATATAAGCCAGACATCACACCTCATGTACCTCAAGTAGATGATGTCATTCGAATCGCCGTCAGAACTTTATATATAAGATTTAGTGAAAAGTTACAAAAGTCCTAGAACTAGAGCATTTAAAACCGCCGCAGAAAAAATGTAAAGAACGTGGGACTTCTTCGGTTTTTTGTCAAAAAAAAAAAAAAACAAATTCTCCTTAAAGCTGAGTACTATGTTCAGTTTTCAAGCTGAAAACCAGATTATCTTCACGGTTACTTTTTTTAATCAATTAATTTTGAAATATTAAATGGTTCGCAATTAATACATTGGATCTTTTCCATCCATAATCTGAAGAGACTTGACAAAAATGTTATCGTTTTCATATATATTTTTGCACTTTTAATTTAGTGTTTTGGTGAAAAACTCGAACATAGTACTCACCTTAAGCAAAAAAAAATTGGAAGTTGTTCTAGAGGCACAACTTTAAAAACACTTCCAAACATGTCCTCCCAAAGATTTTTTTTTTATTTTAAGTACACAAGTGTATACTCAATTTTTTATAACTACACAGAAAAAAATATCACCAAAATATTTCCAATTAAAAAGTTGAGTGAAGTTGAAAATTTGTTTTCAAACAATAAATTAATTGATACAATTAATTTTTTAATCAAGATAGAACCACTAAGTTAATTAAACGAATGCTTGAATTTTTTTAAATTTTTAATTACAAAAATAATTGATTCAATTAAAAAGTTTATCAACTCGGAAGACTAAATTAAAAAAAGCGATGAATTTTTTTTTTTACTTTTTAATTATAGAAACATTAAGTTAATTTAACTAATGAATTTTTAAAATTTTTTATTAAAAAATTAATTGATACAATTAAAAAGTTTATCAAACTCGGAAGACTAAGTTAAAAAAGGCGATGGATTTTTTTTTTTAATTTTTAATTCAAAATTAATTTAAACAATCATTTTTTTATCAAACTAAAAACACTAAGTCAGTTAAAAATTAATTGAATATATTTACGTTTTTAATAAAAAAATTAATTGAGTTTTGCAATCAACATCAATTAAATTTTTACTTGAATCAATTTAAAAATATAATTGAAATTTGCTAATGAAACCAATTAATTTTTTAATCAAGTATTTTTTGATGCCCAATTAAAACTATGATTGATACTATCATTTTTATGATTGAAGACATTTCAATTAAAAAATTAATTCGATCAAAAAATTTCGAGATTGAATCGGAAAACCTTTTTTTTTTGTGCAGCCTTTTTTTTATATTAAATAATTCAATTAATGGGCATCTTTAACTTGTAACTCAAATAGATTAAAACAAACTATGAATTAATAAAATGGTATAAATTATTTAAATTTTATCAAAAAAAAAAAGCTAAATCTATTCTAGAATTGCCAATTTTCGAAAGTCTTTGAGGTCGAACGTTAGAATGCATTAAAAATCATAAAAAAATGCGTGTTTTGTTTTTTATTGTTGGTTTGTACTGTAATCATATTTGTTGTTTTGATATCAGCTTTAAAACGGTTGCGTTGACTAAATTACTAGAGTAGCTAAACCAACAGGGGAAAAGAATGTTTCTCAAATTTATTTGGGTAAAGCCCTATAGACTGCAAGATGGTTAGATTATGTTAGGGTAGGTGGATCAAAACAACAAATAATCATAAAAAATTAAAAAAAAAAATTGTTTATTTTTTATCGTTGTGTTGATTTCAGCTTAAAACCATTCATTGACTAAGAGGCAAAAGTAGATTTACCATCAGAGGAAAAGGCAAAGCCCTTTAAACTGCAAGATAACTGAATGGACGGGCGTTTCGGAATTACCACATTCTTCATCAGCAGTGAAGCAATCAACATAAATGAAGCATACAAATTTACTAAATTCCTGTCTCCCACAATATATTTCAAAATTTCTTAAAATTTGTAAATTTAACCTCCATAGGTTAAAATTTTATACGTCTTAACGATTTTAGCTTGCACCAACAAGTGAAAATTGCTACTTCTACACAAAAAAAGAGAATTTACTCATACAAAATAAAAATCATCGTTTTAAAGATATTGAAATATTAAATAAAATTTTATTTCAATAGAAAATTTTTTTCAAATTTTTATTGCTATATAAAATTTTCTCAAAATTTTATTTCTGTAGATAATTTTCATAAAATTTTATTTTTATAGCTAATTTTCTTAAAATTTTATTTTTCTAGCTAATTTTGTCAAAATTTTATTCAAATTTTTATTGCTATATAAAATTTTCTCAAAATTTTATTTCTGTAGATAATTTTCTTAAAATTTTATTTTTATAGCTAATTTTGTCAAAATTTTATTTCTATAGAAAATTTTATCTAAATTTTATTTCTATAGAAAATTTTATCTAAATTTTATTTCTATAGAAAATTTTGTCTAAATTTTATTTCTATAGAAAATTTTGTCAAAATTTTATTTCTATAGACAATTTTGTCAAAATTTTACTTCAATAGAAAATTTTTTCAAAATTTTTTTGTATAACCAATTTTCTTAAAATTTTATTTTTGTAGCTAATTTTGTCAAAATTTTATTTACATAGAAAATTTTGTCAAAATTTTATTTCTATAGAAAATTTTGTCAAAATTTTATTTCTATAGAAAATTTTGTCAAAATTTTATTTCTATAGAAAATTTTGTCAAAATGTTATTTGTACATTTTGTGAAAATTTTATTTCTATAGAAAATTTTATGAAAATTTTATTTCTATAGCCAATTTTCTTAAAATTTTATTTTTATAGCTAATTTTGTCAAAATTTTATTTCCATGGAAAAATTTCTTAAAATTTAATTGTATTTAATTTTATTTAATTTTATTTTATTTTATTTTATTTTATTTTATTTTATTTTATTTTATTTTATTTTATTTTAAGCAGTTACAATTACAATACAATAGCATCACTAATTCCTATAGTAAATTTTCTAAAAAGTTTATTTCTATAGACATTTTTTTTAATTTTTTGGTATAGAAAATTTTCTTTAAATTTTATTTCTACAGAAAATTTTCCTAAAATTTTATTTCTATAATCTAATCTAATTTTTTGAAAATTTTATTCGTATATAAAATTTTGTCATATTTTTTCGTCTCGAAAATTTTGTCAAAATTTTATTTCTATGGAAAATTTTGTCAAAATTGTATTTCTATAGAACATTTTTTTTAAATTGTTTGTTTATAGAAAATTTTCTTAAAATTTTATTTTTATAGAAAATTTTCCTTCAATTGTATTTCTATAGCTAATTATACCCTTCACCACTACTGTGGTACAAGGTATAAGAAATTTGTGCATTTGTATGTAACGCCAAGAAGGAGTAATCATACGCCAACCTTTTAGTATAAGGATCGGCTTAGAATTAAATTCTGAGTCGATTTAGCGATATATGTCTGTCTGTCTGTCCGTCTGTCTGTCTGTTGATGTATTTTTGTGTGCAAAGTACAGCTCGCAGTTTTAGTCCGATTGTCCTAAAATTTGGTATGGGGTCCTTTTTCGGTTCAAAGACGATCCCTATTGATTTTGGAAAAAATCGGTTCAGATTTAGATATAGCTGCCATATATATTTTTCACCGATCTGGTCATAATTGGCGTGTATATCAACCGATCTTCCTCAAATTCCGTACATCCGAATATTTTATGAGTCTCGAAAAACTTGCAAAATATCAGCCAAATCGGTTCAGATTTAGATATAGCTCCCATATATAGCTTTCGTCCGATTTACACTCATATGACCACAGAGGCCAATTTTTTGCTCCGATTTAGTTGAAATTTTGCACAGGGAGTAAAATTAGCATTGTAGCTATGCGTGCCAAATTTCGTTGACATCGGTTCAGATTTAGATATAGCTCCCATATATATGTTTTTCTGATTTCGACAAAAATGGTCAAAATACCAACATTTTCCTGGGTAAATCGCCACTGCTTAGTCGAAAAGTTGTAAAAATGACTCTAATTTTCCTAAACTTCTAATACATATATATCGAGCGATAAATCATAAATAAACTTTTGCGAAGTTTCCTTAAAATTGCTTCATATTTAAATGTTTCCCATATTTTTTACTAACATTGTGTTCCACCCTAGTGCATTAGCCGACATAAATTTTGAGTCTATAGATTTTGTAGAAGTCTATCAAATTCTGTCCAGATCGAGTGATATAGAAATGTATGTATTTGGGACAAAGCTTTATATATAGCCCCCAACACGTTTGACGAATGTAATATGGTATCGAAAATTTAGATCTACTAAGTGGTGCAGGGTATAATATAGTCGGCCCCGCCCGACTTTAGACTTTCCTAACTTGTTTTCTCAAAATTTAATTCGTATATAACTTTTTTGAAAATTTTATTCGTCTCGAAAATTTTCCCAAAATTTTATTTCTAAAGCAAATTTTCCCACAATTTTATTTCTATAGAATTTTTTTTTTAATTTTATTTCTATAGATTTCTTAAAATTTTATTTTGATAGAAAATTTTCTTAAAATTTTATTTCAATAGAAATTTTTCACAAAATTTTATTCGCATAGAACATTTTTTTCAAAATTTTATTAATATAGAACATTTTTTGTGATTTTATTCCTCTCGAAAATGTTCTCAAAATTTTATTTCTATAGAAAATTTTCTTAATTTTTTTTATAGAACATTTTCTTAAAATTTTATTTCTATAGCTAATTTTCTCAAAATTTTACTTCAATTAAAACTTTTCACAAAATTTTATTCGTATATAACATTTTTTCAAATTTTATTTGTCTCGAAAATTTTCTCAAAATTTTATTTCTGTAGAAAATTTTGTCAAAATACCATTTGTATAGAAAATTAAAGTACCTTTTAAGGTGGGTAGTATGTTCAGTTTTTGGGTTGAAAACCACTGTATTTTCTTGATAACTTTTCCTTAAATAATCAAAATTATAAATGAAAAGAAAAATATTCCTGTAAAGTCTGTAGAGGAATAGTTTCTTCCGCATTAATTGAGTTAATTTCGGCTTTATAATGAACTGTTTTAATAAAGTTACCGCGAAAATTTCAATGCAAAAAGCGAACATGGTACTGAGCTTTAGTTGGAGAGAATTCTACCAAACAGTAAAAAATCTAACATTTTTCGTAGAATTCTATCAACTGTGGCAACCGTGATCTTAAGCCCTTCTCTGTTGACGATGTCCATATCTGCGGTCTGTTTGTGGGTCCAGAACTTCAATACTGTCCTTAGAACATTGCCCCATAATAATCATTATTAATTTTGTATTAACGCCAACTTTATTATTTTGAAGCCTTTGAGTCAAAAATCTCAATAGTGCTCCATGGGATATTCCTAATTAGGCCAATGTAACATGTAACACTCAATTGCTGTACATGATTGATTTTTCAACTCAAACGTTTTTCTCCCTGCACAATTTCTTATCTCTGTTCTCGATTCGTTAAAATCCGGATTAGTTCAGACCCTAGCTGGCATAAATATAATGCCTATGAAGTTAATGCACTCGGGTGCATAGCATAAATGCGTGCATATATGATGAAGTCTAGGCCACGTGATTAAATACACCCTCGCCAAATCGCTTTTATTCTTACTCTCCTCTCTCTTTTCCCAAGCAAAGCATTTGCATTAACTTACTACCAACTCTCATATGCAGACCCATTGTGAGACGATGAGAATGACAGACATTTAGAAGTGCAGCGACACTTGAAAATAACCCTGAATTGCAAAGAGGAAACCTTGTAAGACCCTCACTCCCTTACGCACGTAAAAACACTTGTGACGTAGCCGTGTATGCTTCAATGAAACGCGTGGAATTTGCTGCCTCACAATCTTCATATGCATACGTAGAAGTATGTGCGTGTGTTTGGCAGAGCTACCAGGGGATATGGAAGAATTTCAAGACAAGTCTTCAAGAAAACGTGTCACTAATGCAACCATGAATGAATGGGGGCAGCCATCAAACGTATACATGAATGAATGAACGAACGAATGAACGAATTCATCTCCAACAACCATGGGAAATCTACTCAGAGCCATACACTCACTCACTCTTCTTAAACACACACACACACCGATTCTCATGAGTACGTCTATGGCTATGCATAGACGCATTTACGAACTTGAATATAAAAATGCTTTTGTGTGCGTGTGAGTGTGTGTTATTGCACTCTCATCCAAGCAATTTAAGATATTAAGTTGCGTATACGCACTGTTGCCTTAAGATGCCTTTGTGGATGCAATTGCAGCAGCTGCAGCTACTTATCCAACGTCAACGAATGTAACAGTGATGAGGATGGTGGGTATGGATGTGTGTGTCTGTGTTGGCATATCTGCCTATCTCTCTTGCTGAGTGTTGTTGTTGACAATGGCATTTGTTGTCCAATAATGGTGAGGGAGATGGTTACGATCAAAAGACAATTTGTGTTTTTAACGCCTATTTCACATGAGTGGAGTGCGGAGTCATGTTTAGTCATTCGTGACATTTGATTGTTAATGAGTTTGTGTTGCGTATGCAACATTAGCCCGTATCGAAAACATTGTGGTTTCAAACAAAAAGAGGAAGTGTTACGAGGTCCGCGATTTATATTTCGGAATAAGAGAACAAAAGCAATTAAGAAAACAGTTTTTACTTTGAAGTACTTGGAATAATATGGATTTTGAAATTGGAATTTGTTTGTACATGAATATCTTTATTAATATATCGCAAACAGAGAATAAAAATTCGATGAGTGAGATCTGTATTCAATTTTAATTTTATCGATCCTAGATTAAAAGCCAGGGAGGTCCGTAAAAAGTGTATTTATTTTAAAGAAGCCGCATCTTTGGCTCGAAATCAATACCAAAATCCTTAATGGAAGGTAAAAATCTTTGGATCCAAGTAAACTTTTTTTTTGAGTGTAGAGAAGCTTTGAAATACTCAGTAATGACATCAGCATTACCGAGAGAAGATAATCCACAGCTGAAAATTTTTTTGGTGTTTGGATGTGTTGAATTTTATATCCACTTTGTACAATGAACACTTTCTATCAATATTTGTAATAATCATTTAAGTAGGCTATGATATCAAATTTGTTTTTTCATCCCTTGTATGTACTCATAGTTTGCTTTGCATTTATATAGTCTTTCAAATAAACTCAATTGTGTCACATCTAATTTCAATAAAGAAAGAAACACTAAATTGTGTTTTTCAATAGGTTATGAGCCCAGACAGGCAGAACTGTGAAATATTGTTTTTGTGAATTTTCTTCGCGTTTTTAAATCGTTTAACAATGAATTCCATGTTCAATATCGAGAAATTGGATGAAACTAATTATGATACATGGAGTGTGTTAATCAAGAATGTTCTCGTGTTTCAAGATTTGTGGAGTGTTATATCCGAAGATGTGCCTGGAACCCAAGATGCCGGAATTGCAGCGCAACTGAAAATCAAGGATGAGAAGGCATTAGCTACGATTGTTTTGTGTGTGTCTTCTATTCAGCTGCAGCATATAAAAAGCTGTAAAACAGCTAGAGAGGCATGGGAAATACTTAAAGATGTACATCGGCCAAAGGGTCCCGCCCGGAAAGTATCATTATTCAAGAGACTTTTAGCTATGAAAATGACGGAAGGTGAATGTATGCAGAAGTACATTTGTGATTTTAGTGCAAACGTGGAAAAACTAGCCGAACTTCAGGAAGAGCGTAGAACTTCAGGAAGAGCTGTTTGCAATTATGCTTTTAGCCAGTTTACCGGATTCGTACGAGAATTTGGTCGTTGCATTAGAGGCTAGGGATAGTCTACCTTCCTTGTCGGCATTGAAAATTAAGTTGCTTGAAGAAGGAGAACGAAGAAAGACTCAAGATCAAGAAAATAATATAACTGGACATGCATTTGCATCGAGGCGTAGTAAGGAAGTGCAAAAGCCAGAGAAATTTAATAGAAATAGTTACAAGGAAAAACCCAACGAATCACAATCAATTTTTAAGAAAGGCATTAGATGTTTTAAATGCAAGAAAATGGGGCATTATGCATCTGAATGCAGAAAAGGGGCATTGAAACCGAACGAAGGAAAAGGAGAAGAAAATGCTTTGTTTTCAGCGGCAAATGGTCAAGAATTTCTGAGCAAAACAAGTTGGTGTGTTGACAGTGGTGCTTCGTCGCACATGTGTTGCAAACGAGATTTCTTTTCCGAATTTAAAAACCATCAAGAAAATATAGTTCTTCCAGGAAACAACAGCATTCAGGCGGAAGGTATTGGAACAATCAATTTACATTATAAAGATCGTAATGTAACTCCGGTGAATGTGCTGTTTGTTCCTGAATTGCAATGTAATTTCCTGTCAGTGTCGAAGGCGATTGCATATGGTCACAGTGTGAATTTCAGCAGAAAAGGAGCAGAAATTTTGAATAACAAAGGTGAGTTAGTTTTGAAAGCTCAGAAAGTCGACGAAATGTTTATCTGTAAACAGAAGGAGTCAACATTATTTGCATCAAAAAAGTCTGTAGAAGAAGCCATGAAATGGCATTGTCGTTATGGACATTTAAATTTTGGAAGCCTAAGAGAGCTGAAATCAAAACAGTTGGTACGAGGATTGGAAATCGAAATTCCTAATGATTTAAATTGCACGGTATGTATGAGAAGCAAAAGTGTTCAAAGACCATTCGGAGATTCAGAAAATCGAGCAAAGGATATTGTCGAAGTCATCCACGCAGACGTTTGTGGTCCCATGAAAACGACATCTATTGGCGGATCAAGATATATGGTAACATTTATTGATGACAAATCAAGATACGTATTTGTTTATTTCCTTAAAAGTAAGGACGAAGTCTTCAATAAATTTCAAGAATTTCATGTCATGATTGAAAAACAGATGGGTAAGAAGGTCAAAGTTTTAAGAAGCGATAATGACACTGAGTTCCTCAACAAGCGTTTTGATCAATATCTTGTGAAATATGGAATAGTTCGTCAGCTTACGGTACCATATACGCCACAGCAAAATGGCGTTGCTGAAAGGTTTAACCGAACTCTGATAGAGATGGCCAGAAGTATGCTGATAGGAGCAAATCTAGGAGAAATCCTGTGGGCAGAAGCAGTTTACACTGCAGCATATCTTAGAAACAGGTCTCCATCAAAATCACTTCCAGGAAGTACACCATTTGAAGTCTTTTATGGTAAGAAGCCATCAGTTGGACATTTAAAAGTATTTGGTTCTTTAGCAGTAGCTTTAAATAAACGTCAGAAGACCAAATTTGAACCAAGAGGACGTAAATGTGTAATGGTGGGTTATGCGGATACCTCAAAAGCATATCGTTTATTTGATAAGGAACGACGGCAAATTATAGTTAGCCGCGACGTGTATTTTGTCGAAAATATACCTGAACAAGACAAAGAAATTTCAATTTGTACAGAGGAAGTATCAGCAACTAGTTCTGAAAATCCAGTGATTGAAAAGGAAGAAATTCAAGAAATAAATTTAAACAATGAAGTTCATGATGTTCACATTGAGAGTGAGTATGAATCGTTTGAAGATAACGAGGACGAAACTCCTCAGAATTTGCAAGTAGCTACGAGAGGTAGAGGAAGGCCAAAAATTGTCCGAACTGGAAAACCTGGCAGACCACGAAAAGTATTTAATACTTTAAATGTACTACGCGCAGAAGAGGTTCAAATTCCAGATACAGTTGAAGATGCTTTAAAAGGCCCATATGAACAGGAGTGGTGGGCAGCAATGCAAAAGGAATATCAGTCACTACTAGAGCATGATACATGGCAGCTTGTAAAGAAACCAAATAATCAAAAAGTTGTAAGTAATAAATGGGTATTTGCACTGAAAAAGGATAAGGACGATAATATAGAGAGGTTCAAAGCCAGATTAGCAGCAAAAGGTTGCTCACAAATTTGGGGAATAAATTATATGGAAACATTTTCACCAGTGGTTAGACATGAAACCATACGTTTAATCTTTGCCTTGGCAGTAGAATATAAATTACACCTTCATCAAATGGATGTATCATCAGCATATATAAATAGTGAACTGAACGATGAAGTTTATATGTCACAACCAGAAGGATTCATCGATAACAAATTTCCCAATCATGTTTTAAAGCTAAAGAAAGCCATTTACGGGCTGAAACAATCAGGCAGGCAATGGAATTTCAAGTTGGATAATATTTTGAAAGGTATTGGATTCCAACAGTGTGAAAGTGAACCTTGTGTATATACTATGCACAAAGAAAATAGAATGAACATTATAGCAGTCTATGTCGATGACCTTTTAATAGCATGTTCAAATTTGGATGACATGCAAGATATAAAGAATGGTATTGCGAAACATGTCAAGGTAGTGGACAAAGGAGCGGCAAAATATTTTCTAAGTCTCGAAATAGAACGCAAAGGCGAATTGGGCGATATTTCAGTAAAACAGAAATCGCAGATATGGAAATTATTGAAGAATTTCGAAATGGAAACATGTCGACCAATTTCAACACCACTAGATCCCAGACATCAAGTCAAGTGCGAGAACGAAAGTTGCAAATTAGCTGATGCAGTGCAGTATCAATCTCTCATTGGATCTTTAATGTATACTGCATTAAATACACGGCCAGATATTTTACATTCTGTGAGTAAATTATCACAAAGAAATAACAATCCTCACAGTGAGCACATGAGCGCAGCTAAAAGAGTTCTAAAATATATTCATGCTTCGGAAGATATGGCCATAAAATTTAAGAAAACGGGTAGTCCGATTGTATGCTTTACAGATGCGGATTGGGGTGGCGATTGTACTGACAGGAAGTCATATACAGGATATGTTTGCATAATGGCAGGAGCAGTAGTTTCGTATGAATCGAAAAAGCAAGATACAGTTGCACTCAGCAGTACTGAAGCTGAATACATGTCTATGTCTTCCGCATGTAAAGAGGTAACATATTTAAAGAAATTGTTTAATGAGATGAAAATTCAATGTCCAAAAGCCATCACAATGAATGTGGACAATATGAGCGCAATTAATCTTGTCAAGAATCCTGTTTATCACAATCGAAGTAAACATATTGACATCAAATATCATCATATCCGAGATGTTTACCAGCGTGGAGAAATCAATTTAAATTATTGTCCAAGTAATGAAAATGTAGCGGATATACTTACTAAGAATCTTCCGAAGATATCACATAATAAATTTACTAAAATGTTGGGACTTTGCTAGAATAAGAGATTTTGATTAATTCAATAAACAATTTATTTTGAGAGAAAATGTTCATTGAGGGGGAATGTTGAATTTTATATCCACTTTGTACAATGAACACTTTCTATCAATATTTGTAATAATCATTTAAGTAGGCTATGATATCAAATTTGTTTTTTCATCCCTTGTATGTACTCATAGTTTGCTTTGCATTTATATAGTCTTTCAAATAAACTCAATTGTGTCACATCTAATTTCAATAAAGAAAGAAACACTAAATTGTGTTTTTCAATAGGATGGTCTGACTGTACTCAAAAGCAGTTATTGTGAGAGCACGCATTGTCGTGGTGAGGAGCTATATGTCTTCGATTGTTGGTTTTCCTGTATCCATGGAAGACAATTTGCAACCAAATAGTTGTGTACCACTCAAAATTGACTGTTTTGTCTTGCTCTAGTGGTGCGACATGCCCGGTTTTTTCGAAACAATGGTTAGGTTAGGTGGCAGCCCGATGTATCAGGCTCACTTAGACTATTCAGTCCATTGTGATAGCACATTGGTGAACTTCTCTCTTATCACTAAGTGTTGCCCGATTCCATGTTAAGCTCAATGACAAGGACCTCCGTTTTATAGCCGAGTCCGAACGGCGTTTCACATTGCAGTGAAACCACTTAGAGAAGTTTTGAAACCCTCAGAAATGTCACCAGCAGTACTGAGGTGGGATAATCCACCGCTGAAAAACATTTTGGTGTTCGGTCGAAGCAGGAATCGAACCCACGACCTTGTGTATGCAAGGCGGGCATGCCAACTTTTGCACAACGGTGGCTCCGAAACAATATGATGTGCTTCGAACGCGAGCAACTTTTGTTGGATTTCTCGACTGATGTTTTTTTCCGAAGCACCGCTATCCTATTTTTGGGCCACTTTTCTACAGAAATAACATTTTAAGAAAAATTTCGTTTGACAAAACTCTCTATAAAAATAAAATGTTGGCAAACTTTTGTATAAAATTTTGACAAAATTTTCTTTTTAAATAAAATTTTGACAAAATTTTCTTTTTAAATAAAATTTTGACAAAATTTTCTTTTTAAATAAAATTTTGACAACATTTTGTATACTTTTATTTATAAAATTATTATTTTTTATTTATAAAAATTTGACAAAATTTTCTACAGAAATTAAATTTCTATATAAATAAAAGTTTGACAAAATATTATATATAAATAAAATTTCGACAAAATTTTCTATATAAATATAATTTTGACAAAAATTTTTATAGAAATAAAATTTTGACAAAATTTTCTGTATAAATAAAATTTTGACAAAATTTTTTTATATGAATAAAGTGTTGACAAAATTTTCTATATGAATAAAATTTTGAAAACGTTTTCGACATAAATACATTTTTAACAAAATCTTCTATATAAATAAAATTTTGACAAAAATTTTTATAGAAATAAAATTTTGAAAAAACAATTTATAGAAATAAATTTGTGACAATATTTTCTATAGAAATAAAATTTTGACAAAATTTTCTTTATAAATAAAATTTTAACAAAACTTTCTATATAACTAAAAATTTGACAAAATTTTCTAACGATTTTTTTACAAAATTTTCCATATAAATAAAATTTTGACAAAGCTTTCTATATAACTAAAATTTTGACAAAATTTTCTATAGAAATAAAATTTTGGCAAAATATTCTATCGAAATAAAATTTTGACAAAATTATCTATAAAAGTAACATTTTAACAAAATAAAAGAAATAAAATTTTGACAAAAATTTCCATAGAAATAAAATTTTGACAAAATTTTCTATAGAAATAAAATTTTGACAAAATTTTCTATAGAAATAAAATTTTGACAAAATTATCTATATAAATAAAATTTTTACAACGTTTTCTACATAAATACATTTTTAACAAAATTTTCTATATAAATAAAATTTTGACAACATTTTCATAGAAATAAAATTTTGACAAAATTTTATATAGAAATAAAATTTTGACAACGGTTTCTACATAAATACATTTTTCACAAAATTTTCTATATAAATAAAATTGTGACAACATTTTCTATAGAAATAAAATTTTCACAAAATTTTCTATATATAGAAAAGTTTGACAAAATTTTCTATATATAGAAAAGTTTGGCAAAATTTTCTCTAGAAATAAACTTGCGACAAAATTTTCTATATGAATAAAATTTTGACAAAATTTTCTATACAAATATAATTTTGACAAAAATTTTTATAGAAATAAAATTTTTACAAAATTTTCTACAGAAATAAAATTTTGACAAAATTTTCTATATAAATAAAATTTTCAAAAAAATTTCTACATAAATAAAATTTTCCAAAAATTTTCTACATAAATAAAATTTTGACAAAATTTTCTATATAAATATAATTTTGACAAAAATTTTTATAGAAATAAAATTTTGACAAAATTTTCTGTATAAATAAAATTTTGGCAAAATTTTCTATATGATTAAAATTTTGACAAAATTTGTTATAGAAATAAAATTGCAACAAAATTTTCTATATGAATAAAATTGTGACAACGTTTTCTACATAAATACAGTTTTAACATAATTTTCTATATAAATACAATTTTGACAAAATTTTGTATAGAAATAAAATTTTGACAAAATTTTCTACAGAATTACATTTTGACAAAATTTTTAATAAAACTAAAATTTTGACAAAATTTTCGAAGAAATAAAAATGTTGACAAAATTTTCTCCAAAAAAAAATTTGACAAGATTTTCTATAGAAATAAAATGTTGACCAGATTTTCTATAGAAATAAAATTTGTACCAAATTTCGAAGTAAAATATCTACCAAATGTTGTGTAGAAATAAAATGTTGACAAAATAGAGATAAGATGTTGAATGCTTATTTAATGTGTATGAAATTCGCAATTGTGCAGTAACTAATAAGTCGAAAATCAATGAAAACGACAAGATTGTGCAATACAGTCCAGTACAACTGCCGTAAGGGTAAGTATTTGAATTTTTTCAGTTTTGAATTGTTAATGTTCAGCACAGCCGACCTAATATTTAACACACATATAAAACTCACCCAAAGAACTTTGCAAGAATTTTCTGTAGTAGGAGTAGAGTAACTTGACATGAATTAATGCGTGCCATAAGCGAAGCAGTTGAAAAGTGTTTTCACATAGACAAAAGGAAGACCCAGAGTGTTTTTTTATGGATATTCATTTACTCACTCATTCATTCACCTACACACTCACTTTTGTGTACAACTCCTTCATCCATTTGCCTTTTATCTTTGTGGACCATTCTTGAGATTTGATATCTTGTCGTTTTTTGTTTCATGTTCCCATCATATCATACATTCTCTAAAGTCAAAATGAAGATTATGAATCTATTGTCTCGTCCTATCGTCACAAGAATATCACATTTCTTCCAGTGGAGTTTCGAATAAACTTCCACATTTCTGCAAACAACGATCTGTTATCTTTAGGGGAGGACGAGTCTGGATCTGTGTTTTTATTCAAGTCTTCTTCCCCATTGAGGAAGATATGAAAACAAAAACCTTTGCTTTGATCACGAAATGAATTTATCAATGCATTTCATGAGGATGCTGTCCTATTTATGGAGATAGTTAAGTGTTGGTAATTATAAAAGGAATACAAACGATTCATTGAAATGGGGGCAAGAATAAAAAAGAGACTTCTTAATGGATTTTTTTTTTCACCCACCACCATAGGATGGTGATGGGGATATAATAAGTTATTCGGCTTGAATTTTATAAAACTTGAAATTTTTAACTTTATCCGTTCTTAGAACGTTTTAACATACGAGGGCGATTTGTGCTGTTTACAACAAATTAAAGATTCATTTCGCCAAAAAATGGAATTAAATAAATTTTCTGTAGAAATAAAATTTTGACAAAATTTTCTATAGAAATAAAATTTTGACAAAATTTCCTATAGAAATAAAAATTTTCTATAGAAATAAAATTTTGACAAAATTTTCTATATGAATAAAATTTTCACAAAATGTTCTAAGGAAAAAAAAATTTCACAAAATTTCCTAAAGAAATAAAATTTAGACAACATTTTCTATAGAAATAAAATCTTGACAAAATTTACTATATAAATAAAATGTTGACAACATTTTCTATAGAAATAAAATTGTGATAAAATGTTCTACATAAATAAAATTTTGATAAAATTTTCTATAGAAATAAAATTTTGACAAAATTTTCTATAGAAATAAAATTTTGATAAAATTTTCTATATGAATGAAATTTTGACAACTTTCTCTATATAAGTAAAATTTTGATAAAATTTTCTATAGAAATAAAATTTTGACAAAATTTTCTATAGAAATAAAATTTTCTATTGAAATAAAATTTTGACAACATTTTCTATAGAAATAAAATTTTGACAAAATTTTCTATAGAAATAAAATTTTGACAAAATTTTCTATAGAAATAAAATTTTAACAAAATTATCTATATGAATAAAATTTTGACAACATTTTCTACATGAATAAAATTTTGATAAATATTTCTGTAGAAATAAAATTTTGACAACATTTTCTATAGAAATAAAATTTTGAAAAAATTTTCTATAAAAATAAAATTTTGACATAATTTTCTATAGAAATAAAATTTTAACAAAATTTTCTATAAAAATACAATTTTAACAAAATTTTCTATAGAAATAATTTTGACAAACTTTTCTATTATTTCTATAAATTAAAATAAATTTTCTATAAATTAAAATTAAAATTTTCTATAGAAATAAAATTTTGATAAAATTTTCTACAGAAATAAAATTTTGACAAAATTTTCTATAGAAATAAAATGTTGACAAAATTTTCTATATGAATGAAATTTTGACAACTTTCTCTATATAAGTAAAATTTTGATAAAATTTTCTATAGAAATAAAATTTTGACAAAATTTTCTATTGAAATAAAATTTTGATAAAATTTTCTATTGAAATAAAATGTTGACAAAATTTTCTATAGAAATAAAATGTTGACAAAATTTTCTATAAAAATAAAATTTTGACAAAATTTTCTATAGAAATAAAATTTTGATAAAATGTTCTATAAAACTAAAATTTTGACAAAATTTTCTATAAAAATAAAATTTTGATAAAATCTTCTACAGAAATAAAAGTTTGACAACATTTTCTACAGAAATAAAATTTTGAAAAAATTTTCTATAGAAATAAAAGTTTGACAAAATGTTCTAAGGAAAAAAAATTTTTTTGACAAAATTTGTTAAAGAAATAAAAATTTGGCAAGATTTCCTAAAGAAATTTTGATAAATATTTCTGTAGAAATAAAATTTTGACAACATTTTCTATAGAAATAAAATTTTGAAAAAATTTTCTATAAAAATAAAATTTTGACATAATTTTCTATAGAAATAAAATTTTAACAAAATTTTCTATAAAAATACAATTTTAACAAAATTTTCTATAGAAATAATTTTGACAAACTTTTCTATTATTTCTATAAATTAAAATAAATTTTCTATAAATTAAAATTTTCTATAGAAATAAAATTTTGATAAAATTTTCTACAGAAATAAAATTTTGACAAAATTTTCTATAGAAATAAAATGTTGACAAAATTTTCTATATGAATGAAATTTTGACAACTTTCTCTATATAAGTAAAATTTTGATAAAATTTTCTATAGAAATAAAATTTTGACAAAATTTTCTATTGAAATAAAATTTTGATAAAATTTTCTATTGAAATAAAATGTTGACAAAATTTTCTATAGAAATAAAATGTTGACAAAATTTTCTATAAAAATAAAATTTTGACAAAATTTTCTATAGAAATAAAATTTTGATAAAATGTTCTATAAAACTAAAATTTTGACAAAATTTTCTATAAAAATAAAATTTTGATAAAATCTTCTATATAAATAAAATGTTGACAAAATTTTCTATAGAAATAAAATGTTGACAAAATTTTCTATATAAATAAAATGTTGACAAAATTTTCTATATAAATAAAATGTTGGGAAATTTTCTATAGAAATAAAATTTTGATAAAATTTTCTATAGAAATACAACTTTGACAAAATATTCTATAAAAATAAAATTTTGATAAAATTTTCTACAGAAATAAAATCTTGACAAAATTTTCTATACAAATAAAATTTTGACAAAATTTTCTTTAGAAATAAAAGTTTGACAAAATGTTCTAAGGGAAAAAAAAATTACAAAATTTTCTATAGAAATAAAATGTTAACAAAATTTTCTATAGAAATACAATTTTGATAAAATTTTCTATATAAATAAAATTTTAACAAAATTTTCTATAGAAATAAAATTTTTACAAAATTTTGTATAAAAATAAAATTTTTACAAAATTTTCTATAAAAATAAAATTTTGATAAAATTTCTACAGAAATAAAATTTTGACAAATGTTCTAAGGAAAAAAATTTTTTTTTTGACAAAATTTTCTATTGAAATAAAATTTTGAAAAAATTTTCTATAGAAATAAAATTTTGACAAAATTTTCTATAAAAATAAAATTTTGACAAAATTTTCTATAAAAATAAAATTTTGATACAATCTTCTACAAAAATAGAATTTTGACAAAATTTTCTGCAGAAATAAAATTTTGACAAAATTTTCTATAGAAATAAAAGTTTGACAAAATGTTCTAAGGAAAAAAATTTTTACAAAATTTTCTACAGAAATAAAATTTTGACAAAATTTTCTATAGAAATAAAATGTTGACAAAATTTTCTATAAAAATAAAATTTTAACAAAATTTTCTATAGAAATAAAATTTTGACAAAATTTTCTATAAAAATAAAATTTTGATAAAATTTCTACAGAAATAAAATTTTGACAAAATGTTCTAAGGAAAAAAAATTTTTTGACCAAATTTTCTATAGAAATAAAATTTTGATAAAATTTCCTATAGAAATAAAATTTTGACAAAATTTTCTATAGAAGTAATTCGTGCAATTAAATCTTTACAACTTTCGATGTTGATTAACTCCATAAAGTTTTGGCGATGAAACTCCGCCAAGGATCACAACATCGACTTGATGGGTCATCCACCATAGTGTTTTGACTTGGCACCGAATGACGTCTTTTTATTCCCGTACTTAAAAAGAAAATGAGTGGTCAAAGTTTTGCCAGATCTGAAGAAGGGGTTGATGCGTTCAGAATGCATGTTTTGGAGATACCACCATCACAGATGCAGAATTGCTTCAAAACACATGAAAATTTTAACGATTTTTGGACAATGGAGGAAACTTAATATTAGAGAGATGTACTCTTTTATGCCAAGCAGTATATGATATTTAACAACCATGCCAAAAGTGGTCCATATCAGTCAATAATCATATATAGCCCCCATATAAACCGATCCCGAGATTTGGTTTTGGAGCCTCTTGGAGAAGCAAATTTCATTTTGAAGAATTGATAAATTTATATCGATGGACGTCAAGCCGTCTTCGTCGAAAGCAAAAATGTTATCCGCCGCCATCAAAAACGGGTCGGCCTCATGCGCTGTCCTAGACATATATATTTTTGCAGCGAAAAACACGTGCCCATAAAAAAAAACCTCATGTGTTATCATATATACAAAAATGTGTTTTTTTTTTGTGCACTGCATTAATCAAAATCATGCCAGTCAATATTGAACATAATGGTGAACGGATTTGAATTATAAATTTCATTAAAAACCCATTCAAAATTCATTTTGTATTCATTAATCATTTTGTTTACAATAATTTAATCGACAACACAACACAGCATAGTATAAAGGAAGCCACATTTCTAACATGATAAAATTTGTTAGCTACGGATCGTAACATTTCTTTCGAATATTGAAGCTATTTATTTGCTTAAATATAACAAAGTGCGAATAGGTCACAATTCGCATAAATGTCTTTTTTTATGACCTATTGTTTTAAACAGCTCAGAAATGTGACTTTAACCCAAATTTACGAAAGTGATGGAAAATTTCATAACATTACTCTTCTTTTGGAACGGTGATGAAAACACACATATTTGGGAGAGAGGTTTGTTATATATGTAGCAGTGTTGCCGCAATGAATTTTTATTTTGGACCAATTTTTTCCTAAATCGGACCAAAATTCCCTCAAGCAGACTAAAATTCCAATATCGAAGAAAAATATGGTGAAAAAAAAATAATATAATTTAGCAGTTGAATACAAAATCAGAAAGTTGACTTCTTAATTTTTGTAATTTGTACCCAGCAAAAACTCTCATTAACCGGTAATCTTGTAGGTAAGCCTATTTAAAAATGAATAACCACTTATTAATTGTCATCGCTTCGGATTACATTTACATATGCATGTCCTAGAAGGAAAGTACTTCTCCCCAGGCATACTTTCGGCCATAAAATAAGTAGTGCATTTAAAGCATATAATCACCTAATATGTAATGACTTATTCTTAGATACACCAAAGTTTGCAAAATAGCCACTTATTGTCACAGCCAAAACAAATCTCGAAAATACTGATTTCTATCGCCGATAACAATGGATCAAAATATGGCGAGTGATGCTGTAATAGGAGAACTGCTTGAATAGAAACGAATATTGTATAAATAAAAAAAAAATCAAATAAATAATCTAAATAAGATTATACGCAAATTAATTTCAGACTTAAAATATAAATAAATGTATGTTGTTCAAGGGAGTTGGATTCGTGAATTACGTTAAATTATATCCAATAGCCAATTCACATAAGGTTCCAAATCTACTAAAAGTGGATTTTAAGTGTCTTTTTTATAAGGCAAATGGCATTTGAAATTTAGTTTAAGCGCAAAAAAATTTGACAAAATTTTCTATAGAAATAACATATTGAAAAAATTTTCTATCGAAATAAAATTTTAACAAAATTTACTATCGAAATAAAATTATGACAACATTTTCTATAGAAATAAAATTTTGACAAAATTTTCTAGAGAAATACAATTTTGACAAAATTTTCTATAGAAATAAAATTCTGACAAAATAAAGTTCGAAATCTACTAAAAGTGGATTTTAAGTGTCTTTTTTATAAGGCAAATGGTATTTGAAATTTAGTTTAAGCGCAAAAAATTTTGACAAAATTTTCTATAGAAATAAAATTTTGACAAAATTTTCTATAGAAATAACATATTGACAAAATTTTCTATCGAAATAAAATTTTAACAAAATTTACTACCAAAATAAAATTATGACAAAATTTTCTATAGAAATAAAATTTTGACAAAATTTTCTAGGGAAATACAATTTTGACAAAATTTTCTATAGAAATAAAATTCTGACAAAATTAAGGTTCGAAATCTACTAAAAGTGGATTTTAAGTGTCTTTTTTATAAGGCAAATGACATTTGAAATTTAGTTTAAGCGCAAAAAATTTTGACAAAATTTTCTATAGAAATAAAATTTTGACAAAATTTTCTATAGAAATAACATATTGATAAAATTTTCTAAAATTTTAACAAAATTTACTATCGAAATAAAATTATGACAAAATTTTCTATAGAAATAAAATTTTGACAAAATTTTCTAGAGAAATACAATTTTGACAAAATTTTCTATAGAAATAAAATTCTGACAAAATTTTCTATAGAAATAAAATTTTGACAAAATTTTCTATTGAAACAGAATTTTGACAAAATTTCTGTAGCAATAAAATGGTGGCAAAATTTTCTATTGAAATAGAATTTTGGCAAGATTTTCTATAGAAATAAAATTTTGGCAAAATTTTTCATAGAAATAAAACTCTGACAAAATTTTCTATAGAAACAAAATTTTGACAAAATTTTCTATAGAAATAAAATTTTGACAAAATTTTCTATAGAAATAAAATTTTGACAAAATTTTGTATGGAAATAAAATTTTGACAAAATTTTCTATAGAAATAAAATTAAAACAAAATTTTCTATAGAAATAAAATTTTGACAAAATTTTCTATAGAAATAAAATGTCGACTAAATTTTCTATAGAAATAAAATATAGAACATTTTTGAAATAAAATTCTGACAAAATTTCGATAGCCTAAAATTTTGACAAAAATTTTCTATGGAAACAAAATTTTGACAAAATTTTCTATAGAAATGAAATTAAAACAAAATTTTCTATAGAAATAAAATTTTGACAAAATTTTCTATAGAACTAAAATTTTGACACAAATCGTAGAAATGAAATTTTGACAAAAATTTCTAAGAAATAAAATTTTGACAAATTTTTCTATATAAATAACATTTTGACAAAATTTTCTGTAGAAATAAAATATTGACTTGTCCAAATTTTATTTCGATAGAAAATTTTTCTATCGAAATAAAATTTGGACAACACTTTTACGAAATTTTTTATAGAAAAATTTTACAAAATCTTCTATTGAAACAGAATTTTGACAAAATTTCTGTAACAATAAAATTTTGGCAAAATTTTCTATGGAAATAGAATTTTGACAAAATTTTTCTATAGAAATAAAATTTGGCAAAATTTTCTATAGAAATAAAACTCTGACAAAATTATCTATAGAAATAAAATTTTGACAAAATTTTCTATAGAAATAGAATTTTGACAAAATCTATATATATAAAATTCAATTTATGTTTGTTTATTTGTTTGTTTATTTGTATTTTATATTTTAGAAATAAAATATAGAACATTTTTGAAATAAAATTCTGACAAAATTTCGATAGCCTAAAATTTTGACAAAAATTTTCTATGGAAACAAAATTTTGACAAAATTTTCTATAGAAATGAAATTAAAACAAAATTTTCTATGGAAATAAAATTTTGACAAAATTTTCTATAGAACTAAAATTTTGACACAAATCGTAGAAATGATATTTTGACAAAAATTTCTAAGAAATAAAATTTTGACAAAATTTTCTATATAAATAACATTTTGACAAAATTTTCTGTAGAAATAAAATATTGACTTGTCCAAATTTTATTTCGATAGAAAATTTTGACAAAAATTTTCTATGGAAACAAAATTTTGACAAAATTTTCTATAGAAATGAAATTAAAACAAAATTTTCTATAGAAATAAAATTTTGACAAAATTTTCTATAGAACTAAAATGTTGACACAAATCGTAGAAATGAAATTTTGACAAAAATTTCTAAGAAATAAAATTTTGACAAAATTTTCTATATAAATAACATTTTGACAAAATTTTCTGTAGAAATAAAATTTGGACAACACTTTTACGAAATTTTTTATAGAAAAATTTTACAAAATCTTCTATTGAAACAGAATTTTGACAAAATTTCTGTAACAATAAAATTTTGGCAAAATTTTCTATGGAAATAGAATTTTGACAAAATTTTTCTATAGAAATAAAATTTGGCAAAATTTTCTATAGAAATAAAACTCTGACAAAATTATCTATAGAAATAAAATTTTGACAAAATTTGCTATAGAAATAGAATTTTGACAAAATCTATATATATAAAATTCAATTTTACAAAATCTTCTATTGAAACAGAATTTTGACAAAATTTCTGTAACAATAAAATTTTGGCAAAATTTTCTATGGAAATAGAATTTTGACAAAATTTTTCTATAGAAATAAAATTTGGCAAAATTTTCTATAGAAATAAAACTCTGACAAAATTATCTATAGAAATAAAATTTTGACAAAATTTTCTATAGAAATAGAATTTTGACAAAATCTATATATATAAAATTCAATTTATGTTTGTTTATTTGTTTGTTTATTTGTATTTTATATTTTAGAAATAAAATATAGAACATTTTTGAAATAAAATTCTGACAAAATTTCGATAGCCTAAAATTTTGACAAAAATTTTCTATGGAAACAAAATTTTGACAAAATTTTCTATAGAAATGAAATTAAAACAAAATTTTCTATGGAAATAAAATTTTGACAAAATTTTCTATAGAACTAAAATTTTGACACAAATCGTAGAAATGATATTTTGACAAAAATTTCTAAGAAATAAAATTTTGACAAAATTTTCTATATAAATAACATTTTGACAAAATTTTCTGTAGAAATAAAATATTGACTTGTCCAAATTTTATTTCGATAGAAAATTTTGACAAAAATTTTCTATGGAAACAAAATTTTGACAAAATTTTCTATAGAAATGAAATTAAAACAAAATTTTCTATAGAAATAAAATTTTGACAAAATTTTCTATAGAACTAAAATGTTGACACAAATCGTAGAAATGAAATTTTGACAAAAATTTCTAAGAAATAAAATTTTGACAAAATTTTCTATATAAATAACATTTTGACAAAATTTTCTGTAGAAATAAAATTTGGACAACACTTTTACGAAATTTTTTATAGAAAAATTTTACAAAATCTTCTATTGAAACAGAATTTTGACAAAATTTCTGTAACAATAAAATTTTGGCAAAATTTTCTATGGAAATAGAATTTTGACAAAATTTTTCTATAGAAATAAAATTTGGCAAAATTTTCTATAGAAATAAAACTCTGACAAAATTTTCTATAGAAATAGAATTTTGACAAAATCTATATATATAAAATTCAATTTATGTTTGTTTATTTGTTTGTTTATTTGATTGTTTGTATGTTCCGAGTTGGCTCCGAAACGGCTGAACCGATTTACTTGAAACTTTCAGAGATCGTAGGGGGCGTTCATGTGGTGAAAAGAGGGTACCTCATTTTTTGACTACTGGTCGAGGAGGGGGACCTCCCCTTTGTCGGACTTTTTGAAAATTGGACCAAAGTAGACCGATTTGCTTGAAATTTTCATTGAAGGTTGGGTTTGGAATCTAGACAAAGATCCGCTACTTTATATTTCGATATTTGTTGGCGGAGGGGGGCCTCCCCTTTGTTCGACTTTTTTTAAAGTACAGTGAAAAAACTAAAATTCTCTAACTTATCTGAGAACATGCGGTGAGGTTATGTAATTAATATGGGGTTCCTGATGATTTCATATATGGACGGGGAGGAGGACCTCCCCCTGGCCCTACTTTTTGAAACTTGGAAGAAAATTATGCGAGTTGCTTGAAATTTTCATTGAATGTTGGGGTTGGCATCTAGACAAAAATCCGCTACATTATTTTTCGATATTTGGTCGGGGAGGGGGACCACCCCTTTGCCCGACTTTTTTTAAAGTACAGTGAAAACAAAACTAAACTCCCCCGACTGAAATTTTACGGAAAAATGAGTGAGGTTATGATATTTATATCAGGTTCCTATTTTTTTAATAAAAATAAAAGGACATAGGGAGACATCCGCTTCTCTTAAGTAACTATATACAGAGAAACAATTAAACTTTACCGAGTTACTTGAAATTTACAGAGGACTGGGGAGAGGTTACGATTATTAATAGTTGATACCTGATCTTGTGATATTTGGACGGAAGAGAGGCCGCCCCTTTAGGCTTATAATTTGCTTGACATTTTCTGGGACGTTTACAAAAGATACGCTACATCACTTTTCGATATTTAGTCGGGGAGGAGGTCCTCCTCTAAAACAGCAAAAAAAAAGTTTTCTTGAAATTTACAAAGGAAGTGGTGGATAGTTATAAACGAAGAGGCAACCTTCCTTGCCCCACACTTGAAGGAAATTTTCAAGAATTTTCAGGGAAGGTTAGGGGTGCTATTCAGCACGGTGTTTGTCGATATTGTATCGGGGAAAGTGACGTCCCTTTAAAACAATAAGCAAAATTTAAACATCTCCGATCTACTTGAAATTTACAGGGAACGTGGTAGGAGGTGATTGAATTTATAACATACATGATTTTTAAATTAGTATATGATTTTTCGATATCTGGTTGGAGAAGGGGAAAATTGAAATAAACTTTGTCGATTTACTACGATAGAATTTATAGGGACCATTGAGTAGTTGCGAATATAGGGTACGTGATAGTCCGATATCAGGTCGGAGTGGAGCGAAGGTGGGGAGAGGATTCCCTTTTGTCCGTTATTATTTCTTAAATTGAAAGTAGAGGGTGCATCATTTTAGCAAATGTTAATGTGGTAACATTTTTTACTACTTTTGCTTTTTCCGATTTATTGGATGGGAAACAGTAATACTTTGTATGTTATTATAATATAGTGCTTAATATGCAGATATGTTGAGGAGTAGGATACCTTTCCTTGACAAACCACACTTAAAATTCACAAGAAATATACAAGATTGTCCAACTAGTTGAATACAGAACATTATTTAAAAAATTTGGAGGAAAGGGTACATCCTCTCCCCACATTTTTTTAAGACGAACCGTTTTACTTTTGCATATCCGCCGTATTTGTACCTATAAAGGAAAAAGCAAATAGTCCGATTTGTTTGAAAGAATTCAAATCTTTTCGAATTTGTTTTCAGCACGTAGGATATGGTTCACTAAGTTAACGAAAAATGTTCCTACAAATACACTTCGGAAGGCACAGCGAAGCGGGCCGGGTTACGCTAGTTTTTCTATAAAAATAAAATTTTGACCAAATTTTCTATTAAAACAGAATTTTGACAAAATTTCTGTAGCAATAAAATTTTGGCAAAATTTTCTATAGAAATAGAATTTTGTCAAGATTTTCTATAGAAATAAAATTTTGGCAAAATTTTTCATAGAAATAAAACTCTGACAAAATTTTCTATAGAAATAAAATTTGGACAAAATTTTCTATAGAAATAAAATTTTGACAAAATTTTCTATGGAAATAAAATTTTGACAAAATCTCTATGCAAAAAAAAAAATTTGAAAAAAATTTTCTATAGAAATAAAATATTGACAAAATTTTCTATCGAAATAAGATGTTGACAAAATTTTCTGTAGAAATAAAATTATGACAACATTTTTATAGAAATAAAATTTTGACAAAAATTTCTATAGAACTGAAATTTTGACAACATTTTCTTTAGAACTGAAATTTTGACAAAATTTTCTATAGAAATAAAATTTTGACAAAATTTTCTATAGAAATAAAATTTTGACAAAATTTTCTATAGAAATAACATTTTGAAGAAATTTTCTATAGAGATAACATTTTGGCAAAATTTTCAACAGAAATAAAATGTTGAAACAATTTTCTATAGAAATAAAATTTTTAAGGAATTTTTTATAGAAAAAATTGAAAAGATTTTCTATTGAAACAGAATTTTGACAAAATTTCTGTAGCAATAAAATTTTGGCAAAATTTTCTATAGAAATAAAACTCTGACAAAATTTTCTATAGAAATAGAATTTTGACAAAATTTTTCTATAGAAATAAAATTTTGGCAAAATTTTCTATAAAAATAAAACTCAGACAAAATTCTCTATAGAAATAGAACATTGACAAAAATTTTCAATAGAAATAAAATTTTGACAAAATTTTCTAGAGAAATACAATTTTGACAAAATTTTCTATAGAAATAAAATTCTGACAAAATTTTCTATAGAAATAAAATTTTGACCAAATTTTTTATAGAAATCAAATGTCGACCAAATTTTCTATAGAAATAAAATGTCGACCAAATTTTTTACAGAAGTAAAATGTAGACAAAATTTTCTATAAAAACAAAATGTCGACTAAATTTTCTATAGAAATAAAGTATAGCAAATTTTTGAAATAAAATTCTGACAAAATTTTGATAGCACTAAAATTTTGACAAAATTTTCTATAGAACTAAAATTTTGACAAAATATTCGTAGAAATAAAATTTTGACACAAATCGTAGAAATAAAATTTAGACAAAATTTTCTATAGAAATAAAATGTTTACAAAACTTTCTATAGAACTAAAATTTTCTGTAGAAATGAAATTTTGACAAAATTTTCTATAGAAATAAAATTCAGACAAATTTTGTATAGAAATAAACTTGTTGTTGTTCGATACTTGACCTTAAATTTTTAATTGTATTTGACTAATTCAGCTCGAGGTCATGTGAATAAAAACAGATGTTGTTGTGACACATTTTTTGACAAATTTTTCTATGGAAATAATTTTTGAACAAAATTTTCTATAGAAATAAATTTTTGACAAAATTTTCTAAAGAACTAAAAGTTTTGACAAAATATATGTAGTAGTAAAATTTTATCTTTTTGTTGTTTTTTTTTATCTTTTTTTTTCAAATAAAAGTTTTTCTTTTTTTCAAGCTAGAGATCTATATTTATTTTTGTTTTCCTTATTTTGGCAAAATTGTCTACAAAAAAAAAATTAACTACATTTTCTGTAAAAATACAATTTGGAATTGTTTTTTAGAAATAAAAGTTTGACAAAATTCTCTATTGAAATAATATTTTGAAATAATTTTCTATGGAAATAAAAATTTGCAAAATAAATTTTTTCTTTTTAAAATTTCTTCAAATGTTGATGGATTATTTTTGGCTGGAGTGGCAACCGCGATAGTACACAAGAGACATTTTTTGGTATAATTTTTGGTATAAGTTTAGTATTGACCGCAGCTGTATATCATTATCCCATTTGCGACAGTGTTGCTTTGCACCCACATTTTTTCAAGTGGGGTTGATATCGGTCAACATTCTACTAAAGCTCTCATAATGTTCAGTCTCTCAATTTAACTTCTTGTGCACTTTCGAGTATAGAGGGTAAAGTGATCCAAAAAAGTCTAACAACTGCAGCAAAAATGTTGATAAATTCTATCAGATAGGTGGAAATTGACCAAAATCAACCAAATTCCATTTGGTCCGACCATCGAACCTTTTAAACTAATATTTTTTTTTTACCAATTTTAGTCCAATCGGACCAAAATGGCAACGCTGATATGTAGACTACTCAGGAATACCCTACAGAGTATATTATATCAAGAGAGCTAGATAAAAGAGCAAGAAACAACAGTTACTTAAATATACTTAAAATGAAGATATCTCAGAGATTGATATCAGAAAAATGTAGAGAGTACGCGTAAATTAATTCTCTATTTTCTGTAAGAGCAGAGAATCTGTCTTTAGTAATACTACTCGTGTACATATAGGGCATTACAAAGTATCTTTTCTCCACACACACACACACACACATCTATTGCCTAAAGCATTAAATCATCATTGATTAGGTCACACGACATGGCAAATTAACGCTTGTTAGCCTAGTGTAACGTGTGTGTTTCACTGTGACGAAACATTTCATTCATAATCACAAATGATGACAAGCCACTCTGTTGATCGCTTATTACCATTTGCATGTGAAGATAGAGCCAATCAACAGATTAGTACCACCACACTTTCAACAGCCAACTTCATCTTTCTAATCGAAAACAAAACAAAATAACCTCTCTTCTGTTAATGATGATCATAACTGGTTTTCAACATTGTCAACAAACGAATGAACTGACGACTGAAGGCTTAATATGTTTCATTCGTACTTTTGTTTATGATTTGATAGAAAATAGCAATACGCAAGATCATTCGAATTCATTAGTGAAGGTGTCTCTCCAGCTGTGTTGATGACCAAACAAGTTTTAAAAGTCTCATTTTTCTTTTTGATGAAAGTAGCGCACAGTGGGGGGAAGATGATGGGTATTTAATATTTATGTTTACAGAAAAGAAAAAAATATCACCAAAATATTTCCAATTAAAACTGTTGATTGAAATTAAAAGCGTAATGAATTATAATATTTACCACCACGAAGGTAACCTTTAATATTTCGTGACTATATAACAAAATTATATATTAATCATTGAAAATCGCTTTATTGTTTTTATACCCTCCACAATAGGATGGGGGGTATATTAACTTTGTCATTCCGATTGTAACACATCGAAATATTGCTCTAAGACCCTATAAAGTATATATATTCTGGATCGTGGTGAAATTCTGAGTCGATCTGAGCATGTCCGTCCGTCCGTCTGTTGAAATCACGCTAACTTCCGAACGAAACAAGCTATCGACTTGAAAGTTGGCACAAGTAGTTGTTATTCATCTTAGGCATATACTGGTAGAAAAAAAATATTTGAATGAAATTTTCTTTGTGTATATGTATATATTTTTATACCCACAACTATAGAATGGTGACGGGGGTATAATAAGTTTGTCATTTCGTTTGTAACACATCGAAATATCGATTTCCGACTGTATAAAGTATATATTCTTGATCAGGGAGAAATTATAAGACGATATAAGTATGTTGTAATCACGCTACAGCCTTCAATAATGGCGCTATCGTCCTGAAATTTGGTATAAATTCGTCTTTTGTTTGCAGGCAGGTTAAGTTTGAAGATGGGCAACCCATATAAACCGACCTCCCGATTTGGTGTCTTGGGCTTATAGAAACCGTAGTTTTTATCCAATTTGCCTGAAATTGGAAATCTAAAAGTATTTTAGGACCATCAAAAAGTGTACCGAAAATGGTGCCTATCGGTCCATGTTTTGGTATAGCCCCCATTTTCCCGATTTTGCTTGTTGGGCGTCTATAAAGTGTATTTTCTATCCGATTTGCCTGAAATTGGGAATCTAGAGATATTCTAGGTCTATAAAGAGGTGTGCCGAAATGGGTATGCATCGGTCCATGTTTTGAAATAGCCCCCATATAGACCGATCTCCCGATTTTACTTCTTGGGCTTCTAGAATCCGTAGTTTTTATCCAATTTGCCTGAAATTGGAAACATAGAGGTATTCTAGGACCGTAAAGAGGTGTGCCGAAAATGGGGTGTATTGGTCCATATTTTGATATAGCCCCCATATAGACCGATCTCCCGATTTTACTTCTTAGGCTTCTAGAATCGGTACCCAATTTGTCTGAAATTGGAAATCTAGAGGTATTCTAGGAATGAACACTGTGTGTATCTTTCCATGTTTGGTATAGCCCCCATTACACCGAACTCCCGATTTAACTCCAACACGCACAGAAAAACCATGTTTGGACATGGTTGCCGCATCCATTTAATGCTTATCTAGAGCATGTAATTGCAGCGAAAACCATGTATTTTGTCTTTCCAAAAATAGTTTTCGAGCGAAGAAAAATGTATGGTGGCAATAAGCATTTGAATGGTTCTTATATACCGCATCATCATTTAGATGATGGAATTTGAGACCATTAAATGGTCGGGAAAATCATGTACCTGACCATTCAATTTTTTTACTTTTTTACAGGGAAAAAAGTATTTTTATATGTTGGGTATAGACATGTCTAGAACCATTACATGGCCATAAAGACCATTTACATTTTTTTCGTGACCATTTAATTTTTTAACTTTTTTGCGGCGAAAAGAATTTTATAACAACATTGAGCAGGTACACACCATTTTTATTTTGCGCGTCAGTCGTGTGTTGATTGTTTCTTGGAATGGACGGAGAATACGGATTTACTGTGTTGTCATAGGACGGATGTCCACCATTTTCACAGCCGTTGGCCTGAAGTTGCATCGAATTTAGTGTATTGGATGTGATTTAAAATAAATTGTAATATTTTGTCAAATAAATATATTTTTTTAAATATTTTTTTTTTATGATTTCTAATGCATTCTAACGCTTGTCAGAAACATTTGTATTCAAATATTTTCAAAAATTCGCAATTTTATTCTAAAAAATTCAATAATTTGTACCATTTTATTTATTTTTAGTCTGTTTTAACCCATTTGAAACAAAAAAGTTAAAAGTCATTAAAAATATAAAAAAACGAGTTATAAAAAATTTAATTAAAAGAACTTCCTGTGTAGTTAAAAAAAAAGACCATCTTTGGGAGGACATTTTTGGAGATGCTTTTAAAGTTGTGCCTTTGGAAAAACTTCCAATTTTTTTGCTGGGATTGCACTACGGGGTGTTCCTTGAAGATGATTCCAAAGTTATTGTGTAGGAAAACCAGCTAATTGGACAAACATTATTCCAAAAACTTTATTCTTATCACACGAAGTACACTTCCTATTTTTGACGATCTTATAAAGACTGAAAAGTATCCATTTAGTAAAATTTAAAATTTTATCTCTTTGATGGTGTTTTACCACTGTTTTCTACATAAATCCCACTGTCCCAATTTATGTTGTAGCAGGTAGCATGATTTCATCGTAAACTTATTCAAACCATTAGCATATGTAAAAAACCAAACGACGATTTATTGAACTCGAAATGTGCTTCATGCAACCTTAACATGGTTGAGTTAGTGCATTTCAACTTTGACAACGGCCAAGTAAAGAAGACGGGCTTAAGAAAAATTCGAACTTGGCAAAAATCTCTAAAAAAAAGTCGACAATCAAACAATGCAGGAAAAACTTGGTTTATTGGTAAGTTCAATGATCTTGATTTTAGCACAATATAAAAAATGCAAATTGATTATGATTGATTATTAAAATTTCAGTTAATTTTATTTACAATTGGAATACAATGTCGTGATTACAACTATGATAAACCCTTGGTAATATTCAATCGAGAAGATGGTGGCCCTACCCAATATGTGACAACATCGACCCGTATGATTATACCAGGTTCGTATGGACGGAGTTATGAGGTGTACATGTCACCATCTACTGATATTTTCGAAATGCATGTAGGCTCAAATCAACAAAGCCCCCAAATACAAACGCGTCATCATCAAGGATATGCAGGAGTACAACAGCAAAATCAAGGATATTCGCAGCAATATGGACAAAATTTAGCACAAGGTCAAAGTGCTGGTCAATTTGCAAATCATCAAGCAGTTCAGCCACAACAAAATTCGATACCTGTGGGTTATAATTATCAAAATCCTGCCCCTTCGTTTAATGATCACCAGAGACAATATCAACAACAAGGCTCTGTTTACAATCAAGCCCAACAACAATTTACCACAAATCAGCAGCAACAAAATATAGGAGATTCACAATCTTATCATCATAGTCATCAACAAACTGCCTATAATCAAGGTCAAGGCCACACTCAAGGCGTTTTACATAACCAAGCTATGCAATATCAACCCCAAGGATCATCTAATTCCGGAGCATCAGTGGCGTATAATCAACAACAATTTAATGCTGGTGGCGCCCAATTTAATGGCAACTCACAACAGCAAAATCATTCCAACCATATTGCCAATGAACAAAAACATCAGCAAGTATTGCAAAATGCCCGATCTCATTTAGAAGCCGATGCTCAGTATGCCTATAATCCGCCACAAACACGTAAAGGTCTACGTGATCGCCGTTTGTTACCCTATAGTGAAGTTGAAATCGATCAATATCCTTATAATAAATAATCGATAAGTCGATTATTTTAGTGATACGAAATTTAATGTATTTATGAATTTAGTATTAAAATCAAAATAAATTATATTCCGGTGTAAAACAAATATGTACAGTGGAACCTGAAATTTTTGTAAAAATTTTATTTCTATAGAAAATGATGTCAAAATTTTATTTCTGTACAAAAATTTGGTCAAAATTTCATTTATATAGAAAATATTGTCAACTTTAAATTTCTATAAAACATTTTTCCAAATTTTTTATTTTTATGGAAATTTTCTTTTCCATAATTTTTATTTCTATAAAAAATTTTGTCAAAACTTTTTTATGGAAATTTTCTTTTCCATAGAAAATTTTGTAAAAATTTTATTTCTATAGAAAATTTTGTAAAAATTTTACTTCTATAGAAAATTTTGTCAAAATTTTATTTCTATAGAAAATTTCTTTATTCCCTTAGAAAATTTTGTCAAAATTTTATTTCTATAGAAAATTTTGTAAAAATTTTAATTTTATAGAAAATTCTCTCAAAATTTTATTCTTTAGAAAACCTTAACAAAATTATATTTCTATAAAAAAATTAACAAAATTTTATTTCTATAGAAAAATTTGTCAAAATTTTATTTCTATTGAAAATGTTGTCAACCTCAAATTTCTCTAAAACATTTTGCCAATTTTTTTTATTTTTATGGAAATTTTCTTTTCCATAGAAAATTTTGTAAAAATTGTATTTCTATAGAAAATTTTGTCAAAATTTTATTTCTATAGAAAATTTTGTAAAAATTTTATTTCTATGGAAAATTTCGTCAAAATTTTATTTCTTTTTTTCTATAAGAAAGTTTGTCAATTTTTTATTCCCTTAGAAAATTTTGTCAACATTTTATTTCTATAGAAAAGTTTGTAAAAATTTTAATTTTATACAAAATTCTCTCAAAATTTTTTTCCTATAGAAAACTTTAACAAAATTATATTTCTATAAAAAATTAACAAAATTTTATTTCTATAGAAAATTTTGTCAAAATTTTATTTCTATTGAAAATTTTGTCAAAATTTTATTTCTATAGAAAATTTGTACAAAATTTAATTTCTATAGAAAATTTTGTCAAAATTTTATTTCTATAGAAAATGTTGTCAAAGTTTTATTTCTATAGAAAATTTTGACAAAATTTTCTATAGAAATAAAATTTTGATAAAAAAGTAAAAATAAAATTTTTATTTCTATAGAATATTTTGTCAAAATTTCATTTATATAGAAAATGTTGTCAACCTTAAATTTCTCTAAAACATTTTGCCAATTTTTTTTTATTTTTATGGAAATTTTCTTTTCCATAGAAAATTTTGTAAAAATTGTATTTCTATAGAAAATTTTGTCAAAATTTTATTTCTATAGACAATTTTGTAAAAATTTTATTTCTATAGAAAATTTCGTCAAAATTTTATTTCTTTTTTTCTATAAGAAAGTTTGTCAATTTTTTATTCCCTTAGAAAATTTTGTCAACATTTTATTTCTATAGAAAATTTTGTAAAAATTTTAATTTTATACAAAATTCTCTCAAAATTTTTTTCATATAGAAAACTTTAACAAAATTATATTTCTATAAAAAATTAACAAAATTCTATTTCTATAGAAAATGTTGTCAACGTTTGATTTCTATAGAAAATTTGTCCAAAATTTTATTTCTATAGAAAATTTTGTCAACATTTTATATTTATAGAAAATTTTATCAAAATTTTATATTTGTAGAAAATTTTGTCAAAATTTTATATTTACAGAAAATTTTGTGAAAATTTTATATTTATAGAAAATTTTGTGAAAATGTTATATTTATAGAAAATTTTGTCAAAATTTTATATTAATAGAAAATTTTGTGAAAATTTTATATTTATAGAAAATTTTGTTAAAATTTTACATTTATAAAAAATTTTGTCAAAATTTTATATTTATAAAAAATTTTGTCAAAATTTTATTTCTATATAAAATTTTCAAAGTTTTATTTCTATAGAAAATTTTCAAAATTTTATTTCAATAGAGGTTAGGTTAGGTTAGGCGGCAGCCCGATGTATCAGACTCACTTTGACTATTCAGTCCATTGTGATACCACATTGGTGAACTTCTCTCTTATCACTGAGTGCTGCTCGATTGCATGTTAAGCTGAATTACAAGGGACCTCCGTTTTATAGCCGAGTCCGAACGGCGTTCCACATTGCAGTGAAACCACTTAGAGAAGCTTTGAAACCCTCAGAAATGTCACCAGCATTACTGAGGTGGGATAATCCACCACTGAACAACTTTTTGGTGTTCGGTCGAAGCAGGACCTTGTGTATGCAAGGCAGGTATGCTAACCATTGCACCACGGTGGCTCCCATTTCAATAGATTTTTTTTCAAAATTTTATTTCTACAGAAAATTTTTTCAAATTTTTTTTTCCATATACAATTTTATTAAAATTTTATTTCTATAGGAAATTTTGTAAAATTTTTATTTCTGTTGTCAAAATTTTATTTCCATAGAAACTTTGCCAAAATTTTATTTTCATAGAAAATGTTGTCAAAATTGTATTTCTATATAAGATTGAAGTAACTCTTAGTTGAAGAGCAATATTTTGCAAATATTTTGTCAAGATTTTATTTCTATCGAAATTTTTGTCAACATTTTATTGCTATACAAAACTTTGTAAAAATTTTATTTCTGTAGAAAATTTCGTGATAATTTTATTTTTATATAAAATTTTCAAAAAATTTTATTTCTTTAGAAAATTTTGTCAAGATTTTATTTCTATCGAAAATTTTGTCAAGATTTTATTTCTATCGAAAATTTTGCCAACATTTTATTTCTATAGAAAATGTTGTGAATGTTTTATTTTTATAGAAAATTTTGCCAATTTTTTTTTGTTTAGAAAATTTTGTCAACATTTTATTTGAAAAAAAAAAAACAAAAATTTTTTCAAATATTTAATTCTATAGAAAATTTGGTCAACATTTTATTTCTACGGAAAATTTTATTTCTGTAGAAATTTTGATCAAATTTTTATTTCTAAAGAAAATTTAGTCAAAATATTATTTCTACAGAAAATGTTGTCAAAATTTTATTTCTATACAAAAATTTTTGTCAAAATTTTATTTTCATAGAAAACTTCGTCAAAATTTGATGTGTATAGAAAATTTTGTCAAAACTTTATGTTTTAATTGCTATAGAAAATAAAGCCAAAATTTAATTTCTGTTGAAAATTTTATTTTTATAGAAAATTTTTTTAAAATTTTATTCTTTTTAACTTTAACAAAATTTTATTTCTATAAAAAAAAAAATCTATTTCTATAGACAATTTTTTTAAAACTTTATTTCTATAGAAAATTTTTGTCAAAACGTTACTTCTATGGAAAATGTTGTCAAAATTTCGTTTCTATAAAAAATTTTGTCAAAATTTTATTTGTTTCGTCTCGTCATTTTCTTTTCCATAGAAAATTTTATTTCTATAGAAAAATTTGTCAAAATTTTATTTCTATAGAACTTTATTTCTTTTTACTTTTTCTATAAGAAAGTTTGTCAAAATTTTATTTCTATAGAAAATGTTGTCAACATTTTATTTTTATAGAATATTTTGTCAAAAAATTATTTCTAATAAAATGTTTTATTTCTATTAAAAATGTTGTCAACATTTATTATTATAGAAAATTTTGTCGACATTTTTTTATTGAAAATTTTTACATTTTTTTATTGAAATTATTTCTACAGAAAAAATATTAACAAAATTGTGTGTCTATAGAAAAAAAATGTTAACAACATTTTATATCTCTAGAAAATTCTGTCAACATTTTATTTCTGCATAATAGAAAATTTTGTCAAAATTTTATTTCTATAGAAAATTTGGTCACGATTTTATTTCTATATAAAATTTTCGCAAAATAGAAAATGTTATTAAAATTTAATTTTTTCTAGAAAATTATGTCAAATTTTTATTTCTATAGACAATTTTGTCCCAATTTTATTTTTATAGACAGTTACGTCAAACATATATTTCTACAGGTAATTTTATGAAAATTTAATGTATATACAAAATGTTCTCAAACTATTATTTCTATGGAAAATTTTTTCAAAATGTTTAATCCAATAGGAAATTTGGTCAAAATTTTATTTCTATAGAAAATGTGGTCAACATTTTATTTCTATAGAAAATTTTGACAAAATTTTATTTCTATAGAAAATTTTGTCAAATTTTTATTTCTATAAAAAAGGTTTTCAAAACTTTTGTGAAAATTTTATTTGCATAGACAATTTTTTTTCTTAATTTAATTTCTTGTTAAAACTTAATTTCTATAGAAAATTGGTTAAATTTTATTTCTATAGAAAATTTTGTCAAATTATTATTTCTATAAAAAATGTTGTCAAAACTTTTGTGAAAATTTTATTTCCATAGACAGTTTTTCTTCATAATTTAATTTCTTGTTAAAACTTCATTTCTATATAAAATTTGGTCAAAATTTTATTTCTATAGAAATTTTGGTCAAAATTTTATTTCTATAGAAAATTTTGACAAAATTTTATTTCTATAGAAAATTTTGTCAAATTATTATTTCTATAAAAAATGTTGTCAAAACTTTTGTGAAAATTTTATTTCCATAGACAGTTTTTCTTCTTAATTTAATTTCTTGTTAAAACTTCATTTCTATATAAAATTTGGTCAAAATTTTATTTCTATATAAAATTTGGTCAAAATTTTATTTCTATAGAAAATATTATTAAATTTTGTATTTCTATAGAAAAAATTGGCAAAATATTATTTGTATAGATCATTTCTACCAACCTACCTAATAGTAAAAAACCTATCATTTTTGGTACAATTCTGTGGCAACTGTGATTGTGGCCTTTCTTGCCGAAGCGCCTCCTTGATATTTTTGGATAAATAAAGTAGATGATGCTGATGATGAATATGGCAATTCCGAATCGGCCGTCCATCCAAGCATTTTGCAGTATAAAGGGTTTTGGTCAAATAAATTTTACAAATATAATTTTACCCTGTTAGTTAAGCTACTCCAGTAGTTCAGTCAATGCATGGTGTTAAACTGAAATCAAAACAAAAATAATAAACACCATTTTGAATAATACTAGCAAATTAATTGTTCGATCGATTCAATTCAATTCAATTTTTTTTTTAAATTTCAATTTTTTTCATTTGTATCGCCGTTTCCAAAAAAAACCGGAAAATTTTAATTTATTGCAATTTTTTATTACAAGTCAAAATCCACATTTTTCAAAATTTTAAAAATTAAAATTGTAAACTTCACGTTTGCAAATTTCCAAAATAATATCGAAAAGTAGTCGATTGTGTTTACAAATCCTAAATCGGTTTTATTTCACTTTGAATATTCAATATTGGTAAACCTAAAATTAATTACCTTCGTGTATATTTTTAGCCACATTTTTTGGTAAAATTTAAATAAATATCTAATTTATCTTTACTTTTTGCTACTAACTGAAAAGGTGGGTAAGTGAGACAGTATTTCAAATTTATGTTGACATTTTAATGGGAATGGTTCAAGAACTGGTTTTTGCTGATACATTTACATCTAATTAAAATTTATTTTTAATTTCATTGTGTAACAATTTAAAAAAAATATATATTAACACCAAAATTAATTTGATTTCTAGCCTACGAATAAAATAAATGAATTAGCCACGAAAATCATTCATTATACCCTGAGCCACTCTGTAGAATCAGGTATCATAAATAAATTGATGCAGATGTTTGCACCACATGGTGTTGGTGGCGATCATACTCAGGGTTGGCCCCTGAGTCGATCTAGCCATGTCCGTCTGTCCACCTGTCTGTGAACACATTTATGTAATCAAAGTCTAAGGCTATGGTCACACTAGACAAATATTTGACCAAAATGAGTGTCAAAAATTTTTCCAGAACAATTTTAAAAATATCTGGATAAGGGCTTCGGAAAATAATCCTACCATGGTGTTATATATCCAATATGAGCTAACAATGTTTGCTGGTTTGGCTGTGGCGACGGATTCTTTTTTGATTTCTGCCAAATATTTGCCCAGTGTGACCATAGCATAAATCGAAGATTTGTCCCAATCAACTTCAAATTTGGCACAAGAATGTTTTTTTCGGGTCAGAATAGAACCCAATTGATTTTGGAAGTAATCGGTTCAAATTTAGATACAGCTCTCGACTTAAATAGCTTAAATATATATATATATATATATATATATATATATATATATATATATATATATATATATATATATATATATATATATATATATATATATATATATATATATATATATATATATATATATATATATATATATATATATATATATATATATATATATATATATATATATATATATATATATATATATATATATATATATATATATATATATATATATATATATATATATATATATATATATATATATATATATATATATATATATATATATATATATATATATATATATATATATATGGGAACATCAACCTTTATAGATCTACAGCAAGCTGAATTATCTTACTTGTTAAAAAGAAATAAAATTTTGAAAAAAAAATTGAAAAAATTTTCCATAGAAATAAAATTTTTCATAGTAATAATATTTTTACAAAATTTTCAATAGAAGTAAAATTTTGAAAAATTATCTATAGAAAAAAGTTGACCACAATTCTCGTTACAAATAAAATTGTGACAAAATTTTCTATAGAAGTAAAATTTTGACAACATTTTGAATAAATTTTCTAAATAATAAATAAATAAAATGTTTAAAAAAATTCTATAGAAATAATATTTGGACAAAATTTTCTATAGAAATAAAACTTTGACAATATTTTCTATAGAAAAAATTTTTTGACAAAATCTTCTAACAAATGTTTGACAAAATTTTCTATAGAAATAAAATTTTCATAAAATGTTCTATAGGAATAAAATAGTGACAAAATTTTCTATAGAATAAAATTGTTACAAAATTTTCTATAAGAAAAACAATTTTTGACAAAATTTCCTATACAAATAATATTTTGACAAATTTTTCGATAAAAATAAAATTTTGATGCAATTTTCTGACTAAAATTTTTTATAGAAATAAATTTTTGATAAAATGTTCTATAGGAATAAAATTGTGACAAAATATTCTATAAGAACAAAATTTTGACAAAATTTTCTATACAAATAAAATTTTGACAAATTTTTCGATAGAAATTATTTTTTTTACAATTTTTTATAGAAACAAGAATTTGACAAAAGTTTCTATAGAAATAATATTTTGACAGAAATGAATTTGTGAGACAATTATCTAAAGAATTAAATTTTGAAAAATTTTCCATAGAAATAAAATTTTGACAAAATTTCCCATAGAAATAAAATTTTGACAACATTTTCAAAAAAAAAAAAAATATAATGCTATAGAAATAAATTTTTAACAAAATTTTCTATAGAAATTATGTTGACTAAATTTTCTATAGAAGTAAAATTTTGACAAAATTTTCGATAGAAATAATATTTTGACAAAATTTTTTATAGAACTAAAATTGTGATAAAATTTTCTATAGCAATAAAATTGTGACAAATTTTTGTACAGAAATAAAATTTTGACAAAATTTTCCATAGAAATAAAATTTTGACAAAATTTTCCAAAGAACTAAAATTTTGACAACATTTCTATAGAAATAAAATTTTTACAAAATTTTCTATAGCAAGAAAATTTTGACCAAATTTTCTATAGAAATAGAATTCTGTAGAAATAAATTTTTAACAAAATTTTCTATAGAAATAAAATTTTGACAAAATTTTCTAAAAAATAAAATTTCGACATTTTCTAATGAAATAAAATTTTTACAAAGTTTTCGATAGAAATAAAATTCTGATAAAATTTCCTATGGAAATAAAATGTTGACAAAATTTTGTATAGAAATAAGATTTTGACAGAAATAAAGTTTTGACAAAATTTTCTATAGAAATTAAATTTTGTCAAAATTTTCTATAGAAATAATATTTTGACAAAACTTTTTATAGAACTAAAATTGTGATAAAATTTTCTATAGCAATAAAATTGTGACAAATTTTTGTACAGAAATAAAATGTTGACAAAATTTTTCATAAAAATAAAATTTTGATAACATTTTCCAAAGTAATAAAATTATCACAACATTTTCTATAGAAATAAAATTTTTACAAAATTTTCTATAGCAAAAAAATTTTGACCAAATTTTTTATAGAAACAAAGTTATAGAACTAAATTTTTAACAAAATTGTCTATAGAAATAAAATTTTGACAAAACTTTATAAAAAAACAAAATTTAGACAACATTTTCGAATGAAATAACATTTTGACTAAATTTTCTATAGAAATAAAATTTTTACAAAATTTTCTATAGCAAGAAAATTTTGACCAAATTTCTATAGAAATAAATTTTTAACAAAATTTTCTATAGAAACAAAATTTTAACAATATTTTCTATAGAAATAATATTTTGACAGACCTAAATTTGTCAGAAATAAAGTTTTAACGAAGTTTTCTATAGAAATAAAATTTTTACAAAATTTTCTATAGAAAGAAAATTTTTACAAAATTTTCTATAGAAATAAAATTTTTACAAAATTTTCTATAGAAATAAACTTTTAACAAATTTTTGTACAAAAATAAAATTTTGACAAAATTTTCCATAGAAATAAAATTTTGACAAAATTTTCTAAAGAATTAAAATTGTCACAATATTTTTTTTTTACAAAATTTTCTAAGGTAATAAAATTTTGAAAAAAATTCAATAGAAATAAAATTTTGAACAAAATTAAGAACAACATTTTGTCAAAATTTTCTGTACAAATAAAATTTTGTCAAAATTTTCTATACAAATAAAATTTTGACAAATTTTTCGATAGAAATAAAAGTTTTATACAATTTTCTATAGAAATAAGATTTTGATAAAAGTTTCTATAGAAATAATATTTTGGCAGAAATGAATTTTTGAGACAATTTTTCAAAGAATTAAATTTTGAAAAATTTTCTATAGAAATAGAATTTTGACAACATTTTCCAAAGAAATAAAATGTTGACAACATTTTCAAAACAAATATAATGCTATAGAAATACATTTTTAACAAAATTTTCTATAGAAATTAAATTTTGACTAAATTTTCTATAGCAATAAAATTTTGACAAAATTTTCTATAGAAATAATATTTTGACAAAACTGTTTATAGAACAAAAATTGTGATAAAATTTTCTATAGCAATAAAATTGTGACACATTTTTGTACAGAAATAAAATTTTGACAACATTTTCCAAAGAACTAAAATTTTGACAACATTTTCTATAGAAATAAAATTTTTACAAAATTTTCTATAGCAGGAAAATTTTGACCAAATTTTCTATAGAAATAAAATTCTGTAGAAAAAAATTTTTAACAAAATTTTCTATAGAAATATGATTTTGACAAAAGTTTATATAGAAATAATAACTTTTTCTAATGAAATAATATTTATACAAATTTTTCGATAGAAATAAAATTCTGATAAAATTTTCTATAGAAATAAAATGTTGACAAAATTTTCTATAGAAATAAAATTTTGACAAAAGTTTCTATAGAAATAATATTTTGACAGAACTGAATTTGACAGAAATAAATTTTTGACAAAATTTTCTATAGAAATTAAATTTTGACAAAATTTTCTATAGATATAAAAATTGTGACAAATTTTTGTTCAGAAAAAAATGTTGACAAAATTTTCCATAGAAATAAAATTATCATAACATTTTCTATAGAAATAAAATTTTTACAAAATTTTCTATGGCAAGAAAATTTTAACAAACTTTTCTATAGAAATAAAATTTTAACAAACTTTTCTATAGAAAAAAAATTTTTGTGAAAATTTTCTATATATTTTGACAAAACTTTATAAAGAAACAAAATTTAGACATCATTTTCTTATGAAATAAAATTTTGACTAAATTTTCTATAGATATAAAATTTGTACAAAATTTTCTATAGCAAGAAAATTTTGACCAATTTTCTATAGAAATAAAATTCTGTAGAAATAAGTTTTTAACAAAATTTTCTAAAGAAATAAAATTTAGACAACATTTTTTAATGAAATAAAATTTTGACTAAATTTTCTCTAGAAATAAAATTTGTACAAAATTTTCTATAGCAAGAAAATGTTGACCAAAATTCTATAGAAATAAAATTCTGATAAAATTTTCTATAGAAATAAAATGTTGACAACATTTTTTATAATAATATTTTGACAGAACTGAATTTGATAGAAATAAAGTTTTGACGAAATTTTCTATAGAAATATATATTTTGACGAAGTATTCTATAGAAATAAAATTTTTACAAAATTTTCTATAGAAATAAAATTTTGACAAAATTTTCTATAGAAATAAAATTTTTATTTCTATAAAAATTTTATTACGTATTTCTAAAGTAATAAAATTTTGAAAAAACATCCATAGAAATAAAATTTTGACCAAATTTTCTATAGAAATAAAATTTTTCCAAATAACTCTTTGTGTTTGGTAGTTTATTGGAATTTTTTTACACATCCAAATTTTTGTTTCAAACCTAAAAACGAATATAAATGTATTTCTGGTCGTTGTGAAATTTTAAGTCGATCTAGCGATGATGATAGAGAACAAGCCTTGTGGTTGAAACTTAGCAGAAGTGGCTGTATGGCTCCCTTATAAACTTATCCCAAGGTTTGACTTGTGGAACCTCCAGCAATAGAAAATTTTATCCATTTCGCTTTGTTACTTTGTATAATTGTAGTACAAATTCTATTTTTCCGACTATCCCTTTTTACCCATTAGAGAAAATCCAAAAATTTTTTTTTGATTTGTTTGTTTGATTTGTAATTGCCATTTGTTTTTATCTAAACTATTCCTTAAATGTATATAACAAAAAATAACAAAATAATAAATAACAAGAAAACCTCAGTAGCACAATAACAACGTTTCATTCTCCATCCAAATTCGCTTTCTCTCTCTCTCTCTCACTTCCTATTGGAGATAGGCATCATAATCGAATTCCTCCCATTCACGACCATTTTTATTGGCTTTTGTATTGCCTTTGGTCAATGATTTTTGATTACGTTTCTCACGGATCACATCGAAATATTCGTCATGGAGACGGGCATGCTTCTCGGCAGTGGTAAGCGGTTGGGGAGCACGAATATGGGCAGCATTACGGCTTTCGACCATTTGTAATTCTTCCATGGGATGACCGGGTATCTCGGCATTATAGAAATTTTGGAAATTTTGATATTGAATCGATTCAGCTGGGACATTATCATCGACCATCAATGTATCATAATTGCCACGTATGGGGAAGGGGTAGGAATGAACGTAAGCAACTAAACCGGCCGCAAAGAGGACATTGAAGAGCTGGAAGATGTAAGGGAAGCAAGTTTTTAGTATAGATTGTAAGAGAAGTGTGTAGATGGGTACTACCAAAAATCATATTATAATATTTTCCCGGCAACTATAAACATATTTATAACAATCATATAATTTTCTCCCATAAAAAAATATATTTTTACTATAATATTTTTTTAGTGGAAATTAATATGGCTGCGATAACAAACATATAACTTTTCTGTGGAAATAAAATTTTTACAAAATAGAAATAAAATTTTGAAAAAATTTTCTGTAGAAATGAAATTTTGATATTTTTTTTTTTTTAATAAAATTTTGACAACATTTTGTATAGAAATACAATTTTGACAAAATTTTCTATAGATATGAAATTTTGAAAGTTTTTTTTTTAAATAAAATTTTGATTTTTTTTTTAAATAACATTTTGACAAAATTTTCTATAGAAATAAAATTATGGCAAACTTTTCTGTAGAAACAAAATTTTTACAGAATTTTGTATAGAAATAACATTTTGACAAAATTTTCTATAGAAATAAAATATTGACAAAATTTTCTGTACAAATAAACTTTTGACCAAGAAGAAAGAAGAAATAATATTTTGACAAAATTTTCAATAAAAATCTTCTAAAGAAATAAAATTTTGACACCATTTTCTATAAAAATAAAATTTTTACAAAATTTTCTATAGAAACAAAATTTTGACAAAATTTTCTATCGAACTAAAGTTTTGACAAAAAAAAAAAAAAAAACATTATTCTCCTCTGTTGGTTAAGCTACACTTGCAGTTTAATCAATGCATGGTTTTAAGCTGAAATCAAAAACCACAATAATGATTGAAGAATAAACCAACAATAACAAAACAAAAAAATTTCTATGGAAATAAAATTTTGACAAAATTTTCTATAGAAATAAAATTTTTACAGAATTTTCTATAGAAATAAAATTTTTACAGAATTTTCTATAGAAATAAAATTATGGAAAAATTTTCTATAGAAATCAATAGAAATAAACTTTTTAAAAAAATTTCTATAGAAATCACATTTTGACAAAATGTTCTGTAGAAATAAAATGTTGACAAAATTTTCTACAGAAATAACATTTTGACAAAATTTTCCATAGAAATAAAATTTTGACAAAATTTTCTATACAAATAAAATGTTGGTAAAATTTTCTGTAGATATAAAATTTTGACAAAATTTTTTATAGATATAATATTTAATATTCTATAGAAATAGAATTTTGACGAAATTTTGTATAGAAATACAATTTTGACAAAATTTTCTACAGAAATAATATTTTGACAAAATTTTCTATAGAAATAATATTTTGACAACATTTTCTATAAGAATGAAATTTTGACAACATTTTCTATAGAAACAAATTTAGACACAATTTTCTAAAGACATAAAATTTTGACAACATTTTCTATTAAACGAAATTTTGACAAAACTTTCTATAGAAATAACATTTTGAAGAAAAAAATCTATAAGAATAAAACTTTTACAAATTTTTCTATAGAAATAAATTTTGACAAAATTTTCTAAGGAAATAAAATTTTGACAACATTTTCTGAAAAAATGAAATTTGACAAAATTTTCTATAGAAATGAAATTTTGATAACATTTTCTATAGAAATAAAATTTTGACAAAATTTTCTATAGAAATAATATTTTGACAACATTTTCTATAGAAATAAAATTTTGACAAAATTTTCTATAGAAAAAAAATTTTGAAAAAAATTTATATAGAAATAAAATTATGACAAAATTTTCTATAGAAATAAACTTTTGACCAAATTTTCTATAGAAATAAACTTTTGTTCAAATTTTCTATAGAAATAAACTTTTGACAAAATTTTCTATAGAAATAAACTTTTGACCAAATAAGCCATAGAAATAAACTTTTAATTAAATTGTCTATAGAAATAATATTTTGACAAAATTTTCTACAGAAATAATAATTTGACAAAATTTTCTATAGAATATTTTGGCAAAAGTTTCAATAAAAATAAAATCTTAACAAAATTTTTTATAAAAAAATTTTTTTGACAAAATTTTCTATACAAATAAATTTGACAAAATTTTTTAAAGAAATACCATTTTGACAACATTTTCTATAGAAATAAAATTTCGACAAAATTTTCCATAAAAATAAAGAATTTTGACAAAATTTTCCATAAAAATAAAGAATTTTGACAAAATTTTTCATAAAAATAAAGAATTTTGACAAAATGTTCCATAAAATTAAAAAAATTTTGACAAATTTTTCCATAAAAAAAGAATTTTCCAAATTTTTCGTTAGAAATAAAATTTTGACAAAATTTTCTGTAGAAATAAAATTTTGACAAAATTTTCTATAGATATAAAATTTTTAGTAATAAAATTTTGACAAAATTTTCTATAGAAATAAAATTTTGATAATTTTTTTAAATCAACTTTTGACAAAATTTTCTATAGAAATAACATTTTGAAAAAAAAATTCTATAAATCTAAAATTTTTACAAAATTTTTGTAACAATTTTGACAAAATTTTCTATAGAAATAAAACGTTGACAGAATTTTCTGTAGAAATAATATGTTGACCAAATTTTCTATGGAAATAAAATGTTGACAAAATTTTCTATAGAAATAAACTTTTAACCAAATTGTCTATAGAAATAATATTTTGACAAAATTTTCTATAGAAATAACATTTTGAAAAAAAAAATTCTATAAAACTAAACTTTTTACAAAATTTTTGTAAAAATTTTGACAAAATTTTCTATAGAAATAAACATTTGTTCAAATTTTCTATAGAAATAAACTTTTGACCAAATAAGCCATAGAAATAAACTTTTAATTAAGTTGTCTATAGAAATAATTTTTTGACAAAATTTTCTACAGAAATAATAATTTGCAAAATTTTCTATAGAAAAAATATTTTGGCAAAAGTTTGTATAAAAATAAAATTTTGACAAAATTTTCTATAAAAAAAAATGTTGACAAAATTTTCTATAGAAATAAATTTGACAAAATTTTTTAAAGAAATAACATTTTGACAACATTTTCTATAGAAGTAAAATTTCGACAAAATTTTCCATAAAAATAAAGAATTTTGACAAAATTTTCCATAAAAATAAAGAATTTTGACAAAATTTTTCATAAAAATAAAGAATTTTAACAAAATTTTCCATAAAAATAAATAATTTTGACAAAATTTTCCAAAAAATAAAGAATTTTGACAAAATTTTTCATAAAAATAAAGAATTTTGACAAAATGTTCCATAAAAAAAAAAAATTTTGACAAATTTTTCCATAAAAATAAAGAATTTTCCAAATTTTTCGTTAGAAATAAAATTTTGACAAAATTTTCTGTAGAAATAAAATTCTGACAAAATTTTCTATAGATATAAAATTTTTAGTAATAAAATTTTGACAAAATTTTCTATAGAAATAAAATTTTGATAATTTTTTTTTAAACAAACTTTTGACAAAATTTTCTATAGAAATAACATTTTGAAAAAAAAAAAATTCTATAAAACTAAAATTTTTACAAAATTTTTGTAAAAATGTTTACACAATTTTTGTAAAAATTTTGACAACATTTTTGTAACAATTTTGACAAAATTTTCTATAGAAATAAAACGTTGACAGAATTTTCTGTAGAAATAATATGTTGACCAAATTTTCTATGGAAATAAAATGTTGACAAAATTTTCTATAGAAATAAACTTTTAACCAAATTGTCTATAGAAATTATATTTTGACAAAATTTTCTATAGAAATAACATTTTGAAAAAAAAAATCTATAAAACTAAAATTTTTACAAAATTTTTGTAAAAATTTTGACAAAATTTTCTATAGAAATAAACTTTTGTTCAAATTTTCTATAGAAATAAACTTTTAACAAAATAAGCCATAGAAATAAACTTTTAATTAAGTTGTCTATAGAAATAATTTTTTGACAAAATTTTCTACAGAAATAATAATTTGCAAAATTTTCTATAGAAATAATATTTTGGCAAAATTTTCTATAAAAATAAAATTTTGACAAAATTTTCTATAAAAAAAATGTTGACAAATTTTCTATAGAAATAAATTTGACAAAATTTTTTAAAGAAATAACATTTTGACAACATTTTCTATAAAAGTAAAATTTTGACAAAATTTTCCATAAAAATAAAGAATTTTGACAAAATTTTTCATAAAAATAAAGAATTTTGACAAAATGTTCCATAAAAATAAAAAAATCTTGACAAAATTTTCCATAAAAATAAAATTTTGAGAAAAATTTTTATTGATATAAAATTTTGATAATTTTTTTATGACAACAGTATAATAATTTCGAACATAACTTTCTAATATTTTCGCAAAAACCATAAATATATTTATGACAGCCTATATTGTTTTCTTGAGAAAAAAATTATTTTAAATTTTTATGGGTATATAATATGGTTGCGATAAACAAAATTAGCACGTTTTTGTAAAATATATAAAATATAATATTTTCGCAAAAGATATAAACATTTTTTTGACAACCATATGATTTTACCCCAATTGAAAAATATATTTTTTTTCTTCCATTACAATTTTAATGGTAAAACAATAAGGTTGTGATATGAATATTTCTACCTTTTTTGTTAAATATATAAAATATTATATTATTACCGGAATCACAAACTTTTTTATAGCAACTAATTTAATCAACGAAGATCTCATTATAATGTTTTCGTAAAAACCATAAACATATTTTTGACAACCATATACTTTTTTCTCGAGATAATTTTACAATAATTTTTGAAGGGAAAATAATATGGCTGTTATAGAAATATTTATATTTTTTTATTTTTTGTAAAATATATAAAATGTAATATTTTCACTGGAACCACAAACATATTTACGGCAACCATATTATTTTCTCCTCCCATCAATATATGTTTACTACAAAAATATGTATTTTTTGTGGGAAAATAATATGATTGTGACACAAATATTTTTATTTTTTTTTTCATTTAGTTTTGTTCTTATATTTTTTTCTTCTCTTCTCTTTTTTTGGGTTTCTACGGTTCACTTTCTTGTATATATTCTAACCTTTATTGATGTAAATCCTTGCATTGTGATTGAGTTGTGTGTCTCGTTGTTAAATAAAAAAGCTGAATGTGTTTCTTGTTAATCCTTAGAATGATGACTGAATACATTTTTGAATTCTCGTTTCATTTTTATATGAAAATTTTCCAAATATTGATTTTTTTCAAAATTTTTCAAACGAGAATATTTCAAGTACATTTTTTCTGCCCTCATTAAAATTTATTACAAGGGATAAACGACCACTGACGTCAGACAACCAGTCTTATGAAATAATAAAAAAAAAAAAACAAAAAATAACAAAATACGAACACCAAATAAGGAGAGCAATATTCCAAATAAAATCTCAAAATGCTTAAATTTCAGTTCAATTTTAAAATTTGTTATTATGATCGTGTGTAAGAAAAATTATTTTGTTTATAAATTTCTTTTAACTCCCAACTGGTTTGCATTTGTCCAGTTCAATGTTCAATATGAAATTCTCAATTTAGGAACTGGTTTTCAAAAAAATAAAAAATAAATTGCAAATTATTTAACGAATTACTTGCCACAATAAAAACAAATAATATAATAAATGGCAAAAAAACCCCTTAACATGGTTATGTGACGCTAAGTCCCCCTTCTTCTTCATCTTCGTCGTCAATGGGAATTCCTTTCTTCCCACACTCTGACGTCATAGATTTTGAGAGATTTATTTATTTCACTTTCCCTATTTGCCATCCACTGCATATAAAAGTCAATGACCCAAACTTGGCTCAGTTTTTATTGGAATATAGCCAAGAACAGGAATACTGTAGACGTTTTTTGTTTGGTATTATTTATCTGTCGGTTTTGACAAAGATGTAATATGACCAAATGAAAGTGCGGGAGTTTGAAAATGTCTTGAGATATTTGAATATGCCAGGAGATTTTTTAAATTTTTGGGAAATTCCGAAATTCATTTTTGCATAATATTAGGGGATTATAACGTCAATGGAAACCTTATGGATAAAATATCTGATATAATAAATTAAAGATTTGGATATTGATTGGAAATACTAATCACACGTTTAATACCAAAAATTACAATCGGAGCGTTTATCTTGTCGTAAATCTCTACGGAAGTTTAAATGACAAAAATAATTGGGGGAAATTCCAGACAAATAATCATCCTGATTAAATATCAGTCAAATTTATATAGAAGAAAATTTTAGCTGTGTAACCTAAGTGGTCAGTGATTAATAGCTCGTATCTATGGCTGGTGAACATCCATCGCTTCTGCGTCAAAAGAACATTTTTGGATACGCTTTTTTGCTGTGACTTAAAGCACGGTTGCCACAATTGGTAGAATTCTACCATAAATGCTAGATTTTTTAATGTTTGGTAAATTGGTAGAATTCTCCATGTTTTGGTATATTTTGCTAAATATTTGGAAGCCGCCGTGGTCCAATGGTTAGCATGCCCGCCTTGCATGCACGAGGTCGTGGGTTCGATTCCTGCTTCGACCGAACACCACAAAAGTTTTTCAGCGGTGGATTATCCCACCTCAGTAATGCTGGTGACATTTCTGAGGGTTGCAAAGCTTCTCTAAGTGGTTTCAGTGCAATTTGGAACGCCGTTCGGACTCGGCTATAAAAAAGAGGCCCCTTGTCATTGAGCTTAACATGGAATCGGGCAGCACTCAGTGATAAGAGAGAAGTTCACCAATGTGGTATCACAATGGACTGAATAGTAGAGGTGTGCACGTGAGTAATATTTTACTGATGTTGACGCACACTCACGACGGAAAAATCTTACTCACGCACACTCACGCACGATATTGTTTAATAGGTCTCACGCTCACGCACACTAACGAAAAGAAAACTTTTACTCACGCACACTCACGCACAAAAATGTCATGACTCACGAAAAATATCGTGACTCACGAATAATTTTATGAGTAATGTACCTGAGGGACGTGTCTGAAATCATGAGCACGATTAAAATCGAGAGCGTTATTAAACTCTTAACATCCTAGGTGTCAATAAAATTGAAAATGAATTTAAATTTAAAGCGTTTTAACTATGTTGGAGAGCGGGATTATTTACGTGAGCGTAATTCGTTACTCACGCATACCCACGAATATATTGTTTTCGTGACTCACGCTCACGCACGACATTTTGGTTTGTTAATCACGCTCACGCACACACACGCCGTTGACGCGAACGTGACTCACGACTCACGCGTGAGTCAGGAAAATTTTGTATCACGTGCACACCTCTACCATATACTAACACCACGTACCAAATTTCAACCGGATCGGATGAATTTTTTTCCTCCAAAAGGCTGCGGAGTTCAAATCTGGGGATCGCTTTAAAGAGTGATACGGTCAAAATTTGGTCAAGGGAAAACGCGTGTAAATCGGTGAAGTCGTTTATTTAAAAAATTAAATTAAATTTCTTTTTCAAGTACAATTAGTATAAAATTCAGGAAAAATATTCAGTTAGGCTTTCGCTTTTCCAAATCCGAATTGCCGGGCCTCACGCTTGACACCTGCCATCAGATTTTGTACAGCCACCTTGTCCACCTTCTTCGCCGCAGAAAGCCAGTTTGCCTTGAACTGCTGCTCGTCCTTAGCAGTTTTTTTGGTCTTCTTTAGGTTCTGCTTGACAATAGCCCAGTATTTCTCAATTGGGCGGAGCTCTGGCGTGTTGGGAGGGTTCTTGTCCTTGGAAACCACCTGCACGTTGTTGGCGGCGTACCACTCCATGGCCTTTTTACCGTAATGGCAAGATGCCAAATCCGGCCAAAACAGTACGGAACAACCGTGTTTCTTCAAGAAATGCAGCAGACGTTTATTCAAACACTCTTTCACGTAAATTTCTTGGTTGACAGTCCCGGAAGCTATGAAAATGCTGCTTTTCAAGCCACAGGTACAGATGGCTTGCCAAACCAGATATTTCTTTGCGAACTTTGACAGTTTTATGTGCTTGAAAATATCTGCTACCTTTCCCCTTTCTTTTGCCGTATAAAACTCCTGTCCCGGAAGCTGCTTGTAGTCGGCTTTGACGTAGGTTTCGTCGTCCATTACCACGCAGTCAAACTTCGTCAACATCGTCGTGTACAGCCTCCGGGATCGCGCTTTGGCCGTCGTATTTTGTTTATCATCGCGATTTGGAGTCACTACCTTTTTGTAAGTCGATAGTCCGGCTCGTTTTTTGGCTCGATGCACGGTTGTAGACGATACACCCAGCTTATTTGCGGCATCTCGGAGAGAGAGGTTAGGGTTTCGCTTGAAACTACCGGCAACTCTCTTTGTCGTCTCAGCGGCTTCCGGTTTTCGATTTCCCCCCGATCCAGACTTCCTGGCTGTCGACAAACGTTCCCCAAACACTTTAGTTACATTTGTAACGGTTGATTTGGCAACTTTTAGCGATTTTGCCAGCTTTGCCTGCGAGTAGCTCGGATTTTCGCGATGCGGGAGCAAAATTTTGATATGCTGCTCTTCTTGCTTGGACGGCATTTTGACAACTGAAGAGTGAATTCCAAAATCAAAATAGGAGCAACATTCTACACACAGGAGTGTTCAGGTTTTTTAAATGCAAAATTGAAAGAAATACGTCAAGTTTATATTGACCAAATTTTGACCGTATCACCCTTTATATGGGGGCTATATATAATTATGGACCGATATGGACCAATTTTTGCATAATTAAAAGAGATCATATACTAACATCACTTACGAAATTTCAACCAGATGGGATGAAATTTGCTCCTACAAGAGACTCTAGGTAAAATCTGGGGATCGGTTTATATGGGAGATATATATAATTATTAACCAATATGGACCAATATTCGCATGGTTTTTAGAGACCATATACTAACACCACGTACGAAATTTCAACCAGATGGGATGATATTTGCTCCTCCAAGAGGCTCCGGAAGTCAAAACTGGGTGCTATATATAACTATGGACCGATGTTGACCAATTCTGGCATGGTTTTTACAGACCTTATACTAACATCACGTACCAGAATTTCACCACGACCCAGAATATGGGTCTTAGAGCAATATTTCGATGTGTTACAAACGGAATGACAAAGTTAATTCTCATCCATCCCATCCTATGGTGGAGGGTATAAAAATATATTTTTTAAGGTTTATTCTTGAAATATCGAATTTGTTTTGTATTCGAATTTGTATATGAATATGAAACAATGTGAGGGTCGCAACAACTTTTTTTTTTGATTAGCCATTCAATTCCCTGGCTGCCTTTTTGTTCCACAATTCAAAAGAAATTAGCGTTAAACAAATTAGGCTACTAAAAAAAACACAGAAATTCTCTGAAAGTCAATGACACATGAGTTGTGGTTAAAATTAGGTCATTGTGCATAAAATATGAAACTGAAATTTATAAAAAAAAAAAAAATTAAAAAAAAACCAAACACCGCTAGAAATTGTCCAGAGAAAACCATAAAACCTTTTATTGATTTCCGTTTTATTTTTTAATATGCCCATAGTCAACGGATTGAACACGATGTCAATGTAACCTAGTAACATAAACAAAAAACATGTAAAAGATTGATTGTTAATAAATCAGAATTTTACATTGACAACAAAAATTAATAGATGCCATGGCAAAAAAATAAAATAATGAAGTAGACATTTTTTCCATATACCGCTGTTGTTTTTTTTTTTTTGCTTGCTTTTACAGCTAATGATAATAGATAGCAACATGTCCGTATATCAATAATACCTCCATTATGATACAAATTTATTATGATTATTATATAATGCATGACGAAAAATTCCCATACGAGCTTATTAATAACAATTGGCGATTAATAATAATAATAATGAAAAAATATAAAATATATAATTGGCGATTAATCTACGACCAATTAAGAACACGTATAGGCGTCAATATTAACAGATTATCAACGAAGGCCTTATCACAGCCATCCGACTGCAATGCAATATAGCCATTTTAATGGAATTTTAACCATACCTCGATGATCCCGCACGTAGTCTCTATATTTAATATAATTGGTGATGCGATGAATCTTACAGTTGCTGCTCCAACACCCAAATCTTCATCAAGCATAATAAGCACGTTCCATCGGCCGCCAAATCAATTGTATTTTATGTGCATTAAAAATGGAGTAAATAAAAATAATAATAATAATTATTATTATTATTATTATTTTAATTATTATTGATAATAATCTCCTCTTTGTTATTTGACGAAGCACGCGACATCAGCAACAGTGTCATTATTGATTGACTTGGCCAATTAATATGTGATTGACAAATAAAGGGATTAACACTTGTTAGAGTAAACAGCAACATGGAGAGAAAGAGAGAGATGTTAATTCAAATGACATTTAAAGGGTCAATCCATGCAATGAAATTTTATATACACTGAAAACAATAACAACAAGAAAGATTTATTCGACCTAAATCATAGCTTCCCAGCAAAAAATTTTGGAAGTTTAGAAGAACTTCGAAAATTTTTGAAAGCACTCACAGAAAAAAATTTCACAAACAATTTTCCAATTAAAATTTTAATTGAGTTTTAAACAAGTATATACGGCCGTAAGTTCGGCCAGACCGAAGCTCATGTACCCTCCACCATGGATTGCGTAGAAAATTCTACTGAAGCCGATGGCAAGGTATCTTAAAACTTCCTAATACCGTAATATATACCACATAGTCCATACGTGGTACATATTAAACTAGAAAAGGCTGATTAAAAACGTACATAAAGTTTAAAGTTTCTATAGAAATAAAATTTTGACAACATTTTCTATAGAAGTAAAATTTGGAAAAAAAAATTCTATAGAAATAAAATTTTGGCAAAATTTTCTATAGAAACAAAATTTTGACAATATTTTCTATACAAATAAAATTTTGACAACATTTTCTATAGAAATAAAATTTTGGCAAAATTTTCTATAGAAATAAAATTTTGACAAAATTTTCTATACAAATAAAATTTTGACAACATTTTCTATAGAAGTAAAATTTTGACAAAATTTTCTATAGAAATAAAATTTGGAAACATTTTTCTATAGAAATAAAATTTTGACAAAATTTTCTATAGAAATAAAATTTTGACAAAATTTTCTATAGAAATAACATTTTGACAATGTTTTCTACAAAAATAAAATTTTGGTAGATTATTTTTGACTCGAGTGGCAACCATGATTATGAACCGATATGGACCAATTTTTGTGTGATTGGGGATCGGCTATATATAACTATAGACCGATATGGACCAATTTTGGCATGGTTATTAGCGGCCTTATACTAACACCACGTTGCAAATTTCAACCGGATCGGATGAATTTTGCTCCTCCAAGAGGCTCCGGAGGACAAATCTGGGGATCGATTTATATGGGGGCTATATATAATTATGGACCGATATGGACCAATTCTTGCATGGTTGTTAGAGACCATATACTAACACCATGTACCAAATTTCAATCGGATCGGATGAATTTTGCTCCTCTAAGAGGCTCGGAGGTCAAATCTGGGGATCGGTTTATATGGGGGCTATATATAATTATGGACCGATGTGGACCAATTTTTGCATGGTTGTGTGAGACCACACACTAACACCATGTACCAACTTTCAGCCGGATCGGATGCAATTTGCTTCTCTTCGAGCAATCGCAAGCCAAATTTGGGGGTCCGTTTATATGGGGGCTATACGTTAAAGTGGACCGATATGGACCAATTTTTGCATGATTGTTAGAGACCATATACTAACACCATGTACCAAATTTCAGCCGGATCGGATGAAATTTGCTTCTCTTAGAGGCTCCGCAAGCCAAATCGGGGGATCGGTTTATATGGGGGCTATATATAATTATGGACCGATATGGACCAATTTTTGCATGGTTGTTAGAGACCATATAGTAACACCATGTACTAAATTTCAGCCGGATCGGATGAAAATTGTTTCTCTTAGAGGCTCTGCAAGCCAAATCGGGGGATCGGTTTATATGGGGGCTATATATAATTATGGACCGATATAGACCAATTTTTGCATGGTTTTAAAGATTATATACTAACATCAAGTACCAAATTTCAAGCGGATCGGATGAATTTTGCTCCTCCAAAAGGCTCCGCAAGCCAAATCTAAGGGTCGGTTTATATGGGGGCTATACGTAAAATTAGTCCGATATGGCCCATTTGCAATACCACCTGACCTACATCAATAACAACTACTTGTGCCAAGTTTCAAGTCGATAGCTTGTTTCGTTCGGAAGTTAGCGTGATTTCAACAGACGGACGGACGGACGGACATGCTTGGATCGACTCAGAATTTCACCACGACCCAGAATATATATATACTTTATGGGGTCTTGGAGCAATATTTCGATGTGTTACAAACGGAATGACAAAGTTAATATACCCCCCATCCTATGGTGGAGGGTATACAAATATTCAATTAACAAGTATATACAGTCGTAAGTTCGGCCGGACCGAATCTTATGTACCCTCCACCATGGATTGCATAGAAACTTCTACTAAAGACTGTCATCACAATCGAATTACTAGGGTTGCGGTAACACTTGTCGGTGGCAAGAAATCTTAAAACTTCTTAACAACGCCTTCTAAATTGTAACCTAGTCCATACGGGGTATATATTAAACAAAACAAGTATATACAAGTTCGGCCGGGCCGAATCTGAAATACCCTCCACCATGAATCTAATGTAATAGTGTCCTTTGAAACTTTCAGGGGGGTTTGATGACAGCTATTTTCCCAAGCAGATCAGTTCGACCATTCGGTCGAACAGTTCGGATACACACAATATTCAGCACATTTAATTGTAGTTCTAGAATTTAGACCCCAAATCGGAGGACCGGTTTATAAAGGGGCTATATCAAAAACTGTACCGATACTCAATATATTCGGCACACCCCTTTATGGTCCCAGAATACCTCTAGATTTCCAATTTCAGGCAAATTGGATAGAACCTACGGATTCTAGAAGCCCAAGAAATAAAATCGGGAGATCGGTCTATATGGGGGCTATATCAAAACATGGACCGATGCACCCCATTTTCGGCACACTTCTTTATGGTTCTAGAATATCTCTAGATTTCCAATTTCAGGCAAATTGGATAAAAAATACGGGTTCTAGAAGCCCAAGAAGTAAATCTGGGAATGGTCTATATGGGGGCTATATCGAAATATGATCCGATAGTCACCATTTTCGGCACATCTCTTTATTTTCCTGGAATACCTCTAGATTTCCAATTTCAGGCAAATTGGGTAAAAACTTTGGATTCTAGAAGTACAAGAAATAAAATCGGGAGATCGTCTATATGGGGGCTATATCAAAACATTGACCGATACTCACCCTTTTCGGCACACGTCCTTAAGGTCCTAGAACACCTCTAGATTTCCGATTTGCGGCAAATTGGGTAAAAATTACGGATTCTAGAAGACCAAGAATAAAATCAGGAGATCGATCTTTATGGTGGCTATATCAAAACATGGACCGATACACATTTTCGGCACACATCTTTACGGTCCTAGAATACTACTGGATTTCCAATTTCAGGCAAATCGGATAGAAAATACACTTTGTAGACGCCCAAGAATCAAAATAGGGAAATCGGTCCATATGGGGGCTATACCAAAACATGGACCGATAGGCACCATTTCGGTACACTTGTTGATGGTTCTAAAATACCTCCAGATTTCCAATTTCAGGCAAATTGGATAAAAGCTACTGTTTTTATAAGCCCAAGATCCCAAATCGGGAGGTCGGTTTATGTGGGGACTATATCAAAACATGGACCGATATAGCCCATCTTCGAACTTGACCTGCCTGCAAACAAAAAACGAATCTGTGCCAAATTTCAGGACGATAGCGCCGTCACCATTCTATGGTGGTGGGTATAAAAAGGTATATTAAATACGTATGTATATAATTCAGTTTGACAAAATTTTATATAGAAACAAAATTTTGACAACATTTTCTATAGAAATAAAATTAAGACAAAATTTTCTATAGAAATAAAATATTGACAATATTTTCTGTAGAAATAAAATGTTGACAAAATTTCTATAGAAATAAAAAATATTTTTTTTTAATTTTCAATAGAAAAAAAAATTTTGATAAAATTTTCAAAAAAAAAATTGACAAAATTTGCTATAGTAATAAAATTTTGAGAAAGTTTTCTATAGAAATAAAATTCTGACAAAATTTTCTATAAAAAAAAATTGATAAAATTTTCTATAGACATAAAGTTTTGACAAAATTTTCTATAGAAATAAAATTTTGACAAAATTTTCTATAGAAATAAAATTTTGACAAAATTTTCTATAGAAATAAAATTTTGACAAAATTTTCTATAGAAATAAAATTTTGACAAAATTTTCTATAGAAATAAAATTTTGACAAAATTTTCTATAGAAATAAAATTTTGAAAAATTGTCTATAGAAATAATATTTTGGTAGATTATTTTTGGCGATATGGACCAATTTTTGTGTGATTGGCGATCGGCTATATATAAATATAGACCGATATAGACCAATTTTTGCATGGTTGTTAGAGACAATATACAAACACCACGTACCAAATTTCAACCGGATCGGATGAAATTTGCTCTTCCTAGAGGCTCCAGAGGTCAAATCTGGGATCGGTTTAATGGGGGCTATATATAATTATGGACCGATATGGAACATTTTTGCATGGTTGTTAGAGACCATATACAAACATTACGTAACAAATTTCAACAGGATCGGATGAAATTTGGTCTTCCAAGAGGCTCCGGAGTTCAAATTTGGGGATCGGTTTTCATGGGGGCTATATATAACTATGGAACGACATGGACCAATTTTTGCATGGTATTTATAGACCATATACACACACCAGGTACAAAATTTTAACCGGATCGGATGAATTTTGCTTCTCCATGGGGCTCCGGATATCAAATCTGGGGATCGGTTTTTATGGGGGCTATATATAACTATGGACCGATATGGACCAATTTTTGCATGGTTGTTAGAGACTATATACAAACACCACGTACCAAATTTCAACTGGATCGGATAAATTTTGCTTCTCCAAGAGGCTCCGGAGGTCAAATCTGGGGATCGGTTTATATGGGGGCTATATATAATTATGGACCGATATGGACCAATTTTTGAATGGTTGTTAGAGACCATAGAGTTACACCACGTACCAAATTTCAACTGGATAGGATGAAATTTGCTCCTCCAAGAGGTCCCGGAGGTCAAATCTGGGATCGGTTTATATGGGGGCTATACATAATCATGGACTGATATGGACCAATTTTTGCATGGTTGTTAGAGATCATATACAAACACCACGTAGCAAATTTTAAGCGGATCGGATGAAATTTGCTCTTCCAATAGGCTCCGGAGTTCAAATGTGGGGATCGGTTTACATGGGGGCTATATATTAATATGGACCGAAGAAATCGGTTCAGATTTAAATATAGCTCCCATATATATCTTTCGCCCGATATGCACTTATATGGGCCCAGAAGCCATAGTTTTACCACAATTTTGTTGAAATTTTGCACTAGGAGTACAATTAGTAGTGAAGTTAAGTGTGCCAAATTTTATTGAAATCGGTTCAGATTTAGATATAGTTCCCATTTATATCTTTTACCCATTTTCACTCATATGACCACAGAGGCCAATTTTTTCTCCGATTTAGTTGAAATTTTGCACATGGAGTAGAATTAGCTTTATAGCAATGCGTGCCAAATTTGGTTGAAATCGTTTCAGATTTAGATATAGCTTCCAAATATATGTGTTTCTAATTTCGACAAAAATAGTCAAAATACCAAAATTTTCCTTGTAAATCGCCACATCGAAAACTTGTAAAAATGATTCCAATTTTCCTAACTTCAAATACATATCTATAGTTCGATAAATTGCTTGATATTTAAATGTTTCCCATATTTTTTTTACAAACATTGTGTTCCACCCCAGGGCATTAACCGACTTAAATTTTAAGTCAATGGTCTTAAATATATTGTCCACTAGGAAGCCTTAAATATATTGTCGGTTCAGATTTAAATGTATGTATGGGGCACAAAAACCTTTATATATAGCACCCAACACATTTGACGTGCTATATATAAAGTGTTGCAGGATATATTATAGTCGGCCCGGGCCGATTTTCTAAATTTTATAAATTTAAGAATATTTCCTTGATTTTTTTTCTAGGATTTTTTTGCAATTATATTCTGCATTTAAATGGGTCTTTCAACTATGATATGATTTTTATACCCTCCACCATAGGATGGGGGTATATTAACTTTGTCATTCCGTTTGTAACACATCGAAATATTGCTCGGTCCACTTTTACGTATAGCCCCCATATAAACGGACCCCCAAATTTGGCTTGCGAGGCCTCTAAGAGAAGCAAATTTCATCCGATTCGGCTGAAATTTGGTACATGGTGTTAGTATATGGTCTCTAACAATCATGCAAAAATTGGTTCACATCGGTCCATAATTATATATAGCCCCCATATAAACCGATCCCCCGATTTGGCTTGCGGAGCCTCTAAAAGAAGCAAATTTCATCCGATCCGGCTGAAATTTGGTACATGGTGTTAGTATATGGTCTCTAACAACCATGGAAAAATTGGTCCACATCGGTCCATAATTATATATAGCTCCCACATAAACCGATCCCCCGATTTGGCTTGCGGAGCCTCTAAGAGAAGCAAATTTCATCCGATCCGGCTGAAATTTGGTACATGGTGTTAGTATATGGTCTCTAACAACCATGGAAAAATTGGTCCACATCGGTCCATAATTATATATAGCTCCCATATAAACCGATCCCCCGATTTGGCTTGCGGAGCCTCTAAGAGAAGCAAATTTCATCCCATCCGGCTGAAATTTGGTACATGGTGTTAGTATATGGTCTTTAATAACCATGCAAAAATTGGTCCATATCGGTCCATAATTATATATAGCCCCCATATAAACCGATCCCCAGATTTGACCTCCGGAGCCTCTTGGAAGACCAAAATTTATCTGATTCAGTGGAAATTTGGTACGTGATGTTAATATATGGCCTCAAACACCCGTGCAAAAATTGGTCGATGTCGGTCCATAATTATATGTAGGCCCCATATAAACCGATCCCCAGATTTGACCTCCGGTGCCTTTTGGAGAAGCAAAATTCATCCGATCTGGTTGAAATTTGGTACGTGGTGGTAGTATATGATATTTAACAACCACGTGAGATGAAATTTGTGGATGACAGTCTTTCGTAGAAGTTTCTACGCATTCCATGGTGGAGGGTACATAAGATTCGGCCTGGCCGAACTTACGGCCGTATATACTTGTTTCTATATTTCAAAGTCAAATGCACAGGTAATTATTATTATTTTTTTTTTCTTATTCCTACATCATTCTAATTCATTCATCCGTCCATCCATTCAATTTCATTTCGTATTCAACATGTTGTAATTAATGTTTAAATTATTTATTAGACTCCTATCAAATTGGGCAAACCAAAAATTACCACTATATGTACATAGATGAGGGTGGGCAAATACACAATTAGACATACATACACATATGTGGTGGTCAAAACACTTTCAGAGTGAGGAAGAGTAATAGTAAAGTGATAGTGAGCAAGAGATACAGAGAGAGAGAACAAGTGAGAAAACAAAAGTTCATCTCGGATTCTGAGGCATTTTTGGTTAAGTTGATTTTTTTTTTTAATTTTTATGAATGTATGTCAAAATGGTTGTTGCATTTGTTGAACTAGACAAAAAAATGGCAACAATAAAACCGAACAAAAAACAAATCATTTACAAAAAGACTTACTCTTGCACACACACATATATATACATATACACCCCTTTAAACTCATCCACCGACATTCATACTCAAATAGTTGACGTGTTTTTCATGGAGAAATGTTTTTTGATGGGCAAATGAGAATTTTTCTTTTATTCACAGAAGGGTGGGGGGATGCAAGAGTTACTTCGTATGCAAACAATCTCAGGCCATACCATTGGAAGCTTTTGGGCATTTTTGGAATATCTGTAATGGTCATATCCTTTTCGTATATATTTCGTTTTGTATTTCTGTTGTTTTTTTTTCTATGGGACTATGAAATTCTACTAGTTTGAATGTTGAATGTTAGGCGATGTCATGGAAGTGTGTTAGAGTTTTGAATAATTAGAATTTTTTTTTTCAGTTTCCTTTTGTGTGATGCTGTATATGGAAATGTACAAAAATTTTGCTGAAATACCTCAAATGGAAACACCCTTTATTCTCTCTTAGAAATTAACACACACATACATATTCCCAGTGACAACTAACAAAAGCCTACATCATATGGCATTTTGAACTCAGTTAAAATTGTTTTTAAAATATTTTTAAAGTCCGGTTTTTTGGGTAATGTCGTAAGGTATGCTTTTGTACATTTGTGTTTTTTTTTAACAAAATAAGTTTCGCGTTTTCAATTCCTTTGCTTCCATAAAATAAATATGGAATTTACGCGGATGGATCAAAGACATATTTTTGCCATAAACTTTATTGAATTTGCTACATTTTTTTTTGATTTTTTTCATTACAGGTGTTGAGAACACGGTTGCCACAGTTGATAGAATTCTTACAAAAATGGTAGATATTTTACGGTTTGGTAGATTGGTAGAATTCTCGATGTTGTGGTAGATTTTGCAAAATATTCTATATAAATAAAATTTTGAGAAAATTTTCGATAGAAATAAAATTTTGAGAAAACTTTCTATAGAAAAACAAATTTGATAAAATTTTGTAAAAAATAAAATTTTGACAAAATTTTCTATGCAAATAAAATATTGACAACATTTTCTATAGAAATAAAATTTTGACAAAAATTTCTATAGAAATAGAATTTTGAAAAAATTTTCTATAAAACCAAAACTTGGAGAAAATTTTCTATAGAAATAAATTTTTTAAATAAATTCTATAGAAATAAAATTTTGACAAAAATTTCTATAGAAATAGAATTTTGACAAAATTTTCTATAGAAATAAATTGTTGACAACATTATCTGTAGAAATAAAATGTTGACAACATTTTCTGTAGAAATAAAATGTTGACAAAATTTCATATAGATGTCAAATTTTGAGAAAATTTTCTATAAAAGTAAAATTTTGAGAAAATTTTCTATAAAAGTAAAATTTTGAGAAAATTTTCTATAAAAGTAAAATTTTGAGAAAATTTTCTATAAAAAAAATATGTTGACAAAATTTTCTACGGAAATAATATTTTGAAAAAATTTTCCATAAAAATAAAATGTTGACCAAATTTTCTGTAGAAATAAAATGTTGACAAAATTTTCTATAGAAATAGCATTTTGTCAAAATTTCTACAGGAATAGAATTTTTGTCAAAATTTCTATAGAAATAGAATTTTGAGAAAATTTTCTATAGAAACAAAATTTGGAGAAGATTTTCTATAGGAATAAAATCTTCACAAAAATTTTTATAAAATAAAATGTTGATAACATTTTCTGTAGAAATAAAATGTTGACAACATTTTCTGTAGAAATAAAATGTTGAAAAAATTTTCTATAGAAATAAAATTTTGTCAAAATTTCTATAGAAATAGAATTTTGTCAGGAATAAAATTTTGACAAAATTTTCTATTGAAATAAAATTTTGAAAAACTTTTGTATGGAAATAACATTTTGACAAAATTTTCTATAGAAATTAAATTTTGAAAAAAATTTCTGCAGAAATAAAATTTTGAGAACATTTTCTATAGAAATAAAATTTTGAGAAAACCTAAAAGGTATAGGTATAGAAATAGAATTTTATGATGAAATGATTATCAAGCTCGAGGTCTGATTAATAATTTCATTATATATTGATAAAGGCCGAATAAAAAGTAAATTAATAAATTGAAATTAAATTTTGAAAAAAATTTCTGCAGAAATAAAATTTTGAGAACATTTTCTATAGAAATAAAATTTTGAGAAAACCTAAAAGGTATAGGTATAGAAATAGAATTTTATGATGAAATGATTATCAAGCTCGAGGTCTGATTAATAATTTCATTATATATTGATAAAGGCCGAATAAAAAGTAAATTAATAAATTGAAATACTCTTTTGACAAAATTTTCTATAGAAATAGAATTTTGTCAAAGTTTCTTCTGGAATAAAAATTCTACAAAATTTTATATGGAAATTAAATTTTGACAAAATTTTCTATAAAATAAAATGTTGATAACATTTTTTATAGAAATAAAATGTTGACAACATTTTCTATGGAAATAAAATTTTGACAAAATTTTCTATGGAAATAATATTTTGAAAAACTTTTCGGAAGAAATAAAATTTTGAGAAATACAATTTTGACAAAACTTTCTGTAGAAATAGAATTTTGTCAAAATTTCTATAGGAATAAAATTTAGACAAAATTTTCTACAGAAATACATTTTTGAAAAAACAAATCTTAAGAAATAAAATTTTGAGAAAATTTTCTATAGAAATAACATTTTTAGAAAATTTTCTATAGAAATAAAATTTTGAACAAGTTTTCTGTGGAAATAAAATTTTGCGAATGCTTTTTATATAGAAATACAATTTTGACCAAATTTTCTGTAGAAATAAAATGTTAACAAAATTTGCTATAGAAATAGAATTTTGTCAAAATTTCTATAGGAATAGAATTTTGTCAAAATCCCTATGGGAATAGAGTTTTGAAAAAATTTTCTATAGAAATGAAATTTTGAGAAAATTTTCTATAGAAATAAAATGTTGACAAAATTTTCAAAAGAAATATAATATTGAGAATGTTTTCTATAGAAATAACATTTTTAGAAAATTTTCTGTAGAAATAAAATTTTGAGAAAGCTTTTTATATAGATATACAACTTTGACAACATTTTATATAGAAATAAAATATTGACCAAATTTTCTGTAGAAATAAAATGTTGACAAAATTTTCTACAGAAATAGAATTTTGTCAAAATTTCTATAGGAATATTATATTCCTTGTCAAAATTCCTATAGGAATAGAGCTTTGAAAAAATTTTCTATAGAAATAAAGTTTTTAGAAAATTTTCTATAAAAATAAAATTTTGAAAATTTTTTCTGTAGAAATAAAATGTCAAAATGTCTGTAGGAATAAAATTTTGTCAAAATTTTCCATAGAAATACAATTATGAACAAATTTTCTATAGAAATAAAATTTTGTCAAAATTTTCTATAGAAATAAATTTTTGTCAAAATTTTTTATAGAAATAAAATTTTGAACAAATTTTCTGTAGAAATAAAATTTTGTCAAAATATTCTATACAAATAAATTGTTGATAAAATTTTCTACAGAAAACTTTTTATATAGAAATACAACTTATATAGAAATACTACTTTTTACAAAGAAATACAATTTTGAGAAAATTTTCTATAGAAATACAACTTTGACAAAATTTTCTATAGAAATAGAATTTTGTTAAATTTTCAATAGAAATAAAAGTTTGACAAAATTTTCTATAGAAATAAAATTTTGACAAAATTTTCTATAGACATAAAATGTTGAGAACATTTTCTATAGAAATAAAAATATTTGTTTGGTAGTTTTGTGGCAAAATTTTCCCCAAACTTAGATATTAGATTATTTTGGCTCGAATGGCAACCGTGGTTGATAAGCAGAAATGTTTTGTGAAATTCCCAATAACAAAGAGGAATAAAACTAAAGGAACATTTTTCAAATTTGCATAGATATAAAAGTACGTGAATATGTTTTATTGGATCAATAATGGCATATAAAGTAAATGTTAGGAATATTCTACACACAGAGAAGGAATATGATCACCTCAACCATGTTTCAAGAGCAAAATGTTATTTTTGAATGGTGACCATGTAACATGTTTGCCGCAACCATGTTATTTTCTCGGAGATTATGTGTCTGATTTAGGCAAGCATATTATTTTTGGCGAGAAAATAACATTTTTGCCATAAACATGTTACATGGTCACCATCCAAAAATAACATTTTGCTCTTGAAACATGGTTGAGGTGATCATATTCCTTCTCTGCGTGTAAGAAGTGAAAATTCACTCATACACACACTCACTAGAGAACAATTTAAAAACACGTATGGTCACAAGTGATGTTTTTTCTTTTTTTTTTTTTGAAATTTCGAAGTCACGTGCCTTGTTATGAGATCAGAGGAATTCAAGGATCTCGCATTTTTATGGCACCGCTATTAAGTCATGACCCACGAAAATTTTTACGTGGCTTTAAACTCTCAAAAATATCATGCAACACCATTCAATTATTCCATTAGAAAATGTGGAAAATCATTCGCCCTCTTTTTAAAATATTTTAAATTAAGCTAGCCTACTTCACCTCAAAAATTTACCATTTTCTAACAAACAAAATTTTCAAGTTTCTGAAACCCAATGGAAAAATAGGCTCCGGAAAAAGAGAGTCTTTCCAAGGTAATATAAAGAGTTCCATTTTTTTGTTATTTGTAATCGCGGTACGGCTATTATTCTGAAATTTGGCATATATTATTTTCCTTTGCTAGCAAGTCAATTTCCAAGAAGGGCTTATCACTCCAGATATGGATATAGCTTTCATATAAATCCGATCCCCCGATTTGGGTTCTTCAGAATCAAGTTACCGCAATTTTGTTCCAATTTACCTGGATTTGGAAATTCAGGCGAGTTTTAAATCGGTTTCATGCTTTGGTATAGCCCCCGTATAGATCGGTCTCCCGATATGACTTCTTGAGTTTCTAAACACCACAAGTTTTGTCCTGGATATAAAAAATTGGAGTTATTTTAAATTTCAACTAAATTGACTTGCCCTCCTTTCACTTTCCTCTTGTCAAAGATGAGCTACGCCTACGAAAATTTTACGGATTTTTTAATTAAATTGGTGATTTTTGGGGGACGAAAACGTAGTGATTTGGGGACAAGACCCAGAAAAATACTGGCAACAAAATAGAAGTGCGAAGCATCAACCACATTGTTGGCGATTTCAGTTTACCTCCCGATTAATTTATTTTAATAATACCAACCATTTGAATAATACCACACTAAGGTTGGTTTATGGTATTATACAGTAGGGCCAACCCCCACTTGACTCACTTCTTTTATATTTTCCTTAAATTATTAAAGATTTTCTACAGCAAAGCCCAAGACTTCATTTCCATGGAGGAGTATAAAAGAACTTCCCCCCAATCCAACACAGAGCAGTTTGGTTTTTTATTTATTTTATACAAATTATTTATTAATAATTACGACAAAGTTAATGATATGATTATGACGCAGATGATAATAACTGGATTGGTAATGAATTGAATCGAATGCTTCGATTCTCAGGAATGTGCATTACAATCAAGGTCAAACAAACAGCCACATTTGATGCTTGGATGAGTTCCGAGTCCCAAAGGTAATAAAGGCAATATTTGTTGCCAAACTATCAAGCTGTAAAATGAATCTCGTCTCATCCATATTGCATGAGTGATAATAATAATTTTCCATAATAGCAATGGATTATAGTTTTTTTTTTTTTTGTTTCGTATTTCTTTTTTTTTTTTGCAACTGTTTGTGTATTCATTTGGTCACAGTTATTTGCAAAAATATCCATTTCAATAATTAATAATCACAACTAATGGAACTTCATTAGCTCTATTCAATTTGACATTTAATAAAATCGTGGTATATTTGATGTACTACTGAAGTGTTTAATAAATCCAATTCATTATTTTATTTTTATTATTTTTTAAATAAATAAAATAAGTGGTTGAAAAACAGTACGTGGTGTAAGTACATACCATATAACAAAAACATCGACTCCTAAGTATATATAGCCCTCATATAAACCAACCCCCAACTTTGACTTTTGAAGCCTCAAAAGGGAAACATTTTCATATGATGTGGTTGACATTTAATCATACTATCGTTCATTCCTACTATTTTTAGGAATCGTACGAAAACTTTAATCTGCATTAGTTCATATTGAACTTATGTGTACGGCCATTGAATTGTATAGCCACGTTTAATTCATATGGAAATGTTTGAGACATACATACTTAAAATTTCATTAGACTTTAGACTATATTAGTAAAAATTAACTACCAACAAATAATTTTTCGCAAATAAATAAAATAAAATTTTTATTTCTTAAACTTTTATTTCTTATGAAAAATTTTTCAAACTTTTATTTCTATAGAAAATTTTACTTCTATAGAAAATTTTTGTCTAAATTGTATTTCTTAAGAAAATTTTGTCAAAATGTTATTTCTGAAGAAAGTTTTGCCAAAATTGTATTTCTATAGAAAATTTGTCTAAATTTTATTCCTATAAAAAATTTAATCAAAATTTTATATCTATAAAAAATTTTGTCAAAATTTTATTTATATAGAAAATTTTATCTAAATTTTATTCCTATAGAAAATTTTGTTTAAATTTTATTTCTATAGAAAATTTTATCTAAACTTTATTTCTATAGAAACTGTTGTCTAAATTTTATATCAATAAAATTTTATCAAAATTTTATTGCTATAGAAAATTTAGGCAAAGTTTTATTTCTGAAGAAAATATTTCCAACATTTTGTTTCTTAAGAAAATTTTATCAAATTTTTTTATAGAAAATTTTGTCAAAATTTTATTTCAATTGAAAATTTTGTCAAAATTTTATTTCTATAGACAATTTTGTCTAAATTTTATTTCTATAGGAAATTGTGTCCAAATTTTATTTCTATAGGGAATTTTGTCTAAATGTTATTTCTATAGGAAATTTTGTCAAAATTGTATTTCCATAGGAAATCTTGTCAAAATTTTATTTCTATAGAATATTTAGCCAAAATTGTATTCCTTTAGAAGATTTTGTCTACATTTTATTTCTATAGAAAATTTTGTAAAATTTTTATTTCTATAGAAAAATTTTTCGAAATTTGATATCTATAGAAAATTTATTATTTATTTATTGTTTATTTTAATCATACAGTCAATGTATGATAAAAAGAGAAAAGTAGTATTGGCTGCTAAGGCCATCAGCTATAGAAAATTTTATATAAATTTTATTTCTATAGAAAATGTTGTCTACATTTTATTTGTATAAAAAATTTTATCAAAATTGTATTTCAATAGAAAATTTTGTCAATTTCTGAAGAAAATTTTGTGCCAATTTTATTTCTGTAGAAAATGTTGTCTAAATTTTATTTCCATAGAAAAGTTTGTCAAAATTTTATTCCTATAAAAATTTTGTCAAATTTTTATTTCTACAGGAAATTTTGTCAAAATTTTACTTTTTAGGAAAATTTTATTTCTTACGAAAATTTTGTCAAAATTGTATTTCTTAACAAAATGTTTCAAAATTTCATTTCTTAAGAAAATTTAGTCATAATTTTATTTATGAAAAAAAAATTTGTGAAAATCTTATTTATATAGAAAAGTTTATGTCAATTTTATTTCTGTAAAAAATATTGTCTAAATTTTATATCTATAGAAAAGTTTGACAACATTTTATTTCTATATAAAATTTTATCAAAAGTTTACTTCTATAGAATATTTTGTCAAAATTTTATTTCTATAGTAAATTTTGTCTCCATTATATTTTAAGAAATTTTGTCAAAATTTTATATCTATATACAAGTTTGTCAAAAGTGTATTTCTATAGGTATTTTTGTCTAAATTTCATTTCTATAGGATATTGTGTCAAAATTTTATTTCTATAGAAAATTTTGTCTAAATTTTATTTCTATAGGAAATTGTGCCAAAATTTTATTTCTATATGGAATTTTGTCTAAATTTTATTTCTGTAGGAAATTTTGCCAAAATGTTATTTCTATAGGGAATTTTGTCTAAATGTTATTTCTATAGAAAATTTGGTCAAAATTGTATTTCTACAGGAAATTTTGTCAATATTTTATTTCTATAGAATATTTGGCCAAAATTGTATTCCTTTAGAAGATTTTGTCTACATTTTATTTCTATAGGAAATTTTGTCAAAATTTTATTTCTATAGAAAAATTTTCGAAATTTTATATCTATATGATTTATTTATTGTTTATTTTAATCATAAAGTAAATGTATGATAAAAAGATAAAAGTAGCATTGGCTGCTAAGGCCATCAGCTATGGAAAATTGTATATAAATTTTATTTCTATAGAAAATGTTGTCTAAATTTTATTTGTATAAAAAATGTTATCAAAATTTTATTTCTATAAACAATTTTGTCAAAATTTTATTTCTGAAGAAAATTTTGTCAACATTTTGTTTCTTAAAAAAATTTTGTCAAAATTTTATTTATATAGAAAATGTCTTTTGTCAATTTTATTTCTGTAGAAAATGTTGTCTAATTTTATTTCAGTAGAAAAGTTTGTCAAAATTTTATTTCTATAAAAAATTGTGTCAAATTTTTATTTCTATAGGAAATATTGTCTACATTTTATTTCTACAGGAAATTTTGTCAAAATTGTACTTTTTAAGAAAATTTTATTTCTTACGAAAATTTATCAAAATTTTATTTCTTAAGAAAATGTTTGAAAATTTCATTTCTCAAGAAAATGTCATAATTTTATTTCTGAAGGAAATTTTGTGAAAATTTTATTTATATAGAAAAGTTTGTGTCAATTTTATTTCTGTAGAAAATGTTGTCTAAAGTTTATATCTATAGAAAAGTTTGTCAACATTTTATTTATATAGTAAATTTTGTCTACATTTTATTTCGACAGGAAATTTTGTCAAAATTTTATCAAAATTTTATTTCTGAAGAAAATTTTGTCAAAATTTTATTTATATAGAAAATTTTGTGTCAATTTGATTTCTGTAGAAAATGTTGTTTAAATTTTATATCTATGTAAGAGTTTGTCAAAATTGTATTTCTATAAAAAATGTTGTCAAAATTTTATTTCTATAGAAAATGTTGTCTAAATTTTATATCTATAGGAAATTGTGTCAACATTTTATTTCTATAGGCAATTTTGTCAAAATTTTATTTCTATAGAATATTTGGCAAAAAATTTATTTCTACAGAAAATTTTGTCTAAATTTTATTCCGTTTTGTTGTTTTATTTTGTTTATTTTAATTTTTACGATTTTATATCTCATAATCTCGGCTATAGGTCTATAAATTAAACTTGAAATTGTTGGTTTCTTTTTTTTTTTATTTTCCGATATTTCGGTTGACTTCGTCAGAACCGTTTTCAAGGCTACAAATTACAAAAATTAATTACAAAATTCAATTTTCCTATAGAAAATTTTGTCTAAATTTTATTTCTAAAGAAAATTTTGTCAATTTTTTTTTATAGGGAATTTTGTCCACATTTTATTGCTATAGGAAATTTTGTCAAAATTTTATTTCTATAGAAAATTTTGTATAAATTTTATTCCTGTAGAAAATTTTGTCTAAATTTTATTTCTGTAGAAAATTTTGTCAAATTTTTTTTTGTATAGGGAATATTGTCTACATTTTATTGCTATAGGAAATTTTGTCAAAATTGTACTTCTTAGGAAAATTTTATTTCTTACGAAAATTTTTTCAAAATTTTATTTCTTTAGAAAACTTTGTCATTTTTTGTTCGTTTTGTTATTGTTGGTTTATACTTCAATCATATGTGTTGTTTTGATCTCAGCTTAAAAACCAATGCGTTGAATAAACTACAAGAGTATGTTAGCTTAAACAACAGAGGAAAAGAATGTTTGTCAAATTTATTTCGGCAAAGCCCAATAGACTGCAAGATGATTGGATGGACGCACGTTTCGGAATTATCACATTCCTCATCAGCATCCTCTACTTGCAGCAAAACTATCAACCAATTATTAGAACAAATTCTGGTAGTACACCAAACCCAAAGTAAACCACACTTGAACCTTCCGGAAAAAGGTATGTGATAGTCGGCTTTTGCCGAAATAAATCTTTGTACAAACATTTCTCTGTTCCTTTGCCAATTTCAAATCATCGATTTGAGTGCAGTTGGTTGATTTGAGTGCTGTATCGAAATGTGTTCTATTACAAACTGTAGTAGTTTTTTTTTTTAATATTTTGTTGAGAACGGAGAGGCTATTTTCTTGCTGTTTTAATTGAACCTTTCGGACAGTCTCATGCGATATCTGCTTCCCGCAGTCATTTTGTAAAAATTACTAAAATTAATTTAAACAAGTAAGGAAAATCTAAAGTCGGGCGGTGCCGACTATATTATACCCTGCACCACTTTGTAGATCTAAATTTTCGATACCATATCACATCCGTCAAATGTGTTGGGTGCTACATATAAAGGTTTGTCAAAAATACATACATTTAAATATCACTCGATTTGGACAGAATTTGATAGACTTTTACAAAACCTATAGACTCACAATTTAAGTTGGCTAATGCACTAGGGTGGAACACAATTTTAGTAAAAAATAAATATGAGAAACATTTAAATCTGAAGCAATTTTAAGGAAACGTCGCAAAAGTTTATTTATGATTTATCGCTCGATATATATGTATTAGAAGTTTAGGAAAATTTGAGTCATTTTTACAAATTTTCGACTAAGCAGTGGCGATTTAACAAGGAAAATGTTGGTATTTTGACCATTTTTGTCGAAATCATAAAAACACATATATGGGAGCTATATCTAAATCTGAACCGATTTCAATCAAATTTCGCACACATGACTATATTACTAATTGTATTCCTAGTGCAAAATTTCAACCAAATCGGGATAAAACTCTGGCTTCTGGGGCCATATAAGTCCATATCGGGCGAAAAATATACATGGAAGCTATATCTACTACCAATTGTACTCCTTGTGTAAAATTTCAAGCTAATCGGGATAAAACTCTGGCTTCTGGGACCATATAAGTGCATATCGGGCGAATGATACAACACAGCTACAATGCTAAATCTACTCGCTGTGCAAAATTTCAACCAAATTGGGCCAAAACTCTGGCTTTTAGGACCATATTAGTCCATATCGGGCGAAAGATATATATGGGAGCTATATCTAAATGTGAACCGATTTCAATCAAATTTTGCACACTTGACTATACTACTAATTGTACTCCATGTGCAAAATTTCAACCAAATACGGTCAAAAATCTGGCTTCTGGGGCCATATAAGTCCATATCGGGCGAAAGATATATATGGGAGCTATATCTAAATCTGAACCGATTTCAATCAAATTTTACACACTTGATTATACGACTAAGTGTTATGTTTGTACAAAATTTCAAGCAAAGCGTTATAAAACTCTGGCTGCTGGGTCCATATTAGTGCATATCGGGCGAAAGATATATATATGGGAGCTATATCTAAATCTGAACCGATTTCTTCCGAAATCAATAGGGTTCTATTTTGACCCATATTAGGAACATGTGCCAAATTTGAAGGCGATTGGACTTAAATTGCGACCTAGACTTTGATCACAAAAATGTGTTCACAGGCAGACGGACGGACGGACAGACGGACAGACGGACAGACGGACATGGTTATATCGACTCAGGGACCCACCCTGAGCATTATTGCCGAAGACACCATGTGTCTATCTCGTCTCCTTCTGGGTGTTACAAACATATGCACTAACTTGTAATACCCTGTTCCACAGTGTGGCGCAGGGTATAAAAATGTATATATACTTCTCCATGTTAAGTAGCCTCCAGTTAATGTTGTATTTCCACAAATTTAAATAAATAAATACCATTATTCTATAGCTCTCCAAAAAATCACCCTTTACCAATGCAATCTGGTCATTTTTTGCTATTTCAACCATTACACATATATCAATAATAACTTCTACTTGTTGTCAAAAAGATTGTCAATTTCAAGGAATATCAAACCCAAAATTAGAACTTAATTGCTTCCGCTCCAGTTCCGGCAAAAACATTGAGCCATCTAAATTGATTATAATCAACATACTAGCATCCATCAATATGAACAGCATTCACTTGTAGTGCCACAATAATACTCCCTTCGCAGGGAGAAAAATTATTGTTTTTAACAATAAAATAAAATGAATATTTCCTAATAAATTATGTAAAATGGATATACTGGCCATAGAAAAACAAACAAAGATGGGTAGGAAAATGGCACAACAAATGTGGTTTAAATAACCCAAAACGTTTATTGCATATGTTTTGCAATGATATCGATGGTCTGGTTGGTCATACAATTATGTGGTGATATATAACGCATGTTATGTTATTTACGATTGATTATCATCCTTCCTCTCCCACAGAGGAGGACTCTCCCTTATCACATATCCTGGCTAACCATTCAACTATCAATAGTCAAAGCATACGATATTCAAAATGACATGTGTGTGTATGTGTGTGTGTTTTCCCCCATTCTCCATACTAATGGACAAAACAATAAAACAATATTGGTAATCCAATTATGAAGCAATTTATTTAAAAACAGGACACACTATTTAATTTGTATGAATGTGGCTAGATTTTTGTGATAGAGAGGAGGCGGAGGAGGAGGAATATGGCTTTTATATGAGAGAGTTGTGTGGCCTTTCGTTCATTGGAAAAATCAGAATACATTCATAGAAACACTTGTGCTCTTCGTTGGCAAATCGGCCACAATGTTCAACCAATTGGCCATATGAAATGTCACAAGGATACCATCACCATAAGTCGAACAATATGTACCGCATATGTAACTAACATATCGGAAACCATGTCCACATTTAACGCAAACCATTCACAGTTCCACCTCCTACTCTTAAGTTTCGATAGTTGTGAAAATTAGGGAAAATCGAAAATAAACTGGAAAACATTTTTGATCCAGCAAGATTAGAGATTTCACATGCAAACAAATACAAGTATCAGTTAAAATGGTACGCTGGTAACCCAGCAAAACAAGCTTCGCGAAAAAAGTAGTACAAATGTTTTTTTTTGGATCCGGAAGTGCTGCTAAATTGGCGCAGAGGCGATGAATTTAACATTTTTCACAGTTTGGTAGATTGGTAGAATTCTTGGTGTTTTGGTTGATTGTACAAATAATTCCTTTCTCACTAAGAGGTACTTCAATTTTCTATAGAAATAAAATTTTGAGAAAATCTTCTATTATTATTTTCTTTGATTTTCTTCAAGCTGGAGATCTATATATCTTCTATAGAAATTAAATTTTGTATAGAAATAAAATTTTGGGGAAATTTTCATAGAAATAAAATGTTGAGAAAATTTTGTATAGATAGAAAGTTTTGAAAAAAAATTGATAGAAATAAAATTTGGACAAAATTTTCTATAGAAATAAAATTTTTAAAAAAATTTCTATAGAAATAAAATGTTGACAAAAAATTCTATAGAAATAAAATATTGACAAAATTTTCTATAGAAATAAAATGTTGACAAAAAATTCTATAGAAATAAAATATTGACAAAATTTTCTATAGAAATAAAATTTTGAAAAAAATTTCTCTAAGAATAAAATTTTGACAAAATTTTCTATAGAAATAAAATTGTGAAAAAAATTCTCTAAGAATAAAATTTTGCAAAAATTTTCATAGAAATAAAATTTTGAAAAAAAATTTTTTTTAGAAAAAAATTTTGATGGAAAGAAAATTTTATATAAAAATAAAAATTTGCATAGAAATTCAATTTCGAGAAATTTTTTTAGAAATAAAATTTGGAGAAAATTTTCTACAAAAACAAAATTTTGAGAAAATTTTCATGGAAATGAAATTTTGAAAGAAAAAATTTCTACAGAAAATTTCATTTTGAGAAAATTTTTTATAGAAGTAAAATTTTGTATACAAAGAAATTTTTCCGAATATTTTCTTAGAAATAAAATTTTGCGAAAGTTTTCGTAGAAATAAAAATGTGACAATTTTTTCTTAGAAATAAAAATTTGAAAAAGTTTTCATAGAAATAAAATGTTAAGAAAATTTTCTATAGGTACTTAAATTTGCTATATAAATAAAATTTTGAGAGAATCTTCTGTAGAAATTAAATTTTGTATAGAAATAAAATGTTGGGAAAATTTTCTACAGAAATAAAATTTAGAGAAAATTTTGTAGAAAGAAAATTTTGAGAAAACTTTCTACAGAAAGAAAATTTTGAGAAAATTTTCTTAGAAATAATATTTTGAGAAAATTTTCATAAAAACAAAATTTTGAAAAAAAATTTGATGGAAATAAAATTTTGAGAAAATGTTCTGTAAAAATTAAATTTGGACTAAAATTTCTATAGAAATACAATTTTGACAAAATTTTCTATAGAAATAAAATTTTGACAAAATTTTCTATAGAAATAAAATGTTGACAAATTTTTCTAAAAAAATGTAAACTTTTGACAAAATTGCCTATAAAAATGAAATTTTGACAAAATTTTCTATAGAAATAAACTTCTGAAAACAATTCTCTAAGAATAAAATTTTGAAAAAATTTCTCTAAGAATAAAATTTTGGCAAAATTTTCTATAGAACTAAAATTGTGAAAAAATTTCTGTAAGAATAACATTTTGAAAAAAATTCTCTAAGAATAAAATTTTGGAAAAAATTTCATAGAAATACAATTTTGAGATTTTTTTTTATAGAATAAAATGTTGACGGAAAGAATGGTTATATAAAAATAAAATTTTGCATAGAAATACAATTTTAGAAAAATTTTTTTTAGAAATAAAATTTTGGGAAATTTTCTTTAAAAACAAAATTTTGAGAAAATTTTCATAGAAATAAAATTTTGAAAGAAAAAATTCATAGAGTTAAATTTGGAGAACATTTTGCGAAAATTTCTACAAAACTACCATTTTGAGAAAATTTTCTATAGAAGTAAAATTTTGTATACAAATAAATTTTTGCGAAAATTTTCTTAGAAACAAAATTTTGCGAAAATTTTCTTAGAAACAAAATTTTGCGAAAATTTTCTTAGAAATAAAGATGTGAAAAATTTGTTTTAGAAATAAAAATTTGAAAAAATTTTCATAGAAATAAAATGTTAAGAAATTTGTCTATAGGTACTTCAATTTTCTATAGAAATACAATTTTGAGAAAATCTTCTATAGAAATTAAATTTTGTGTAGAAATAAAATGTTGACACACTAAAACAACATTTTGAAAAAAAAAATTGATAGAAAAACAATTTTGAGAAAATGTTCTGTAAAAATTAAATTTGGACAAAAATTTCTATAGAAATAAAATTTTGACAAAATTGTCTATAGAAATAAAATGTTGACAAAATTTTCTATTGTTTTTGATTTATTATTTTGGTCCGTTTTTTAGTTTTAGAATTTTACCATATGTTTAAGCTATCAGACCAAAGGTTATTTTCCGCACATAAAAAGACTTTATTGCATTTTTCCCAACGTTTCGACAATTGTTTGTTGTCTTCTTCAGGGGAATTCGTAATATTGTTTTAACTTAAGTTACATTGAATTACAGTATACACGAAACATATAAAACAACATAAAACATAAATTAAAACTAATATCACAGCCGGGGTTTCAGGATTGCAACACTGTAAGCAGCACTTATGTTGTCAGTATCTGTAGAAATAAAATTTTGACAAAATTCTCTATAAAAGTAAACTTTTGACAAAATTGTCTATAGAAATGAAATTTTGACAAAAGATATAAACTATTGAAAAAATTCCTCTATGAATAAAATTTTGAAAAAATTTCACTAAGAATACAATTTTCACAAAATTTTCTATAGAAGTAAAATTGTGAAAAAAATTCTCTAAGAATAACATTTTGAAAAAAGTTCTGTAAGAATAAAATTTTGCAAAAATTTTCATAGAAATAAAATTTTGAGAAATTTTTTAATAGAATAAAATTTTGATGGAAACAACATTTTATATAAAAATAAAATTTTGCGTAGAAATACATTTATGGGATTTTTTTTTAGAAATAAAATTTTGAGAAAATTTTCTACAAAAACAAAATTTTGAGAAAATGTTCATAGAAATAAAATTTTGAAAGAAAAAAAAATTCATAGAATTAAACTTGGAGACAATTTTCTCTACAGGCAAAATTTTGTATACAAATTAATTTTTGCCAAAATTTTCTTAGAAATAAAATTTTGCGAAAATTTTCTTAGAAATAAAAATGAGAAAAAATTTTCATAGAAATAAAATGTTAAGAATATTTTCTATAGGTACTTAAATTTTCTATATAAATAAAATTTTGAGAGAATCTTCTGCAGAAATTAAATTTTGTATAGAAATAAAATGTTGGGGAAATTTTCATAGAAATAAAATGTTGGGAAATTTTCTACAGAAATAAAGTTTAGAGAAAATTTTCTATAGAAAGAAATTTTTGAGAAAACTTTCTATAGAAAAAAAATTTTGAGAAAATTTTCTTAGAAATAATATTTTGAGAAAATTTTCATAAAAACAAAATTTTGATAGAAATAAAATAAAATGAGAAAATTTTCTCTAAAAATAAAATTTGGACAAAAATTTCTATAGAAATAAAATGTTGACTAAATTTTCTATAGAAATAAAATTTTGACAAAATTATCAATAAAAGTAAACTTTTGACAAAATTGTCTATAGAAATGAAATTATGACAAAACTTTCTATAGAAATAAACTTTTGAAAAAATTTCTCTAAGATTTTGAAATGAAAATTTTGAAAAAATAAAAATAAGAATAAAATTTTGACAAAATTTTCTATAGAAAGAAAATTGTGAAAAAATTTCTCTAAGAATAAAATTTTGACAAAATTTTCTATAGAAATAAAATTGTGAAAAAATTTCTCTAAGAATAAAATTTTTAAAAAATTTTCTATAGAAATGAAATTTTAAGAAATTTTTTTATAGAAAAAAAATTTTGATGGAAACAACATTTTGTATAAAAATAAAATTTTGCATAGAAATACAATTTTGGAAAATTTTTTTTAGAAATAAAATTTTGGGAAATTTTCTTTAAAAACAAAATTTTGAGAAAATTTTCATAGAAATAAAATTTTGAAAGAAAAAATTTATAGAATTAAATTTGGAGATCATTTTCCGAAAATTTCTACAGAACTACCATTTTGAGAAAATTTTCTATAGAAGTAAAATTTTTGTATACAAATAAATTTTTTAAAAAATTTTCTTAGAAATAAAAATGTGAGAAATTTTTCATAGAAATAAAATGTTAAGAAAATTTTCTATAGAAATAAAACTTTTGAAAATTTTCTATAGAAGTAAAATTTTGTATAGAAATACAATTTTGCGAAAATTTACTTAGAAATTTTATTTTCCAGAGAACAAAATTTTGTGAAAATTCTCTATAGAAAAAATTTTTGACAAAATGCGAAAATTTGCTTAGAAAGTTTATTTTCCAGAGAATAAAATTTTGTGAAAATTCTCTATAGAAAAAAAAATTGAGAAAATATTTTTATCAAAAAAAAAATTTGAGATAATTTTCTTAGAAATAAAATTTTGAGAAATTTTCTTGGACATAAAATTTTGAGAAAATTTAATGGAAATAAAATTTTATATAGAAATAAAATCTTATATATAACAAGTATATACGGCCGTAAGTGTGGCAAGGCCGAATCTTATGTACGCACCACCATGGATTGCGTAGAAACATCTACGAAAGACTGTCGTCCACAATCGAATTACTTGGGTTGCGGTAACGCTTGCCGATGGCAAGGTATCTTAAAACCTCCTAACACCGTCTTCTAAATTGTAAGTAAGTCCATAGGTGGTATATATTAAATTAAACAAGTATATACGGCCGTAAGTTCGGCCAGGCCGAATCTTATGTACCCTCCACCATGGATTGCGTAGAAACTTCTACGAAAGGTTGTCATCCACAATCGAATTAATTGGGTTGTGGTATCTTAAAACTTCTTAACATCGTTTTCTAAATTGTGAGTTAGTCCATACGTGGTATATATTAGACAAAAAAGGTATGAATAGGTTAGTCTACAAATAATTACGAATCGATATGGACTTTGGCGCGGTACGTAGAGAGCCAGAATTGAAATATGGGGGTCGCTTATATGGCGGCTATATACAATTATGAACTTGATATGGACCAAATTTTGTGTGATTGGGGATCGATTTATCTGAGGGCTATATATAACTATAGGCCGACATGGACCTAGTTAGGTATGGCTGTTAACGGCCATATACTAGCACAATGTACCAAATTTCAACTGACTCGGATGAAATTTGCTCCTCCAAGTGGCTCGGGATCGGTTTATATGGGGGCTATATATGATTATGGACTGATATGGACCACTTTCGGCATGGTTGTTAATATCATGTGCTAACATCACGTACCAAATTTCAACCGAATCGGATGAATTTTGCTCTTCCACGAGGCTCCGGAGGTCAAATCTGGGGATCGGTTTATATGGGGCCTATATATAATTATGGACCGATGTGGACCAATTTTTGCATGGTTGTTAGAGACCATATACCAAATTTCAGCCGGATCGGATACAATTTGCTTCTCTTAGAGGCCTCGCAAGCCAAATCGGGGGATCGGTTTATATGGGGGCTATATATAATTATGGACCGATTTGGACCAATTTTTGCATGGATGTTAAAGACCATATACTAACACCATGTACCAAATTTCAGCCAGATCTGATGATATTTGCTTCTCTTAGAGCAATCGCAAGCCAAATTTGGGGGTCCGTTTATATGGGGGCTATACGTAAAAGTGGACCGATATGGACCAATTTTTGCATGGTTGTTAGAGACCATATACGGACACCATGTACCAAATTTCAGCCGGATCATATGAAACTTGCTTCTCTTAGAGAAATCGCAAGCCAAATTTGGGGGGTCAGTTTATATGGGAGCTATACGTAAAAGTGGACCGATATGGCCCATTTTCAATACCCTCCGACCTACATCAATAACAACTACTTGTGCCAAGTTTCAAGTCGATAGCTTGTTTCGTTCGGAAGTTAGCGTGATTTCAACAAACGGACGGAGGGACGGACATGCTCAGATCGACTCAGAATTTCACCACGACCCAGAATATATATACTTTATGGGGTCGTAGAGCAATATTTCGATGTGGTACAAACGGAATGACAAAGTTAATATACCCCCCATCCTATGGTGGAGGGTATAAAAAAGACCCATTAAATACTTTTATAATTCAGTTTGACAAAATTTTGTATAGAAATAAAATTTTGGCAAAATTTTCTATGTAGAAGTTTTGACAAAATTTTCTATAGAAATAAAATTTTAACAAAATTTCCTATAGAAATAAAATTTTTGTAGATTATTTTTGGCTCGAGTGGCAACCATGATTATGAACCGATATGGACCAATTTTTGTGTGATTGTGGATCGGATATATATAACTATAGACCGATATGGACCAATTTTTGCATAGTTGTTAGAGACCATATACTAACACCACGTTCCACATTTGAACCGGATCGGGTGAATTTTGCTCCTCCAAGAGGCTCTGGAGGTCAAATCTGGAGAACGGTTTATATAATTACGAACTTATGTGGACCAATTTTTGCATGGATGTTAGAGACTATATACTAACACCACGTTCCATATTTCAACCGAATCGGATGAAATTTGCTCCTCCAAGAGGCTCCGGAGTTCAAATCTGGAGAACGGTTTATATGGGGGCTATATATAATTATGGACCGATACGGACCAATTCTGGCACGGTTGTTGGAGACCATATACTAACACAATGTTCCAAATTTCAACCAGATCGGATGAAATTTGTTTCTCTTAGAGGATCGGCAAGCCAAATTTGGGGGTCCGTTTATATGGGAGCTATACGTAAAAGTGGACCGATATGGCCCATTTTCAATACCCTCCGACCTACATCAATAACAACTACTTGTGCCAAGTTTCAAGTCGATAGCTTGTTTCGTTCGGAAGTTAGCGTGATTTCAACAGACGGACGGACGGACGGACATGCTTAGATCGACTCAGAATTTCACCACGACCCAGAATATATATACTTTATGGGGTCTGAGAGCAATATTTCGATGTGTTACAAACGGAATGACAAAGTTAATATACCCCCATCCTAAAGGGTGATACGGTCAAAATTTGGTCAATATAAATTTGACGTATTTCTTTCAATTTTGCATTTAAAAAACCTGAACACCCCTCATTTTGAAGGTGTGTGTGTGTAGAATGTTGCTCCTATTTTGATTTTAGAAGTCACTCTTCAGTTGTCAAAATGCCGTCCAAGCAAGAAGAGCAGCGTATCAAAATTTTGCTCGCGCATCGCGAAAATCCGAGCTACTCGCACGCAAAGCTGGCAAAATCGCTAAAAGTTGCCAAATCAACCGTTACAAATGTAATTAAAGTGTTTGGGGAACGTTTGTCGACAGCCAGGAAGTCTGGATCGGGGGGAAATCGAAAACCGGAAGCCGCTGAGACGACAAGTTTCCGGTAGTTTCAAGCAGTGTTGCCAGGTTGGGGGTTTTCCCCCCAAATTTAGGGGTTTTTTACACGTTTAGGGGGATTTTTAGGGGTAACATTTATTTGGGGGGATTTTTGGGGGTAAAAAATATCTTAGATCTTATTAAGTGGAGCAATTCTCAACAAAATTTGGAACAATTCTGGCATGAATTGTGAGAAAAAAATAAGGGAAGTCAACCTATGTTCCTAAATACAAGCAAGTATGCAATGACATTCTTTTTTAAACCCATCTGTTGAAGGGGCATATTTAATATTTGATACAATTAAAAACAAGGTCAGGTTAGGTGGCAGCCCGATATATCAGACTCACTTAGACTATTCAGTCCGTTGTGATACCACATTGGTGAACTTCTCTCGTATTACTGCCCGATTCCATGTTAAGCTCAATGTAAAGGGACCTCCTTTTAATAGCCGAGTCCGACAGGCGTTCCACATTGCAGTGCAACCACTTAGAGAAGCTTTGAAGCCCCCAGAAATGTCACCAGCATTACAGAGGTGGGATAATCCACCGCTGAAAAACTTTTTGGTGTTCAGTCGAAGCAGGAATCGAACCCGAATTTGTGACAAGTACCCCACTTGTCACAAATTCGATGATTTTTATTTACTTCAAAAGAAAATTGTTAGCATTAAAAAAACTTATTTTGTCTAAAATTTTGTTCCTCAGAAAAAATCTTGTTTCAGTTTATATATTTGTGTTAAATTTAATTTTTAAAGTGTATCACTACAGGATTTTTAACGAAATTTTGGACCTCTTTTTGTACTATTTACATACATAAAATTTTTGGGGGTTTTTGAATAAAGTCTAGACCAATTTAGGGGTTTTTTCTTAAGATTTGGGGGGAAGAATCAAAAATTACCTGGCAACACTGGTTTCAAGCGAAACCCTAACCTCTCTCTCCGAGATGCCGCAAATAAGCTGGGTGTATCGTCTACAACCATGCATCGAGCCAAAAAACGAGCCGGACTATCGACTTACAAGAAGGTAGTGACTCCAAATCTCGATGATAAACAAAATACGACGGCCAAAGCGCGATCCCGGAGGCGGTACACGACGATGCTGACGAAGTTTGACTGCGTGGTAATGGACGACGAAACCTACGTCAAAGCCGACTACAAGCAGCTTCCGGGACAGGAGTTTTATACGGCAAAAGGAAGGGGAAAGGTAGCAGATATTTTCAAGCACATAAAACTGTCAAAGTTCGCAAAGAAATATCTGGTTTGGCAAGCCATCTGTAACTGTGGCTTGAAAAGCAGCATTTTCATAACTTCCGGGACTGTCAACCAAGAAATTTACGTGAAAGAGTGTTTGAATAAACGTCTGCTGCCTTTCCTGAAGACCGTTTTGGCCGGATTTGGCATCTTGCCATTACGGTAAAAAGGCCATGGAGTGGTACGCCGCCAACAACGTGCAGGTGGTTTCCAAGGACAAGAACCCTCCCAACACGCCAGAGCTCCGCCCAATTGAGAAATACTGGGCTGTTGTCAAGCGGAACCTAAAGAAGACCAAAAAACTGCTAAGGACGAGCAGCAGTTCAAGGCAAACTGGCTTTCTGCGGCGAAGAAGGTGGACAAGGTGGCAGTACAAAATCTGATGGCAGGTGTCAAGCGTGAGGCCCGGCAATTCGGATTTGGAAAAGCGAAAGCCTAACTGAATATTTTTCCTGAATTTTATACTAATTGAACTTGAAAAAGAAATTTAATTTAATTTTTTAAATAAACGATTTCACCGATTTACACGCGTTTTCCCTTGACCAAATTTTGATCGTATCACCCTTTATGGTGGAGGGTATAAAAATAAGTCAAGTTTTCCTGCCTGACGCAATAACTCCAGAACTCGCGAATCGATTTTCACGGTTTTGCATTCGTTGGAAATGTCTCGGGCTTCGTAAGGTTTATAGCAAAGAAAATTCAAGAAAAGTTTCAACGGAAAATCGGGGAAATTTTTTTTATACAGCGCCATCTCTGATGCAACTCCAGAACGGACGAATCGATTCCACGGTTTTGCATTCGTTGGAAAGGTCTCGGGGTCCATGAGGTTTACAGCAAAGAAAAGTTTCTTGTTTTTACATACAGCCCACATTATAAAAATGTATAACTTGAATTCATCGCATTTGCTTTTGTTATAAAATAATTTTATTTTTTCACATGAAAATTGTTCGGAGAACGTAGAGGGTAATCATGTGGTGAAAATAGGGTACCTCATTTTTTGATGGGAGGGGGACATCTGCCTTGCCCGACTTTTCAATATTGGGCCAAAGTTTTCCGATTTGGTTGAAATTTCCAAGGAAGGTTAGGGATGATGTCTACACAAAGACCCGCTACTTTATTTTTCGATATTTGGTCGCGTAGGTGGACCACCCCTTTATACGATGTTTGTTTAAGTACAGTAAAAAAACAAAAATTCTCTCATTTACATAAGATTTACAGAGAACACGCCGAGAGGTTATGAATTTATCTTATTATTATGGGGTACCTGATTTTTTTTTTTAAATATTTGGACGGGAAGGGGACCTCCCCCTTGCCCGACTTTTTGAAAATTTGAACAAAATTATCCAAGTTGCTTGAAATTTTCAGGGAAGGTTGAAGGGTGCGTGTAGCCAAAGAACAGCTACTTTATTTTTCGATATTTGGTCGAGGAGGGGGCCTCCCCTTTGTCATACTTTTTTTTAAGTACAGTGAAAAAAATAAAATTTAATGATATTTTACGGACAACTTTGGGGGAGATTATGCCCCATTCCAACGTTCACGCCCTTTTTGAGTGTAGACAAGCCAGCACAGTCATTGTACAACGATGACTAATTAAAGTTTTGATGAAGTTATGATGTTATCCAATTTTTATATTTGTTTTCCACTCTAAATAACATATAAAACCTCGAACCACCCCAATGCACAAGCGTGTTGTTGGAACGTTTATTTTTGGGGTCTTAATGAAATCATAAAAAAAATCAATTGCCATTTTAAATTGATTACAGTTCGACCACAAAGTTGACATTGCTGCCACAAGTGGCCACATGGCCACACGTGCGTGTACATGCATGCTTTTCCATATAAAAGCATTTGTGTTCGTAATGCGTCCAGCAATTGATCCCGGACAATTTGTTCAATTTGGTTCTATATGAATAATAGAAAATTTATCCGAAATAAAGTGGATGCATTTGAAAAAGAGATTTAATTATTTGCAAAAAAAAAAAACAAATATTACCGGTATTAGTGAAGCCCTGTTAGATGGTTCTTCATACACTGAAAAAAATGTTGTCATAAGGTGAAAGATTTCATGTCCTTAAAATGTGAATGCGAACTTACCTTAACACCGGAGACACATTTCTATGATATAAAGTCAATAAACTTGTCTACGTGAATACTTTGCATCAATTCCAAATTCAAAATCTTTGGGTCCAAGTAAATTAATTGTGTTTTTGTTTTCAGTGTAGAAATTGCAAAATACAAATGTCACAATTGTCCTAGCAATAAAATGTTGAGAAAATTTTCAATAGAATAACATTTTGCGAAAATTTTCTATGGAAATAAAATTTTGAGAAAATTTTCTATGGAACTAAAATTTTATATAGAAATACAATTTTATATAGAAATATAATTTTGAGAAATTTTTCTATGGAAATAAAATGTTGACAAAATTTTTTACAGAAATAAAATGTTGACAAAAATTTCTATATAAATAAAATTTTGAGAAATTTTTCTATGGAAATAAAACTTTGACAAAATTTTCTATAGAAATAAAAATTTGAAAAAATTTTCTATAGAAATAAAATTTTGACAGAATTTTCTATAGAAACAAAATTTTGACAAAGTTTTATTTATTTTACAGAAATAAAATGTTGACAAAAATTTCTATATAAATAAAATTTTGAGAAATTTTTCTATGGAAATAAAACTTTGACAAAATTTTCTATAGAAATAAAAATTTGACAGAATTTTCTATAGAAACAAAATTTTGACAGAATTTTCTATAGAAACAAAATTTTGAAAAAATTTTCTACAGAAATAAAATTTTGACAAATTTTGACAGAAATATTGACAAAATTTTCTATAGAAATAAAAATTTACTAATTTTTCTGTAGAAATAAAAATTTGACCAAATTTGCGATAGAAATAAAAATTTTACAAAATTTTCCACGGAAATAAAATTTTGACAAAATTTTCTATAGAAACAAAAATTGACTAATTTTTCTATAGAAATAAAAATTTGACCAAATTTTCTATAGAAATACTATGTTGAAAAAATTATCTAAAGAAACAAAATTTTAACACAATTTTCTATAGAAATAACATTTTGACAAAATTTCCAAAAAATAAAATTTTAACAAAATTGTCCTTAGAAATAGAAATTTTTGATCAAATTTTCACAAAATTTTCTAAAGAAATAAAATCTCGACACAATTTTCTATACAAAAAAAATTTTACAAAATTTTCCACGGAAATAAAAATTTGACTAAATTTTCTATACGTTAGAAATAAAAATTAGACTAAATTTTCTAAAGAAATAAAATTTTGACAAAATTTTCTATAGAAATAAAATTTTGACACAATTTTCTATAGAAATAAAATTTTGACAAAAACTTCTATAGAAATAAAATTTTGACAAAATCTTTTACAGAAGTCTAATGTTGTTATTAGACAAAATTTTCTATATAAATAAAACTTTGACAAAATTTTCTATAGAAATAAAATGTTCACAAAATTTTCTATAGAAATAAATTATTGACAAAATTTCTATAGAAATAAAATATTCACAAAATTTTCTATAGAAATAAATTATTGACAAAATTTTCTATAGAAATATAATTTTGACAAAAATTTCTATAGAAATATAATTTTGACAAAATTTTCTATAGAAATAAAGTTTTGGCAAAATTTTCTATAAAATAAAATTTGGAAAAATTTTTTAAAGAATAAAATTTTGCGACAATTTTCTATGGAAATAAAATTTTCTATAGAAATAAAACTTTGAGAAATTTTTCTATAGAAATAATAATAAAATTTTGACAAATTTTGACAGAAATATTGACAAAATTTTCTACAGAAATAAAAAATGACTAATTTTTCTATACAAATAAAAATATGACCAAATTTGCGATAGAAATAAAAATTTTACAAAATTTTCCACGGAAATAAAATTTTGACAAAATTTTCTATAGAAATAAAAACTGACTAATTTTTCTATATAAATAAAAATTTGACCAAATTTTCTATAGAAATACTATTTTGAAAAAATTATCTAAAGAAACAAAATTTTAACACAATTTTCTATAGAAATAACATTTGACAAAATTTTCAAAAAAAATAAAATTTTAACAAAATTGTCCTTAAAAATAGAAATTTTTGATCAAATGTTCTATATAAGTAAAATTTTCACAAAATTTTCTACAGAAATAAAATCTTGACACAATTTTCTATAGAAATAAAAATTTTACAAAATTTTCCACGGAAATAAAAATTTGACTAAATTTTCTATACGTTAGAAATAAAAATTTGACTAAATTTTCTATAGAAATACAATGTTGATACAATTTTCTGTAGAAATAAAATGTTGACAAAATTTTCTATAGAAATAAAATTTTGACACAATTTTCTATAGAAATCAAATTTTGACAAAAATTTCTATAGAAATAAAATTTTGAAAAAATTTTCTGTAGAAATAAAATTTTGACAAAATTTTCGATATAAATAAAACTTTAAAAAAATTTTCTATAGAAATACAAGTAAGGAAAGTCTAAAGTCGGGCGGGGCCGACTATATTATACCCTGCACCACTTAGTAGATCTATATTTGCGATCTATAGACTCAAAATTTAAGTCGGCTAATGCACTAGGGTGGAACACAATGTTAGTAAAAACAAGTAAGGAAAGTCTAAAGTCGGGCGGGGCCGACTATATTATACCCTGCACCACTTTGTAGATCTAAATTTTCGATATCATATCACATCCGTCAAATGTGTTGGGGGCTATATATAAATGTTTGTCCCAAATACATAGATTTAAATATCACTCGATCTGGAGAGAATTTGATAGACTTTTACAAATCTATAGACTCAAAATTTAAGTCGGCTAATGCACTAGGGTGGAACACAATATTAGTAAAAAATATATATGTGAAACATTTAAATCTGAAGCAATTTTAAGGAAACTTCGCAAAAGTTTATTTATGATTTATCGCTCGATATATTTGTATTAGAAGTTTAGTTTACTTTGCACACTAAAATACATCAACAGACAGACAGACAGACATCGCTAAATCGACTCAGAATTTAATTCTAAGCCGATCCGTATACTAAAAGTTTGGTTTATGATTACTCCTTCTTGGCGTAACATACAAGTGCACAAACTTATTATACCCAGTACCACAGTAGTGGTGAAGGGTATAAAAATGTTCACAAAATTTTCTATAGAAATAAATTATAGACAAAATTTTCTATAAAAATATAACTTTGACAAAATTTTTTATAGAAATATAATTTTGACAAAATTTTCTATAGAAATAAAATTTTGACAAATTTTTCTATAGAAATAAAATGTTTACAAAATTTTCTATAAAATAAAATTTGGAAAAATTTTTTAAAGTATAAAATTTTGCGACAATTTTCTATGGAAATAAAATTTTCTATAGAAATAAAATTTGAGAAAATTTTCTATAGAAATAAAATAGTGACAAAATTTTCTATAAAAATAAAATGTTGACAAAATTTTCTATAGAAATAAATTATTGACAAAGTTTTCTATAGAAATAAAAATTTGACAGATTTTCTATAGAAATAACATTTTGACAAAATTTTCTATAGAAATAAAATTTTGACAAAATTTTCTATAGAAATAAAAATTTGACAAAAGTTTCTATAGAAATAAAGTTTTGAGAAAATTTTTTACAGAAAAAAAATGTTGGCAAAAGTTTCTATATAAATAAAATTTAGAAATACAATGTTGATAAAATTATTTAGAGAAATAAAATTTTGACACAATTGTCTATAGAAACAAAATGTTGACAAAATTTTCTATAGAAGTAAAATTTAAAAAAAAATTTTTCTATAGAAGTAAAATGTTGACAAAATATTCTAGAGAAATAAAAAATTGACAAAATTTTCAATAGAAATAAAATGTTGACAAAATTTTCTATGGAAATAAAAATTTGACAAAATTTTTTCTACATAATTTTCAATAGAAATAAATCGTTTGCCTCACGACAATATTTTTATACCCTCCACCATAGGATGGGAGGTATATTAACTTTGTCATTCCGTTTGTAACACATCGAAATATTGCTCTAAGACCCCATAAAGTATATACTATATTTTGGGTCGTGGTGAAATTCTGAGTCGATCTAAGCATGTCCGTCCGTCCGTCGTCCGTCTGTTGAGATCACTATAATTTCCGAACGAAACAAGCTATCGACTTGAAACATGACACAAGTAGCTGTTATTGATGTAGGTCAGATGGTATTGCAAATTGTCCATATCGGACCACTTTTAGGTATAGCCCCCTTATAAACCGACGCTCAGATTTGGTTTGCGGAGCCTCTTGAAGGAGCAAAATTCATCTGATCCGAATGAAATTTTGTACATGAATTTGGTATATGGTCTCTAACAACCATGCCACACATGGTCCATATCGGTCCATAATTATATATAGCCCCCATATAAACCGATCCCCAGATTTGGCATGCGGAGCCTCTAAGAGAAGCGGAAATTTGGTACATGGTGTTAGTATATGGTCTCCAACAAGCATGCAAAAATTGGTCCATATCGGCCAGTAATTATATATAGCCCCCATATAAACCGATCCCCCGATTTGGATTGCGGAGCCTCTAAGAGAATCAAATTTCTTCCGATCCGGCTGAAATTTGGGAAATGGTGTAAGTATATGGTATCTAACAACCGTGACAAAATTGGTCTATATCGGCCAATAATTATATATAGCCCCCATATAAACTGATCCCCAGATTTGACCTCCGGAGCCTGATGGATGAGCAAAATTCAACCGATTGGGTTGAAATTTGCAAAAATTGGTCCATACCGGTCTTAATTATATATAACCCCCATTTAAAGGAGGAGCAAAATTCATCTGATCCGGTTGAAATTTGGTACGTGGTGAAATTTGGTACATTGCGCTAGTATAAGGCCGCTAACAGCCATGCCAAAATTGGTCCAAATCGGTCTATAGTTATATATTGCCGATCGATCCCCAAAAATAATCTACCAAAATTTTATTTCTAAGAAAATTTTGTTTTTATAGAAAATTTTGTCAAAATTTTGTTGCTACAGAAAATTTTGTCAAAACTTTATTTCCATAGATAATTTAAAAATTTTAGTTCCATAGAAAATTTTGTCAAAATTTTGTTGTTATAGAAAATTTTGTCAAAATTTTATTCCAATAGAAAATTTTGTCAAAATTTTATTGCTATAGAAAATTGTGTAAACATTTTATTTTTATATAAAATTTTATTTCTAAGAAAATTTTGTCAAAATTTTATTATTATATAAAATTTTGTCAAAATTTTATTTTTATAGAAAATATTGTCAAAACTTTATTTCCATAGATAATTTTGTCAAAATTTTAGTTCCATAGAAAATTTTGTCAAAATTTTGTTGCTACAGAAAATTTTGCCAAAATTTTATTCCAATAGAAAATTTTGTCAAAATTTTATTGCTATAGAAAATTGTGTAAAAATTTTATTTTTATAGAAAATTTTGTCAAAATTTTGTTGCTACAGAAAATTTTGTCAAAATTTTATTGCTATAGAAAATTTTGTCAAAATTTTATTTCTATAGAAAATTTTGTCAAAATTTGGTTGCTATATAAAATTTTATCAAAATTTTATTTCTATAGAAAATTTTGTCAAAATGTTATTGCCATAGAAAATTTTGTAAAAAATTTATTTCTACAGAAAAGTTTGTCAAAATTTTATTTCTATAGAAAATATTGTCAACATTTTATTTCTACAGAAAATATTGTAAAAATTTTGTTGCTACAGAAAATTTTGTCAAAATTTTATTACTATAGAAAATTTGGTCAAAGTTTCATTTCTATAGAACATTTTGACAAAAATTTTATTGCTATAGAAAATTTTTTCAAACTGAATTATACACGTATTTAATCGGCTTTTTTTTTGTTTAATAAATACTCCGTATGGACTAACTTACAATTGAGAAGAGGGTGTTAAGAAGCTTTAAGATACCTTGCCATCGGCAAGTGTTACCGCAATCCAAGTAATTCGATTGTGGATGACAGTCTTTAGTACAAGTTTCTATCATATTCATGGTGGAGGGTACATAAGATTTGGCCTGACCGATCTTACGGCCGTATATACTTGTTTCATATGTCCTTAAAGTCTGGCAAATTTTCCATAATTTAAGGAACAACTCTATTGGTCCAAATCAATACATTTCAATAGAATTTTGAATCCTTGAAATCAGTTTCAAATTCAAAATCTGTGGATCCAAGTAAATTTATTTTGTTTTTATTTTCGAGTCTAGAAATTAAAAATATAAATGCCACCCGTGATCCCCGATATATTCCGACCTAAATTTAATTATTACATTGTTACTTTTTTCCTAATTTTGTATGCATATCCCATGCAATTGAAGGCAAAGTTATGTTACAGCAAAAACTTTCTTCAAATCTCATTCATTAGAAATAAATTTCAAAGAAACAAAATAAAATATTTGTAACATATGTATTTATTCAGATGATTTTTGAACGAGTGCATGCCAAAGTTTTAATATTCTTTAAGTTTTTTCCTTCTAATCAAAGGAAGCTTGGAATAAATTTGCTCTAAATTTGTAGAAAAGTTCAAAATTGATACTCATACATTCAACGCCACGATTTTTAAGCGAAGTAAGTAAGGGGCCAAAATTTCGATATGCACTTTTTCCTTATTTGCCCCTCCACCCCACACACACACACACTCGCACCTTCATATGTGGACGAACTCTTGTTAAGCCGTACTTTGCTTGGCCTTTATCTCACGTTCTTCCTGTAGAAGAAACTTCACATTTCGGTACTTCGGTCGTCTTGCTCCACTTTGTCATCATGTTTGGAACAGTACCACAAATGGTTATACCCTTTGCGGTGGTTGTATGCATGAGTTCTTCTATCGTCTATTTGAGGTTTTCCAAAGCATGTAATATATTCCCCTTCAACACTCATGGACACACTTTGGATATGTCTATCGGTGTGTGTGTAAGATGGTCCTTGCAAATAAACTTGTATACGTGTGTGTGTGTAGGTATGACGTCCTAGTAACATATCTAAAGCCCATGGTATGAAACATTGTGAGTTCAAACTAAATATATTCATAGAATATGACATATGCATCGTTGGAACCTAGACGTCTTTAATTTTTCCCTAGCCACTATAATGCACTGTGGACTTTTTCTCCACAAAATGGAAAAGTACAAATTTCCGACATTTTAAAAATTTGTAGAAATCGAATATCCACTTTTGCCAATAATTTAAAGTCGAATTTTTCTACACTTAAAAAGGTCGATGTTTATCATAGTCGACTTACATATTTTGCGATTGTTCAAAAAATCGACGTTCAAATCGAACGAATTTTCAAATGTTGTCAAAATAGATAATTTTACGATTTGGTAATTGAATAATACGATTTTTGCACAATTTTAAAAATCGACCTTGGACTTTTCGACAATTTAAAAATTTTGGGTATATTTGAAAATAATTGATTTTTTTTTTTTTCAGATATGAAAAATTGGAACTTCGACTTTGGACTTTTCGACAATTTAAAAATTTTTGGGTATAACCGAATTTCCACTTTATCGATAATTGTAAAGTCGACTTTCGAGTCGACATCCGAGCTCGATATTAAATGGACTGACAACTCTGAATGTTGATCCAGCTATACTTAGGCTGTTAGACGAACTTCTAAGGAAGAGACGCATTTCAGCCACACTAGGACAAGCAAACATACAAAGGTATGTGAACAGAGGCACTCCTCTAGGAGGAGTTCTATCACCTCTTCTTTGGAATGTTGCTATAAACGACATTCTGGTTTCCCTAGAAAAAGAAAGGATACAAGTGGTGGCATACGCAGATGATGTGGCGCTAGCAGTCAGGGGAAAATTCCCATCCACAGTTATACAGAGAACTCTCCGGATGACTGAGAAATGGGCGAAAGATAATGGTCTTGGGGTAAATCCTTCAAAGACAGAACTAGTCATGTACTGCAAAGATCGCAAAACTCCCACGGTTAGGCCCATTTCCTTAGGGGGTATTGAAATTCCCTTTAGTGAGTGTGCAAAATACCTTGGCGTTATTTTGGGACAGGAAGCTGAACTTTAAGCTTAATATTAAAGAAAGGGCGAGGAAAGCAACGGTAGCTTTATACTAGTGCAAAAAGGCAATAGGGAATAAGTGGGGACTAAAACCAAAAATTGTGCATTGGCTATACCCGGCAGTGGTTAGACCTATCATGATATATGGTGTTGTAGTCTGGTGGCCGGCACTTCATCATTCAACAAGTTTAGACAAAGTTCAGCGTATGGCGTGCTTGTGTATCTCAGGTTCATTCAGCAAGACAGGAACAAATTCCCTTAATGTCATACTGCATCTATTGCCTTTAGACATTTTGGCCAAACAGTCAGCTGCAACAACGGCTGTGCGGTTTCGCGAGCTATTGCTGTGGTCGGAAAAAGTTACGGTAACAGTTCGGTCCTCAAAATAATGCCAGATGTGCCTAACGTAGTGGATTACACTTTGGCGAGACCACTTTTCGACAAAAGGTTTGAGACTCTAATTTCCAACAGTGAGGCGTGGTGTACACGGACCCCGGGGAATAAAAGATATATAGATTTCTACACTGATGGCTCCAAATTGGATGGCCAAGTGGGTTTCGGAGTATATTCTAAAGATCTGGAACTTCGAATAGCGAAAAGATTACCTGATCATTGTAGCGTTTTTCAGGCTGAAATATTGGCAATAAGAGAAGTGGTGAATTGGCTGAGAAGTAATGCTCCAAGCAATATTGACATTAATATATACTCAGACAGTCAACCTGCAATAAAATCCTTGGACTCTGTGTTCCTCAACTCGAAAACGGCCATCGACTGCCGCAAATCTCTCAATGAGATGGCTGAGCAGCACAATATTCACCTAATATGGGTGCCTGGCCATAGGAACATACCGGGGAACTGCGAAGCAGATGAGCTAGCAAGGCTAGGAACTATCTTACATATTCCAGGGGAACTAGAATCTGTTGGTATGCCTCTGGCTACCTGCAAGCTCTTACTGCGTGAGAAGGCTGTCATGATGGCAAATGTTCGATGGGAGAATTGCAAGGGCTGTAACGACACCAAGCAAATATGGCCCCATTTAAATTTAAACCGCACACTAGATATGCTAGTTTTCTCGAGACGCCAGATATCACTCCTGATATCTGCTATAACGGGTCGCTGCCTGATAGGCGATTTTGCAAAAACTGTTGGTGCGAAGTATAATGACTATTGTATGAGCTGTCATGATGCGGAGGAAAAGGAATAAAAAAAACACCTCTTGTGTGAGTGTTCTGCATTTTGTGTAAGGCGTAAGCAAATATTAGGGGCATATAGCTTCAGATTACTGGCGGATCTGGAAAACGTTAACTTAAGCAGTCTGCTGATGTTTTTGGAACAATCTGGTTGGTTCAACAGAAGAAAATAATCGAGAAGGTTCAGCGGTTAAAACTAGAAGTGCCCATATGTAATAGGTACTTTTAGTTAATGTGGTATCACAATGGACTGAATAGTCTAAGTGAGCCTGAATCTTAATCGGGCTGCCACTTTAACCTAACCTTAACCTAACCTAAAGTCGACTTTTTGATATTTTCTCTAAATAAAAAAAAACAAGTATATACGGCCGTAAGTTCGGCCAAGCCGAATCTTATGTACCCTCCACCATGGATTACGTAGAAACTTCTACGAAAGACTGTCATCGACAATCGAACATCGTTTTCTAAATTGTGAGTTAGTCCATACATGGTATATAAAGGGTGATTCTTTTGAGGTTAGGATTTTCATGCATTAGTATTTGACAGATCACGTGGGATTTCAACATGGTGTCAAAGAGAAAGATGCTCAGTATGCTTTGACATTTCATCACGAATAGCCGAACGATCTGCCACAACGTCGAATTTTCAGTGAATGGGCCCTAGAAAAGTTGGCAGAAAATCCGCTTTTTTATCGACAAATTTTGTTCAGCGATGAGGCTCATTTCTGGTTGAATGGCTACGTAAATAAGCAAAATTGCCGCATTTGGAGTGAAGAGCAACCAGAAGCCGTTCAAGAACTGCCCATGCATCCCGAAAAATGCACTGTTTGGTGTGGTTTGTACGCTGGTGGAATCATTGGACCGTATTTTTTCAAAGATGCTGTTGGACGCAACGTTACGGTGAATGGCGATCGCTATCGTTCGATGCTAACAAACTTTTTGTTGCCAAAAATGGAAGAACTGAACTTGGTTGACATGTGGTTTCAACAAGATGGCGCTACATGCCACACAGCTCGCGATTCTATGGCCATTTTGAGGGAAAACTTCGGAGAACAATTCATCTCAAGAAATGGACCGGTAAGTTGGCCACCAAGATCATGCGATTTGACGCCTTTAGACTATTTTTTGTGGGGCTACGTCAAGTCTAAAGTCTACAGAAATAAGCCAGCAACTATTCCAGCTTTGGAAGACAACATTTCCGAAGAAATTCGGGCTATTCCGGCCGAAATGCTCGAAAAAGTTGCCCAAAATTGGACTTTCCGAATGGACCACCTAAGACGCAGCCGCGGTCAACATTTAAATGAAATTATCTTCAAAAAGTAAATGTCATGGACCAATCTAACGTTTCAAATAAAGAACCGATGAGATTTTGCAAATTTTATGCGTTTTTTTTTTTTTTAAAGTTATCAAGCTCTTAACAAATCACCCTTTATTAGACAAAAAAAGGTACGTATATGTAAGTCTACAAATAATTACGAATCGATATGGACTTTTGCACGGTACGTAGAGAGCCAGAATTGAAATATGGGGGTCGCTTATATGTGGGCTATATACAATTATAAACTTGATATGGACCATTTTTTGTGTGATTAGGGGTCGATTTATGTGAGGGCTATATATAACCATAGACCGATTTAGTTAGGCATTATTGTTGACGGCCATATACTAGCACAATAAACCAAATTTCAACTGACTCGGATGAAATTTGCTCCTCCAAGTGGCTCCAAAACCAAATCTGGGGATCGTTTTATATGGGGGCTATATATGACTATGGACTGATATGGACCACTTTTGGCATGGTTGTTAAATATCATATAGTACCACCACGTACCACATTTAACCAGATCGGATGAATTTTGCTTCTCCAAAAGGCACCGGGGGTCAAATCTGGGGATCGGTTTATATGGGGGCTATGGACGGATGTGAACCAATTCCTGCATGGTTGTTGGATAACATATACTAACATCACTTACCAAATTTCAACAGAATCGGATGAATTTTGCTCTTCCAAGGGGCTCCGGAGGTCAAATCTGGGGATCGGTTTATATGGGGGCTATATATAATTATGGACCGATGTGAACCAATTTTTGTATGGTCATTAGAGACCATATACTAACATAATGTACCAAATTTCAGCCGGATCGGATGAAATTTGCTTCGGTTTATATGGGGGCTATATATAATTATGGACTGATGTGGACCAATTTTTGCATGGTTGTTAGAGATCATATGCTGACACCATGTACAAAATTGCCGGATCGGATGAAATTTGCTTCCCTTAGAGGCTCCTCAAGCCAAATCTAGGGATCGGTTTATATGGGGGCTATATATAATTATGGACCGATGTGGACCAATTTTTGCATGGTTGTTAGAGATCATATGCTGACATCATGTACAACATTTCAGCCTTCTCTTAGAGGATCGGCAAGCCAAATCTGGGGATCCGTTTATATGGGGGCTATACGTAAAAGTGGACCGATATAGTCCATTTGAAATACCGTCCGACCTACATCAATAACAACTACTTGTGCCAAGTTTCAAGTCGATTGCTTGTTTCGTTCGGAAGTTAGCGTGATTTCAATAGACGGATGGACGGACATGCTCAGATCGACTCAGAATTTTACCACGACCGACAATATGTATACTTTATGGGGTCTTAGAGCAATATTTCGATGTGTTACAAACGGAATGACAAAGTTAATATACCGCCATCCTATGGTGGAGGGTATAAACGAGTTTCTCGAAACCCAAGAAGTAATGGACCGATACGCCTCATTTTCGCCACACCTATTTGTGATCCTATAATACCTCTAGATTTCAAACTTCAGGCAAATCCGATTTGGGCCTATACCAAAACCTGGACCAATAGACACCATTTTTGGCACAACTATTTATGGTCCTCTAATACCTCTATATATCCAATTTCAGGCAAATCGGATAGAAAAAACTGTTTCCAAAAGCCCAAGACCTCAAATCGGGGGGGTCGGTTTATATGGGGGCTGTATCAAAACATGGACCGATAGGCACCATTTTCGGCACACTTTTTGGTGGTCCCAAAAAACCTCCAGATTTCCAATTTCAGGTAAATTGGATAAAAAACTACGGTTTCTATAAGCCCAAGACCCCAAATCGGGAGGTCGGTTTATATGGGGACTATATCAAAACTTGTAACGATATAGCCCATCTTCGAACTTGACCTGCCTGCGAACAAAAAACGAATCTGTGCCAAATTTCAGGACGATAGCGCCATCACGCCTTCAATCGTGATTACAACAGACAGACGGACATGGTTGGTCTTAGAATTTCTGATCAAGAACATATGTAACAGGTTGGCTGATAAGTCCCCGGTCTGACACATAGATGGCGTCGTTAGTATTAAATGCATATTATTTTTATATACACACAAAAAATTATCACCAATTTTTTTTTCAATTAAACACTTAATTGAATTTGGAAACGGATTCAATTAATATGTTAATTGATTCAATTAATTATTTAATCAAATCCGAATCAAAACCAATTAAAAAAATGATTGATATTTGTTACGTTTCCAATTAAAATATTAATTGATTCAATCAATTTGTTAATCAATTCGGAAATAATTTTCAATTACAAACGTGATTGAAATTTTTTCCGTTTCCAATTACACATGTGATTGATCCAATCACCTTTGTGACTGAAACTGAATAATTTTGAGAAATGGAAAGAGCGAAAAGAGAACAAGAGAATAGGTATTTATTCAACAATGTATGATGGAGAGATCAGTCTGTGGAAGTAACTCGTAACGAACGGTTGGGTTTTTGTTTTTCGCGTAAATTGAAAAACATGATTGGCGACATTCTGTCCGCTGCATTCAAAATGTGTGCATAAATATTTTGAACGCAACAACAAATCATAGCAAAGGGTTGAAATAAATAAAGTGTGCAACAACAAACGGCCACGTGGTAAAGGTTTGAAAAAATATAAAGGGTGATTTGTTAAGAGCTTGATAACTTTTTAAAAAAAAAAACGCATAAAATTTGCAAAATCTCATCGGTTCTTTATTTGAAACGTTAGATTGGTCCATGACATTTACTTTTTGAAGATAATTTCATTTAAATGTTGACCGCGGCTGCGTCTTAGGTGGTCCATTCGGAAATTCCAATTTTGGGCAACTTTTTCGAGCATTTCGGCCGGAATAGCCCGAATTTCTTCGGAAATGTTGTCTTCCAAAGCTGGAATAGTTGCTGGCTTATTTCTGTAGACTTTAGACTTGACGTAGCCCCACAAAAAATAGTCTAAAGGCGTCAAATCGCATGATCTTGGTGGCCAACTTACCGGTCCATTTCTTGAGATGAATTGTTCTCCGAAGTTTTCCCTCAAAATGGCCATAGAATCGCGAGCTGTGTGGCATGTAGCGCCATCTTGTTGAAACCACATGTCAACCAAGTTCAGTTCTTCCATTTTTGGCAACAAAAAGTTTGTTAGCATCGAACGATAGCGATCGCCATTCACCGTAACGTTGCGTCCAACAGCATCTTTGAAAAAATACGGTCCAATGATTCCACCAGCGTACAAACCACACCAAACAGTGCATTTTTCGGGATGCATGGGCAGTTCTTGAACGGCTTCTGGTTGCTCTTCACTCCAAATGCGGCAATTTTGCTTATTTACGTAGCCATTCAACCAGAAATGAGCCTCATCGCTGAACAAAATTTGTCGGACGTAAAGCGCGAAACACATTTCGAACCGAACACTGATTTTGGTAATAAAATTCAATGATTTGCAAGCGTTGCTCGTTAGTAAGTCTATTCATGATGAAATGTCAAAGCATACTGAGCATCTTTCTCTTTGACACCATGTCTGAAATCCCACGTGATCTGTCAAGTACTAATGCATGAAAATCCTAACCTCAAAAGAATCACCCTTTATGAGAGAACGCATTTGAAATTACCTGCGTTTGTGGTATTGTAAAAATGGAAAACAATCTACGTTTATTGAAGGTAAGAAATTGTGAAATGTGAATACCGTTTTCCATTGAAGCCTTTTTACATTAAACGGACTAAAATAATATATTTTTTATTCATTTCTTTTAGTGACCAATTTTATTTCGTAAAATTGACCAATCAATCCCATCAACTCCATCATTTTATCAAATATATAAGAATATGTTTGCAATAAAACAAGTGGGTATTGATCTTTTAAAATTATAAATTTTTTTCACTATTAGTTTTCTTAAAGCCAAGAGCGGTATGGGTTTGTTGGAAGATTCACCTTGAAGTTGCGAAGTGGCGTTGGCATTAAATTGCATTTTTGTTTTACCTGCCTTTTTCAGTTTGAACCAAGTAGAGAGCAGTATATCTGGTATATAAACTAATGAGCTGAATTATGTAATGGTAAAAAAGTTCTTTCTTTTGGATTTAAAAATATTAAAAATATCCGAAAATAATAAAAATATGTATTTTCCATTTATATTTTTTCTATTTCCAGAATTTGCAAAGTATCATCAATATAATACCAAATATTGCATTGCTTTCCCATTAATTTTGTCTTCGATTGGTTCAAATTTTAATAGACGATTTCATTGCGTGGAAATTTTGGAAAGGAATTGTTACCAAAATTAAATTACCGAGCTCACCTTTAATGCTAAAATACTGCAACTGCAAAAGAAGATTATAAATCTGCAACCTGGAACTAAGAATTGAACTTGATATTCTATGCAGGTGATGTTTAACAAAATTAATTTTTAGTTGAACAAAATTAAATTCGAATTATTCTGTTTACTTTCAGAAAAACTAATTTAGCTTACAGGCTGCTGATTTATTGGAAATTTAGGCGCATTTACATATTAGAAGGAACATGCTGACATGGTTATTATAAGAAGATAATGATTTATATAATTTATTTTTTCACCCTATAGTTGTTATTGATAATAATTGTATTTGTAAGTTATGTTAGAACAAAACAAAAATGACAAGAACCAAATTTATTTGTCTATTTCATAATTCAAAAAATAATAATATATTAAATATGTTTTATAAGAAACACATTTTCTTTTATTTCAAATAAAACTAAATACGATTTTGGGGTCGCAATATATAAATTTTTTGATTGAAATTTATAGCCAATTTCAATTAATTATTTAATTGAATGAATCAAATAGTTGATTGATTTTTGTCGCGAAATTAATTAAAATTTTAAATGATTCAATTAAAACTGTGATTGAATTTTATGTTAAAAATCAATCACGTTTTTAATTGATTCAATCACACAATTAATTGATTCCGTGACAAAAGTCAATTAAATTTTTAATTGAAAATCGTGTTGGTTTTCAATCAAAATGTGTGATTGATACTATCATTTTCGTGATTGAAGACATTTCAATTAAAAAAATGATTGAATCCGCGATTTTCGTGATTGAAATCAAAAACAAATTTTTTGTGTGTACTATCATTTTCGTGACTGAAGACATTTCAATTAAAAAATTAATTGGATCAATTAATTTGGTGATTGAATCAGAAAAAAAATTTTTTGTGTGTGTGAAAAAAATGAAAAAAGGAATTTCGTGTTTTGATCAAATACTGTTTTCTGAAGGGAAAAAAATATGGTGGAAGCAAAAACTTGGCTTGATAATAAGTTTCCGGACTCTGCCCCAGAGAAATCAATAATAATTGATTGGTATGCAAAATTCAAGCGTGGTGAAATGAGCACGGAGAACGGTGAACGCAGTGGACGCCCGAAAGAGGTGGTTACAGACGAAAACATCAAAAAAATCCACAAAATGATTTTGGATGACCGTAAAATGAAGTTGATCGAGATAGCAGAGGCCTTAAAGATATCAAAGGAACGTGTTGGTCATATCATTCATCAATATTTGGATATGCGGAAGCTCTGTGCAAAATGGGTGCCGCGCGAGCTCACATTTGACCAAAAACAACAAAGTGTTTATGATTCTGAGCGGTGTTTGCAGCTGTTAACTCGTAATACACCCGATTTTTTCCGTCGATATGTGACAATGGATGAAACATGGCTCCATCACTACACTCCTGAGTCCAATCGACAGTCGGCTGAGTGAAAAGCGACCGGTTAACCGAAGCGTGGAAAGACTCAAAAGTCCGCTGGCAAAGTAATGGCCTCTGTTTTTTGGAATTCGCATGGAATAATTTTTATCGATTATCTTGAGAAGGGAAAAACCATCAACAGTGACTATTATATGGCGTTATTGGAGCGTTTGAAGGTCGAAATCGCGGCAAAACGGCCCCATATGAAGAAGAAAAAAGTGTTGTGCCACCAATACAACGCACCGTGCCACAAGTTATTGAGAACGATGGCAAAAATTCATGAATTGGGCTTCGAATTGCTTCCCCACCCACCGTATTCTCCAGATCTGGCCCCCAGCGAATTTTTCTTGTTCTCAGACCTCAGAAGGATGTTCGCAGGGGAAAAATTTAGATGCAATGAAGAGGTGATCGCCGAAACTGAGGCCTATTTTGAGGCAAAACCGAAGGAGTACTACCAAAATGGTATCAAAAAATTGGAAGGTCGTTATAATCGTTGTAACGCTCTTGAACAGAACTATGTTGAACTTATCAGCCAACCTGTTACTTTATATGTTATAGTCGGAAATCGATATTTCGATGTGTTACAAACGATGTGTGACAAACTTATTATACCCCCATCACCATTCTATGGTGGTGGGTATAAAAAAGGCCATGTTCTTTCCGCCAACAGCTCTGAATTTTCACCGATGTGGCCCTGTGCATAATTTCAAAATAATTCGGATTAAAACTTTGCCTTCTGCGGTCTTATTAGTTTAAATCATGCGAAAGATATATTTGGGAGCTATATCGAAATCCGAATCGATTTATTCCAAAATCAATAGAATTTTATTCTGACACATACTAGTGCCAAATTTTAAGTTAATTGGACTAAAATTGCGCCCTAGACTTTTATCATCAAATTCACAGACAGACGAACATGACAAGATCGACTCAGGAACTGGCCCTGAGAATTTTTGACAAAGACACCATGTGTCTATCTTATCTCCTTCTGGGTGTTGCACTAAGTATATAACAGGGTCAGAGAATGAAGGCGACCCAATTTTGCAGGCGGTGGCTGATACTCAATTTTTGCATCTTGCGGCGGCGGCTAAGCCGATATAAATTTGTCTATTCGGCGGCGGATAATTATCCATTATAAAATCAATTTGAATTTATTCGAATGGTAATGAGGAGATTAGTTGTACAACCAATCTTACAATCAAATTTATATTTCATTTGGATTTTTTTTTACGATCTAAAGTTTTCCAAATTTATTATAGCAGCTTGATCGATTGAATGTGGGTGGAAATTCTTAAATACGTTCTTCTGATTTAAATTAATATTCTTTATTAATTGGAGCCAATTTTCGAGTCGAAATGAGTCGCCATATTCGGTGGCGGTGTTGACTGGCAAAAAGTGGTCGGCGGCGACTAAAATCGGCGGCTTCGTCTTCTGGACAGGGTATAAAAACAGAGAATGAAGCCGCCGAGTCGCGCCGCCGATTTCAGTCGCCGCCGATTATTTTTTGCCAGTCGACGCCGCCGCCGAATATGTCGACTCATCTCGACTCAAATTTAGCCGCCAATTAATCAAAAATATCAATTTAAATCAGAAAAATTTATATATAATTGTCGTATTTTTTTCCAAAATTTTGAACACAACCAATCATTTAAGCTGCTATAATAATTTAGCAAAAATTTAGCTCAGAACATTTTAACGAAAAGTAAATTTGTTTGTAAGATATGTTGTACAACTAATCTCATTCGATTAACTTTAAATTGATTTTATAATGGATAATTGTCCGCCGCCGAGTGAACAAATTTATATCGGCTCAGCCGCCAAGCCGCCGCCGCCGGAGGCAAAAATTTAGTGTCCGCCGCCGCCGCCGATAAAAATGGGTCGGCTTCATTCTCTATATAAAAATTAATAAAAGTATCAGAATCGCTATGAGATTAATTGCACGACTAAATTTAAAATCAAATTTTCATTTTATTTCCCTCTGTTGTGCAAGATTTGTCTTGAAATTTACAGATTCCATTTTTAGTCAGAAAATAACAAAAATGGGAATATGTTCCAAATTAAAAAGAATATATTTTATTTTAATTGGCGGCTACATTTTAGTTGATATGAGTCGATTTAATTGAAACCGACGTCGACTGGCCAAAAGCAGAGAATGAAGCCGATACATTTTTGTCGGCGGCACAAGCCACTAAATTTTTGCCTCCGGCGGCGGCGACTTGGCGGCTAATCCCATATATATTTTTGTTAAAATTAAAATAAATTTAGTTAAAATTTTCGGAGCTAAATTTTTGCAATACTGTTAAACCAGTTTGAAATTAATTGATTGTGGGTGAAAAGTTCAAAATTTTGGCAAAAATACGACAATTATTAATACATTTTTCTGATTTAAATCGATATTTTTGATTAATTGGCGGCTAAATTTGAGTCGAGATGAGTCGACATATTCGTCGGCGGCGTCGACTGGCAAAAAATGGTCGGCGGCGAATCAAATCAGCGGCGCGACTCGGCGGCTTCATTCTCCGGCCAAAAGCGTTGCAACTCGGCGACCTAATTCTCTGGTATAAGGTTTACTGAGACTATCTTGGACGATTATTTTGCACTTTTGCAAAATCTGTTTGACACTATTCTACTTACCAAAAAATATTAAAAAAATTCTGTAAAATCACAGTGCATTTGTCCTTTCATTACCACAAATCCCGCCAAAGTCTGTGCATATGCAAAGTAATGCACGAATCCTAGCAGCATACTCATGCCATGGAAGAGGCAAGCTTCTTCACTTAACAAGGATAAAATAAATTTGTGTGTTAGGAAATTTTGCGGTTGAGCAAAAGCACGTTGCTGGTATCCGATGAATTATAATCAGATCATACGTTCCCATTCATACAACATACACGACTCACACAAACTCATTCATACAAATGAGTATGACTCTTAGGGGACTAAGAAGAAGACATTCTCGCTCTTCCACTCTCTCTCTCACACACAAACACTCACTCACTTACACTCCACATTACAAGGGCACGCTAAAGTCTAAAGTAATTGCAGTTGAAGACGTGAAAGAATTTTCATTTCATTTGAAAATTGTTTCCAACAAATTGATGTGGCAGCAGCAGCAATAGCGTCAGCAGCAGCTCAAAATTAATCTCATCTATGTTGAGTTGCCTTCACGGTTGCCAATCAAGCCAAAAGTAATCTACCAAAATTTGGAAAAACTACCAAACAAAAAATCTTATTTTGATAAATTGTATTTCTATAGAAAATTTTGTCAAAATTTTATTTCCAAAGAAAATGTTGCCAAAATTTTATTTCTATAGAAGATTTTGTCAAAATTTTATTTTTATAGAAAATTATCTCAACATTTTATTTTTATGGAAAATGTTGTCAATTTTTTTTATTTGCCAAGATTTTATTTCTATAGAAATTGTTCCCAACTATTTATTTCTATAGAACATTTTCCCAAAATTTGATTCCTATAGAAAATTTTGTCAAAAGAAGAAAAGAAAATTTTGTCAAAATTCTATTTCTGTAGAAAATTTTATTTCTATAGAAAAATTTATCAACATTTTATTTCTATAGAAAATTTTCCCAAAAATGTATTTCTATAGAAAATTTTGTAAAAATTTTATTTCTGTAGAAAATTTTATCAACATTTTATTTCTAGAGAAAATTTTGTCAAAATTTTATTTCTATAAAAAATGCTGTCAAAATTTTATTTCTATGGAAAATTTTGTCAAAATTGTATTTCTGTAGAAAATTTTGTCAACATTTTATTTCTACAGAAATTTTATTTCTATAGAAAATTTTCTCAAAATTTTATTTCTATAGAAAATTTTGACAAAATTTTATTTCTATAGAAAATATTGACAAAATTTTATTTCTATAGAAAATTTTCTCAAAATTTTATTTCAGTAGAAATTTTTGTCAAAATATTTTTTCTATAGAAGATGTTGTCAAAATTTTATTTCTATAGAAAATTTTGACAAAATTTTATTTCTATAGAAAATTTTCCCAAAATTTTTTTTTCTATAGAAAATTTTCCCAAAATTTTTTTTCTATAGAAAATTTTGTTAAACTTTTATTTCGGTAGAAATTTGTGTCAAAATATTATTTGTATAGAAAATGTTGTCAAAATTTTAAATCTATAGAAAATATTGTCAAAATTTTAAGTCTATAGAAAATTTTGTCAAAATTTTATTTTTATAGACATTTTTTTCAAAATCATATTTCTATAGAAATTTCTGCAAAATTTTATTTCTATAGAAAATTCTGTCAAAATTTTATTTCTATAGAAAATTTTCTCAAAATTTTATTTCCATAGAAAATATTTTCAAAATTTTATTTCTATAGAAAATTTTATCAACATTTGATTTGTATGGAAAATTTTGTCAAAATTTTATTCCTATAGAAAATGTTGTCAAAATTTTATTTCTATAGAAAATTTTGTCAAAATTTTATTTCTATGGAAAATTTTCTAAAAATTTTATTTCTATAGAAAATTTTCCCAAAATTTTATTTCTATAGAAAATTTTATTTCTATAGCAAATTTTGACAAAATTTTATTTCTATAGAAACTTGTAACAAAATTTTAAGTCTATAGCAAATGTTGTCAAAGTTTTATGTCTATAGAATTTTTTTTTTTCAATATTGTAAAGGGTGGTTAAATTGTAAGGGCCGAAGTTGAATGTGAACCACACCTAAACGCCACGTTTTTTTTCGAATTTTATTTGACATTTCTCTATTTCAGACTTACTCAATTTGAACCATGGAGAGATACACAATTCAACAACGTGTTAAATGGTTCCAAGTAATGGCAACAGTGGATGATCAATTTTCGAAAAAAATCATTTTCAGTGATGAGGCACATTTTCACCTCAGTGGATTCATCAATAAACAGAATTGCCGCATTTGGACGAATGAGAATCCAAGAGTGATTGTCGAAAAACCAATGCACCCACAAAGAGTGACTGTTTGGTGCAGTTTATGGGCTGGCGGCATCATCGGGCCGTATTTTTTCCAAAATGAGGCCGGTCAGGCAGTTACTGTGAATGGTGTTCGCTATCGTGAGATGATAACGAACTTTTTATGGCCCGAATTGGAAGATATGGATCTGGACGATATGTGGTTTCAGCAGGACGGTGCCACTTGCCACAGAGCTAACGAAACAATGACTCTTTTGCGCAGCAAATTCAATGGCCGTGTTATCTCACGTAATGGCGATGTCAATTGGCCGCCAAGATCATGTGATTTGACATAATTGAGTAATATCAATATATCATAATAAAATAAAATTACAATAATTTCCTAAATAGTTTGTGTTTTATTCAAAATCAACATCGGCCCTGGAAATTTTAACCACCCTTTATTTCTATAGAAAATTTTGTCAAAATTTTATTTCTATAGAAAATTATTGTAAAATTTGATTTCTATAGAAAATTTTTTCAAAATTTTATTTCTATAGAAAATTTTGACAAAATTTATTTTTATAGACATTTTTCAAATCATATTTCTATAGAAAATTCTTTCAAAATTTTATTTCTATAGAAAATTCTGCAAAATTTTATTTCTATAGAAAATTCTGTCAAAATTTTATTTCTATAGAAAATTTTGTCACAATTTTATTTCCATAGAAAATTTTGTCAACATTTTATTTCTATAGAAAATTTTGTCAAACTTTAATTTCTATAGAAAATTTTATCAACATTTGGTTTCTATGGAAAATTTTGTCAAAATTTTATTTCTATAGAAAATTTTGTCAACATTTTATTTCTATAGAAAATTCTGTCAAAATTTTATTTCTATAGAAAATTCTGTCAAAATTTTATTTCGATAGAAAATTTTATTTCTATAAGAAATTTTATCAAGTTTTTATTTCTTTAGAAAATTTTCTCAAAATTTGATTTCTATAGAAAATTTTGTCAAAATTGTATTTCCATAGAAAATTTTTTCAAAATTTTATTTCTATAGAACATTTTGTCAAAATTTTATTTCCATAGAAATTTTCTCAAAATTTGATTTCTATAGAAAATTTTGTCAAAATATTATTTCTATAGACAATGTTTCAAAATTTTATTTCTATAGAAAATGTTATCAAAATTTTATTTCTATAGAAAATTTCTCAAAATTTTATTTCCATAGAAAATTTTGTCAAAATTTTATTTCCATAGAAAATGTTTTCAAAATTTGATTTCTATAGAAGATTTTGTCAAAATTTTATTTCTATAGAACATTTTGTCAAAATTTTATTTCTATAGGAAATTTTATCAAAATTTTATTGCTACATAAAATTTTCTCAAAATTTGATTTCTGTAGAAAATTTTGTCAAAATTTTGTTTCCATAGAAAATTTTGTCAAAATTTTGTTTCCATAGAAAATTTTGTAAAAATTTTATTTTTATAGAAAAGTTTGTAATTTTTTTTCTAAAGAAAATGTTCTCAAAATTTTATTTCCATAGAAAATTTTGTCAAAATTTTATTTCCATAGCAATTTTTTTTTTTAAATTTGATTTCTATAGAAAATTTTGTCGAAATTTTATTTCTATAGAAAATTTGGTCAAAATTTTATTTCTATAGAAAATTTTCTCAAAATTTTATTTCTATAGAAATTTTTTTCAAAACTTTATTTCTATAGAAAAATTTGTCAAAATTTTATTTCTATAGAAAATTTTATTTCTATAGAAAATGCTGTCAAAATTTGATTTCTATAGAAACTTTTGTTAAAATTGTATTTCTATAGAAAATTTTTCTCAAAATTTTATTTCTATAGAAATTTTTTTAAAATTTTATTTCTATAGAATTTTTTTTCAAAATTTTATTTCTATAGAAAATTTTGTGAAAATTTTATTTCTAGCGAAACATCATGAATTCTACCAATCTACCAAACAGTAAAAAATTTACCATTTTTGGTAGAATTCTACCAATTGTGGCAACCGTGGTTGGCTTACAACTCTATCACTGCTGTTCCATTTCACATAGCCATTTGAGTGAGCGTTTTGCATTTTTGGCATCCGTCGATGTCAAGGTGTGGCAATTTCGACAAATCAAAACGATATTGTTGCCAGAATTCCGTAATTGCCCAAAGGCAGCACATAACTGATGTCAGAACTTTTAAATTACAATCTTCCAGATTGTGGTTTGGAAAGAGAGTGAGAAAGATAGCCATACCCTGGATGCAAGTGATGCGGGTGAGCTGGAGTGTAGGTGTAGAGAAGGAAATAATTTTTCTTAAAATGGTGGATAATGATTGTCATTCAATTCCACTGAGTTTAAATTAATTACTAGCATTGAGGTTGCAATGCTGGTTTTAAATATACCAATATCCGGTTGCATAATGTCTTAAATTGTGATTTCTGTCTGGTTTGTACTTTCTTTTGCCTTGAAACTGAAAATAATTAAGACACTGAGTTGTAATTGAATTTATGGCGTCATTAAAAATCCAAGATTCCCTCTGATGGTCGGAGAATTCATTTGGATTTTTTGAGTTTTTCACAAATTTGAAAATTACTTCTAGAGATTTTAAAGTTTTAAAATTATTGGTTTAAATTTGAAAAGTATTGTCTAAAAATTTCCAGTTTGAAAAATACTTGCAGTACATAGAAGAAGCATTTTTCAGATATAACATACTTTTTTTTTAATGTGATTAAATTCCACTGATTTAAATTTGTTTTACTAGACTTGAGGTTGTAATGTTGGTTTAAGGTATTCCAATATCCCGTTGCTTAATGTCTTAAATCGTGATTTCTATCTGGCTCGTGTTTTTTGTTTTTTTCCTTTGCCTTGAAACTGGAAATAATTGAGACACTGAGTTGTAATTGAATTTATGGCGTCATTAAAAATCAAAGATTCTCTCTAATTATCGGAGAGTTATTTTGAAATGGGCAGTAAGTTTGAAAACTATTTCAGAAAATTTTTAAAGTTTTAAAATTATTCCTTGAAATTTGAAAAGTACTACCTGAAATTTTACAGTTTGAAAAATACTGCAACATTTCGACTTCAAAAAATAATTTCAAAATAGTAGAAAAATTTATTAGGCACGCAGAATAAATTGCAATTTAAAGCGTCCCCCAAAAGAAATGTAAAAATGGAATGAAGAGGAGGAAACTTTTATTTCATATTTTGGGTCCCTTCTTAAGAACCCAGCAAAAAAATTTGGAAGTTCTTCCAAAGGCACAACTTTAAAAGAACTTCCAGAAGATGCACTCCCAATGGTGTTCTTTATTTTAACTACCCAGGAAGTTATTTTAATTTAATTTTTTACAACTTGGTTTTTGCATACTTTTAATGGGAAATTTTAACTTTTTTTGTTTCAAAAAGATTAAAAACAGACTAAGAATTCATAAAATGGTACAAATCATTTAAATTTTGTCGAAAAAAATACTAAATCCAATCTGAAAAATTTGTGAATTTTTGAAAATATTTGACGTCTAACGTTTCCGACAAGCGTTAGAATCCATTAAAAATTATAAAAAATAATGAAAATTATTTATTTGACAAAATATCACAGAATTTTTTAATTTACATCCAAAATATTGAATTCGGATCACACCTAAAAAAGTGATGCAAATTCAGTGCAACGGCTGTTGAAATGGAGGACTTCCGTCCTATAACAAGCCCGTGTAAAATTCATCGCTTCTGCGTCAATTTTGCACCACTTCCGGATCCAAAAAGAACATGTTCATTACTTTTTTGGCAACGCTTTTTTTGCTGGGAATGAAGGCTATGATTTATGATAGTGAACAGATTTCGAAAACCTCCACAAAAATCCCTAAATTTCTGGGAATTCACTACCAAATATACAAATAAAACTTTCGTCGCCATCCACTAAAACAAAATCCCCGATGAGGGCAACGGCGCACTCTGGGTGAAAATGAAAACATAATGCGACAAGGGATTCTGAGTTCTAGTAACATATAATTGCATGCACTATGAATATAATTCTCACCCACGTTACGGTTGTATGAAAATATAATTCCAAGTTTTTTTCAACATTAAAGGGTGATACGGTCAAAATTTGGTCAATATAAACTTGACGTATTTCTTTCAATTTAGCATTTAAAAAACCTGAACACCCCTCATTTTGAAGGTGTGTGTGTATAGAATGTTGCTCCTATTTTGATTTTGGAATTCACCCTTCAGTTGTCAAAATGCCGTCCAAGCAAGAAGAGCAGCGTGTCAAAATTTTGCTCGCGCATCGCGAAAATCCGATCTACTCGCATGCAAAGCTGGAAAAATCGCTAAAAGTTGCCAAATCAACCGTTACAAATGTAATTGAAGTGTTTGGGAACGTTTGTCGACAGCCAGGAAGTCTGGATCGGGGGGAAATCGAAAACCGGAAGCCGTTGAGACGACAAAGAGAGTTGCCGGTAGTTTCAAGCGAAACCCCAACCTCTCTCTCCGAGATGCCGCAAATAAGCTGGGTGTATCGTCTACAACCGTGCATCGAGCCAAAAAACTATCGACTTACAAGAAGGTAGTGACTCCAAATCGCGATGATAAAAAAATACGACGGCCAAAGCGCGATCCCGGAGGCTGTACACGACGATGCTGACGATGTTTGACTGCGTGGTAATGGACGACGAAGTTTTATGCGGCAAAAGGAAGGGGAAAGGTAGCAGATATTTTCAAGCACATAAAACTGTCAAAGTTCGCAAAGAAATATCTGGTTTGGCAAGCCATCTGTAGGTTAAGTTAGGTTATATGGCAGCCCGATGTATCAGGCTCACTTAGACTATTCAGTCCACTGTGATACCACAGTGGTGAATTTCTCTCTTATCACTGAGTGCTGCCCGATTCCATGTTAAGCTCAATGACAAGGGACCTCCTTTTTATAGCCGAGTCCGAACGGCGTTCCACATTGCAGTGAAACCACTTAGAGAAGCTTTGAAACCCTCAGAAATGTCACCAGCATTACTGAGGTGGGATAATCCACCGCTGAAAAACTTTTTGGTGTTCGGTCGTAGCAGGAATCGAACCCACGACCTTGTGTATGCAAGGCGGGCATGCTAACCATTGCACCACAGTGGCTCCCATCTGTAACTGTGGCTTGAAAAGCAGCATTTTCATAGCTTCCGGGACTGTCAACCAAGAAATTTACGTGAAAGAGTGTTTGAATAAACGTCTGCTGCCTTTCCTGAAGTAACACGGTTGTTCCGTACTGTTTTGGCCGGATTTGGCATCTTGCCATTACGGTAAAAAGGCCATGGAGTAGTACGCCGCCAACAACGTGCAGGTGGTTCCCAAGGACAAGAACCCTCCCAACACGCCAGAGCTCCGCCCAATTGAGAAATACTGGGCTATTGTCAAGCGGAACCTAAAGAAGACCAAAAAAACTGCTAAGGACGAGCAGCAGTTCAAGGCAAACTGGCTTTCTTCGGCGAAGAAGGTGGACAAGGTGGCTCTACAAAATCTGAGATGATGATTGTTCTCAAGCGTGAGGCCCGGCAATTCAGATTTGGAAAAGCGAAAGCGCAACTAAATATTTTTCCTGAATTTTATACTAATTGAACTTGAACAAGTATATACGGCCGTAAGTTCGGCCAGGCCGAATCTTATGTACCCTCCACCATGGATTGCGTAGGAACTTCTACTAAAGGCTGTCATCCACAATCGAATTACTTGGGTTGCGATAACACTTGCCGATGGCAAGGTATCGTAAAACTTTTTAACACTGTCTTCTAAATTGTAAGTTAGCCGATACGGGGTATATATTAAACAAAAAAAGGCCGATTAAATACGTATATAATCTAGTTTGACAAAATTTTCTATAGAAATAAAATTTTGACAAAATTTTCTATAGAAATGAAACATTGACAAAATTTTCTATAGAAATAAAAACTTGACAAAATTTTCTATAGAAATAAAATGTTGACAAAATTTTCTATGGAAGTAAAATGTTGACAAAATTTTCTATAGCAATACAATTTTGACAAAAATTTCTATAGAAATAAAATGTTGACAAAATTTTGTATAGAAATGAAATTTTGACAAAACTTTGTATAGAAATAATATGTTGACAAAATTTTCTACAGAAATAAATTTTTTAAAAATTTTCTATAGAAATAAAATTTTGACAAACATTTCTATATAAATAAACTTTTGACAAAACTTTCTATAGAAATGAAATTTTAACAAAATTTTCTATAGTAATAAAATTTGACAAAATTTTCTATAGAAATAAAATTTTGACAAAATTTTCTATGGAAATAAAATTTTGACAAACATTTGTATAGAAATAAACTTTTGACAAAACTTTCTATAGAAATGAAATTTTGACAAAACTTTCTACAGTAATAAAATTTGACAAAATTTTCTATGGAAATAAAGTTTTGGTAGATTATTTTTGGCGATATGGACCAATTTTTGTGTAATAAGTCATCGGCTATATATAACTAAAGACCGATATGGACCAATTTTTACATGGCTGTTAGAGGCCATATATTGACAAAATGTACCAAATTTCAACCGTATCGGATGACTTTTGCTCCTCCAAGAGGTTCCGGACGTCAAATCTGGGGACGGTTTATATGGGAACTATATATAATTATGGACCGATATGGACCAATTTTTGCATGTTTGTTAGAGACCATATACTAACACCATGTACCAAAGTTCAACTGGATCGGATGAATTTTGCTCTTCCAAGAGGCTCCGGAGGTCAAATCTGGGGATCGGTTTATATGGGGGCTATATATAATTATGGACCGATATGGACCAATTTTTGCATGGTTATTAGAGGCCGTAAACTAACATCAGGTACCAAATTTCAACCGGATCGGATGAATTTTGCCCCTCCAAGAGGCTCCGGAGGTCAAATCTGGGGATCGGTTTATATGGGGGCTATATATAATTATGGACCGATATGGACCAATTTTTGCATGGTTGTTAAAAACCGTATACTAAGACCACGTACTAAATTTCAACCGGATCGGATGAATTTTGCTCCTCCAAGAGGCTCCGGTGGTCAAATCTGGGGATCGGTTTATATGGGAGCTATATATAATTATTGACCGATATGGACCAATTTTTGCATGGTTGTTAGAGGCCGTATACTAACATCAGGTACCAAATTTCAATCGGATCGGAAGAATTTTGCCCCTCCAAGAGGCTCCGGAGGTCAAATCTGGGGATCGGTTTATATGGGGGCTATATATAATTATGGACCGATATGAACCAATTTTTGCATGGTTGTTAGAGACCGTATACTAAGACCACGTACCAAATTTCAACCGGATCGGATGAATTTTGCTGCTCCGGGAGGCTCCCCAAGCCAAATTTGGGGATCGGTTTATATGGGGGCTATACGTAAACGTGGTGCGATATGGCCCATTTTCAATACCATCCGACCTACATCAATAACAACTACTTGTGCCAAGTTTCAAGTCGATAGCTTGTTTCGTTCGGAAGTTAGCGTGATTTCCACAGACGGACGGACAGCCGGACAGACGGACAGACGGACGGACGGACGGACATGCTTAGATCGACTCAGAATTTCACCACGACCCAGAATATATATACTTTATGGGGTCTTAGAGCAATATTTCGATGTGTTACAAACGGAATGACAAAGTTAATATACCCCCATCCTATGGTGGAGGGTATAAAAAGAAATTTAATTTGATTTTTTAAATAACGATTTCACCGATTTACACGCGTTTACCCTTGACCAAATTTTGACCGTATCACCCTTTAAAGCGACAAGGGATTATGAGTTTTAGCAACATTTAATAAATATAATTCTCAACGTGGGTGAAAATATAATTCCAAGTTTTTTTCAACATTAATCGCTTCGACATTTAGCTTGCTTTCACACTAACTTTGTTCGTTCTATTCGTATATGCGTAGTTTTCAAAAATTACTATATTTAATTTAATAATGATGAGAGTATTTAGTTTCAATACTTTCCACTCCTAGTAAACAGCAAACTAAGTGAAGTGATTTGCCTTTCAAAGTAGAAGAACCGAAATCAAATTTCTTTCATTTGATATACGAATGAGAGCTCTTACATCAGATAGGGAAACATGGAATATACTAGAAGCGCAAATTAAAAATTCGGAATTTTTTTCCAAAGCTTGGGAATTTAATCTGAAAAAAAATTGTAAAAAATAGAGGTCTGCACAATTCCATTTGTAAATGCAGAGTACACGTGTACTTGCTACATGAGTACATCTATTTGAGAGAGTCGCAAAACTATTGGTACACATTTTTATGAACACCAAAAGCCACGAGTAACTTCTTGTTGCTACTCTGATGTCTTCACTACCAACAAACACATATTCCTCTTTCTCTCTTATTGAAGTGTACTCAGAGTGATCACGTCGAGTATGTTGCGAGAACAAAACTTCATAGAGTACTCCATGTACCACGTGCAGTTTCAGAAATACAAAAAACAGTTACTCTCCATAATAAAGGGTGATTTGTTAAGAGCTTGATAACTTTTTTTTTTAAAAAAAAGCATAAAATTTGCAAAATCTCATCGGTTCTTTATTTGAAACGTTAGATTGGTCCATGACATTTACTTTTTGAAGATAATTTCATTTAAATGTTGACCGCGGCTGCGTCTTAGGTGGTCCATTCGGAAAGTCCAATTTTGGGCAACTTTTTCGAGCATTTCGGCCGGAATAGCCCGAATTTCTTCGGAAATGTTGTCTTCCAAAGCTGGAATAGTTGCTGGCTTATTTCTGTAGACTTTAGATTTGACGTAGCCCCACAAAAAATAGTCTAAAGGCGTCAAATCGCATGATCTTGGTGGCCAACTTACCGGTCCATTTCTTGAGATGAATTGTTCTCCGAAGTTTTCCCTCAAAATGGCCATAGAATCGCGAGCTGTGTGGCATGTAGCGCCATCTTGTTGAAACCACATGTCAACCAAGTTCAGTTCTTCCATTTTTGGCAACAAAAAGTTTGTTAGCATCGAACGATAGCGATCGCCATTCACCGTAACGTTGCGTCCAACAGCATCTTTGAAAAAATACGGTCGAATGATTCCACCAGCGTACAAACCACACCAAACAGTGCATTTTTCGGGATGCATGGGCAGTTCTTGAACGGCTTCTGGTTGCTCTTCACTCCAAATGCGGCAATTTTGCTTATTTACGTAGCCATTCAACCAGAAATGAGCCTCATCGCTGAACAAAATTTGTCGATAAAAAAGCGGATTTTCTGCCAACTTTTCTAGGGCCCATTCACTGAAAATTCGACGTTGTGGCTCGTTAGTAAGTCTATTCATGATGAAATGTCAAAGCATACTGAGCATCTTTCTCTTTGACACCATGTCTGAAATCCCACGTGATCTGTCAAATACTAATGCATGAAAATCCTAACCTCAAAAGAATCACCCTTTATATGTTTTGGTTTGTTATAAAGAACGGCAAACTTTAAGGTAAGTGTGTGACATACATAAATATATGAAATATGTGATATACATACATATCTATGATTAATAATAATGGAAAGTTTTGCTTCGCACATAACTGAGCAATACTTGTGGTACCACGTGAAGTGAAGAGAATCCATGTTGTACTTTTTCTCAAGTACTTACATTTTTATTGTTCCTTTTTTTCGGAACACATATTGTTTCGGATAAGTACTTGGTGGTATTTGACAAGCAAGTGTTCTCTTCACTTCACTACTTGCGCCCTGAGATAAAGACAGTGTATGTACTATATTCGACAGCGAATTGCATACATGTAGTGAAAAGTTATTCGATGCAGATCTCTAGTAAAAAATGATCAATTGAAGTATTCTCCAATGAAGTATATTTGAAGTATTTCACATCTTTCTGCAAAACATATGAGTACTGCGACGATAAAAAAAACGTTTGAATCAATCAATGAATCCAACCAAGTTTTTCTTTTCTCGTAAAAACGACTCGTGCTGATGGTCGTACGTCACCGAATGGAACAAGTGATAATCAGAAGAAGCAATGACTAGGTAATAAAGGGTGGTTAAAATTTCAAGGACCGGTGTTGATTTTGAATAAAACACAAACTATTTAGGAAATTATTGTAATTTTATTTTATTATGATATATTGGTATTACTCAATTATGTATGGAACAAAATATCGGCCAAATGGACGCCGCGACCTCGGTGGCACACCTTCATCCGATGGTCCAAATTTTCGATGACGCTGAGGCTAATGGAGGTTCTATGCCGTTAATGTGCCGAATTATCTCATCCTTTAACTCTTGAATTGTTGCTGGCTTATCGACGTACACCTTTTCTTTCAAATAACCCCAAAGAAAAAAGTCCATCGGTGTCAAATCACATGATCTTGGCGGCCAATTGATATCGCCATTACGTGAGATAACACGGCCAATGAATTTGTTGCGCAAAAGAGCCATTGTTTCGTTAGCTGTGTGGCAAGTGGCACCGTCCTGCTGAAACCACATATCGTCCACATCGATATCTTCCAATTCGGGCCATAAAAAGTTCGTTATCATCTCACGATAGCGAACACCATTCACAGTAACTGCCTGACCGGCCTCATTTTGGAAAAAATACGGCCGCCAGCCCATAAACCGCACCAAACAGTCACTCTTTGTGGGTGCATTGGTTATTCGTCAATCACTCTTGGATTCTCATTGGACCAAATGCGGCAATTCTGTTTATTAACGAATCCACTGAGGTGAAAATGTGCCTCATCACTGAAGATGATTTTCTTCGAAAATTGTTCATCCATTGTTGCCATTTCTTGGAACCATTTAACACGTTGTTGGTTTGTGTATCTCTTCATGGTTCAAATTGAGTAAGTCTGAAATAGAGAAATGTCAAATAAAATTCGGAAAAAACTTGGCGTTTAGGTGTGGTTCACATTCAACATCGGCCCTTACAATTTAACCACCCTTTATGACGAGAGAGCAAGAGCTAGAGTCAAAATTGTATTTCTATAGAAAATTTTGTCAACATTTTATTTTATAGAAAATTCAGTCAAAATCTTATTGTTGTTTTTGATCTCAGCTTAAAACCATGCATTGGCTAAACTATAAGTGTAGCTTAACCAACAGAGGAAAAGTATGCTTGTCAAATTTATTTGGGCAACGCCCTGTAGACTGCAAGATGGTTGGATGTACAGCTGTTTCGGAATTACCACATTCCTCATGGCAGTAGCCGTGGTGCAATGGTTAGCATGCCCGCCTTGCATACACAAGGTCGTGGGTTCGATTCCTGCTACGACCGAACACCAAAAAGTTTTTCAGCGGTGGATTATCCCACCTCAGTAATGCTGGTGACATTTCTGAGGGTTTCAAAGCTTCTCCAAGTGGTTTCACTGCAATGTGGAACGCCGTTCGGACTCGGCTATAAAAAGGAGGTCCCTTGTCATTGAGCTTAACATGGAATCGGGCAGCACTCAGTGATAAGAGAGAAGTTCACCAATGTGGTATCACAATGGACTGAATAGTCTAAGTGAGCCTGATACATCGGGCTGCCACATAACCTAACCTAACCTAACCTATGGCAGTAGCCGACTATCAAACCTTTTTTCGGAAGGTTCAAGTGTACTTCACTTTGGGTTGAGTGAATTACCCGAATTTATTCTGATAATTGGTTGATAGTTTTGCTGCAAGTAAAGGATGCTGATGAGGAATGTGATAATTCCGAAACAGCTGTACATCCAACCATCTTGCAGTCTATAGGGCTTTGCCCAAATAAATTTGACAAGCATACTTTTCCTCTGTTGGTTAAGCTACACTTATAGTTTAGTCAATGCATGGTTTTAAACTGAGATCAAAAACAACAATAATGATTGAAGAGAAACCAACAATAACAAACAAAACGAAATCTTATTGCTATAGAAAATTTTGTCAAAATTTTATTTCAATAGAAAATTCTGTCAAAATTTTTTTTCTATAGAAAATTTTGTCAAAATTTTATTTCTATAGAAAATTTTGTTAAACTTTTATTTCCATAGAAAATTTTTTCAAACTTTTATTTCTATAGAAAATTTTGTCAATATTTGATTTCTATGGAAATTTTTGTCAAAATTTTATTTCTATAGAAAATTTTGTCTAAATTTTATTTCTATGGAAAATCTGTCACTTTTATACCTGGTTTCTCCGAAAGATTCAAAAACTCTGAAATTTATGACAAGGACAAGATTCAACTCGCTTTCAGAACGCACAATACAATGGACCAATTCTATGGGAAAACAAAATCAAAAGTTAAAAAGGAGGACAAATCAAATTTAGTATACCAAATAAAATGTAATGGAGACGGGTCCGACATATGCCAAAAGATATATGTTGGTACTACAGGAACTAAATTAAAGACGAGAATTTCATCCCACAAATCTGACCACAAGGCTAGAGATAAGCCATTGGATCAAAAGACGGCACTCGCAACCCACTGTACACAAACTGGACACAGCCCGAATTTTGACGATGTAGATGTATTAGTGCATGAGAGTAATCCGTTCCGACGATATACCTTAGAGATGCTTTATATCACCGACGTTCCCAGCGAGAAGGGATTAAACTTTAAAACAGACACAGATAAATGTTCTCAAATGTATAGATACATCACAAAAAAACTCGGATGCAGACATATTTAGTTGGCAATCACATTTTCTAAAAAGCAGACGTAATCACTCTCTACAATTTTTTGATTATTTCCTAAAAATACTTTAATGTAAATATAAATTGTTTGTGTTACTCGTACATTGTGTACTAATATTTGTTATTTATGTAGATCCCCGTCGAAGACTAACGATGTTAGTCGAAATATTGGAGAATAAAGTTAACAAGTAATCAAAAATCGTAAAAAGGATTTTTTATTAAAAGGTCCTCAAGCCGAAATAATAATAAAATAAAAAAAAAAAAAACAAAATTTTATTTTTATAGAAAATTTTGTCAATAATTTATTTCTATAGAATATATTGTCACAATTTTATTTCTATAAAAAATTTTGTCAAAAATTTTTTCTATGGAATATTCTGTCACATTTTGTCACAATTTTATTTCTATAAAAAAATTTTGTCAAAATTTTATTTCTATAAAAATTTTGTCAAAACTTTATTTCTATAGAAAGTTTTATCAAAATTCTATGTCTATAGAAAATGTTGTCAATAATTTATTTCTAAAGCAAATTTTGTCAAAATTTTATTTCTATAAAAATTTTGTCAAAACTTTATTTCTATAGAAAGTTGTATCAAAATTCTATGTCTATAGAAAATGTTGTCAATAATTTATTTCTATAGAAAATTTTGTCAACATTTTTTTCTATAGGAAATTTTGTCAACATTTTATTTCTATAGAAATGAAATTTTGTCAAAATTTTATTTTTATAAAAAATTTTGTTGAAATTTTATTTCTATAGAAAATTTTGTCTAAATTCTTATTTCTATAGAAATTGCATTTTGTCAAAATTTTATTTTTTCAATTTTGACAAAAATTTCTATAGAAATAATATTTTGACAAAATTCTTTATAGAAAAAAAAATTGACTAAATTTTCTATAGAAAAAAAAAAAACAATTGACAAAATTTTATTTCTAAAAAAAATTTTGTCAATATTTTATTTTTAAAGAGCTCACAGTTGGTACCCTTTTTCCTCTTTTTTTGTCATAATTTTATTTCTGTAGAAAACTTTATTTCTATAGAAAATGTTGTCAATTTTTTTTTCTAGAGATAATTTTGTCAAATTTTTCTCTATAGCAATTTTTGTCAAAAGTTTATTTCTATAGAAAAATTTGTCAAAATCTTGTTTTTATAGAAAATTATGTCAAAATTTCATTTCTGTAGAAAATTTTATTTCTACAGGAATTTTTGTCAAAATTTGATTTCTATAAAAAATTTTGCAAAATTTTATTTCTATAGAAAATTTTTATCAACATTTTAATTCTATAGAAAATTTTGTAAATAATTTATTTCTACAGAAAATTCTGTCAAAATTTTATTTCTATAGAAAGTTTTGTCGAATTTTATGTCTGTGGAAAAATTTGTCAAAGTTTTATTTCTATAGAAAATTTTGTCAAAATTTTATTTCTATAGAAAATTTTGTCCAAATTTTATTTCTATAGAAAATTTTGTCAAAATTTTATTCTATAGAAAATTTTTTCAAATTTTATTTCTGTAGAAAATTTTGTCAAAATTGTATTTCTATAGAAAATTTCAGTTCTAATAAAATTGTGACCACAATTTATTTCTATAAAAAATGTATTTCTATAAACAATTTTGTCAAAAATCTTTTCTACAAAAAATTTTGTCAATATTTTATTTCTATAGAAAATTTTGTCAAAATTTTAGTTCTATAGAAAATTTTGTCTAAATTTTTATTTCTATAGAAAATTTTGTCTAAATTTTTATTTCAAAAAATCATTTCTACAGAAAATTTTGTCAATATTTTATTTCTATAGAAATTTTTTGTCTAAATTTTTATTTCTATAGAAAATTTTGTCTACATTTTTATTTCTACAGGAAATTTTGTCAGCATATTATTTATTATAGAAAATTTAGTCAAAATTTTATTTCTATAGAAAATTTTATCAACATTTTATTTTTCTAAAAAAAATTTTGTTGACATTTTAATTCTATAGAAAATGTTGTCTACATTTTTATTTCTTTAGGAGATTTTTTCAGCATATTATTTATTATACAAAATGTAGTCCATTTTTTTTTATAGACAATTTTATCAAAATATTATTTCTATATACAATTTTGTCAAAATTTCTATAGAAAATTTTGTCGAATAGTATGTCTGTAGAAAATTTTGCCAAAAATTTTATTTCTATAGAAAATTTTATCAAAATTTTATTTGTACATAAGAATTTGTCATAAATTTATTTCTAGACAAAATGTTATTTCTACAGAAATTTTTGTCAATATTTTATTTCTATAGAAAATTTTATTTCTACAGAATATTGTGTCCAAATTTTGTTTCTATAAAAAATGTATATATACAATTTTGCCAAAATTTTTTTTCTACAGATAATTTTGTCAAAATTTTATTTCTATAGAAAGTTTTGTCAAAATTTTTTTCTATAGAAAATTTCGTAAAAATTTTTTTCTATAGAAAATTTCGGCAAAATTTTATTTCGACAGAATTTTTTTTTTTAATTTTATTTCTATAGAAATTTTTTGAAAATTCTATTTCTACAGAAAATTTTCAAAATTTGATTTCAATAGAAAACTGAAGTACCTCTTAGTTGGAATATTTTGCTAAATCTACCAAAATATCAAGAATTCTACTGTTTGGTAGACATTTTTGTACTGCCACTCTTGGTAGGTTAGGTTAGGTTAGGTTATGTGGTAGCCCGATGTATCAGGCTCACTTAGACTATTCAGTCCATTGTGATACCACAGTGGTGAACTTCTCTCTTATCACTGAGTGCTGCCCGATTCCATGTTAAGCTCAATGACAAGGGACCTCCTTTTTATAGCCGAGTCCGAACGGCGTTCCACATTGCAGTGAAACCACTTAGAGAAGCTTTGAAACCCTCAGAAATGTCACCAGCATTACTGAGGTGGGATAATCCACCGCTGAAAAACTTTTTGGTGTTCGGTCGTAGCAGGAATCGAACCCACGACCTTGTGTATGCAAGGCGGGCATGCTAACCATTGCACCACGGTGGCTCCCACCGTGGTGCAATGGTCTGCCACTCTTGGTCTGCCACTCTTGGTGGTCTGCCACTCTTGGTAGAATTCTACCAACTGTAGCAAGCGTGATTGGGTCACGAACTTCCATTACAGTCTCACTCTCTGGCATCCAAGTATTCATATGTTTTGTAACTCCAGATAGTTGGAAAACTTAGTCGATGGCAGGCTAACTGTGGTCTTCTATTTATGTGCATTCATCATAACAATTGCCATAAAATCGCCCATTAAATTTATGGGCTTTGCCAAAAAGATATGTGGGCAGACAAGGCAAATCATTACAATGGTGGAATGGAGTCGGGGGAGAGGCAGGGTCATAGAAATACCAAATAATGTACTACTCGCCAGCCAACAACCAACAGGCCACACAGTCATCGCTTTATCCTTGTCGTTGTCGTTATCATAATAAACCACTGATGATGTATGGCGGGGAACTGATGTTATGATGATGCTGTGAGTTGTGTATTAGGATACAAGGAGGTGATTTATTGATGCCACTAATATCGCCGTCGACACAAACACAAATTAACTTTCAACCATGGAGTGTCAAAAACGAAAAGAATCCTCCAGCCCTCCTACGGTTGCCCCATCTCCCAAACACTCACAAAACCGAGAATGCTGGATTATTGAGAATGGATTTTCAGTAAATCCGGAATGCGGGTGAAAGGAATGTGAATAAGGAATTTCTGCCTGTAAGTAAATCTAGGTGTAGTCGCAAGATATGTATGGGATCCTTTATAATACATGGGCGTTGAAGTGTATGCAAAATGTCCTTTGTATAAAGTGTCATTGTCAAATGGTGGTACATGGTGGGGGTCTTCCGGGGTATGTGGCGTGTGATTTCATACACGACTTAACGTATGACTTTAATTAAGATTTCAACAACAATTTTGAAAATTTTGTACAAATTTGTTACACTTTCGACTATTTGTTTGGGCCTTCTCCCACCCCCGAATTTTGCCCTTATTTTCACCCTGTTACTTTAGATGATTTTAGGGACCCATCATTACATCTGAAGTAAAACTCTTTTTGTTCATTAATCATGATACATTGCACACCGTGAATCTAAGTGAGTGTCAATGAGGGGTCCTGAGTTTGTGGGCGGGGGAAGCGTGAGAATGTTACAGAATGTTAAAGAAGCCTGAGACACGAGACCCGTTAAACATTTAATACGGCGGGGAAAAAACGACAAAATCAAGTTTCTTTATTTACTTTTCGACTAATTACAAATGCCAATCAGTAACATAAAATCTACACGTACTTATTCTACATTTCACCACAGGCTAAACTATGGCAGTCCAAAAATACAGCAACAGCAAAAACAATGACACAATAAGGACTACAAGGTGTAGCAAAAATTTAACATATGTAATAACCCATATTTGTACCAGTAACTAAGGAGAGAACAGAAATGAAATTTTGACAAAATTTTCTATAGAAATAAAATTTTATGAAAATTTTCTATAGAAAAAAAATTCGACAAAATTTCTATAGAAATAAAATTTTGTCAAAATTTTCTATAGAAATAAAATTTTGACATAATTTTCTATAGAAATAAAATGTTGACAAAATTTTCTATAGAAACAAAATTTTGACAACATTTTCTATAGAAATAAAATTTTGACAAAATTTTCTATAGAAATAAAATTTTGGGAAAATTTTCTATAGAAATAAAATGTTGATACAAATTTGATAAAATTTTCTATAGGAATAAAATTTTGACAAAAATTTCTATAGAAATCACATTTTAACAACATTTTCTATAGAAATAAAATTTTGACAAAATTTTTTATAGATATAAAATTTTGAAAAAATGTTCTATAGAAATAAAATTGGGAAAATATTGTTGGCAAATTTTTCTATAAATATAAAATTTTTGAGAAAATTTTCTATAGTAATAAATTGTTGGAAAAATTCTCTATAGAAACAAAATTTTGACAAAATTTTCTATAGAAATAAAATTATGAAAAAATTTTCTAGAGAAATAACTTTTTGACAAAGTTTCCATAGAAATAAAATTTTGACAACACTTTCTATAGAAATAAAATTTTGACAAAATAAATAAATAAAAAAATAAAGAAATAAAATGTTCTATAGAAATAAAATTTTTTAGAAAATTTTCTATAATAATGAAATTCTATAGAAATAACAAAATTTTCTATAGAAATAAAATTTGGACAAAATTTTCTATAGAAATAAAATATTGACAAAATTTTCTATAGAAACAAAATTTTGACAAAATCTTCTATAGAAATAAAATTTTGACAACATTTTCTATAGAAATAAAATGTTCTATAAAAATAGAATATTTTGGAAAATTTTCTATAAAAATGAAATTTTGACAAAATTTTCTGTAGAAATAAAATTTTTACACAATTTTCTGTAGAAATAAAATTTTCACAAAATTTTATATAGAATTAAAGGGTTGACAAAACTTTATATAGAAACAAAATTTTGACAAAATTTTCTATAGAAATAAAATTTTCTATAGAAATAAAATTTTGGCAAAATTTTCTACAGAAATAAAAAGTTGACAAAATCTTCTATAGAAATAAAATTTTGACAAATTTTCTATAGAAATAAAATGTTCTATAGAAATAAAATTTTGAGAAAATTTTCTATAGAAATAAAATTTTGAGAAAATCTTCTATAGAAACACAATTTTAACAAAATTTTCTATAGAAATAAAATTTTGACAAAATTTTCTATAGAAATAAAATTTTGACAAAATTTTCTATAGAAATAAAATTTTGACAAAATTTTCTATAGAAATAAAATTTTGACAAAAATAAAATGTTGATAAAATTTTCTATAGGAATAAAATTTTGACAAAATTTTATACAGAATTAAAGGGTTGACAAAACTTTATATAGAAACAAAATTTTGACAAAATTTTCTATAGAAATAAAATTTTGGCAAAATTTTCTACAGAAATAAAAAGTTGACAAAATCTTCTATAGAAATAAAATTTTGACAAATTTTCTATAGAAATAAAATGTTCTATAGAAATAAAATTTTGAGAAAATGTTCTATAGAAATAAAATTTTGACAAAATTTTCTATAGAAATAAAATTTTGACAAAAATAAAATGTTGATAAAATTTTGATAAAATTTTCTATAGGAATAAAATTTTGACAAACTTTTCTATAGAAATCACATTTTAACAAAATTTTCTATAGAAATACAATTTTGACAAAATTTTTTATAGAAATAAAATTTTTACAAAATGTTCTATAGAAATAAAATTTTGACAATTGTTGGCAAGTTTTTCTATAAATATAAAATTTTTGAGAAAATTTTCTATAGTAATAAATTGTTGGAAAAATTCTCTGTAGAAACAAAATTTTCCTAAGAAATAACATTTTGACAAAATTTTCCACAGAAATAAAATTTTGAGAAAATTTTCTATAGAAATAAAATTTTGACAAAAATAAAATGTTGATAAAAATTTGATAAAATTTTCTATAGGAATAAAATTTTGACAAAATTTCCTATAGAAATAAAATTTTGAAAAAATTTTCTATAGAAATAAAGTTTTGAAAAAGTTTTCTATAGAAATACAATTTTGAGAAAATTTTCTATAGAAATAAAATTTTGAGAAAATTTTCTATAGAAATAAAATTTTGAGAAAATTTTCTATAGAAATAAAATTTTGAGAAAATTTTCTATAGAAATAAAATTCTGAGAAAATTTTCTATAGAAATAAAATTTTGATAAAAATAAAATGTTGATAAAAATTTGATAAAATTTTCTATAGGAATAAAATTTTGACAAAATTTTCTATAGAAATCACATTTTAACAAAATTTTCAATAGAAATACAATTTTGACAAAATTTTCTATAGAAATACAATTTTGACAAAATTTTATATAGAATTAAAGGGTTGACAAAATTTTCTATAGAAATAAAATGTTGACAAAATTTTCTATAGAAACAAAATTTTTTATAGAAACAAAATTTTGGCAACATTTTCTACAGAAATAAAATTTTGACAAAATTTTCTATAGAAATAAAATTTTGACAAAATTTTCTATAGAAATAAAATTTTGACGAAATTTTCTATAGAAATAAAATGTTGACAAAATCTTCTATAGAAATAAAATTTGTGAGAAAATTTTCTATAGCAATAAATTGTTAGCAAAATTTTCTATAGAAACAGAATTTTGACAAAAGTTTCTATAAAAATGAAATTTTTACAAAATATTCTGTAGAAATAAATTTTTGACAAAATTTTCTATAGAAATAAAATTTTGACAAAATTTTCTATAGAAATAAAATTTTGACAACACTTTCTATAGAAATAAAATTTTGACAAAATTTTCTTTAGAAATAAATTTTTGACAAATTTTTCTATAGAAATAAAATTTTGACAAAATTTTCTAAAGAAATAAAATTTTGACAAAATTTTCTATAGGAATAAAATTTTGCAAAAATCTTATATAGAATTAAAGGGTTCACAAAATTTTCAATAGACATAAAATTTTGATAAAATTTTAGATAAAAACACATTTGAGAAAACTTTATATAAAAATAAGATTTTGAGAAAATTTTATATAGAAATAAAATTTTGAGAAAATTTTATATAGAAATAAAATTATGGCATAATTTTCTATAAAGGTTAGGTTAGGTTAGGTGGCAGCCCGATGTATCAGACTCACTTAGAATATTCAGTCCATTGTGATACCACATTGGTGAACTTCTCTCTTATCACTGAGTGCTGCCCGATTCCATGTTAAGCTCAATGATAAGGGACCTCCTTTTTATAGCCGAGTCCGAACGGCGTTCCAAATTGCACTGAAACCACTTAGAGAAGCTTTGAAACCCTCAGAAATGTCACCAGCATTACTGAGGTGAGATAATCCACCTCCGAAAAACTTTTTGGTGTTCGTTCGCAGCAGGCATCGAACCCACGACCTTGTGTATGCAAGGCGGGCATGCTAACCATTACACCACGGTGGCTCCCAAAGTTTTCTATAAAAAAAAATAATTGTGACAAAATTTTCTAGAAAAACAAGTGTATACAGTAGATAGGGTCGCGAAAAAAAGTTGATGCGGTCACCCCCCAGTTTTGTAGCATATTCGAAGACAATTTCAGAACACCAAAGCTTTTTTTTCCGTGCACCCTACGACCCCCCGAAATACAATTTCTTGTGCTGTGTCGTCATTTGAAGTCCGATTGAAAAGAAACGCATATTGTTGTTCGTGGTTGATCAGGGGCTATATTTCGTGCATTGGCCATTTTTGACTCCGACGTCAAATTTGATTTTTAATTTTTTTATTTCGCTTCGTATACCCCTATGATATCCATTTCTTACAACCATTATATAGATCTTAACAAAAGTTTCATATATAGATCTTAACAAAAGTTTCATATTTTTTCATATATATACGACACAGCACAATAAATTGTATTTCGGGGGGTCGTAGGGCGCACGGAAAAAACAAAGTTTTGGTGTTCTGAAATTGTCTTCGAATATGCTACAAAACTGGGGGGTGACCGCTTCAACTTTTTGTTTTTCCTTTAGGCCGTGACCCTATCTAATATACAGTAGTTTTTTGTTTGAGTTTTAGAGGAATCATAAAGATGTCTTGTAATTGTGCAAGAAAATGACTAAATAACGTCTTGATTTGGAATCTCAAATCTGTGGATTTTCATCCCAATTATTTAAATTTAAATGACTATGAGAAGTAAAATCTGGAAATTTTGCATTCAGTTTCAAGCAATTTTGATGATCAGTGCGCCTTCTATACCCTCAATAAGTGAAATCGGTCTATATGGAGGCCTTATAAAACTAAATCATATACACTTTGTTATGGGTCCAAAATGCCAATATATTTTCAATTTGTGGCAAATCGGATAAAAACTAGAATTTCTAGAAACCATGGAGTTAAATCGGGAGTTCGGAGTAATGGGAACTGTACCAAAACATGGAAGGATACACACAGTATTCAGAAAATTTAATTGTAGTTCTAGAATCTAGACCCCAAATCGGAGGGCCGGTTTATATTTTCGGCACACTTCTTTAATGTCCTAGAATACCTCTAGATTTCCGTTTTGAGGCAAATTGGGTAAAAATTACGGATTCTAGAAAACCAAGAAATAAAATTGAGAGATCGGTATATATGGTGCCTATATCAAAACATGGTCCGATAATCACCACTTTAGGTACATCTCTTTATTTTCCTAGAATACCTCTAGATTTCAAATTTCAGTTAAATTGGATTAAAACTACGGATTATAGAAGTAAAATCGAGAGATCGGTTTATATGGGGGCTATATCGAAAAAGGGTCCGATAATCACCATTTTCGGTACATCTTTTTATTTTCCTAGAATACCTCTACATTTCAAATTACAGGTAAATTGGATGTAAACTACGGATTCTAGAAGCCCAAGAAGTAAAATCGGGAGATCGGTCTATATGGGGGCTATATCAAAACATGAACCGATACTCACCATTTTCGGCACACCTCTTTATGGTCCTAGAATACCTCCAATTTCAGGCAAATCGGATAGAAAATAAACATTCTAGACGCCCAAGAAGCAAAATCGGGAAATCGGTCCATATGGGCGCTATACCAAAACATGGACCGATAGGCACAATTTTCGGTACACTTTTTGATGGTCCTAAAATACCTCTAGATTTCCAATTTCTTAGAAATTAGATAAAAACTACAGTTTTTATAAGCCCAAGACTCCAAGTCGGGAGGTCGGTTTTTATGGGGACTATATGAAAACTTGGACCGATATAGCCCATCTTCGTACATTACCTGGCTGCAAACAAAAGACGAATCTGTGCCAAATTTCAGGACGATAGCGCCATTATTGAAGGCTGTAGCGTGATTACAACAGACAGACAGACGGACATGCTTATACACACAAAAAAAAAATTTTTCTGATTCAATTACGAAATTAATTGATCCAATTAATTTTTAATTGAAATGTCTTCAATCACAGAAATGATAGTATCAATTAAAAAATTAATTGAAGGTCAATTAAAAAGTTAATTGATCCAATTAAAAAATTAATTGATACTATTATTTTTGTGATTGATTTTTGTTTCAATAAAAAGATTAGTTGAATCAATTAAATTTTTAATTGAATATTTTTTAAAACTCAATTAAAATTTTAATTGGACAAATTTTCGTGAAATTTTTTTGTGTGTATCGTCTTAGAATTTCTCCCTGATCAAGAATATATATACTTTATATAGTCGGAAATCGATATTTCGATATGTTACAAACGGAATGACAAACTTATAAGCCACTTTAACCTAACCTAACCTATAGGTTAGGTTAGGTTAAAATTTTCTACACAAATTAAATTTTCTATAGAAATAAAATTTTGAAAACATTTTCTATAGAAAAATTTATGGATAGTAAGTATTAAATGTAAAAAAGCCTTCTCTAAGGTGCATCTTACGTGGTCGGAATTTTATTCGTCGGCGGGAAAGACATAACCTCCCTTGAACTTTTTCTTCGTCTTTAAGGAAACAGAATCCGGAAGCATAAGCACCTTCCAGTCTCTCGGGAAAAAACTATAAGGATCAGATATCCAGAAACCCACAACATTGAAGTGCGTCGGAAGGACCATGTACAGATTTCCACAGTGTCTCAAACAGGCACAATCCAATGGAGGGCGAAAAGGTCGAGCCACATGCGAAGAAAATTAATGAACATAGCGAGTCGAATAACATTCATATCAATTTATTTCTTTCTATACATTCCCTATGGCCCGGTGCTCTGTTGCTTCAAATTATTTTTTATACCCACCACCATAGAATGGTGACGGGGGTATAATAAGTTTGTCATTCCGTTTGTAACACATCGAAATATCGATTTCCGACTATATAAAGTATATATATTCTTGATCAGGGAGAAATTCTAAGACGATATAACGATGTCCGTCTGTCTGTCTGTCTGTCTGTCTGTCTGTCTGTCTGTCTGTCTGTTGTAATCACGCTACAGTCTTCAATAATGAAGCAATCGTGCTGAAATTTTGCACAAACTCGTATTTTGTCTGCAGGCAGGTCAAGTTCGAAGATGGGCTATATCGGTCCAGGTTTTGATATAGTCCCCATCTTGGGCTTATAGAAATCGTAGTTTTTATCCAATTTGAAATTTGAAATCTAGAGGTATTTTATGACCATAAAGAGGTGTGCCAAAAATGGTGAGTATCGGTCCATGTTTTGGTATAGCCCCCATATAGACCGATCTCCCGATTTTACTTCTTGGGCTTATAGAAACCGCAGTTTTTATTCAATTTACCTGAAATTGGAAATCTAGAGGTACTGTAGGACCGCAAATACGTGTGCCAAAAATTGTGAGTATCGGTCCATATTTTGGTATAGACCCCATATAGACCCATCTCCCGATTTTACTTCTTGGGCTTATAGAAACCGCAGTTTTTATTCAATTCACCTGAAATTGGAAATCTAGAGGTATTGTAGGACCACAAATATGTGTGCCAAAAATTGTTAGTATCGGTCCATGTTTTGGTATGGTCCCCATATAAAAAGACGTCCCGATTTGGGGTTTTGAGCTTATAGAAACTGTAGCTTTTATCCAATTTGTCTGAAATTGGAAATCTAGAGGTATTTTCGGGTCATAAAGAGGTGTGCCGAAAACGGTGAGTATAGGTCCATATTTTAGTATAGCCCCCATAAGAACGATCTCCCGATTTAACTCCTTGTGTTTCTAGAAACCGTAGTTTTTATCTGATTTGTCTGAAATTGTAAATATTGTGGTATTTTAGGCTCACAAAAACGTGTATCGGATTAAGTTTTTATCGGTCCATTTGGTAATGCCACCATATAGACCGCACTGATCATGAAAATTGCTTGAAACTCTATGTAAAATTTACTTCTACAGATTTAAAATTTAAAATCAAGACGTTATTTTATAATTTTCTTGCACACTTACAAGGGATGTTAACGATTCCTCTAAAACTCGAACAAAAATGGTTCTTATAAATCCAGAATCTGATATAGTCCTCATAGGTGAAATACTTAAATTTATCTTCGGAAAGTGTCCTCAAGTCCTCAATCCCTCCTGACATTTCAAAGGAAACCCTAATATTTGGTTCATGGTGGTGGGTATTTAAGATTCGGCCCGGCCGAACTTACTGCTGTATATACTTGTTAATTATAATTCTACAACTTTTGAATGGATGAAGATATGAAAATATTTCTTTGTATGAAAGCTGAAGTGTATTTTTTTTTAATTTGTAGGTTACTAGGACTCCACGAGCCGGTCTATAAAAGCCTCCCCTTTGAAGAACACTCTACGCCATGTACGTTATTAGTACATATGACTTCCTAAGAACGGAGCCTAAGAAGGCCTAATACGCTACATAGCGATAAGCCTTGCTTTCTAAAGACCAGGTGACATTTGATCTTCTGTGACACCCTGTATAAAGGATGGATCTCAGTAAAACAGTGAAACAGCTTCATCGGTAGAAATACCATTGGCAATATAAGAATAGAACGGTGTACTCTAAATAGCAGCAGCTCTAAAACTTTTTAACAAAAATAAATAAACGAATGAAAACACACACAGACACATACGCTCATACAAACACAATCACCCGGACAAATGCACACAAGTCTGGAGCATGGACTAACTTTCATTTGGCATACTCACATAGACAATTACGTACACATAGTGCCATACCTCAATGGGAGAGGCGGCCAGGAAGATAAACAATGGGGTAAATGGTTACAAGTGGCAAGAATAACAGCAGGGACTTGAGTCACCAGCAACAACAACGAATTAGTATTCCAAGTTGAGGATATTTTCGTTCAGTTTCCCATAGGTTGAAATAGGTTTCTATATTAGGTGCCTATGTAGAGAGTGTAGCAGAGAACTTGTGGGAGAGAAGATGAGAGGTTCAGAGCGGGTAATTGTAAGTGCATGAGTAAAATAAAGGAAAATAATGGAATTAGAAAAGTAACCAATGAATGCACGACCGACTCATTTAAAGTTATAAAAGCATGAACAACGACAACAACACAACACAAACACACACATATATCCATTGTATAGCCAGCCATCCACGCACAAACATCATCATGTTCTCTCAGCCATTTTCTATTCACATCTCTTCAACAACAACAACAACAATCGCACCATACTCAACAAACAATAATCAAGTCATTGTCATCGCTTTCAAGATAAAAATCTCAACATAGGAAACTGAAAACGCCAAGAATGGCCACAACGGAAAATTGGTCGAATGAATTTCTTGGCGAAACCAAAAACACACACACACTCAAACAACACCAATATCAACAATGAAGTGCAATGCAAATATCAGCCATTTATTTGGTAAATTAAGAAGATCAGCAATACCATCTAATCAGTCACGTTGATCGGAAATAGAAATCTTAAGATATCCTTGGTCGTTTGAATGTGGAAAATGATAAAGTTAAAATTTGTATCTTCCAAAACGGAAATAAGTAGCGTTTAACAATTGGAATGTATTAATCGGAGGATAATAATGACATGGGACTCAAGCACGGTTGCCACTCGTGCCAAAAATAACACAGGGGAGCAAAATTGTACTTTTTTGTGTTGATTTGAAATTTTTAGTAATTTGAGGTCGATGAATCCAAATATGCACTTGGTTTTTTCTCTCAGCTAGACTTTCGAGATATACCGTTATGTTCAAAATTAAAACTTGAAAACGGTTCACCATATTACATTACAAAACTACTTGGAAAATTGAAAAACAATGTAAGTACGGCTTAAAGAGAATATTGTTTGGGAGTTTCGGAATTTTTTAAATTTAATATGGTGAACCGTAGAGGGTGCTGATGAAAAATGTGGTAATTCCGAAACGTGCGTCCATCTTGCAGACTATAGGGCTTTGCCCAAATATATTTGACAAACATTCTTTTCCACTGTTGGTTAAGCTACACTTGTAGTTTAGTCAATGCATGGTTTTAAGCAGAGATCAAAAGAAAAACAAGTAATGAAAGTCTAAAGTCTATAGAAATTTTGTCTAAACTTTATTTCCATAGAAAATTTTTGTGTAAATTTTATTTCTAAAGAACAATTGAAAAAGTTGTCAAAATTGTATTTCTATAGAAAACTTCATCAAAATTTTAGTTCCATAGAAAATTTTGTCGAAATTTTATTTCTATAGAAAATTGTGTCAAAATTTTATTTCTGTAGAAAATTTTGTCAAAATGTTACTTCTATAGAAAATTTTGTCAAAATTTATTTCTTTTTGTTTCTTGGTGTTTTATTCGATCTTTTTCTTTTTTAATAAAAGTCAATAGTTTTTTCAAGCTTAAGATCTTCGTTTCCTTTATTTTTATACCCTCCACCATAGGATGGGGGTATATTAACTTTGTCATTCCGTTTGTAACACATCGAAATATTGCTCTAAGACCCCATAAAGTATATATATTCTGGGTCGTGGTGAAATTCTGAGTCGATCTAAGCATGTCCGTCCGTCCGTCCGTCTGTCCGGCTGTCCGTCCGTCTGTGGAAATCACGCTAACTTCCGAACGAAACAAGCTATCGACTTGAAACTTGGCACAAGTAGTTGTTATTGATGTAGGTCGGATGGTATTGAAAATGGGCCATATCGCACCACGTTTACGTATAGCCCCCATATAAACCGATCCCCAAATTTGGCTTGGGGAGCCTCCCGGAGCAGCAAAATTCATCCGATCCGGTTGAAATTTGGTACGTGGTCTTAGTATACGGTCTCTAACAACCATGCAAAAATTGGTTCATATCGGTCCATAATTATATATAGCCCCCATATAAACCGATCCCCAGATTTGACCTCCGGAGCCTCTTGGAGGGGCAAAATTCATCCGATCCGATTGAAATTTGGTACCTGATGTTAGTATATGGTCTCTAACAACCATGCAAAAATTGGTGCATATCGGTCCATAATTATATATAGCCCCCATATAAACCGATCCCCAGATTTGACCTCCGGAGACTTTTGCAGGGGCAAAATTCATCCGATCCGGTTGAAATTTGGTACCTGATGTTAGTATACGGCCTCTAACAACCATGCAAAAATTGGTCCATATCGGTCAATAATTATATATAGCTCCCATATAAACCGATCCCCAGATTTGACCACCGGAGCCTCTTGGAGGAGCAAAATTCATCCGATCCGGTTGAAATTTAGTACGTGGTCTTAGTATACGGTTTTTAACAACCATTCAAAAATTGGTCCATATCGGTCCATAAATATATATAGCCCCCATATAAACCGATCCCCAGATTTGACCTCCGGAGCCTCTTGGAGGGGCAAAATTCATCCGATCCGGTTGAAATTTGGTACCTTATGTTAGTTTACGGCCTCTAATAACCATGCAAAAATTGGTCCATATCGGTCCATAATTATATATAGCCCCCATATAAACCGATCCCCAGATTTGACCTCCGGAGCCTCTTGGAAGAGCAAAATTCATCCGATCCAGTTGAACTTTGGTACATGGTGTTAGTATATGGTCTCTAACAAACATGCAAAAATTGGTCCATATCGGTCCATAATTATATATAGTTCCCATATAAACCGTCCCCAGATTTGACGTCCGGAACCTCTTGGAGGAGCAAAAGTCATCCGATACGGTTGAAATTTGGTACATTTTGTCAATATATGGCCTCTAACAGCCATGTAAAAATTGGTCCATATCGGTCTTTAGTTATATATAGCCGATGACTTATTACACAAAAATTGGTCCATATCGCCAAAAATAATCTACCAAAACTTTATTTCCATAGAAAATTTTGTCAAATTTTATTACTGTAGAAAGTTTTGTCAAAATTTCATTTCTATAGAAAGTTTTGTCAAAAGTTTATTTCTATACAAATGTTTGTCAAAATTTTATTTCCATAGAAAATTTTGTCAAAATTTTATTTCTATAGAAAATTTTGTCAAATTTTATTACTATAGAAAATTTTGTTAAAATTTCATTTCTATAGAAAGTTTTGTCAAAAGTTTATTTATATAGAAATGTTTGTCAAAATTTTATTTCTATAGAAAATTTTTAAAAAATTTATTTCTGTAGAAAATTTTGTCAACATATTATTTCTATACAAAGTTTTGTCAAAATCTAATGTTGTTGTTCGGATTATTCCTCGTCAGTTGGTCATCGTTTTTGCATATCATGTGCCTGTATATGTGTGCTATGCTGTCAGTGTCCGTCGACGAATAAATTACAAAACGGACACTGACAGCATAGCACACATATACAGGCACATGATATGCAAAAACGATGACCAACTGACGAGGAATAATCCGAACAACAACATTAGACAACCAGTGCAATAGATAAAGTAGACGAGAGCAGTGATGCTCCATTAGAATAATAATTGTTTTGTGATCATTGTCTCATATGTAAGTTAAAGATAGTTGTTGCTTGCTAATGTTATGTTCGCCTGGTAGATTGTAGTTTAAAATTAAGAAGTTTATTATATTATATGTATTTATAAAATGCTAATTGTTACTTAACTAATTAATAATAATAATATTATAGATCAAATAACCCCTCTGAAGAAGCAATTCAGTGAAAATTGCGAAATATCAGGAATAATGGATTAAAAATAAAAAATAAAGGAAACGAAGATCTTAAGCTTGAAAAAACTATTGACTTTTATCAAAATTTATTTCTATAGAAAATTTTGTCAAAATTTTATTTCTATAGAAAATTTTGTCAAAAATTTATTTCTATAGAAAATTTTGTCAAAATTTTATTTCTATAGAAAATTTGGTCAAAAATTTATTTCTATAGAAATTTTTTTCAAACTGAATTACATATATACATATTTAGTCGGCCTTTTTTGTTAATATATACCCCGTATGGACTAACTTACAATTAAGAACACGGCAAGTGTTACCGCAACCCAAGTAATTCGATTGTGGATGTCAGTCTTTAGTAGAAGTTTCTATGCAATCCATGGTGGAGGGTACATAAGTTTCGACCTGGCCGAACTTGCGGCCGTTTTAATTTAATATGGTGAACCGTTTTCAAGTTATTCCAATATATGTAGCGGAAGTCCCTTAATTTTGAACATAACGGTATATCTGGAGCTGATCGAAAAAAAAACCAAGTGCACATTTCGATTCAGCGTCTCAAATAATATTCAAATAATATTCAGCTCTTAATCAACAGAACCATTGCTCCCTTGTTTAATCTACCAAAATTTTACCATAAATCTACCAAATTAAAAAAATATCTTATCTTGAAGTTTTTCATCAATATTTTTGGCTATTATGAAAAAAAGAATGTTATAATTTTTCAAAATTTAATTTCTATGAAAAATGTTGTCAAAATTTTATTTCTATCGAAAATAATGTCAAAATTTTATTCTATAGAAAATTTTTATCAAAATTTGATTTCTATAGAAATTTTTTTATCAAAATTTGATTTGTATAGAAAATTTTGTTAACATATTATTTTTATAGAAAATTTTGTCAAAATTCTATTTCTTTAGAAAAATATTTTATGTCTATAAAAATTTTGGCAAAACTTTATTTCCATGGAAAATTTTATTTCTATAGAAACTTTTGTCGAAATTTTATTTCTATAGAAATTTTTATAAATTTTATTTCTATAGAAAATTTTGTCAAAATTTTATTGCTATAGAAAATTTTGTCAAAATTGTATTTTTATACAAAATTTGAAAAATGTTGTCAAAATTTTATTTCTATAGAAAATTTTGTCAAAATTTTATTTCTATGGAAAAATTTATTAAAATTTCACTTCTATAGAAAGCTTTGTCAAAATTTTATTTCTATAGAAAATTGGCCAAAATTTTATTTCTATAGAAAATTTAGTCAAAATTTTATTTCTATAGAAAATTTCGTCAAAATTTTAATTCTATAGAAAATTTTGTCGAAATTTTATTTCTATAGAAAATTTTGTCAAAATTGTATTTCTATAGAAAATTTGAAAATGTTTTCAAAATGCTATTTCTATAGAAAATTTTGTCAAAGTTTTATTTCTGTAGAAAATGTTGTCAACATTTTATTTCTATAGACAATTTTGTCGAAATGTTGTTTCTATAAAAAATTTTGTCAAAATTTTATTTCTATAAAAAATTTCGTTACGATTTTATTTGTATAGAAATTTTTGTCTAAACTTTATTTTCATAGAAAATTTGATCAAAATTTTGTTTCTTTAAGAGATTTTGTCAAAATTTATCTCTATAGAAAATTTTCTCAAAATTTTATTTCTATAGAAAATTTCGTCAAAATTTGATTTCTCTAGAAAATTTTGTAAAAATTTTATTTCTATAGAAAATTTTGTCAAAATTTTAGTTCTATAGAAAATTTTGTCGAAATTTTATTTCTATAGAAAATTTTGTCAAAATTGTATTTCTATAGAAAATGTGAAAATGTTGTCAAAATTTTAATTCTATTGAAAATTTTGTCAAAAATGTTTTTCTATGAAAATTTTGTTAAAATTTTATTTCAATAGAAAACTTTGTCAAAATTTTATGTCTGTAGAAAATTGGTCAAAATTTTATTTCTATAGAAAATTTTGTCAAAACTTTATTTCTATAGAAAATTTCGTCACGATTTTATTTCTACAGAAATTTTTGTCTAAACTTTATTTTCATAGAAAATTTGATCACAATTTTATTTCATTAAGAGATTTTGTCAAAATGTATCTCTATAGAAAATTTTCTCAAAATTTTATTTCTATAGAAACTTTCGTCAAAATTTGATTCCTACAGAAAATTTTGTAAAAATTTTATTTCTATAGAAAATTTTGTCAAAATTGTAGTTCCATAGAAAATTTTGTCGAAATTTTATTTCTATAGAAAATTTTGTCAAAATTGTATTCCTATAGAAAATTTGAAAATGTTGTCAAAATTTTAATACTATAGAAAATTTTGTCAAATTTTTTTTCTATGGAAAATTTTGTTAAAATTTTATTTCTATAGAAAACTTTGTCAAAATTTTATGTCTGTAGAAAATTGGTCAAAATTTTATTTCTATAGAAAATTGTGTCGAAATTTTATTTCTATAGAAAATTTTGTTAAAGTTTTATTCCTATCGAAAATTTTTTCAAAAGTTCTATTTCTCTAGAAAATTTCGTCAAAATTTTAGTTCCATAGAAAATTTTGTGAAATTTATTTCTATAGAAAATTTTGGTAAAATTTTATTTCTATAGAAAATTTCTTAAGATTTTATTTCTATAAAAGTTTACTCAAAATTTTATTTCTATAGAAAATGTTCTTAAGATTTTATTTCTATAAAAATTTCTTTAAGAGATTTTGTCAAAATTTATCTCTATAGAAAATTTTTTCAAAAATTCTATTTCTCTAGAAATTTTCGTCAAAATTTTAGTTCCATAGAAAATTTTGTCAAATTTATTTCTATAAAAAATTTTGGTAAAATTTTATTTCTATAGAAAATTTTGGTAAAATTTTATTTCTATAGAAAATTTTGCCAAAATATTATTTATTTAAAAAAATTTGTCCAAATGTCATTTCTATAGAAAATTTTGTCAATACTTCAGTTCTATAGAAAATTTTATAAAACTTTTATTTCTATAGAAAACTTTGTCAAAATTTTATTTCTATAGAAAATTTTGTAAAAATTTTATTTCTATAGAAAATTGTGTCAAAATTTCATTTCTATACAAAATTTTGTTAAATTTTTATTTCTGTAGAAAATATAGAAAATTTTATCAAACTTTTATTTCTATTGAAAACTTTGTCAAAATTTTATTTCTATAGAAAATTTTGTCAAAATTTTATTTCTATAGAAAATTTTGTCAAAATTTTATTTCTATAGAAAATTTTGTCAAAATTTTATTTCTATTGAAAATTTTGTCCAAATTTTATTTCTATAGAAAATTTCTCAAGATTTGATTTCTATAAAAGTTTACTCAAAATTTTATTTCTATAGAAAATTTTCTTAAGATTTTATTTCTATAAAAATTTTCTCAAAACTTTATTTCTATAGAAAATTTTGTTAATTAATTGGATAATTAATATTTGTTTTTCTTCTCTAATCGCGAATTATAAAAGACATCCATAGTCAGATTGGTTTTCATTAGGTGCTATAGAATCGACCTCTTATAAAGAAAAAAAATAATATCTCCTGCTGTTATTCTCCAAAAAGTACTTTTACCTCATTATCAGCTCATTTGAATTAAATTCTATTTTTCTTTCTAATTTAAAGAACAAAAAAAAAAACAATTTCATTTCAATATTCACACGGCAGACTGTTTGAAAAACCTTTTGTACATGACTGTAAGCAAATGAACTTAGTTTGCTGCTGGTAGCAGACATTCCATTCATTTTTCATTGATTGAGTCAGCACCTTTGGATACTGGTATTTGTTCATTGAAATGGAATAATGGGTCGAGGAGTATGGGAGGTTCTGAAGGATGCGTGCAATTATGGCCCAACATGGCTAAGATATTTCAAATTGCGTACATCACCATCATCAACCCCTATATATTGGGCTACGCGTTCTTTACCAACTTCAGCGTCATCCTTTCAGTCTGTAACACCATTGCCGTCGCTGTTGTCTCCTTGATTGTTTTGTGAATTTAATTAGGTTGCTGGGTTGCTTTCCATTTCCATCTGAAAACTGAAATTGAATTATGCTCCAGACTTCTCAGCTCCATTAAGGGCTACTGGCGAGAAGATGCAAACGCATACTCTTTCACACCAGGCCAAAGGTGTTCCATGACCCAACGGCGGCTTCTTTTGTAACGAGAACGAAGCAAAGCATCTTTGAAGAAAAAAATTAGCACGCTATGATGGCGTTAGAAGCATCTTGGCTACAGTTTCTAACTTTATTTTGCCCCAGCTCAAACGCCCATTTCATTTTCTTCATCTTCATCAAACAAAAGGCACCAAGCATCGCATTTGTAAGGTAAGTTCTTTGGCTGCGGAGGCGGCGGTAGCGGTGACTTTACAAAGCCATCTTCAAATGAAGGATATTTGCATGAGAAAAGCAACAAAAAAACTCTATAAAAATGGAATCTCTTTTATTTTCCGTAGCATAAAACAAGGATCCTGGTTAAGGACATTGTTTTTTCCAAAGCATAAGGAGAAATACATCGGGAATCGGTAGGAAGCTTTATGTTGGTGTTATTCCTTATTTTGATTTTAATTGAGAAAAGGATATAGAAACACATACATACTGACAAATACATATGAATACACACACCCATACACATTCAGCACAAATATTTAGTAATCTGGAAACAATTACAAAGGAACCAAAACAAAATGTACTTCATTGTGTAATAGAAGTGGTAGGACAAAACGAAATGTTCACTCACACTAACACTATTACATCATTTTTTCGCACTTGTTCCCCCAGAATCACAGATGTGTGATGAACAACGTACTACTCGAAGAGAGTAGAAAATATGAACAGTGGGTTTTACTTTTAGGAATTTCCAATAGACTAGACCTGTTCTATTCGATTTCTCCTTTAGTTGGTCAAAACAGATTTTTATGATATTGTGAAAAATACAAAATTGTCGAAATCAAAAATCTTCTCGAGAGAATGGGTAAAAATCTCAGTCTAATGCATCTAATCATCGTCATCGTTGAGGCCTAATTTGAAGGTCTCATGACAACGTCGTTTTTTGACAAGTGTTAAATATTGCAGTCACTGGGATAAGTCTGTCGGACTAAAGATGTCTTCTGCCAGATTCCATGTTTATGTGAGCTCAATGACAAGGGACCTTCATTTTATAGCCGAGTCTAAAATGTGTTTCGCACAGCAGAGAAACCGCTTAAAGGGTGATACGGTCAAAATTTGGTCCATATAAACTTGATGTATTTCTTTCAATTTTGCATTTAAAAAACCTGAACACCCCTCATTTTGAAGGTGTGTGTGTGTAGAATGTTGCTCCTATTTTGATTTTGGAATTCACTCTTCAGTTGTCAAAATGTCGTCCAAGCAAGAAGAGCAGCGTATCAAAATTTTGCTCGCGCATCGCGAAGATCCGAGCTACTCGCACGCAAAGCTGGCAAAATCGCTAAAAGTTGCCAAATCAACCGTTACAAATGTAATTAAAGTGTTTGGGGAACGTTTGTCAACAGCCAGGAAGTCTGGATGGGGGGAAATCGAAAACCGGAAGCCGCTGAGACGACAAAGAGAGTTGCCGGTAGTTTCAAGCGAAACCCTAACCTCTCTCTCCGAGATGCCGCAAAAAAGCTGGGTGTATCGTCTTCAACCGTGCATCGAGCCAAAAAACGAGCCGGACTACCGACTTACAAGAAGGTAGTGACTCCAAATCGCGATACTAAACAAAATACTACGGCCAAAGCGCGATCCCGGAGGCTGTACACGACGATGCTGATGAAGTTTGACTGCGTGGTAATGGACGACGAAACCTACGTCAAAGCCGACTACAAGCATCTTCCGGGACAGGAGTTTTATACGGCAAAAGGAAGGGGAAAGGTAGCAGATATTTTCAAGCACATAAAACTGTCAAAGTTCGCAAAGAAATATCTGGTTTGGCAAGCCATCTGTACCTGTGGCTTGAAAAGCAGCATTTTCATAGCTTCCGGGACTGTCAACCAAGAAATTTACGTGAAAGAGTGTTTGAATAAACGTCTGCTGCCTTTCCTGAAGAAACACGGTTGTTCCGTACTGTTTTGGCCGGATTTGGCATCTTGCCATTACGGTAAAAAGGCCATGGAGTGGTACACCGCCAACAACGTGCAGGTGGTTCCCAAGGACAAGAACCCTCCCACCATGCCAGAGCTCCGCCCAATTGAGAAATACTGGGCTATTGTCAAGCAGAACCTAAAGAAGACCAAAAAAACTGCTAAGGACGAGCAGCAGTTTAAGGCAAACTGGCTTTCTGCGGCGAAGAAGGTGGACAAGGTGGCTGTACAAAATCTGATGGCAGGTGTCAAGCGTGAGGCCCGGCAATTCGGATTTGGAAAAGCGAAAGCCTAACTGAATATTTTTCCTGAATTTTATACTAATTGAACTTGAAAAAGAAATTTAATATGATTAACGATTTCACCGATTTACACGCGTTTTCCCTTGACCAAATTTTGACCGTATCACCCTTTAGAGAAGGAATGTCAGCAGCATTACTGCTGGAGAGGATAATCCAACGCTGAAAAACTTGTTGGTGTTGGGTCGAAGCAGGGATTGAACCCACGACCCCTTGTATGCAAGGAGTGTATGCACCACGGTGGCTCCATGTTCCATTGCACAACGGTGGCTCTATATTCCATTGCACAACATATCGTCACTGAGACATTTGAGGTTATCCACTACAGGGGCCTTACACCCTAAAATTCTCTCACTGAGTCCTTAGGGCTCAGTTCCCAAATGATGTCTTTTAACATAGGGTTCTGCCACAGAGACCTCCCACCCTATAGGTCTATTTTTCAGACTTCCAGCTTTCAATTCCCTCACTGAAACATTCTTACCTGCAGTGCCCAAATGAAACATATCGACCTACAGTTCTCCTATTGAGGCCATCTTACCTACAGTTCCCCTAATGAGAACGTTCGGTCCCACTAAAACCTCCCCGTCCACAGTTTTTCCAATAAGACTTTCCGGCTTACAATTTTGCCTGGGATATACTCCTACTTCTCTCACTGAGTCCATAGGGCTTATCAGTGGACTAAACTTTCCTACAGTTTACGTATTGGATCCTTCCGGCCCCTCATAGGTCTTCCGACCTAGAGTTCTCCCACAGAGACCTTCCGCCCAATAGTTCTCTAACAATTCCCGCACTGAAATCTTTGGACCTAATGTTTCCAAATGAACCTTATAGGCCCAATGTTCGCCTACTGAGACCATCTGACCTACAGTTCCACTATTGAGGCCATCTGACCTACATTTCGCCCCACTGAAATCCTCCCATCCACAGTACTTTCAATAAGGTTTTTCCTGCCTACAATTCCTCCAGATGCCTTCATGTTTACGATTCTCCCGCTCATACCTTTCGCCCTACAATTATTCTGATTTGACCTTTTCATAGGACCATCAATAATACTTTCCGGCCTACGATTCCCGCTGTGAGATATTCCAACGTAGTGTTCCCTCACTGGGACTTTGCGGTCCATAATTTCTCGCACTGAATCCTTGGTGCTTATAATTCGGCCACTGGTATCATCGATCCACAGTTCAATTCACGCTTTGAATTCTTCTGGCAAACTGTCCCTCCTCATAGGTCTTCCGACCTAGAGTTCTCCAATATATACCTTTCTTCTATAGATCTCTTTGTGAGATCTTCCCGCTTTCAATTCACTCACTGAAACCTTTGGACCTACAGTTCCCAAATGAATCCTAGTGGCTTAATATTCCCCAACTGAGGCCATCTCACCTACAGTTCTCGTACTGAGGCCATTTGACTTACAGTTCCCCTACTGAGGTCATTTGACCTACAGTTCCCCTACTGAGGCCATCTGACCTACAGTTCTCCTAATTATAACTTTCGGCCCCACTAAAACCTTCTCGTCCACAGTTCCTTCATAAGACGCCCGGCCTACAATTCCCCCTGTGAGATACTCCTACGTCTCTCGCTGAGTCATTGGGGCTTATAGTTCGCCCATCGATACCTTCGGCCTACAGTTCACGCATTGAATCCTTCCAACCAACAGTTCCCCCTCTAAGATCTATCCTAGAGATCTCCCACTGAGACCTTTCAGCTTTCAATTCCCTCACTGAAACCTTCGATCCTATAGTTTCCAAATGAAACCTATCGACCAACACTTCCCCTATTGAGGCCAACTGACCTACATTTCCTCTAATGAGGACTTTCAGTCCCACTAAAACCTTCCGGTGCACAGCTCCTTCAATAAACAATCCCCAAGATACCTTCTTGGTAAGAATCCTCCCACTAAGTTCGTTCGCCCTATAATTATTCTTCTTAAACCTTTTCACAGATCCTTCAATTAGTCTTTCGAGCCTATAATTCCCCCAGTGAGATATTCCAGTCTAGCGTTCCCTCACTGGGACTTTGCGGTCCATACTACTCCCATTTCCCTAACTGAATCCTAGAGGCTTATAGCTCGCCTACTGATATATTCGAGCCACAGTTCAGTTCACGCGTTGAATCCTTTCGACCAACAGTTCCCCCTCTTATATCTTCTGACGTATAGTTCTCTCACTGAGACCTTCCGGCCTTCAGTTCTCTTTGTGAGACGTTCAAGCTTTCAATTCCCTCACTGAAACCTTTGGACCTACAGTTCCCAAATGAAACCTAGTGGCCTAGTTTCCCCCAACTGAGGCCATCTGACCTACAGTTTCCCTAAGAAAAACTTTCGGCCCCACTACAATCTTCACGTCCACAGTTCCTTTAATAAGACTTCCGGACTTCTCTCACTGAGTCTTTGGGGCTTAGAGTTCGCCCACTGATACCTTCAGTTCAGGCATTGAAATCTTTCGTCCAACTATTCCCCCTCTTTGGTCTTCCTGGCTTGAGTTATCCCACTGAGACCTTCCGGCCTATAGTAATCTTTGTAAGACCTTCCGGCTTTCAATTCCTTCATTGAAACCTTCGGACCTACAATTCCCAAATGAAACCTAAAGGCCTACATTTCCCCTACAGAGGCCATCTGACCAACAGTTCCCATACTGAGACCATTTGACCTACATTTCCCCCCATGAGACCTTTCGGTGCCACTGAAACCTTCGCGTCCACAGTTCCTTCAATAAGACTTTCTGGTCTACAATCCTTAGTAATAATAATTTTCCCGCAGAGTCTTTTAGCCGTAAAATTAGTCTGCTTAGACCTTTTCGCAAGTCCTTCAATAAGACCTTCCCCATACAACTTTCCCTTTGAGATATTCCTGCCTAATGTTCCCTTAGTGGGACTTTGGAGCCTATATTACCCTCAATGACATCTTCATTATTAGAATTATCCTACTAAGAGCTATCGGCATACGCATAAACTACTTAGACCATTTCTGTAAGACATTCCAGTTTACAGTTCCCCCAAAATGTCCTACCGGCCTATAATTACATCATTGACACCTTGAGGCCTCCAGGTCTCCTTGCGAGACCTTTCTACCTTAATTAACTGAGCTCAAGCTTACAGTTCTCAAGTGAGATCTACCGGCCTAAAGTTCCCCCACTGAGACTTTCCCTTTCGCAGATTCTTCAATATAACCTTTTGACCTACAATTTCCTCACTTTGATAGCTTCCCTTCTTACCTTGCTGAACTAGAAGCTACAGTTTCCATGTGAAACCTACCGGCCTATAATTACTCCCACTGAGATTATTCCCCCCGCAGCTCCTGCCAAAAGATCTTCCGACCTACAATTCCGTCACTGAGACCTTCTGATCTACAGTTCATCTAATAAAATCTTTCGTCCACCAATGAAAGCTTCCCATCCACAGCTCTTTCAATAAGACCTTCCAAAAACAATTTCCCGTCAGCGATCCACCAGCCACTGGGACTTTGAGGCCTATTTCACTTTCTTACAATATCACATAGTGGCATTTCGACCTACAATTAACCTACTGAGACCTTTCCTGTGACATATTCCAGCCTTGTGAGACCTTCCGGTTTTCTCTCACGGAACCTACAGTTCCCAAGTGAGACCAAGGTTAGGTTAGGTTAGGTTATGTGGCAGCCCGATGTATCAGGCTCGCTTAGACTATTCAGTCCATTGTGATACCACAGTGGTGAACTTCTCTCTTATCACTGAGTGCTGCCCGATTCCATGTTAAGTTCAATGACAAGGGACCTTCTTTTTATAGCCGAGTCCGAACGGCGTTCCACATTGCAGTGAAACCACTTAGAGAAGCTTTGAAACCCTCAGAAATGTCACCAGCATTACTGAGGTGGGATATTCTATCGCGGAAAAACTTTTTGGTGTTCGGTCGAAGCAGGAGTCGAACCCACGACCTTGTGTATGCAAAGCGGGCATGCTAACCATTGCACCACGGTGGCTCCCTACCAGCCTACAGTTCTCGCACTGAGACTTCCCCCCTCTGGAGCTCCTTCAATAAGAACTTCCGACCTGCAATTCCCCCACTGAGATTATTTGGCCGAGATTTCTCCTTGTGAAAACTTCCGGTCTTCCCTCATTAAACTCGAACCTACAGTTCCCAAGTGAGACCTACCGCCCTACAAGTCACGCAATGCATCTTTGCGTGTACAGCTTCTTCATTAAGAACTTCCGACCTACAAGTCCTTCCGGCATGTAGTTATATAACTGATAGCTTATGGTCTCCTTCTGAGACATTCCGGTCTTTCGTCAGTGCACTCGAACTTATAGTTCCCAAGAGAGACCTACTGGCCTATAGTTCGCCCACCGAAACCATCCAAAAGACGTTCCGGCCTGCAATTCTCCCACTGAGATCTTCTCGTCTAAAGTTCTCCTTGTGAGACCTAACCTCGAATTCGAACCTACACTTCCCAAATGAGACATTCCAGCCTACAGTTCTCCAAGGATTTTCAGCTTATAGTTCTCCAACCTTCCAGCCTACAGTTACCACACTGAGACCTTACGGATGACAGTTCCCCATCTGCGATCTTGCGGAAAACATTTACCTCACTGAGACCCTCAGTCCTACAGTTATTCAATTGAGACCTTCCGGTATACAGTTCATTCACTTGAAATTTTGATCTACAGGTCCTCTTATGAAGTAACACCAACGAGGTAAGTGAGCATCTTAGTGAATATATTTGGGAATTGTATTGGAGAGGGGAACGAAAGGTAAAGTAAATATTCCAGGCAGAGGTGTGTGATCACTCTAGCCACTTGTTCTTACTTTCGCTCATCTTTTCCTATTCTACAGATACGACCACTCTAGCCACGTTGTAACGTGGTCTTCCTCGTGGGCTGAGGTAGGCCAGTGGCCATCCAGGATTACCTTTTAAGGGTCCACGAATCTTTAATAATCACTCACTACTTTATGCCTTTGCGGGTTTTTATTTACAATTCTTATTATATGTGGCCGCGACGATTGTTGAAGTTCTGATTGTGGTGATTTGTGGACGGTGCTGGCCTGGAGGGTGTTGAGAACTGGTGCGATGCTGACGGATAACGATGATGAGACGGTGTGATGTTGAAACGGTGCGGAGTTGACTGGTGACGACGATAAGGCGGTGCTGGGTTGAAACTGATGATGTTGAAACATCAGTTGAAGTTGAAAACGGTGCAATGTTGACTGGTGACGATGGTGCGACGCCGATGGAGTCGATTGCCGGTGCTCGTGTACGGGGGTAGCGATGGTGTTGATGACGATAGTCTCCGGCCGACAGTGTTTGTGTACGGGAATGACGATGGTGTCGAGCCGACGGTGTTCGTGAACGGAGATGGCGATAGTGTCGGGGCGATGGTGTACGGGGATGACGATGATGTCGACGGTGTTCGTGATGGTGTCGTGTCGGTTTCTGTAATGAGAAGAGGGACAGGAGAGGGGTTCGGCTATACTAGCACCTGAGTGATGCGAGCGAATAGCGTAAGCGGACGAATCGCGTAAGCAGCCGAACTGAGTAAGCGCCAATCTAAGTAAGCGAACGTACCGCTTAAGCGGACGAATCGCGTAAGCAGTCGAACAGCGTAAGCGAACGAATCGCGTGAGCAAACGCGTAAGCGGACGAACCACGTTAGGAGGGTGCTACTATAGCCTGAAGGAGGAAGAGGTGATGGGGCGTGATGGTTATCTACAAAGGTAGGATGCGAACGAATCGCGTTAAGATTCAAGCAAGTTGAGGACTCTTAGGTCTCGATTCACCGCAACCAGGAGGCCGCCATAATATCTGGCACAACCATCGTCTCTTTCTAAATTCTAATTTTTTAATAGAAAAATGCTCGCGTAAGCAGTCGAACAGCGTAAGCGAATGAATCGCGTAAGCAAATGAACCGCGTAAGCGGATGAACCACGTTAGGAGGGTGCTACTATAGCCTGAACGAGGAAGAGGAGATGGGAGGAGGTGATGGGTCGTGGTGGTTATCTACAAAGGTAGGATGCGAACGAATCGCGTTAAGATGAGCCGGGTGCAAGATTCAAGCAAGTTGAGGACTCTTAGGTCTCGACTTAGCATCCAGGAGGGCGCCATAATATCTGGCACAACCATCTTCTCCTACTAAATTCTAATTTGGTAATACAAAAATGCTCGCGGAAGCAGTCGAACAGCGTAAGCGAACGAATCGCGTAAGCGGATGAACCACGTTAGGAGGGTGCTACTATAGCCTGGATTAGGAAGAGGTGATGGGGCGTGGTGGTTATCTACAAAGGTAGGATGCGAACGAATCGCGTTAAGATGAGTCGGGTGCAAGATTCAAGCAAGTTGAGGACTCTTAGGTCTCGACTCACCGCTTCCAGGAGGGCGCCGTAATATTTGGCACAACCATCTTCTCCTACTAAATTCTAATTTTGTAATACAAAAATGCTCGCGTAAGCAGTCTACCAGAGTAAGCGAACGAATCGCGTAAGCGGACGAACCACGTTAGGAGGGTGCTACTATAGCCTGGACGAGGAAGAGGAGATGGGAGGAGGGGATGGGTCGTGGTGGTTATCTACAAAGGTAGGATGCGAACGAATCGCGTTAAGATGAGCCGGGTGCAAGATTCAAGCAAGTTGAGGACTCTTAGGTCTCGACTCACTGCATCCAGGAGGGCGCCATAATATCTGGCACAACCATCTTCTCTTACTAAATTCTAATTTTGTAATACAAAAATGCTCGCGTAAGCAGTCGAACAGCGTAAGCGAACGAATCGCGTAAGCAAATGAACCGCGTAAGCGGACGAATCGCGTAAGCGGATGAACCACGTTAGGAGGGTGCTACTATAGCCTGAACGAGGAAGAGGAGATGGGAGGAGGTGATGGGTCGTGGTGGTTATCTACAAAGGTAGGATGCGAACGAATCGCGTTAAGATGAGCCGGGTGCAAGATTCAAGCAAGTTGAGGACTCTTAGGTCTCGACTTAGCATCCAGGAGGGCGCCATAATATCTGGCACAACCATCTTCTCCTACTAAATTCTAATTTGGTAATACAAAAATGCTCGCGTAGGCAGTCGAACAGCGTAAGCGGACGAATCGCGTAAGCGGATGAACCACGTTAGGAGGGTGCTACTATAGCCTGGATTAGGAAGAGGTGATGGGGCGTGGTGGTTATCTACAAAGGTAGGATGCGAACGAATCGCGTTAAGATGAGTCGGGTGCAAGATTCAAGCAAGTTGAGGACTCTTAGGTCTCGACTCACCGCATCCAGGAGGGCGCCGTAATATTTGGCACAACCATCTTCTCCTACGAAATTCTAACTTTGCAATACAAAAATTTCTCACTTTAATAAAGCATATTACCTTACAACCGCAAAAGTGTGCCTTCTATTTATCTCAGTCTGTAGAAAAAATTTCTTTAACGTACCCTGGCCTCCGAAAGTCTTATCGTAACCAAGGTCGGGAATACCCGTCGTTACATTCTATACCTAATCTAGCCTTCCGATAGAGTTATAAGTTGACAGATTGCAATACTAGGGTTACTCAATCCCGTCAAATAAAAGGCAACTTTCATATTCCTTCTTGTGGTCCATGTACTGGGCGCTTCCGTTGATTAAATGCATCAAAAACCTGCCATTATCCCCATAGTGCAATGTCGAAAACTCTCGTTTCCTTTACACTGGTGAAAGTGTTGACAATTACTTTTTCTCATATTTATCCCCATATATGAATGCACATGTACACTCAACTTTTTGTTTAACAATATCACTTCATTTTGTGACGTTTTTTGGTTTTTTTTTTGTTATACTTAGTTTTCAGTCCAACAGTCTATTCCTCACACCTAAATTTAACACTCCAGTTGAATGCTTTTCGGATGTTGGTTCATACTCAAATTTAAATAGAAAACGAAACAGAAAAAGAGATGCAGAACTTTCCATATTCCTGGTGAAATATTTGCAACATCTACTTTTTGGCACTTAAGAATAATTGTGTCCTTTTGTAGTGTGAGTATTCTCTTCTTTTTTGTTGTTGTTCTGTAATATTTGTTAATTTTTTTCTCGTTGACTCTTCTGTGATGTTGTCTTCCTTAGTTCTCTCTCATTGTTGTTTATGTTGTCGTACCAGACTACGAATATCTGAAATCTGAATCTTTTGTTATTTTCTCACTAAGGCGAGATATGATACTCCAACAAATGAAGCATATCTATGTGTGTGTGCCCATGTGTGAAAGAATATGTGGAGAAAATAGTAACACATACATGCTTATGTGTTAAAAATCCTCTTAAATCTTTTTCACAAATATCTACAGCCGTGTTTCTTAAGAACTCCAGTGTTTTTTGTTTTTTTTTTGCAAAGTTTCTGTTAATCGTATGCATCAATGGACACAAAACCTGACTTTCAGCACTCTCCTCAGACAATCACATAAGAGCACGTCTGAAGATGATATGCATTTAAGGACATTCATTTATTTGTATAAGAACATATGGCTGTCTATGTGTGTGTGTGTGAGAGTGTATTGCTATTTGAGTACTTCGCCACTAATGAATTTCGTGTTTAAAACAAAATAAAATATTTCATATTTTTGAAGATAGGCATCTTCGAAAGCTTTTGCTCCATTATCCAGGCAGCTACTACTTATTGCTGGATATGAGAAACTCAAAATGAAGCAAACTTGTATTTATTGTCCTTATTTATGCATATGGCTGTGAAATATTTTAATATTGTCTTTTGCGGCCACAGCAGTTTTACAAAGTGAATGTTGTCGTGAATTAATCCAGAAGATAAATCGTTCATTATCTTCAAGCAAAAGGTTTGGAAAATGGGCTATCAGCGAGGCGTCTGATTTCCATTCCATAAACTGAGAGCGCAAATGAAAAATGAGTAATTTTTAAACTATTTGAGAAGTTATACCAAAAAAAAAAAAAATTGAATGACTCGAAGTATTGTCCATTGTTAGCCACGCACCCATCTTTATGCCAGCATACGGATACAGCAACAAAAAATGACTCGACTTTTTACTCAATCCGCGAATTGCCCCAATTTTTGGTTTTGTCATAGGAACGAAAATGCTGATCAGCCAAGTCATGCATCATCGATCGGAACAAGCAATGTCTGCGCTATACGCAGCACATCACACCCAGCTGGTCTTACCAAATACACAGGATAAGCTTCTTCCCAGGAATATTCCGCCTTATAGTCGATGTTAAGGCTTAATTGCGGTAACCGTGTATGCAAAACACGTTTCGTATGCTTCCCGCAAAAGATGTTTTGTGAGCACGAAACTAACCTCTCAGTAATGCTGGTGATATATCTGAATATTTCATAGCTTCTCTACGTGGTTTCGCCGTACTCATTGATAAGAGAGAAGTTCCTCACTGAATGGACTGAAAAGTCTAAGTGAGTCTGAAATAACGGGCTCTCAGTGGAAGAAATGTAGGGTTTCAATAGGGGAAGAATCAACCAGAAGATGCCTGTGGAAGAACTGTAGACCCCAAAGTCTAAGAGTTGAAACTGTAGATCCAAAGGTTTCAGCGGTAGAAATGTAGGCGCGAGAGTTCCTATGGGGAATTTTTTGACAGAGTTCTGTGGCGTATCTATGGATCAGAAGGTGTCTGTGGAAGAGCTATAGACCCAATGTCCTAAGAGTTGAAGCTGTAGTTCTCAGTGGAAGAAATGTAGACGCGAGGGTCTTAATGTGGGATTTGCTGACACGCAGGGCTCATTGGGGGAACTATGGACCAGAAAGTGTCTGTGGAAGAACTATAGACCCCATTTTCTAAGTGGTAGTCCAAAGGTGTCAGTCTTCATTTCAGTGGGAAATTTCTTGACACAAAGGACTCAGTGGGTGTATAGTAGACCGGAAGGTTTCTTTAGAAGAACTGTAGGATTGAAGATTTCAGTGGGGAAACTGTAGGTTCGATGGTGTAAGAGGTGTTATGTAGTCTCTCAGGTCTCGGTGGTGCAAATCCTGAACTGTGGGCCCGAAGGTTTCAGTGGAAGAAGTGTGAGACCGAAGGTTTCACTTCGGAATCTGTAAGTTCGAAAGTCTCAATGGTTCACCTGCAAAAACGAAGGTCTCAGTTGGATATCTGTAGTTCAGAAGTTGTTAGTTGGAAACTTCAGGCTACGAGATCTATAGCAAATTGTGGCCCTGAAAGTCCCAGTGATAGAAGTGTTGGGCAAAAAATTGAAGTTGGGGATCATTTGGATCGAAGGTCACAGTGGTATAACTACCAGACCCAAGGGCTTACTTAGGTAACTGTAGGCCCGAAGAAATTAGTGAGAGAATTTTTGCCCCGAAAACATTCAGTATAGAGCCCATTAGCTTGCAGTTTAATTGGAACTTTAGACCCGAAGTTCTCCGTAGAAGAGCTGTGGACTCAAAGCTCTCTGTGAGAGAACTATGGTACGAGAAGATTTCTGTGGAAGAACTGTAAGACTAAATATCGTAATAGTGCAAATGGCAGACCGCATATTCACTTGGACTAGGTATGTTCACTTGGATTAGGTTCACTTGGTTAGGTATATGACAGCCCGATATTTGTGGTTCACTTGGACTATTCAGTCCATTGTCGTCCTACTGGTGGTGAACTTTTCTCTTATCAAAGAGTTCTGCACGATTTGATATTTAGCTCAAAGACGTGGGACCTGCTTTTTGTAGACGATTCCGAACCCCATTTGACTATGGGGTGAAACCACTTAGAGAAGCTTTGCCCACTCAGAAATGCCACCCGCATTACTGAGAGGATAATCAACCCCTGAGAATCTTTTAGGCGTTTGGTGGAAACTGGGATTGAACACATGAACCTTTGTATGAAGGCGGGCACTCAAACCATTGCATCACGGTGTCGTCCAGGGTATCAATATGAAGGTAGATCCAGTCGGGAACTGTAGGGAGATCGGTAGCTAAGAAATTCTCAGTGGTGATATTATAGGACCAAAGGTCTCAGGGTTCTGTAGGCTTGAATGTCTTAGTGGTGCAATTGTAAGACCGAAAGTCTCAGAGATCTGAAGGCACCATGGTGGAGTTCTGGAGATCAGTATGATGGTAGGCCCCATCTGTAGGGAGATCGGTTGGGAATTATTTTAATATTGTCTTTTGCGGCCACAGCAGTTTTCAAAGTGAATGTTGGCGTCCAGGGTATCAATATGAAGGTAGATCCTGTCGGGAACTGTAGGGAGATCGTTAGCTAAGAAATTCTCAGTGGTGATATTATAGGACCAAAGGTCTCAGGGTTCTGTAGGCTTGAAGGTCTTAGTGGTGCAATTGTAAGACCGAAAGTCTCAGAGATCTGAAGGCACCATGGTGGAGTTCTGGAGATCAGTATGATGGTAGGCCCCATCTGTAGGGAGATCGGGTGGCATGATGGTGTCACTTGTGAAATTGTAGATCCAAAGGTCTGAGGCATCTGCAGGCACTACAGAGGCATCCTAGGTAATAGTATGATCGTATGTCTTAGCTGTGGAACTGTAGGCCCGATCTATAGGGTGATTGGTGGGATAGAAAGTCTCAGTTATGTAATTGTAAAACCGATGATCTCAGGAATCGGTAGGCTTCAAAGTCTCAGTTGTGCAATTGTAGGACCGATGGTCTCAGGGCTTTTTGTCGTGGATATCTCAGGATCTTTTGTTCTGAAGGTCTCAGTGTTTATCTGTCAGATCCTAGTGGAGACACTATAGGACGAAGTGTTTTCGGAGGGAGAACTGTAGTACTGAAGGTCTCAATAGTGCAACTGCCTGACGAAGGTGTGTGAGAGAAGCGCTGGACCAATTTGGACAACTGTAGGCCTGAAATTGTTAGTGGCGAAACTATTGGCACCAAAGGTGTCAGTGGTGAAACTTTCGAATGGAAGTCTTTAGTGAGGGAACTGTGTACTCAAAGCCGTCAGTGGGATAACTTAAGGTTCAAAGGGTGTGTAGAGAATCTATTGACATCGAAGTGAGAGAACTGTAGACCCAAAATGGCAGAATTGGAGGACCAGATTGTTTCTATGGACCCGAAAGTATCTGAGAGCAACCGTGGCCCCGAAGGTCTCAGTGGAGCAAGTGTCTGGCCAATAATTTCAGGAGGGAAACTATGCACCATCAACCATACAGTTTTCCCTACTTATATTTTTAGTGGCGAAACTGTTGGGGCCTATAAGCTCGAAGGTCTCAGTGGTAGAACTTATGAGCCGAAGATTTTAGTAGCGGAACTGTAGACGCGCAGGTTCCAGAGGGGAACTGTTGCACCAAAGGTCTCTGTTGCGGATTTGTTGATTCGAAGGTCTCTGTGAAAGAACTAGAGACCCGAAGATCTAAGGGGTGGAACTGAAAGACAAAAAGGTTTCTGTGGGAGAACTATAAGCTCGAATGTTTCAGATTTCATATAGCCGAGTCCGAACGGCTTTCCACATTGCAGTGAAACCACTTTGAAACACTCAGAAATGTCACCAGCATTACTGAGGTGGGATAATCCATAGCTGAAAAATATGCTAACCATTGCACCACGGTGATGGGGGAACTATAGGTACAAAAGTCTCAATGGGGACAGAAGTGGTGGACCAAAAAGTTTCAATTGGTGTTTTGTGGTATAGAAAGTCTTTGTGTTGGACCACAAGGTTTCAGTAGGGCATCTCTAGCACCGAAAGTCTCTATTGTGCACCTGTAACACTGAAGGTCTCAGTTGGGGTACTGTAGGAAAAAAGGTCTCTGTGGTGGAAGTTATGAGTCGAAAGCGAAATTGTTGGGACCTATAGGCTCGAAGGTCTCAGTGGTGGATCTTACGATCCAAAGGTTTTAGTGGCGGAAATGTAGAAGCCCTGGTATCAGAGAGGGAAATGTCGGCCTAAGAACTCTGTGAGAGAACTGTAGACCTAGTGGTTTAAGGGTTGGAATTGAAGGACAAGAAGGTTTCTGTTGGAGAACTATAGGCTCGAATGCCTCAGGTTTCATGGGCAAACTATAGGCCCGAATGTCTCAATTGAACCACAAGGTTTCAGCTGATGAACTGTAGCATCTTAAGTCTTTGTGGTGCATCTGTAGAACCTATGAGCCGACAGATCTAGTGGGGGACTATAAACGCGCAGGTCTTTGAGGGGAAACTGTCGGCCCGAAAGTCTCTGTGGCTGATTTGTTGACCTGAAAGCCTCTGTGAGAGATCTGTGGACCCGATGTTCTAAGGGGTGGAACTGAAAGACAAAAAAGTTTCTGTGGGACAACTATCAGCTCCAATGTCTCAGATCTCATTGGGGAACTATAGACCGGAATGTCACAATGGGAGAAGTGTTGTTCAGTTGGGGATCTGTAGCATCGGAAGTGTTTGTCTTGGGACACAAGGTCTAACCAGGGGGCCTGTAGCACCGAAAGTCTCTGTGGTGCTCCTGCAACACTGAAGCTCTCAGTTAGGGTACAGTAGGTAGTAATACAACAAAGGTCTCAGTGGGAAACCGGGAGCCCGAAAGAGTAGTGTTCGTCTAAAATCTAATATTGGGATCTGTAGGTTAGAAGGTTATAGTGGTTATAAGGGCAAAAGTCGACATGTAGCTCGATTATTATTCATTTTACTATTATTCATTTTAAATAGTATTATTGAAGAATAATTTGTGAGTTATCCTATTTAACTAATGTTTTGTTTTATTTAAATTAAAAGAAAATTGAATAAAGTTTCCTTTCAAAGCATTGTTGCCAAGAAAAATTTGCGGTTTTCCCTACATTCCCAAAAATTTTCCCCTACAATATTTTTCGTTCTATAAAAATAAAATTTTGACAAAATTTTCAATAGAAATAAAATTTTTGACAAAATATTCTATGGAAATAAAATGTTGACACAATTTTCTACAGAAATAAAATGTTGAAAAAATTTTCCATAGAAATTAAATTTTGGCAAAATTTTCTATAGAAATGAAATTTTGGCAAAATTTTCTATAGAAATAAAATTCTGACAAAATTTTCTATAGAAATGAAATTTTGGCAAAATTTTCTATAGGAACAAAATTGCCTATAGAAACTGTTCTTCAAATTTTGGTAGACTATTTTTGGGTCGAGTGGTAACCGTGGTAACAACACATTGTTAAAGATCAAGCCTTGCCGGCTTCTAATTTCCTCCTCTAGAACTGCCAAAATGTAAAAAGTATTAAAAATTGTGTTGCGTGAAAAAGTCTCTTGGCCAGTGAGTTGTGTAGGTCGTGCATGGACGACCGCCTGTGGCTATAAAAGGAGTAGCTGAACAGCAGGACGAAGCAGCTGGTAGGCGACGCAAATAAAATTAAATTTTAGTTGGGTCGGAGTAAATCTCACTGTCAAACCTCAAAAGAGGATCTTCCATCCAGCGCAGGTCGGCCAGAGAAGTATAATCTTCGTCTGACACCGCCCCCTTCATCAGTGAAGTATAATCTTCGTCTAACACCGCCCCCTTCATCAGTGAAGTATAATCTTCGTCTAACACCACCCTCTTCATCAGTGAAGTATAATCTTCGTCTGACACTCTTCTTTTCCCCACCATCAGCGATGTATAATCTTCTTCTGTCACCCCTCTCCTTCTCCTCCATTAGCGAAGAATAATATTCGTCTGGCGTCCCTCCATCAGCGAAGTATAATCTTCGTCTGACACCTCCCTCCTCCTGCTCCTTCATCAGCGAATTATAATCTTCATCAGACAAACTTCGTTCCCAGCGCCTGTGAAGTAAAATCTTCGTCAGTCATCCTGCGTTTCCGTGCACGATCCCCGGCCCCTTTAACCAACAGTAGGATTTTATTTTATTTTAATTTTGTTTTTGTCGATTTCATACCACTATTTATGATTTTTCCTATATATTTATCTAAGCCAATAATCAAATAAAAGCAATTTTATTTAATTAGATAAACAAATGTTAAATTCTTCTTCCATGCGGCACGTGTATTAACGTTTAAGGTCATTTGTAAAAAAAAAATAAAACAAAATCAAATTAAAATTAAAATTCATGCAATACATTTATGGAATTTCTTAATTGTATCTCAATACACCATGACAGAAAAATTAATTAAAATTCTTTGGCAATATGGAAGTAACGAACTCCCATCGTAAATAACTTAAAGTCAATATTAATGATGGTATCAACAAAATTCGATAACAATCTTAATTAAAGTGCTAATTGGCGATGATGATGGTGATGGTGATGTTGATAATGACGAAGATGTTAATTTGAAATTTTTGAAACGGACAATTCAAAATAAAACCTCCGAAAAAACAGAGCAAGCAAAGGCCAATGCGCGTGGAATGAAATTTAATTCATTGTGACAAGTGAAGGTGTACAAAAGGCCATTATCAGTGACAACACACTCACTGTCTTCGGTTTTGTTTGGTTTTATTTTTTGTAGGAAAGATTGATTATAATCCCTAACAAATCAATCTTAATACACGTTTGTGAAAACCGGCTTACTGGAGAATTAACATCTTAATCTTTTTATAATTAACTTAAAGATTATGTTAAATTATTTTCCACATGCAAAAATTCAGGAATCTCATCCTCTTTAAATGCCACCTTACCTTAGGTCAGATGGTTTAGATTGTAAACATCCGATTATATGATTTCCTATTACCATGGTCCACATCAACATTCATTGTCCTGTAATCCTAATTGCATGCCATGATTCCAAAAGAAGAAGACGAGGAAACAGATAAGCCCAGAGAGAAGGAAAAACACAGCTCAGCAACATTTGACTTGGCAAATCCGACACTGGATGGACAGATTGGCAAATGTTCCACTTTGCTACTTCTTGGTGGACCAGAGAAAGAAAAAAATCTTAAATCGAATAGAAATAGAAATAGACTTTTGTATCTCAAGGAAACTAATTAAAATTTTTCAATTCTAAGAAAATGATTAAAATTCAAAAAACAAATATAAAATAACTAAATACCCAGCAAAAAACTTGCTAAATTTTCAGCAGCTTTGTAAGGGAAGTCTATCAGCGCTTAACTCTGCGAGGAATACACTGATGAATTTATAAGGAAATGTCCCACTTCAATGCGCTTCTTCTTTGTGTGAAATTCAGCGCTTTAAGAAACAGTGCATTTACATGAGGAAATCATTGCAACTTTAATGTGCTTTAGAATGCACATAATAATTTCGCATATTGGAACCATTCTAGCGCTAAAGTACTACCAGATAGCGGTAATATACTGCCTTTAAAAATTATTGAATGTAACATTCTTCCTTTTTATACCCACCACCATAGAATGGTGACGGGGGTATAATAAGTTTGTCATTCCGTTTGTAACACATCGAAATATCGGTTTCCCACTATATAAAGTAACAGGTTGGCTGATAAGTCCCCATAGTTCCCTTCAGGAGCGATACAACGATTATAACGATCTTCCAATTTTTTGATACCATTCCGTTTTGCCTCAAAATAGGCCTCAGTTTCGGCGATCACCTCTTCATTGCAGCCAAATTTTTTCCCTGCGAGAATCTGAGAACACGAAAAAGTCGCTGGGGGCCAGATCTGGAGAATACGGTGGGTGGGGAAGCAATTCGAAGCCCAATTCATGAACTTTTGCCATCGTTCTCAATGACTTGGGGCACGGTGCGTTGTCTTGGTGGAACAACATTTTTTATACCCTCCACCATAGGATGGGGGGTATATTAACTTTGTCATTCCGTTTGTAACACATCGAAATATTGCTCTAAGACCCCATAAAGTACATATATTCTGGGTCGTGGTGAAATTCTGAGTCGATCTGAGCACGTCCGTCCGTCTGTTGAAATCACGCTAACTTCCGAACGAAACAAGCTATCGACTTGAAACATGGCACAAGTAGTTGTTATTGATGTAGGTCGGATGGTATTGCAAATGGGCCATATCGGTCCACTTTTACGTATAGCCCCCATATAAACGGACCCCCAAATTTGGCTTGCGAGGCCTCTAAGAGAAGCAAATTTCATCCGATCCGGCTGAAATTTGGTACATGGTGTTAGTATATGGTATCTAACAACTATGCGCAAATAGGTCCACATCGGTCCATAATTATATATAGCCCCCATATAAACCGATCCCCCGATTTGGCTTGCAGAGCCTCTAAGAGAAGCAATTTTCATCCGATCCGGCTGAAATTTGGTACATGGTGTTAGTATATGGTCTCTAACGACCATGCAAAAATTGGTCCATATCGGTCCATAATTATATATAGCCCCCATATAAACCGATCCCCCGATTTGGCTTGCGGAGCCTCTAAGAGAAGCAAATTTCATCCGATCCGGCTGAAATTTGGTACATGGTGTTAGTATATGGTCTCTAACGACCATGCAAAAATTGGTCGGATCCGGCTGAAATTTGGTACATGGTGTTAGTATATGGTCTCTAATAACCGTGCAAAATTTGGTCCATATCGGTCCATAATTATATATAGCCCCCATATAAACCGATCACCAGATTTGACCTTCGGAGCCTCTGGGAAGACCAAAATTTATCTGATGCAGTTGAAATTTGGTACGTGATGTTAATATATGGCCTCAAACACCCATGCAAAAATTGGTCGATATCGGCCCATAATTATATATAGGCTCCATATAAACCGATCCCCAGATTTGACCTCCGGAGCACCTTGGAAGAGCAAAATTCTTCCCATTCGGTTGAAATTTGGTACGTGATGTTAGTATAGGGTATCTAACAACCATGCAGAAATTGGTTCCTATCAGTCCATAATAATATATAGCACACATATAAACCGATCCCCAGATTTGACCTCCGGTGCCTTTTGGAGAAGCAAAATTCATCCGATCTAGTTGAAATTTGGTACGTGGTGGTAGTATATGATATTTAACAACCATGTGAGTTGAAATTTGTGGGTGACAGTCTTTCGTAGAATTTTCTACGCAATCCATGGTGGAGGGTACATAAGATTCGGCCTGGCCGAACTTACGGCCGTAACTACTTGTTTCTTCTTCATATGGGGCCGTTTTGCCGCGATTTCGACCTTCAAACGCTCCAATAACGCCATATAATAGTCACTGTTGATGGTTTTTCCCTTCTCAAGATAATCGATAAAAATTATTCCATGCGCATCCCAAAAAAACAGAGGCCATTACTTTGCCAGCGGACTTTTGAGTCTTTCCACGCTGCGGAGACGGTTCACGGGTCGCTGTCCACTCAGCCGACTGTCGATGGGACTCAGGAGTGTAGTGATGGAGCCATGTTTCATCCATTGTCACATATCGACGGAAAAACTCCGGTGTATTACGAGTTAACAGCTGCAAACACCGCTCAGAATCATCAACAAGTTGTTGTTTTTGGTTAAATGTGAGCTTGCGCGTCACCCATTTTGCACAGAGCTTCCGTATATCCAAATATTGATGAATGATATGGCCAACACGTTCCTTTGATATCTTTAAGGCCTCTGCTATCTCGATCAACTTCATTTTACGGTCATTCAAAATCATTTTGTGGATTTTTTGATGTTTTCGTTGGTAACCACCTCTTTCAGGCGTCCACTGCGTTCACCGTCCTCCGTGTTCATTTCACCACGCTTAAATTTTGCATACCAATCAATTATTGTTAATTTCCCTGGGGCAGAGTCCGGAAACTCATTATCAAGCCAAGTTTTGCTTCCACCGTATTTTTTCCCTTCAGAAAACAGTATTTTATCAAAACACGAAATTCCTTTTTTTCCATTTTTTTCACAATAACAAAAGTTGCTTCACAAAAGACGCTCCATCTCACAAACTAATTGACTTACAGACGTCAAATTTTTACACGAATCATTTGAAGGTTGGTACTATATAAAAATAATATGCATTTAATGCTAGCGACGCCATCTATGTGTCAGACCGGGGAGTTATCAGCCAACCTGTTATAACTATCAAGATCACAGTCACCTTGAATCTCCACGATCCCCTGGCCCACATCGACGTCTGCCTTGTCAGTAACCTTAGATATTCACGATCGCACGGATCCTCATTCTCCATTTGGCTTGCGTACTTATCAAGGTCACAGTCATTTTAGATCTTCATGATCCCATCGTCTCCGCCCTAAGTTCGACTAGTATACATAAAGTCACCCTAGATTTTCACGATCCCTTTGGACCACGTTCGCCGTTTGACTTGTGTACTTACCGAGGTCCACCGTGGTGCAATGGTTAGCATGCCCGCCTTGCATACATAAGGTCGTGGGTTCGATTCCTGCTTCGACCGAACACCAAAAAGTTTTTCAGCGGTGGATTACCCACCTCAGTAATGCTGGTGACATTTCTGAGGGTTTCACAGCTTCTCTAAGTGGTTTCACTGCAATGTGGAAAGCCGTTCGGACTCGGCTATAAAAAGGAGGTCCCTTGTCATTGAGCTTAACATGGAATCGGGCAGCACTCAGTGATAAGAGAGAAGTTCACCAATGTTGTATCACAATGGACTGAATAGTCTAAGTGAGCCTGATGCATCGAGCTGCCACCATTGACTCGTGTGCTTGCCCAGGTCGCAGTCACTCTAGATTTTCACGAGCCCATTGACTCTGTACTTACCAAGGTCACAGTTCCAACTGTAGTCGTATCTATCCACTTCGCTATTGCTAGTCCATAGCTTCGACCGAACACCAAAAAGTTTTTCAGCGGTGGATTATCCCATCTCAGTAATGCTGGTGACATTTCTGAGGGTTTCAAAGCTTCTTTAAGTGGTTTCACTGTAATGTGGAACGCCGCTCGGACTCGGCTATAAAAAGGAGATCCCTTGTCATTGAGCTTAACATGGAATCGCGCAGCACTCAGTGATAAGAGAGAAGTTCACCAATGTTGTATCACAATGGACTGAATAGTCTAAGTGAGCCTGATGCATCGAGCTGCCACCTAACCTAACCTACCCAGTTCGCAGTCACTCCAAATTTTCACGATCCCATTGACTCGTGTACTTGCCCAGGTCATAGTCACTCTAGATTTTCACGATCCCATTGACTCTGTACTAACCAAGGTCACAGTTCCAATTGTAGTCGTATCTATCCACTTCGCTGTTCCTAGTCCATAGCTTCGACCGAAAACCAAAAAGTTTTTCAGCGGTGGATTATCCCACCTCAGTAATGCTGGTGACATTTCTGAGGGTTTCAAAGCTTCTCTAAGTGGTTTCACTGCAATGTGGAACGCCGTTCGGACTCGCCTACAAAAAGGAGGTCCTTGTCATTGAGCTTAACATCGAATCGCGCAGCACTCAGTGATAAGAGAGAAGTTCACCAATGTGGTATCACAATGAAGTGAATAGCCAGGTCGCCATTCAAACATCCAGATTCGCCAGCGCTGTTCCAGGATCCTGCCCAGACTTACAGAGCGTATTTAGTTAGCTCGCCCATTCCTGCCATAGCATTGATCAGGCCAAACACGCGACCAGCCCAGTCTGGTGTGCTTACCCAGGCCACCATACCAAGTCCATCCGGCCCTATCGAATCTGTACCACATCCCGAAACGTGCTCTCACCAGCCGTCTCTTTAGTTATCATATACCACCTAGATTGTAGACGATTTACCATCAATAAACTGCAATACCAACGCAAAACACCGTATTTTCTTTCTCTGTCACTATAAAAACAAATTTCTGTAACGAAGCCTTCCCCAGCGAGCAATTCTTTAGCGACCGAAAACTCGTCGTTACAGAAGTCATTTTTAAATGGAGCAGTTTGTGAACAAACAAAATGATCAGGGTTTCTTGCCAAAGAGGTCAACTGAAAATATATACTTTTAAGGGGCCACCAGCACTAATGTTCCGACGATGGTAATGGTGTGGGCTGCCTTAACAGTCGATGGTACCTCTCAGCCCGTATTCATCGACCGTGGGTTCCGATTTATGCCTATAATGTCCCTAAAGACAGTATTAAAGCCCTGGGCAGACACATATCGGCCGCAGACCATAGACATTCCAACAGCATCCAGCACCATCGCCCTCAGGATGCATCAACCAAAAATGATTTTAAAAAAACTGTTCTTCGCTTCATTTCTACCGCAGAATGGCCACCAAAATTTCAGGGTATCAATCCGTCGGGCATTTGCTCATGGGTCATTTGGGAAAATATGGTTGGCAGTAAAAATACAAAAGTTCCGATTACCTCAAGAAGGTGCTTCGCCGGCAATGGGCCCAAATACTACAGACAAGACTACAGACCAGATCAGGGTTCAGATCTTGGGATGTCACCGATCTAGTCTCTCTAGGTAGCCGTATCTTGTCGTCATCCACAGGGGGTGGTCCTTAACCCAGCAAACGATATACTTCTAGGAAGCTGTTGCTTTCTGAAACGATGCCGTGTTCAGGACCTCGAATATCATCGCTAATTAACTGGTTAATAAACTGTTGTTCATTTCAGAAGTCAAACATATCCGTCTTGGGTTGTTCAATGGTAGCACTTCCTGACGTGGCATAGTTTGGATGGGTTTGCCCTCTTCTCCTTATGAAGTGGTAGTGGGTGAGGAGGTCACAGTTTTGTCACATCGAGAGCATTTGGGACTCCTGCTGCAAAGCCTCTTCAATTGTTTTGAAGTGACATCCAGTGGCAATCTGCAGCACCGGTTGAAAATTTCTCCATTGAGTATCGCTTATACTGCGGTTCCAAACGATGTAAGACATTTAAGCTTCTACATCCAGCGTACTGCCTTCACTTGATGACTCCTGATTGAAGTAGGTGTCAGGCCTGTTGGTTTCACAGGACATTCGAAAAGGTGGCTTGTGATGTGAGGCGAACATCCATAATTTGGGCAGACATTTTGAATTGCTGGGTTCAGAAGTGAGAGGTAATGGTGCAGGTACCTGTAGATGCCATATGTACGCTGGGATAGCAGCTATCTGGTTTTTCTAGGTAACCGCCTCCGCCGTCACAGACAGGTGCCCTGCACAACGCAACGGATGATATTGCCTTCTGAACCACTGCCGAGTACACGGCCTCCAATCTCATCGCCGATCAGGTGAACTGACTTTAAGTATAGTCTGAAGTCGAACCGTATGGGTATTGACTCGTTCATATGGTGCTCTCCTGGACGTGCATAGTTTGGGTGATTTGCCCTCTGCACTTTATGAGGTACCTCAGTAATGCTGTTGACATTTCTGAGGGTTTCAAAACTTCTCTAAGTAGTTTCACTGCAATGTGGAACGCCGTTCGGACTCGGCTATAAAAAGGAGGTCCCATGTCATTGAGCTTAACATGGAATCGGGCAGCACTCAGTGATAAGAGAGAAGTTCACCAATGTGGTATCACAATGGACTGAATAGTCTAAGTGAGCCTGATACATCGAGCTGCCACCTAACCTTTATGGGGTGCTGATGGGTAAGGAGGTCACGATGTTGCCTCAATGACAGCATTTTGGACTCATGTTGCCGATGCTGTTCCGGTGTCTTGAAGTGATATCCAGTGACAATCTTGCAGCACTGGTTGAAGATTTACAATGAATTTTTCTAAATTATTTTCTATATTTTTTCTCAATTTCGCCGACGAAATTCTTTTCATTAAGATCATAACATCGTAGATGGCAACCATGTTATTGTTATTAGCACCATGTTCAATTGGCAAATATGGTTGCTCTATTCGAGGTGCCATCGCCAATATGGCCATAGCCATAAATCATAAGCCAGCAGCAATAGTAAGTAATTGCCGTGACAGAGGAAGCAATTTACTGACAAAATATAACAACACTGCAAATCTTTAGCACAATATCATCAGTATCAGCAAATTTGAAATTCCACAACATCAGCAGCAATGGAATATTCCACAACAACGGCAATCAACGCCATCAATGACATTGTCGTTGTAAATCAACCGCAGTAAAATCATCACTAGCTACCATACCACCGCCACTGCCACCTCTACCATCATCGCCATGCCACATCACACCAAGGCTAGGCCGCACCATATTACACCACATTATACTCCTAACCCACAATAATTAAAAGGAAACTGCCATTGGGGAAGGATGTTCGAATCCATGTTCCTAAATTAGCGATGAACAATAACTCCAGCAACAGCTGTCCTAGGAAACTTTTCAATCTGGGGTAATGTTGAGGGGTACATTAAACGAATAATCGACGACAAACTGGTAACAATTTGCATTTCAGCACAATCAACAACTTTGTCATTTCATTAAAAGTAAACCCCAGTAATATCGACGACGGTGCCGAGAACACTGAGAGAAAATATTTGCTAGGCAGAAAGGAAATTTCATTAACATTAAGTCAATGATATATTTCCATTCGCATATGGAAAAAATTACATTTAGACTATGAAAATTTTCATTAATGCTATGAAATGTTTCATTTTTTTATTGAAAAATCATTACATTAATGAAACGTTTCATAGGATTAATGAAATTAATTTTGTTGGCTCAATTGCCTTGTTCAGAGGGTGTCCTCCTGGACGTGGCATAGTTTGAGTGGTTTGCCCCTATGCTCTTTATGAGGAGCTGGTGGGTGAGGAGGTCACTCACTATGTTTCGTCATCGAGGGCATGTTGGACTCAGGCTGCAGATCCTTGAAGCGTCATCTAGGTGCAATCTGCAGCACCGGCTGAAGATTTCTCCATTGAGTATCGATTATACGGCAGTAACGCTTATCCGAGAAGATTGCCTTGTGATGTGAAGCGAACTGTCATTATTTGTGGCAAACATCTTAGGTTAGGTTAGGTGGCAGTCCTATGTATCGGGCTTACTTAGACTATTAAGTCCATTGTGATACCACATTGGTAAACTTCTCTCTTATCACTGAGTGCTGTCCGATTCGATGTTAAGCTCAATGACAAGGGACCTCCTTTTTATAGCCGAGTCCACATTGCAGTGAAACCACTTAGAGAAGTTTTGAAACCCTCAGAAATGTCACCAGCATTACTGAGGTGGGATAATCCACCGCTGAAAAACTTGTTGGTGTTCGGTCGAAGCAGGAAGCGAACCCACGATCTTGTGTATGCAAGGAGGGCATGCTAACCATTGCACCACGGTGGCAAACATCTTGAATTGTTGGGTTCAGATGTGAGAGGTAATAGGTACCTGGAGATGCCATATGTACGCTGGGATAGCAGCGATCTGGCCTTCTTACATATCCGCCCCTCGACGTTACTAACAGGTGGTGGTCTTCAACCCAAAACAACGCTACACTGGAGGGAAGACATTGCCTTATGAACCGTGTCCATGTGCATGGCCTTCAATCTCATCGCCGATCAGGTGGTTGACTGACCTCAGGACCTTTCTGAAGTCGAACGTATTTGTCTTGGCTCGTTCAGATGGTGCCATTCTTGACGTGGCATAGTTTGGGTGGTTTGCCTCTCTGCACTTAGTGCGATGCTAGTGAGTGACCCCCTCACTATGCTTTCTCATCGATAACATTTTGGACTCATACTACAGATGCTGTTCTCGTGGCTTGAAGGGACATCCAGTGGCAATCTGCATCGCCATTTGAAGATTTACTGTTGGTTTCTCATGGATGCCTTTTGATATGAGGCAAACGTCATCAATTCGGGCAATCATCTTGAATTTCTGGGTTTATGGTTTAGAGGTAAATGTTCGAGTTTCTGGAAATGGTAGATATTGGCTGGAATAGTAGCGATCTCATCTCTCTAGATAACCGACCCTCGTTGTCGCTACCAGGTGGAGATCTTAAACCCATCACCCCCACCGTGTGCTGGCTTCCAATCTCATCGCCGATCAGATGGTTAATTGACTGTAGGTCTATTCTGAAATCGTACCGGATGACTTGGCTCGTTCAGATGGTGCCCTACAGGATGAGACCTACTTTGGGTGGTTTGCTCCTCTGCCCATTATCTGGTGCTCGTCGATGAGGAGGTCAAGTGTTGCCTCAACGAGAGCATTTTGGACTCATGCTGCAGATGCTGTTCAGCTACCTGGATATGACAGATATTTGATGAGACATCAGCGATCTGGTCTTTCTAGCCAGTCGTCTCTCGTGTTTGATCAGAGATGGCGGTCTCCGACCGGCTTGTTCAGACAGTGCCCTCCTGGAGGTTTCATAGTTTCGGTGGTTTGCCCCCTGCTCTTTATGAAGTGCTGCTGGATGGGGTGGTTAATGCATTGCATCATCGAGAGCATTTTGGACTCATGCGGTAGATGCTGTCGTGGTGTCTTGAAGAGACATCCAGTGGCAAATTGCAGAGCAGTGTTCTGCACTGTTTGACGATTTGTCCATTGGGTTTCGTTTGTACTGGGAGTCCAAACAAGGTTAAACATTTAAGCTTCTACATCTAAGCTTCTACATCTTTACTAGATTGAAATAAATGTCAAGTCTGATGGTTTCGCAGGACACGCGAAGAGATGTCTCTTGGTTATCCGGAGATACTAGATACAAGCTGCAATGCTATGGTCCCTCAAGGAAGCCGTCTCCCGTCGTGGTCTTCGACCGAACACAACGCTGCCCTCCTCCATTGCGTACCGCTTACATTGGGAGTCCAAACGGAGTTAGACATTTCAGTTTCTACATCCAGCGAACAACCTTTACATGATGAATTCAGAGTGAAATAGGTGTCAGGTCTGTTGGTTTCGCAGGTCACTCGCAAATTGGCTTGTGATGTGAGCCGAACGTCCACAAACACCTTGAATTGACTGGTTCAGATCAGAACTGTTCGGGTGACAGATGACAGATATTAGCTGGGATAGGGTTAAACATTTAAGTTTCTACAAATAGCGGGATGCCTTTACTGGATTGAAATAAATATCAAGTCTGATGGTTTCGCACGACACGCGAAGAGATGCCCCTTGGTTATCCGGAGATACTAGATACAAGCTGCAATGATATGGTCTCTCAAGGAAGCCGTCTCTCGTCGTGGTCTTCGACCGAACACAACGCTGCCCTTCTCCATTGCGTATCGCTTACATTGGGAGTCCAAACGGAGTTAGACATTTCAGTTTCTACATCCAGCCTTTACATGATGAATTCAGATTGAAGTAGTTGTCAGGCCTGTTGGTTTCGCAGGTCACTCGGAAATTGGCTTGTGATATGAGCCGAACGTCCACAAACTCCTTGAATTGCTTGATTCAGATCAGAACTGTTCAGGTGATAGATGACAGATATTACCTGGGATAGCACCGATCTAATCTCTGGTCGTCGCTAACAGGTGATTGTCTTCCACCCAACACAACGCTGCACTGGTAGAAGGATGTTGCATTCAGAACCGCTGCCGTGTACAGGGTGTCCAATGTCACTCTTATTTTCTCATAATTGATAATTGGTCTTTTCTCAAATCGAACCACATGGCCTTGGTTCCTGCGTAAGGAGGTTACGCTTATGCTGGGAGACCAAACAAGTTTAAACATGTAATCTTCTATATCCAGCGAGCTGTCTTTACACGAAGAGATGCCTCGTAATGTAAGGCTATCGACCACAGTTTGGGCAAACATCTTGAATTGCTGGGTTTTGGAGGTGGGGGGTAACGGTGAGATGCTAAATATGGGATATCAAAGATCTTCAGCATATGGAATGGTATTCGCGGTTTGCTCCTCTGCACTTTATCAGGTACTTGTGGGTGAGGAGGTCACAGCGTAGCCTAAACGAGAGCATATTGGACTCATGCTGCAGTTGCTGTTCCGGTGTCAGTATTCTGCACCTTCTGAATCAGCCCGTTATAGGGGAAAACCCCAGACCATGGTACTGTTCAGTCCGCCGAAACCTGATCCACCACCGTTCAGTTTCGGTGAGATGTAACTGGTACTTAGAGTGGGTGCATTTCCGGATCTGCTCCGGCCTAACATCGCTGCGGGAGTATAGTCATACTGACTATGCTGTGCTAACGACAGCAGCAGTGGGTCGTCAGACTATGCGGAGACTTTAATGCCCACCACGAACTTTGGCATTCTCTCCTGGGTAATGACCAGAGAGGCATAGCTTTGGCAGAGCAGATAGATGACTAGAATGTCGAGAATTATGGGTGATTGCAGCAGTTCGCCAGATTTATCCTTAGCATCGCCTGGTCTGATAAATGACGTTTTCTGGCAAGACGCCAGAGAATACACAGATCGCCACTTCAGTGAGCTCCCGTCCCCTCTCATGTTCATGTTGCCCAGAGGGTGTTCCGGGTCATCATCAACGCAGCACCCGCTCGCTTTATGCCCGCTGGTCGAATTGCCCAAGTGAGGCCCAGCCGAAGCGGGACTCGCAGACGAGCGTTGTGCTAACCCTGCTGGTGCTAGAACCAGGGAAGTGAATCTAGAAATTAGTAAGATAGTCGACGAGCACAAGCGGACCACTTGGTTAGAGCACCTGAAGCAATCTAACTTAGGCACAGGAACTGGTAAATTGTGGTCAACAGTGAGAGCCCTCTCGAACCCCACCACAAGGGATGATGGAATCGCAGTCACCTTTGGCGACGTGACGGATCCTTTTCGCTCTGTCGGTTGAAAAGAGCGAAAAGGAGAGCCAATCGTCGCATACGTGGTCTCCGAGCCGATGACACACCACAAATTACCACAGCCGAAGTTATTAATATCATCAACAGCGCGAAACCATCCAAGGCGCTGGGCCCCGGCGGAATTTCAATGCTAATGCTGAAGCATCTGGGAATACGGGGAGTTGAGTACTTTACCAGACTCCTCAATTTGTCCTTAGAATCACTCATTATACCCGATGACTGGAAGATGGGTAGGGTGATTCCACTACTGAAGCCAGGCAACGACTCGAGTAAAGGTGAATCGTGCAGACCGAAATCCCTCTCTCGCCAGTAGCCAAGACACTTGAGGCACTACTCCTCCCAAGCCTTGTGGGGAATTTTCCATCTGCCCACCATCAACATGGATTCCGTAAGGTACATAGCACGACGACAGCCTTGCATGCCATTTCAGCACACATCAACGGCCCAAGCCGTGTCACAGGACGGTCCTCGTGGCGTTTGACCGTTCGAAGGCATTCGATACGGTCAACCATGCCACACTATTCGAGGACATCGAGAATACGTGCCTACCGGCAGTAACCAAGCATTGGGTTCTGAATTATATGTGCGGACGGCAGTCGTATGTGGAATTCAGGGACAGGAAGTAAAAACCCTGGGGTGATATCTCCGGCACTGTTTAATCTCTACCTGTCCTCGATTCCACTCCTGGCGGCGTCGAGATTGTATCATATGCGGACGATTGTACAATCATGGCGTTCGGGCCCATTGTTGATGACATATGCGACCGATTGAACGTCTACCTCGCTGATCTTACCAGTTATTTCACTGCAAGAAATTTGAGGATATCTCCCAACAAATCCTAAGTCACACTATTCACTGCATGGACGGCAGAAGTACGCAGGCAGTTGAATGTCAGAGGCGACGGCGAAATAATTCCGACCACAAATTATCTCAAGATTCTCGGAGTTACATTAGACAGGTTTTTTAAGTCGTCCACCCATGCAATTTGTGATAAGCTCCGCGGTAGAAACAAGGTCCTCAAGTCGCTTGCCAGCAGCACTTGGGGTGCGGACAAAGAAACCTTGTTGACTACATATAAGGCCGGTCAGTGGTAAACTATGCAGCGCCAGTGTGGACACCTCAGACAAGCGACACGCAGTGGAATAACATCCAGACCTGGTAGAACACCTCTGGATCACCTTTATGCGGAGACCAAGATCATCCACACAATTACATGTTGTCAAAGCAGTACCTCTTGGGTTGCTATCGTAGTTGTCATCCAAATCACCATCTTGTGGATAGACAACCTCCACCCAGGAATGTAAGGGTTGACCTTCACCACCTATAGCCCGAGATCCAGCGTTATAAAAGAGAGCCTCTAGATCAGGCAGCATACCAGACAGGTCTGAACAAGATTCATGAGGACACTGTAGCTGAAGCGGTGAGAAGCTACAAGGTTAATCCTGTTCTCGGAGTCCGACCGCCGCCCATAGCACCGGAGGAAAGAGAACTCCCACGGCAGGCTCAACTAAAATCAGGCTAGTGCAGCCGCATCAATTCCTTCTTATTAGTGATTGATAGCAGCGTAGCTGACGTGTGTCCCATCTGTAGTCAAGGGCCACATGACACTCGTCACCTTTTCGCTTGTCCAGCTAAGCCTACCCGTCTCACCACCAGATCACTCTGGACACACCCCATCCTTGTCGCAGAGTTCCTTGATCTGGATACTAGTTGAACTAACAAGCATAGAACAAAATGGATGAAACTACATTAAAAACTGTTACAACAACAACAACCAATGTCAGTCCACACTAAGAAACAGAAACTCAACCACCGCACTAAGTGTTTCGGCGATTGGCTTGCTAAGGTTCGCGGGTCCTTAAAGTTGACCCTGGACAACCACTGGTCTACCTCAGCCAACGAAAAAACCACGTCACAATATTTCATTTTTGTTTTTTGGGGGATTTATTTCATGGATTCCACACTGTGGAACAGGGTATTATAAGTTAGTGCATATGTTTGTAACACCCAGAAGGAGACGAGATAGACACATGGTGTCTTTGGCAATAATGCTCAGGGTGGGTCCCTGAGTCGAAATAACCATGTCCGTCTGTCCGTCCGTCCGTCTGTCTGTGAACACATTTTTGTGATCAAAGTCTAGGTCGAAATTTAAGTCCAATCGCCTTCAAATTTGGCACATGTTCCTAATTTGGGTCAGAATAGAGCCCTATTGATTTTGGTAGAAATCGGTTCAGATTTAGATATAGCTCCCATATATATCTTTCGCCCGATATGGACTAATATGGACCCAGCAGCCAGAGTTTTATACCGATTTGTTTGAAATTTTGTACAAACATAACACTTAGTCGTATAGTCAAGTGTGCAAAATTTGATTGAAATCGGTTCAGATTTAGATATAGCTCCCATATATATCTTTCGCCCGATATGGACTAATATGGTCCTAAAAGCCAGAGTTTTGGCCCACTTTGGTTGAAATTTTGCACAGGGAGTAGATTTAGCATTGTAGCTATGCGCGCCAAATTTGGTTGAAATCGATTCAGATTTAGATATAGCTCCCATATATATCTTTCGGCCGATATGCACTTATATGGACCCAGAAGCCAGAGTTTTATCCCGATTAGCTTGAAATTTTGCACAAGGAGTACGATTGGTAGTATAGTCATGTGTGCCAAATTTGAGTGAAATCGGTTCAGATTTATATATAGCTTCCATATATAGCTTTCGCCCAATTTACACTCATATGACCACAGAGGCCAATTTTTTGGTCCGTTTTAGTTGAAATTTGGCACAGGGAGTAGAATTAGCATTGTAGATATGTGTGCCAAATTTGATTGAAATCGGTTCAGATATTGATATAGCTTCATTATACATTTTTCGCCCCATATGGACTTATATGGCCCCAGAAGCCAGAGTTTTGACCCAATTTGGTTTAAATTTTGCACTACGAGTACAATTAGTAATGTTGTCATGAGTGCCAAATTTGATTGAAATCGGTTCAGATTTAGATATAGCTCCCATATATATGTTTTTCTGATTTCGACAAAAATGGTCAAAATACCAACATTTTCCTTGTTAAATCGCCACCGCTTAGTCGAAAAGTTGAAAAAATGGCTCTAATTTTCCTAAACTTCTAATACATATATATCGAGCGATAAATCATAAATAAACTTTTGCGAAGTTCCCTTAAAATTGTTTCAGATTTAAATGTTTCCCATATTTTTTTACTAAAATTGTGTTCCACCCTAGTGCATTAGCCAACTTAAATCGTGAGTCTATAGATTTTGTAAAAGTCTATCAAATTCTGTCCAAATCGAGTGATATTTAAATGTATGTATTTGGGACAAACCTCTATATATAGCACCCAACACATTTGACGGATGTGATATGGTATCGAAAATTTAGATCTACAAAGTGGTGCAGGGTATAATATAGTCGGCTCCGCCCGACTTAAGACTTTCCTTACTTGTTTTTTTCATAGAGTTTTGACTTACCATTCACAGAAATAAAAATTGTATGCCAATCACAAAGTTAGTTGAACCAATTAACTATTAATTGATATAATTATATTACATATTAATACGTTTAAATGTTTATTTTTTTAGATGCAATTAAAATTTGAGTAATAATAATAGTTTTGTCTGTGTACCTATCTCAATTTGCTATGAAACTGTTTACCATAAACATATTGTGTTTTTTGCGTGTACCCTTTTTTCTAGCGTACAATCATCAGTGTTCATTTAAATTGCCAATGGAAATAGTTTCTGGTCTCCATGCCATCCCTCCCCATCTCATCGACGATGACAATACCTTTATCAAATATTTTTACCTCTTCCGTTAGGCAATCCCTCTTCAGAACTTTTCAAATAGTGATGGAAATATGTAAGTTTCTCACAGTTGAGTATATGCGTGTGGCACACATACTCATATACAATGACATGTTGAAATGAAATTTCCTATACCCTCAGACCTGTAATCACTAGTGGCGGAATTGATGAAAAGTCTCAAAATTCGCCGAAAGGCTTATGTCACATTTGGTGGAATAGTCAAATTGATTCATTATTTCTAGAGTTTTATTACGGTTCCGTAATTGCACAATTAAGTATGCAAAAAGTAAAAAAGTTACGTGAAACAAGTATATACGGTCGAAATTTAGGCCAGGCCGAATCTTATAGACGCTTCAACAAGTTCTACTAAAGACTGTCATCCACAATCGAATTTCATGGTTTGTGGTGACAGTTGCCCATGGCAAGGTATCTTAAAATTGTCTTCTAAATAGTAAGAAAGTACTTGCGGAGTCTATGTTTTCAATATACGGCCGTAAGTTCGGAATCTTAAACCACCCACCACCACATTTTGAAGTTTCATAGTAAAATGCACTATAGCAGTATGTAATGTCGGACATCTTTTTGAAATCTTCCGAATATTTTTGGAATATAAATAAAAAAATATTTGGTGTTCGGTTGAAGTAGGAATCGGACCATAAAATTGGTAGATTTGTTACTATTTCGTAGTTTGGTAGAATTCTTGATGTTTGGGTTGGTTTTGGAAAATATTCCTCTTCAATAATTAAGAGGTACAACTTTCTATAGTAATAAAATCAAGAGGCACGATTTTATATAGGAATAAAATTTTGACAAAATTTCTATAGAAATAAAATTTTGACAAAATTTTCTGTAGAAATAAAATTTTGACAAAATTTTCGATAGAAATAAAATTTTGACAAAATTTTCTATAGAAATAAAATTTTGACAAAATTTTCTATAGAAATAAAATTTTGACAAAATTTTCTATAGACATAAAATTTTGACAAAATTTTCTATAGACATAAAATTTTGACAATATTTTCTATAGAAATAAAACTTTGACAAAATTTTCTATAAAAATAAAAATTTTACAACATTTTCTATAGAAATAAAATTTTGACAAAATTTTCTACAGAAATAAAATATAAAAATAAAATTTTGACAAAATTTTCTATAGAAATAAAACGTTGAAAAAAATTTCTATAGAAATTTAATTTTGACATAATTTTTTATAAAAATAAAATATTGACAAAATTTCCTATAAAAATCAAATATTGACAAACTTTTCCACCGAAATAAAATTTTGACAAAATTTTCTATAGACATAAAATGTTGACAAAATTTTCTATAGAAATAAATTTTTGACAAAATTGTCTATAGAAATAAAATTTTGACAACATTTTCTATAGAGATACAATTCTGACAAAATTTTCGAACGATATAAAATTTTGACAAAATTTTCTTTACAAATAAAATTTTGACAAATTTGACAAAATTTTCTACAGATATAAAAATTTGACAAAATTTTCTATTCTAATTTTGACAAAATTTCCTATAAAATGAAAATTTTCTATAAAACAAAAAAAAAATTGACAATATTGTCTATAGAAATAAAATTTTGACAAAATTTTCTTTAGAAATTAAATCTTGACAAAATTTTCTATAGGAATAAAATTTTGACAAAATTTTCTATAGAAATAAAATATTGACAAAATTTTCTGTAGAAATAGAACTTTTACAAAATTTTGTATAGAAACCAAATATTGACAAAATTATCTAGAAAAATAAAATATTGACAATTTTTCTATAGAAATAAAATTTTGACAAAATTTTCTATAGAAATTAAATTTTGACAAAATTTTCTATAGAAATAAAATTTTGACAAAATTGTCTATAGAAATAAAATTTTGACAAAATTTTCTATAGAAATAAAATATTGACAAAACTTTCCATAGAAATAAAATGTTGACTAAATTTTCTATAGAAATAAAATTTTGACAAAACTGTCTATAGAAATAAAATTTTTACAAAGTTTTCTATAGAAATAAAAGTTTTCTATAGAGATAAAATTTTGACAAAATGTTCAAAAGATATAAAATTTTAAAAAAAATTGTCTATAGAAATAAAATTTTGACAAAATTTTCTATGGAAATAAAATTTCGACAAATTTTTCTATTGAGATAAAATTGTGACAAATTTTTCTATTGAGATAAAAGTGTGACAAAATTTTCAAACGGCATAAAATGTTGACAAAATTTTCAAACGATATAAAATTTTGACAACATTTTCTATACACATAAAATTTTTACAAAATTGTCTATAGAAATAAAATTTTGACAAAATTTTCTATAGAAATAAAAATTTTCTATAGAGATAAAATTTTGACAAAATTTTCAAACGATATAAAATTTTGACAAAATTGTCTATAGAAATAAAATTTGGACAAAATTTTCTATAGAAATAAAATTTAGACAAAATTTTGTATAGAAACAAAATATTGACAAAATTTTCTATAGAAATAGAAATTTAACAAAATTTTCGATAGAAATAAAATGTTGACAAAATTTTCAATGGAAATAAAGTTCTATGTTAGTTGTTTCTATGTTAGTTGTTTTGACAAAATTTTCTAGAGAAATAAAATTTTGACAAAATTTTATATAAAAATAAAATATTGACAAAACTTTCCAAAGAAGTAAAATTTTGACAAAATTTTCTATAGAAATAAAATCTTGACAAAATTTTCTATAGAAATAACATTTTGACAAAATTTTCTATAGCAATAAAATTTTCACAAAATTTTCTATAGAAATAAAATTTTGACAAAATTTTCAAACGATATAAAATTTTGACAAAATGTTCTTTATAAATAAAATTTTGACAAAATTCCTATAAAAAGAAAATTTTGACAAAATGTCCTATAAAAAGAAAATTTTGACAAAATGTCCTATAAAAAGAAAATTTTGACAAAATGTTCTATAGAATTAGAAATTTGACAATATTGTCTATAGAAATAAAATTTTTACAAAATTTTCTATAGAAATAAAATATTGACAACATTTTCTATAGGAATAGAACTTTAACAAAATTTTCTACGAAAATAAAAGTCTATCTCTATCTATAAAAATCTCTGTCTATAAAAATAAAATTTTGACAAAATTTTCTATAGAAATATCATTTAACAAAATTATCTATAGAAAACATATTTGGACAAAATTTTCTATAGAAGCAAAATTTTGACTTTGACCTGCCTTCAAGCATAAGTCGAATTTGTGCAAAATTTCGATATTTCGATGTCTGGCAAACGGATTACGCATTACAATTCATCCACCTTGTAGTCTTAAAATTATGCATGCAATTTTAATGAATTATTTGCACCCCCACATAAATATCATACTTTTGAGAAAAAAAAGACATATTTTTCGATTTCATCCCGCTGTGCAAGGATCAAATCTCTATGAAGCTTATGTTATATATCGTTCTACTGTAAACTCAATCAAAATGGGATCATATCCTTATTCTATGTTGGAATGTATATTGAAAATCCAACTAATCCGTTAAAATGAAATTTTTACAATTTCGTAATAGTGAAAAATAACCTCCACCCTCTCCACCGATCACTTTCTAATTATTAGCATCTTGGGAAACCCTGCTGCTTTGGCCATTCAAGATTAACAATTCATTTACTGTAGTATCATACAAAATTCCAAAAAAATTTAATGCGAATTTATTTCTATGTTAGTTGTTACTTCATTGAAGCTACTATGTTTTCATTCCATTAATTATGCCGCTGTAATAAAAGTGGACCTTTTTATGGTCCTGTGAAATGTTAATGTCTTTTCTATTACCGTGTGTAAGGCAAACCGCACCGCACTCTGTCAGTCATATAAAAGACCTTTTTGCCGGCTAAATATTTTTCGCTCTCTCGAACCATTCATTGGCATGGCATTTTTCTGGTGAACCATGACTTACGAATGTTCTGGTGGGTGGTGAGGGGAGTAGGATCACGGTTGCCACCCGCGCGAGAAAAAATCTTCCAAAATTTTACGAAAATTCTACCAAATTTAAAACTAAACGTATTTTGCAGTTTGTCAATTTTTTTTTCTATAGAATATTTTATCAATTTTTTTTCTATAGAATGATTTCACAATTTTTTTTCTATAAACTTTTTATTTCTTTAGAAAATTTATAAAAATGTTATTTCTATAGGAAATTTTGTCAAAATTTTGTATCTACAAAAAACATTTTGAAAATTTTATTTCTATAAAAAATTTTGTAAAAATTTTATTTCTATAAAAAATTTTGTCAAAATTTTATTTCTGTAAAAAAAAAATTGTTAAAATTTTATTTCCATAGAAAATTTTGTCAAAATTGTGTATCTATAAATAATTTTGTAAAATTTTCTTTCTATAAAAACTTTTGTCAAATTTTTATTTCTATAGAAAATTTCGTCAAAATTTTATTTCTATAAAAATTTTGTCAAAATTGTATTTCTTAATATACAATTAATTATTATTCGAGCTTTATGGACAAATAAGATTCGGGAACTTGATCAATAGAACCATTGAAAAGAAAACGCCAGGTACAAATCTATACACGTCTAGTCTGTACATGTTTCAGTTCGGGCGAATAGAACCATTGAAAAGAAAAAATGATTCAATTTTAAGAGGAAAATTCCCAAATGTTTTCTCCATAAGAAGTTAGCAAGAAGGGCCCAAAATTGAGTTATCTATCCCAGCCAGATCTATACTAAAGGCTGTGGAAAAGTTCATTCGCCCGAACTGAAACATGTACAGTTTAGGCGTGTATAGATTTGTATCTGGCGTTTTCTTTTCAATGGTTCTATTGGTCAAGTTCCTGAATCTAATTTGTCCATAAAGCTCGAATAACAATTAATTGTAAATTAATATATCATGCATTAGAACGTTAATCGCCTGTTTCAGTATCAGGCTAACATGAAAAAAAATTATTTCTATAAAATTATTGTCAAAATTATATTTCAATAAAAAATGGTGTCTATATTTTATGTCTATAAAATTTTTTTCAAAATTTTATTCCTACATAAAATGTTGTCAACACTTTATTCCTATATAAATTTTTTTCAACGTTTTATTTCTCTAAAAAATTTTGTCAAATATTTCTATAGAAAATTTAGTCAAACTTCTATGTCTATAAAAAATTTTGTCATAATTTTATTTCTTTAAAAAATTTGTTAAAATTTGTTTTCTATAGAAAATTTTGTCAACGTTTTATTTCTATAAAAACTTTATTAAAATTTCTATAAAAATTTTGTCAAAACTATATTTGTATAGAAAATTTTGTCAACAGTTTGTTTCTATAAAAATTTTATTTTTGTAGGAAATTTTGTCAAAATGTTTGTCTATAGAGAACTTTGTCAAAATTGTTTTCCTAAATAAAATTTTGCCTATAAAAAATGTTGTAAAAATTTTATTTCTATAGGAAGTTTTGTCACAATTTTATGTCTATAAAAATTTTATCCAAATTTCTTTCCATTAAAAAAAAATTTATTTCTATAAAAGATTTTGTCAAACTTTTATTTCTACAAAAAAATTAGTCAAATTTTTATTTCTATAAAAAATTTGTCAAAATTTCATATCTAGAAGAAATTTGTTCAAACTTTTATTACAATAAAAAGTGTTGTCAAAATTTTATTTCTATAAAAAATTTTGCCAAAATTTTATTTCTATTAAAAATTTGTAAAAATTATATTTCTATAAACAATGTTGTCTATATTTTATGTCTATAAAAAATGTTGTCAAAATTTTATTTCTATAAAAAATTTTGTCACAATTTTATTTCCATAGAAAATTTTGTCACAATTTTATTTCTATAGAAAATTTTGTCAAAATTTTATTTTTGTAGGAAATTTTGTCAAAATGTTTGTCTATAGAGAACTTTGTCAAAATTGTTTTCCTAAATAAAATTTTACCTATAAAAAATTTTGTAAAAATTTTATTTCTATAGGAAGTTTTGTCACAATTTTATGTCTATAAAAATTTTATCCAAATTTCTTTCCATTAAAAAAAATTTTATTTCTATAAAAGATTTTGTCAAACTTTTATTTCTACAAAAAAATTAGTCAAATTTTTATTTCTATAAAAAATTTGTCAAAATTTCATATCTAGAAGAAATTTGTTCAAACTTTTATTACAATAAAATGTGTTGTCAAAATTTTATTTCTATAAAAAATTTTGTCAAAATTTTATTTCTATTAAAAATTTGTAAAAATTATATTTCTATAAACAATGTTGTCTATATTTTATGTCTATAAAAAATGTTGTCAAAATTTTATTTCTATAAAAAATTTTGTCACAATTTTATTTCTATAGAAAATTTTGTCACAATTTTATTTCTATAGAAAATTTTGTCAAAATTTTATTTTTGTAGGAAATTTTGTCAAAATGTTTGTCTATAGAGAATTTTGTCAAAATATTTTTCCTAAATAAAATTTTGCCTATAAAAAATGTTGTCAAAATTTTATTTCTATAGGAAGTTTTGTCACAATTTTATGTCTATAAAAATTTTATCCAAATTTCTTTCCATTAAAAAAAATTTTATTTCTATAAAAAATGTTGTCAAACTTTTATATCTACAAAAAAATTTGTCAAATTTTTATTTCTATAAAAATTTTGTCAAATTTTTATTTCTATAGAAAATTTTGTCAAAATTTTATTTTTGTAGGAAATTTTGTCAAAATGTTTGTCTATAGAAAATTTTGTCAAAATTTTTTTCCTAAATAAAATTTTGCCTATAAAAAATATTGTCACAATTTTATTTCTATAGAAAATTTTGTCACAATTTTATTTCTATAGAAAATTTTGTCAAAATTTTATTTTTGTAGGAAATTTTGTCAAAATGTTTGTCTATAGAAAATTTTGTCAAAATTTTTTTCTTAAATAAAATTTTGCCTATAAAAAATATTGTCAAAATTTAATTTCTATAAAAAATTTTGTCAAAATTTTATTTCTCTAAAAAAAATTGTCAAATATTTCCATAGGAAATTTTGTCAAACTTTTATTTCTACAAAAAATTTTGTCAAAATTTTATTTCTATAAAAATTTTATCAAGATTATATTTTTTATTAAAAATTTTATTTCTATAAAAACTTTTGTCAACTTTTTATTTCGTCAAAATTTCGCATCTAGGAGAAATTTGGGCAAACTTTTATATCTATAAAAAATTTTGTCAAAATTTTATTTTTATATAAAACTAGCGTAACCCGGCCCGCTTCGCTGCGCCTTCCGAAGCGTATTTGTAGGAACATTTTGCGTTAACTTAGTCAACCATATCCTTCGTGCTGAAAACAAATTCGTAAAGATTTGTATTCTTTCAAACAAATCGAACTACTTGCTTTTTCGTTTATAGGTACAAATACGCATATGTAAAACGGTTCGTCTTAAAAAATGTCGGGGAGAGGATGTACCCTTTGCTCCAAATTTTTTAAATAATGTTATGTATTCAAGTAGTTATGTTAAAGTGGCAGACCGATTAAGATTCAGGCTCACTTAGACTATTCAGTCCATTGTGATATTTCAAGTAGTTGGACAATCTTCTATATTTCTTGTGAATTTTAAGTATGGTTTGTCAAGGAAAGGTATCCTATGGTTTGTCAAGGAAAGGTATCCTTCTCCTCAACATATCTGAAAATTAAGCACTATATTATAATAACATACAAAGAATTGCTGGTTCCCATCCAATAAATCGGAAAAAGCTAAAGTAGTAAAAAATTTTACCACATTAACATTTGCTAAAATGTTGAAAAATGATGCACCATCTACGTTGGCTGCCAATTTCATGTAAATTTAAGTTCTATACTAAAAAGAAGTCTGGCAGAAGCCTGTACAAAAATCATAAAATTATGTACCGAGTTCCCATTTACGGACAACCCTCTACTTTCAATTAAAAAAAAAAAACCGACAAAAGGGAACCCTTTCCCAACCTTCGCTCCACTCCGACCTGATATCGGACTATCACGTACCCTATATTCATTTCACAACTACGCAATGATCCCTTTAAATTCTATCGAAGTAAATCGACAAAGTTTATTTCAATTTTCCCCTTCCCCAACCTCATATCGAAAAGTCATATACTAATTTAAAAATCATGTATAAATTTAATCACCTCCTCTCACGTTCCCTGTAAATTTTAAGTAGATCGGAGATGTTTAAATTTTGCTCTATTGTTTTAAAGGGACGTCACTTTCCCCGATACAATATCGACCAACACCGTAGTGAATAGCACCCCTAAACTTCCCTGAAAATTCTTGAAGCTTTCCTTTAAGTGTGGGGCAAGGAAGGTTACCTCTCCGTTCATAACCTTCCCCCACTGCCTTGGTCAATTTCAAGAAAACTTAAGAATTTTTGGTTTTTTTTTGCAGTTTTAGAGGAGGACTTCCTCCCCGACCAAATATCTAAAAGTGATGTAGCGTATCTTTTGTAAACGTCGCAGAAAATGTCAAGCAAATTATAAGCCTAAAGGGGCGGCCTCTCTTCCGTCCAAATATCACAAAATCATGTATAAACTATTAATATCGTAACCTCTCCCCAGTCCTCTGTAAATTTCAAGTAACTCGGTAAAGTTTAATTGTTTCTCTGTATGTACTTAAGAGTTGCGGATGTCTCCCTATGCCCTTTTATTTTTATTAAAAAATCAGGAACCTGATATTAATTTCATAACCTCACCCATTTTTTCCGTAAAATTTAAGTCGGGGGAGTTCAGTTTTGTTTTCACTGTACTTCAAAAACAAACAAAAAATCGGGCAAAGGGGTGGTCCCCCCTCCCCGACCAAATATCGAAAAATAATGTAGCGGATTTTTGTCTAGATGCCAACCCCAACATTCAATGAAAATTTCAAGCAAATCGCATAATTTTGTTCCAAGTTTCAAAAAGTAGGGCACGGGGGGAGGTCTCCCTCCCCATCCACATATGAAATCATCAGGTACCCTATATTAATTCCATAACCTCACCACATGTTCTCTGCAAATCTCAGATAACTTAGAGAATTTTAGTTTTTTCACTGTACTTAAAAAAAAGTCGAACAAAGGGGAGGCCCCCCTCCGCCACCAAATATCGAAATATAAAGTAGCGGATCTTTGTCTAGATACCAAACCCAACCTTCAATGAAAATTGCAAGCAAATCGGTCAACTTTGGTCCAATTTTCAAAAAGTCCGACAAAGGGGAGGTCCCTCTCCACGACCAGGTGTCAAAAAATGAGGTACACTATTTTCACCACATGAACGCCCCCTACGATCTCTGAAAGTTTCAAGTAAATCGGTTCATCCGTTTCGGAGCCAACTCGGAACATACAAACAAACAATCAAAACAAATAAACAAACATAGATTGAATTTTATATATATAGATTTTGTCAAATGACCTCAAGCCGAGCAAAAGTAATAATCAGAATAAACATAAAATAGGTCAACAACACTCAAAAATATTTTTAAAAATTTTATTTCTTTAAAAAATTTTGTCAACATTTTATTTCTATTAGAATTTTGTAAAAATTATGTTTATATAAAAAAATTTTGTCTATATTTTATGTCTATAAAAAATGTTGTCAAAATTTTATTTCTATAGAAAATTTGTCAAAATTTTATTTTTATATAAAATTTAATTTCTATTAGAATTTTGTAAAAATTATATTTCTATGAAAAATGTTGTCTATATTTTATGTCTATAAAAAATTTAGTCAACATTTTATTTCTATAAAAAATTTTGTCAAAATTGTATTTCTATTAGAATTTTGTAAAAATTATATTTATATAAAAAATGTTGTCTATATTTTATGTCTACAAAAAATTTTGTCAAAATTTTATTTCTATGAAAAATTTTTTCATAATTTTATTTCTATAGAAAATTTTGTCAAAATTTCATTTCTATAAAAAAGTTTGTCAAAATTTTCTTTTTATTAGCATTTTGTAAAAATTATATTTCTATGAAAAATGTTGTCTATATTTTATGTCTATAAAAAATTTTGTCAAAATTATATTTCTATGAAAAATTTTTTCACAATTTTATTTCTATAAAAACTTTTGTCAAAATTTTATTTCTATTAGAATTTTGTAAAAATTATATTTATATAAAAAATGTTGTCTATATTTGATGTCTATAAAAAATTTTGCTAAAATTTTATTTCTATGAAAAATTTTTTCACAATTTTATTTCTATAGAAGATTTTGTCAAAATTTTATTTTTGTATAAAATTTTGTCAAAATTTTATACCTATTAGAATTTTGTAAAAATTATATTTCTATGGAAAATATTGTCTTTATTTTATGTCTATAAAACTTTTTGTCAAAATTTTATTTTTATATAAAATTTTGTCCAAATTTTATTTCTATAAAAAATTTTGTCAACATTTTATTTTTTATGAAAATTTTTTTCACAATTTTATTTCTATAGAAAATTTTGTTTTTACATAAAATTTTGTCAAAATTTTATTTCTATTAGAATTTTGTAAAAATTATATTTCTACCAAAAATGTTGCCTATATTTTATGTCTATAAAAACTTTTGTCAAAATGTTACTTTTATATAAAATTTTGTGAAAATTTTACTTCTATAAAAATTTTTGTCAAAATGTTGTCAAAATTTCATATCTATAGAAATTTCGTCAAAATTTCACATTTAGAAGAAATTTTGTCAAACTTTTATTTCTATAAAAAAATGTGTCTATATTTTATGTCTATAAACAACTTTGTCAAAATTTTTTTCTATAAGAATTTTTTTAAAATTATATTTCTATAAAAAATGTTGAATATATTTTATGTCTATAGAAAATTTTGTCAAAATTTTATTTCTATAAAAAATTTTGTCAAAATTTCATTCCTATAAAAAATTTTGTCAAATTGTATTTCTATAGAAAATATTATCAAAATTTCGTTTCTATAGAAACATTGTTAAAATTTTATTCCTATTGAAAATTTTTTAAAAATTTTATTTCTATAGAAATTTTTGTCAAAATTTCATTTCTAGAGGAAATTTTTGAAATATCTCTTGTTTTGCAAACAAGCTGTAGAAAATCTACCATTTTTGGTAGAATTCCATCAGCTGTGGCAACCATGAGTAGGATACCTTAGAATTTGGGGACTGAGATGTGAGTTTTCCAATAGAGCTATGACCTGTATGACCTTTAGACACTTACCTACTTAGCGGCCTTTTATTGCATAAAAGTTAAAGTTAATGGCGGGGGAGGGAGGAGGGTGCATTTGCTTCAAGGATGAAAATAATGTTGGACACCTTTCCCTGCAGAAGAGTGGGGGTTCTTTTCTTTGCGTGGATAATTTTGTTACTGGTTTTTATGCATCACGCCTTTAATTACGTGCTCCATGTAATTTTTGGTTTCGCTATGCACGGATGTAGTTTACGTGTTTTCAACTCCTTCTTTTCGCATACGCGGAAGGCATATGTACGTCGGCAAATATGGAACTACACAAAAAAAAGGACACTTAGTATGCATACATGTCTTTAGGTCCTTGTTTACGTGAATCACATAATGGTTACGAGTTACTTTCGACTTGTTTACATTTTGTCCTGTAACAGACAGACATGGTGGCACCCAGCAAGTTCACCATTGTGTTTTTTTTTTTTTTTTTTTTTTTTTTTTCGGGGGAATTTAATTGAAATGTTCACATCAAATTCTATACTTCAGATGAAAATGAAAGGCAGGAAGAGTTATTTGGATTTGAAATGCAAACCCTGATAATTTTTCAGTTATATTGAATGACTTTTTAAATGACCACAATGAATTGTGGGAGTTTTTACAAAATGTTAACTTATTACTTAAAATCTTTCTGCACTAAAAAAAATATTTACGTGATATTAAAGAGTATGCAACCTAAACTTTAGGATATGCAATTTACAAAATATTAAAAACAATTTTCTGTTTTTTTTTCATTAAATTTAGGATACAAACAAAAATTTCGCCCCCTAACAAATTTGGAAACCACATTCTTTGACAATTTGCTTAACAAAACTTTCACATTTATCTCCATTTTTTGACGGGAAATTCAAATCTTAGTTTTAATTTCTTTTGCACACAAAACTATGCTGCATCTGTTTAATAATTAAATTTTAAGGGTTGTTGTTAACAAATTTCCTAACAACCTTAGGCGACACCATTGAATTCCAAGCCACCGAATGGTATGTCGAATGGTAAATAGAGACAACTTTTCCGAATTAAAGTTGAATTCGCAGAGTGTTAGCGTAAATATACGGGAGTTTTTGTTCACATATATATACACCAACACCTACATATAGTCACATGGATAGCTACATACGTGTAAGAGAATTAAAATATATTCAAGTTAGTATGGTATATGGAAATTTGAGTACACTGAAAAAATTGCAATTAGCAATTGGAGGGTATTTTTATACCCTCCACCATAGGATGGGGGGTTTATTAACTTTGTCATTCCGTTTGTAAAACATCGAAATATTGCTCTAAGACCCCATAAAATATATATATTCTAGGTCGTGGTGAAATTCTGAGTCGATCTGAGCATGTCCGTCCGTCCGTCCGTCTGTTGAAATCACGCTAACTTTCGAACGAAACAAGCTATCGACTTGAAACTTGGCACAAGTAGTTGTTATTGATATAGGTCGTATGGTAATGCAAATGGGCCATATTGGTCCACTTTTACGTATAGCCCCCATATAAACTGATCCCCAGATTTGGGTTGCTGAGCCTGTAAGAGAAGCATATTTCATCCGATCTGGCTGAAATTTGGTAGATGGTGTAGGTATAAGATCTCTACCAACTATGCAAAAATTGGTCCACATCGGTCTATATATATATATATATATAGCCCCCATATAAACCGATTTGGCTGCGGAGTCTCAAAGAGAAGCAAATTTCATCCGATTCGACTGAAATTTGGAACATGGTGTTGGTATATAGTATCTAACAACCATGCAAAAATCGGTCCACAGCGGTTCATAACTATATATAGCCCCCATATAAACCGATCTCCAGATTTGGCTTGCGGAGCCTCTAAGAGAAGCAAATTTCATCCGATTCAGCTGAAATTTGGAACATGGTGTTGTTATATAGTCTCTAACAACCATATCGGTTCATAGTTATATATAGACCTTATATAAACCGATCCCCAGATTTGACCTCCGGAGCCTCTTGGAGGAGCATAATTCATCCGATCCGGTTGAAACTTAGTACATGGTGTTAGTATTTTATGGTCTCTAACAACCATGCAAAAATTGGTCCATATCGGTTCATAATTATATATAGCCCCCAAATAAACCGATCTCCAATCAAAAATTACGATTGCCACTCGAGCCAAAAATAATCTACCAAAATTGTATTGCTATAGAAAATTTTGTCAACGTTTTATATTTCTATAGAATATTTTGTCAACATGTTATGTCTTTAGGAAATTTTGTCAAAATACAATTTATATATAAAATTTTGTCAAAATACAATTTCTATAGAAAATTTTGTCAAAATGTTATTTCTATAGAAAATTTATGAAGCATTTCATAGTTGGAGAGGAATATTGTACAAAATCTTCCAAAACATCAAAAATTTTACCAATCCACAGTGGTCGGTGCTATATGGAGATAGCGGCCAAAAATGCTTCCGATAGAGCTATCATCGTGAAACTTCGGTCACGGCTTTATAATTATGTCAGGACTATTTAATGATAAAATGGGATTGATTGATAACGGTTTGGTATAGCCCCCCATACAGACAGATCTCCCGATTTTACTTCTTGGGCTCTAGAAACTGTATTTGCTATCCGATTTGGCTTAAAATTGAAATCTAAAGGTATTTTAGGACCAAAAGTAGGTATGCTGAAAATGGTGTGTATCGGTCCATGGTTTGGTGTAGACTCCATAAGGACCGATCTCCCAATTTTACTTCTTGGGCTTCTAGGAACCATAGTTTATATCCGATTTCCCTGAAATGGGAAATCTAGAGGTATTTTAGGGCCACAAATAGGAGTGCCGAAAATGGTGTCTATAGACCCGAAGGTCCCTGTGGGGGAACCGTTGGCCTGAAGGTCTCTGTGGTGGAACAGTAGGCCCGAAGGTCTCTGTGGGGGAATAGTTGGCCTGAAGGTCTCTGTGGTGGAACAGTAGGCCCGATGATCTCTGTGGTGGAACAGTAGGCCCGAAGGTCTCTGTGGTGGAATAGTAAACCAAAAGGTCTCTGTGGTGGAACAGTTGGCCTGAGGGTCCCTGTGGTGGAACAGTAGGCCTGAAGGTCTCTGTGGTGGAACATTGGCCTGAAGGTCTCTGTGGTGGAACAGTAGGCTTGAAGGTCTCTGTGGTGGAACAGTAGGCCTGAAGGTCTCTGTGGTGGAACAATAGGCCTGAAGGTCTCTGTGGTGGAACAGTTGGCCTGAAGGTCTCTGTGGTGGAACAGTAGGCCCGAAGATCTCTGTGGTGGAACAGTAGGCCCGAAGGTCTCTGTGGTGGAATAGTAAACCAAAAGGTCCCTGTGGTGGAACAGTAGGCCCGAAGGTCTCTGTGGTGGAACATTGGCCTGAAGGTCTCTGTGGTGGAACAGTTGGCTTGAAGGTCTCTGTGGTGGAACAGTAGGCCTGAAGGTCTCTGTGGTGGAACAGTAGGCCTGAAGGTCTCTGTGGTGGAACAGTTGGCCTGAAGGTCTCTGTGGTGGAACAGTAGGCCCGAAGATCTCTGTGGTGGAACAGTAGGCCCGAAGGTCTCTGTGGTGGAATAGTAAACCAAAAGGTCCCTGTGGTGGAACAGTAGGCCCGAAGGTCTCTGTGGTGGAACATTGGCCTGAAGGTCTCTGTGGTGAAACAGTAGGCCTGAAGGTCTCTGTGGTGGAACAGTTGGCCTGAAGGTCTTTGTGATGGAACAGTAGGCCCGAAGGTCTCTGTGGTGGAACAGTAGGCCTGAAGGTCTATGTGGTGGAACAGTTGGCCTGTAGGTCTCTGTGGTGGAACAGTAGGCCCGAAGGTCTCTGTGGTGTAACAGTAGGCCCGAAGGTCTCTGTGGTGTAAAAGTAGGCCTGAAGGTCTCTGTGGTGGAACAGTAGGCCCGAAGGTCTTTGTTGTGGAACAGTAGGTCCGAAAGTCTATGTGGGGGAACAATAGTCCCGAAGGTCTCTGTGGTGGAACAGTTGGCCTGAAGGTATCTGTGGTAGAACAGTAGGCCCGAAGGTCTCTGTGGTGTAACAGTAGGCCTGAAGGTCTATGTGGTGGAACAATAGGCCTGAAGGTCTATGTGGTGGAACAGTTGGCCTGTAGTTCTCTGTGGTGGAAAGGTAGTCCCAAAAGTATCTGTGGTGGAATAATAGGCCCGAAGGTCTCTGTGGTGGAACAGTAGGACGGAAGGTCTCTGTGGTGGAACAGTAGGCCTGAAGGTCTATGTGGTGGAACAGTTGGCCTGAAGGTCTCTGTGGTGGAACAGTTGGCCTGAAGGTCTCTGTGGGGGAACAGTAGGCCCGAAGGTATCTGTGGTGGAAAAGTTGGCCTGAAGGTATCTGTGGGGGAACAGTAGGCCCGAAGGTCTCTGTGGTGGAACAGTAGGCCCGAAAGTATCTGTGGTGGAACAATAGGCCCGAAGGTCTCTGTGGTGTAACAGTAGGCCTGAAGGTCTATGTGGTGGAACAGTTGGTGTGAAGGTCTCTGTGGTGGAACAGTAGGCCTGAAGGTCTCTGTTGTGGAACAATAGGCCCGAAGGTCTCTGTGGTGGAACAGTAGGACCGAAGGTCTCTGTGGTGGAACAGTTGGCTTGAAGGTCTCTGTGGTGGAAAAGTAGGCCTGAAGGTCTTTGTGGTGGAACAGTAGGCCCGAAGGTCTCTGTGGTGGAACAGTAGGACGGAAGGTCTCTGTGGTGGAACAGTAGGCCCGAAGGTCTCTGTGGTGTAACAGTAGGCCTGAAGGTCTATGTGGTGGAACAGTTGGTCTGAAGGTCTCTGTGGTGGAACAGTAGGCCTGAAGGTCTCTGTGGTGGAACAATAGGCCCGAAGGTCTCTGTGGTGGAACAGTAGGCCCGAAGGTCTCTGTGGTGGAATAATAGGCCCGAAGGTCTCTGTGGTGGAACAGTAGGACGGAAGGTCTCTGTGGTGGAACAATAGGCCCGTAGGTCTCTGTGGTGTAACAGTAGGCCTGAAGGTCTATGTGGTGGAACAGTTGGTCTGAAGGTCTTTGTTGTGGAGCAGTAGGTCCGAAAGTCTATGTGGGGGAACAATAGTCCCGAAGGTCTCTGTGGTGGAACAGTTGGCTTGAAGGTCTCTGTGGTGGAACAGTAGGCCTGAAGGTCTTTGTGGTGGAACAGTAGGCCCGAAGGTCTCTGTGGTGGAACAGTAGGCCTGAAGGTCTATGTGGTGGAACAGTTGGCCTGTAGTTCTATGTGGTGGAACAGTAGTCCCAAAAGTATCTGTGGTGGAATAATAGGCCCGAAGGTCTCTGTGGTGGAACAGTAGGACGGAAGGTCTCTGTGGTGGAACAGTAGGCCTGAAGGTCTATGTGGTGGAACAGTTGGCCTAAAGGTCTCTGTGGTGGAACAGTTGGCCTGAAGGTCTCTGTTTGGGAACAGTAGGCCCGAAGGTATCTGTGGTGGAAAAGTTGGCCTGAAGGTATCTGTGGGGGAACAGTAGGCCCGAAGGTCTCTGTGGTGGAACAGTAGGCCCGAAAGTATCTGTGGTGGAACAATAGGCCGGAAGGTCTCTGTGGTGAAACAGTTGGCCCGAAGGTCTCTGTGGTGGAACAGTAGGCCGGAAGGTCTCTGTGGTGAAACAGTTGGCCCGAAGATCTCTGTGGGGGGAACAGTAGGCCCGAAGGTCTCCGTGGTAGAGCAGTATGCCTGAAGGTCTATGTGGTGGAACAGTAGGCCCGAAGGTCTCTGTGGTGGAACAGTATGCCTGAAAGTCTCTGCGGTGAAACAGTTGGCTTGAAGGTCTCTGTGGGGGAACAGTAGGTCGAAGTGGAACTGTAGTTGGAACAATAGGCCCGAAGGTTTCTGTGTGGGAGAACAGTCGGACCGAAGGTCTCTGTGGGCGACCAGTAGACCCGAAGGTCTCTGTGGGCGACCAGTAGGCCTGAAGGTCTCTGTGGTGGAATAGTTGGCCTGAAGGTCTTTATGTAGTATTTATTTCGCGTCTGGTAATAAATTCCTCAGTCGACACAAAGAAAATATCAGGGAACAATGAGCCACTCGTAGCACGATCCGCACCTAGCTGTATAAAGTAGATGCAGGTGTTTGTCCGATGTCTCAGTCTGTCGCCTATCCCAGTCTGCCTTTGGTTAGCAAAACGTCCATCATATAAGTAATGATTGCAATGAAGTGACTGAGAATTATCGCTCGTTGCATCAAGTATTTAATTAATTTTTGTCAACAAAATTCATTCATATGCAGCCAAAGACTGCCACTAAGCTGTTCATCATGATACATAGGGGTGGATTGTGTATGAGTGTGTGTTGGTCTTATGGATCTATAGTACAAACCTTTAATCAAAATCGATTTTCGATTATTTTGTACCAATCAAAATTCGAATATTCGAATTTCATAGAAATAATGATTATATACAAAATATTCGAATTTATGAAAAGTATTTGTCCTTTTGAGAGTGTTATCAACAATAGTTGGTAAGAAATGGCAAAAATTATTGTTCCAGTCAAACATGTTATTTTTTTAATTTGTTTAATGTATTTTTCAAATCTTCAATATAAAATTTTTTACATGTACGAATCATTTATCATTATTTCCTCAAATAATTATCTGTATAAATTCAATGAAATTGAGACACAATGGATTTATTTCAAACAATTTGATATTTTATTTAATCAAATCAGAATTTTTATTATTTTTGGTGATAGAATTCTATGTGCTCTCTTCCTCACATTGAATAAAACATTAAAATCCATAGTCAAAATTAAAAAATAGTTTAAAATCCAAAATCGATTTTTGGTAGTCCAAATTAGAAATTAGTTGTAAATATAAAATCGATTTTAGGTTAATAATCGATTTCGACTTTTTTCGATATTCATTTCTCAATTTTATCTTGTTTCTTTTGTTTAAAAAAAAAATATTCTTATAGCTCTAAAGCAATCACCCTTTATTACTATAAAAAATCATACACTTACCTTATTTACAGTGACAACTTCGACACACCATTATTCTGAAAATAGAAAACAACACAGTTAATACAATGCAGAAAAAATCAAGTACACAGGGTGCCTGATATGTAATGCAACAAAATAAAGACTTAATTTTTATTTTTTTTTTTTTGTTTTCATAAAATTTTAAATCAGTTTAGATTTGCCCGAATTTGCTATCTTTGGCAAGAATTATGACCTTCGGTTAGGTACACGGACGAAGAAGACTGTTTTTCATATGTTGGGATGTACAAATTATATGTTTGGAACTCAAAAACATATTATATTTAAGTGCAAATATATAATGTTATTAAAGTAGCATAACATTTTTGGGACATATATGTTAATATGTTAGAACATATTATGTTTGGAACATAACATTTTTTGTAAATATAATATGTTTGGTTGCAAACATATATTAATGTAATTTAAACATATAATAACGGTTGGCTGATAAGTCCCCGGTCTGACACATAGATGGCATCGCTAGTATTAAATGCATATTATTTTTATATAGTACCAACTTTCAAACGATTCGTGTCAAAATTTGACGTCTGTAAGTCAATTAGTTTGTGAGATAGAGAGTCTTTTATGAAGCAACTTTTGTTATTGTGAAAAAAATGGAAAAAAAGGAATTTCGTGTTTTGATAAAATACTGTTTTCTGAAGGGGAAAAATACGATAGAAGCAAAAACTTGACTTGATAATGAGTTTCCGGACTCTGCCCCAGGGAAATCAACAAAAATTGATTGGTATGCAAAATTCAAGCGTGGCGATATGAGCACGGAGGACTGTGAACGCAGTGGACGCCCGAAAGAGGTGGTTACCGACGAAAACATCAAAAAAATCCACAAAATGATTTTGAATGACCGTAAAATGAAGTTGATCGAGATAGCAGAGGCCTTAAAGATATCAAAGGAACGTGTTGGTCATATCATTCATCAATATTTGGATATGCGGAAGCTCTGTGCAAAATGGGTGCCGCGCGAGCTCACATTTGACCAAAAACAACAACGTGTTGATGATTCTGAGCGGTGTTTGCAGCTGTTAACTCGTAATACACCCGAGATTTTCCATCGATATGTGACAATCGATGAAACATGGCTCCATCACTACACACCTGAGTCCAATCGACAGTCGGCTGAGTGGACAGCGACCGGTGAACCGTCTCCGAAGCGTGGAAAGACTCAAAAGTCCGCTGGCAAATTAATGTCCTCTGTTTTTTGGGATGCGTATGGAATAATTTTTATCGATTATCTTGAGAAGGGAAAACCCATCAACAGTGACTATTAAAGGGTGATACGGTCAAAATTTGGTCAAGGGAAAACGCGTGTAAATCGGTGAAATCGTTTATTTAAAAAATCAAATTAAATTTCTTTTTCAAGTTCAATTAGTATAAAATTCAGGAAAAATATTCAGTTAGGCTTTCGCTTTTCCAAAACCGAATTGTCGGGCCTCACGCTTGACACCTGCCATCAGATTTTGTACAGCCACCTTGTCCACCTTCTTCGCCGCAGAAAGCCAGTTTGCCTTGAACTGCTGCTCGTCCTTAGCAGTTTTTTGGTCTTCTTGACAATAGCCCAGTATTTCTCAATTGGGCGGAGCTCTTGCGTGTTGAGAGGGTTCTTGTCCTTGGGAACCACCTGCACGTTGTTGGCGGCGTACCACTCCATGGCCTTTTTATCGTAATGGCAAGATGCCAAATCCGGCCACAACAGTACGGAACAACCGTGTTTCTTCGGGAAAGGCAGCAGACGTTTATTCAAACACTCTTTCACGTAAATTTCTTGGTTAGCAGTCCCGGAAGCTATGAAAATGATGCTTTTCAAGCCACAGGTACAGATGGCTTGCCAAACCAGATATTTCTTTGCGAACTTTGACAGTTTTATGTGCTTGAAAATATCTGCTACCTTTCCCCTTCCTTTTGCCGTATAAAACTCCTGTCCCGGAAGCTGCTTGTAGTCGGCTTTGACGTAGGTTTCGTCGTCCATTACCACGCAGTCAAACTTCGTCAGCATCGTCGTGTACCGCCTCCGGGATCGCGCTTTGGCCGTCGTATTTGTTTATCATCGCGATTTGGAGTCACTACCTTCTTGTAAGTCGATAGTCCGGCTCGTTTTTTGGCTCGATGCACGGTTGTAGACGATACACCCAGCTTATTTGTGGCATCTCGGAGAGAGAGGTTAGGGTTTCGCTCGAAACTACCGGCAACTCTCTTTGTCGTCTCAGCGGCTTCCCGTTTTCGATTTCCCCCCGATCCAGACTTCCTGGCTGTCGACAAACGTTCCCCAAACACTTTAATTACATTTGTAACGGTTGATTTGGCAACTTTTAGCGATTTTGCCAGCTTTGCGTGCGAGTAGCTCGGATTTTCGCGATGTGCGAGCAAAATTTTGATACGCTGCTCTTCTTGCTTGGACGGCATTTTGACAACTGAAGAGTGAGTGAGTCCAAAATCAAAATAGGAGCAACATTCTACACACACACACGCCATCAAAATGAGGGGTGTTCATGTTTTTTAAATGCAAAATTTAAAGAAATACGTCAAGTTTATATTGACCAAATTTTGACCGTATCACCCTTTATTTGGCGTTATAGGAGCGTTTGAAGGTCGAAATCGCGGCAAAACGGCCCCATATGGAGAAGAAACAAGTATATACGGCCGTAAGTTCGGCCAGGCCGAAGCTTATGTACCCTCCATCATGGATTGCGTAGAAACTTCTTCTAAACACTGCCATGCAGAATCGAATTACTTAAGTTGCGGTAACGCTTGCCGATGGCAAGGTATCTTAAAACCTCCTAACACCATCTTCTAAATTGTATGTAAGTCCATACCTGGTATATATTAAATCAAAAAAGATCGATCCAATACGTATATAATTCAGTTTGAGAAAGTAGACATAAAATTTTTACAAAATTTTCTACAGAAATAAAATTTTAACAAAATTTTCTATAGAAATAAAATTTTCACAAATTTTTCTATAGAAATAAAAATTTTGACAAAACTTTCTATAGAAAGAAAATTTAGACAAAAATTTCTACAGAAATAAAATTTTAACAAAATTTTCTATAGAAATAAACTTTTGACAAAATTTTCTATAGAAATAAAATCTTGGTAGATTATTTTTGGCTCGAGTGGCAACCATGATTATGAACCGAATAAAATTTTAACAAAATTTTCTATAGAAATAAAATTTTAACAAAATTTTCTATAGAAATAAAATTCTGACAATGATGAAAATTTTATTATGAACCGAATAAAATTTGAACAAAATTTTCTCTAGAAATAAAATTTTGACAAAATTTTCTATAGAAATAAAATTTTGGTAGATTATTTTTGGCTCTAGTGGCAACCAAGATTATGAACCGATATGGACCAATTTTTGTGTGATTGGACCAATTTTGGTATGGTTGTTAGCGACCATATACTAACACCATGTTCCTAATTTGAACCGGATCGGATGAATTTTGCTCCTCCAAGAGGCTCCGGAGGTCAAATCTGGAGAACGTTTTATATGGGGGCTATATATAATTATGGTCCGATATGGACCAATTCTGCCACGGTTGTTAAAGATCATATACTAACACCATGTTCCAAATTACAACCGGATTGGATGAAATTTGCTTCTCTTGGAGACTTCGCAAGCCAAATCTGGGGATCGGTTTATATGGGGACTATATATAATTATGAACCGATGTGGACCAATTTTTGCACGGTTGTTAGAGACCATATACCAATATCATGTACCGAATTTCAGGCGGATCGGATGAAATTTGCTTCTCTTTGAGGCTTCGCAAGCCAAATCTGGGGATCGGTTTATATGGGGACTATATATAATTATGGACCGATGTGAACCAATTTTTGCACGGTTGTTAGAGACCATATACCAACACCATGTACCAAATTTCAGCCGGATCGGATGAAATTTGCTTCTCTTTTAGGCTCCGCAAGCCAAATCTGGGGATCGGTTTTGTATGGGGGCTATATATAATTATGGACCGATGTGGACCAAGTTTTGCATGGTTGTTAGAGACCATATACCAACACCATATACCAAATTTCAGCCGGATCGGATGAAATATGCTTCTGTTAGAGGCTCTGCAAGCCAAATCTGGGGATCGGTTTTGTATGGGGGCTATATATAATTATGGACCGATGTGGACCAAGTTTTGCATGGTTGTTAGAGACCATATACCAACACCATATACCAAATTTCAGCCGGATCGGATGAAATATGCTTCTGTTAGAGGCTCCACAAGCCAAATCTGAGGGTCCCTTTATATGGGGGCTATACGTAAAAGTGGACCGATATGGCCCATTTTCAATACCATCTGACCTACATCGATAACAACTTCTTGTGCCAAGTTTCAAGTGGATAGCTTGTTTCGTTCGGAAGTTAGCGTGATTTCAACAGACGGACGGACGGACATGCTTAGATCGACTCAGAATTTCACCACGACCCAGAATATATATACTTTATGGGGTCTTAGAGCAATATTTCGATGTGTTACAAACGGAATGACAAAGTTAATATACCCCCATCCTATGATGGAGGGTATAAAAAGTGTTGTTCCACCAAGACAACGCACCGTGCCACAAGTCATTGAGAACGATGGCAAAAATTCATGAATTGGGCTTCGAATTGCTCCCCACCCACCGTATTCTCCAGATCTGGCCCAAGCGACTTTTTCTTGTTCTCAGAGGTCAAAAGGATGCTCGCAGGGAAAAAATTTGGCTGCAATGAAGAGGTGATCGCCGAAACTGAGGCTTATTTTGAGGCAAAACTGAAGGAGTACTACTAAAATAGTATCAAACAAGTATATACGGCCGTAAGTTCGGCCAGGCCGAATCTTATGTACCCTCCACCATGGATTGCGTAGGAACTTCTACTAAAGGCTGTCATCCACAATCGAATTACTTGGGTTGCGATAACACTTGCCGATGGCAAGGTATCGTAAAACTTTTTAACACTGTCTTCTAAATTGTAAGTTAGTCCATAAGGGGTATATATTAAACAAAAAAAGGCCGATTAAATACGCATATAATTCAGTTTGACAAAATTTTCTATAGAAATAAAAATTTTACAAAATTTTCTATAGAAATAAAAACTTGACAAAATTTTCTATAGAAATAAAATGTTGACAAAATTTTCTATGGAAGTAAAATGTTGACAAAATTTTCTATAGCAATAAAATTTTGACAAAATATTCTATAGAAATAAAATGTTGACAAAATTTTCTATAGAAATAAAATGTTGACAAAATGTTCTATAGAAATAAAATGTTGACAAAATTGTCCATAGAAATAAAATGTTGACAAAATTTTCTACAGAAATAAATTTTTTACAAAATTTTCTATAGAAATAAAATTTTGACAAAATTTTCTATGGAAATAAAATGTTGACAAACATTGCTATAGAAATAAACTTTTTACAAAACTTTCTATAGAAATGAAATTTTGACAAGACTTTCTATAGTAATAAAATTTGACAATTTTTACATGGCTGTTAGAGGCCATATACTAACGAAATGTACCAAATTTCAACCGCATCGGATGACTTTTGCTCCTCCAAGAGGCTCCGGAGGTCAAATCTGGGGATCGGTTTATATGGGAGCTATATATAATTATGGACCGATATGGACCAATTTTTGCATGGTTGTTAGAGACCATATACTAACACCACGTACTAAATTTCAATTGGATCGGATGAATTTTGCTCATCCAAGAGGCTCCAGAGTTCAAATCTGGGGATCGGTTTATATGGGAGCTATATATAATTATGGACCGATATGGACCAATTTTTGCATGGTTGTTAGAGACCGTATACTAACATCAGGTACCAAATTTCAACCGGATCGGATGAATTTTGCCGCTCCAAGAGGCTCCGGAGGTCAAATCTGGGGATCGGTTTATATGGGGGCTATATATAATTATGGACCGATATGGACCAATTTTTGCATGGTTGTTAGAGAGCGTATACTTAGACCACGTACCAAATTTCAACCGGATCGGATGAATTTTGCTGCTCCGGAAGGCTCCGCAAGCCAAATTTGGGGATCGGTTTATATGGGGGCTATACGTAAACGTGGGCCGATATGGCCCATTTTCAATACCATCTGACCTACATCAATAACAACTACTTGTGCCAAGTTTCAAGTCGATAGCTAGTTTCGTTCGGAAGTTAGCGTGATTTCCACAGACGGACGGACAGCCGGACAGACGGACAGACGGACAGACGGACGGACGGACAGACGGACGGACGGACGGACATGCTTAGATCGACTCAGAATTTCACCACGACCCAGAATATATATACTTTATGGGGTCTTAGAGCAATATTTCGATGTGTTACAAACGGAATGACAAAGTTAATATACCCCCATCCTATGGTGGAGGGTATAAAAATGGGAAGGTCGTTATAATCGTTGTATCGCTCTTGAAGGGAACTATGTTGAATAATAAAAACGAATTTTGACAAAAAAAATGCGTTTTTCTTTGTTAGACCGGGGACTTATCAGCCAACCTGTTATGTGCTTAGAAAGAGAGAACATTTTATCAAAATTGTATATCTTTGGGAAATTTTGTCAAAATTTTATTTCTATAGTACGAAGTAACCAATTGGCGCCTTAAATACCCAGCGGGAAATGGAAGCGACGTGGAATCGATGATGGAAGTGCTGTTCGGGTAGCTATAAGGCCTGGGCACTGCATTACGTGTTCATTTCAAAATAACATTGGATTGGATTGGAGACCAAGGCCTTGCCTCTCGCTTCTATTCGTATGCCTTCTAGAGGTGGTGTCGTCGATGCCATGTTATCAGGCCTTCATACTAAGTACAAAAATCATGCCTTCCAAAGAAGGCCCTCAAACAGGCCTGGCCAGGAAGGCGTAAAAGAAAGCGTGTAAAAATAAATATTTTGAAGGCAAGGTTGTCTATGAACTGAACATTTGCCCTCATACATTTTACGTTAGAATTTAATTTGACTTACTTTTCCTATACAGTTTATCTTCTTTTTTTGATTTTAATATTTACCTCAAGTGTATTTTTATTTTTCTGCTCCGTCGGGATTTGAACCGGGGTCCTCGTTATTGGTAGTCCTACACTCATCCACTGGCCTACGACACATTTATGTGATGTGGGCGCCAAAAGGTGAACTTAAGCTACACGAGAGGTCATTCCGCGTTCCCTTCTGTTGGAAGTGAACGTATAATGGGTATCGGATCTTTTATATGTTACAGAGAATGACTTCTAGAAGGCCAAAGTTAGGAGTAACTAGACATAAGCAAATTAATAGCTTGGCAGCCAACAAATAATGAGTATGGGATCATTGGTGGGTTCGAACAGATTCTACTATAGGCAAAGTTATAGATTTTTGTTATTATTAATTTAATTATTAATTATTTAGAAAGATTTATGTTTATTTATTTAACCGCACTATAAAAATAAGTAAATACGACCGGAATGTCAGGCAGGCCGAGTCTTATGGACCATCCACCATGTATTACGAAGAAAGTTCTACTAAAGACAAGGTATCTTAAAACCTCTTAACATTGCCTTAATGTACATGGAGGTAGATTAAATACCTATATAAGCTAAATCAGTTCTTGATCGGTTAACATAAAAATTTACAATTTCGATTGGATTGTATGAAATATGCCCCTGCAGAAGCGCAGGAAACCAAATATGGAAATTGCTTAGGCAGATAGCCTCTACTTGCTAGTGCCCGTATAAATAAGTTTATTGTAATAAATAAATAATGTAAATTGCTTTTTATGGAGGCTATATATATATCTTTGGAACGATATGGGCCACTTTTGCATCGTTGTTAGAGGCCAGTTACTAACACCACGTACCACATTTCAACTGGATCGAATGAATTTTTCATCTCCAGAAAGCGCAGGAAATAAAATCGGGGGATCGGTTAGGACTAATTTTTGCCTGGTTGTTACAGGCCACGGATGTGATAAAATTGTCTCCTCCAAGAGGATCGTGGGCTACACCTAAATGTGGTCCGATATAGCTCATTTGCAATACCATCCGACCTACATAAATAGTAGCTACTTGTACAAAGTATCCTGTCGCACAGTGGGGTATTTGACCCCCAAACTGGTATTAATTCAAGGGAACAACCGATTTACATGAAATTTGGCAAAGCGTTTGCTCTTGTTAATAGTAGTATCTCTGTCAATTTTCAAAGAGATCGTGTCAGGTATATATATAGCGCCCGTATATTTAATCGTCCGATTTGAGTTTATATCCCATATTACTCAGCCAATTTTTTGAAATTTGAACAAACTTTTTTTTGAGTGGCAAGCACTTTTACTATATTCAGTTCAAACGTGATCGGAGTTATATATACCTATCCATATGTACAGGGTGGCTGATATGAAATGCAACAAGTGCTATACTTTTTATTTTTTTTTTATTTTATTTTTCAAAAACAAGGGAGAACAAACTATAGTGACCATGTAGAGATAAAACTGCACATATACAAACAAACAATAATTGAAAAAAGTTCATAATCTTAAACTAAAATCTATTTTATTTAAATTTAGTACACGAATCTTTGAAATGATCGTGCCTATATCAAAGTTATAGGACCTTAAAGTAAGGCCGATTTCACTTAATATAAAGAAGAAAAAAATGATTTAAGTGAATAATCTTGTAATTAACTGTGATATTGAACCCTTGTATTAAAGATAAAAAAACTTCAAAGTAGGCTAATACTTATTTGGAGAATTTTGCATTTTTGGTTAAACATTTATTTGAAAATCCGAAAACATTTGTTGCATTAAAATGTATTTTTTATTCGAAATTTATTTATAGCTGTATACCTGTGTTGATATATCGCAAAAAGTGAACAAAAATTCAATAAATGAGACCTGTATCCTAGCTTTAAATTCACAGAGCCTAGATCTAGAGCTAGTTAACATCCAAAAAGTGACTTTATATTAAAAAAAAAAACAATATTTCAGATTCAATAACGAAATCCTTAAGGAAAGTTCAAAAGATTTGAAGTCAAATAAATTATTCTGTGTGTATGTTCTCACAACAACATTACAAAACTGTAATATAACAACAACAAATAATATATGTTAGAAGACAAATAGAAAAATATCACGATCAAAACAAACGTATAAAGTAAAACCAATGGAAAATATGTGGGTAAATTGATCTACAACTAACTATATGTCCAACTTAATCCCAAAAATAAGTAAATTTTAAGACATCGTCAGAAATGCTGTTTCGAATACAAAACTTCACTTTTCTGATTTGTTTGTTCCTATGGTGGAGGGTAAAAAAATATATTCTATTTTAAATACATTGGAAGGCGGGGAGCGATACTAATTTCCAAATTTCTGGCAAATGGATGAGAATAGTGCATTAAATGCTCTAGAACTAAAATCAACAACTATATCTAAATATAAATCATCTTGCGAAATAACAGCAAATTCTAATTTTGAGGCAAATCGGATTAAAACCGTGTCCTGTTAAAAATGTTGATACAAATGTTTGTTTGATGATTATATAAAAAACTGAATTTTCATTCTTATAACAACAATGCAGGTCCTTCTTTTTCCAATTCCCAAAGAAGGCACAGAATAATGTTTGCGGGCATTTTTTAGAAAGGAAGTGCAAGGCATTTTAGCATGCATGATAGGAGAAGGCATATGGGAAGGTGTTAAGGATCCCAAAATCATGGGTTAAGAAGGCATGATTTTTGCGGTACTTCGCAATTTTCCCGCTGGGTATATATTTACACAAAGAAAATTTAAGGTAAAACATAATATGTTTGAAGAATACAAACAATATTTTGGTTGGACCAACCCTGCAAAATATATATGCTTGAAGCAAAATGTTTTTTGGGTATACGTTACAGAAGCGATTTTTTTTTGAGGGTGTATAGCGGCAGTCCGGTCATGCTACTCAATGGAGCCACCGTGGTGAAATGGTTAGCATGCCCGCCTTGCATACACAGGGTCGTGGGTTCAAACCCAATTTCGACCAAACACCAAGAATTTTTTCAGCGGTGGTTTATCCCACCTCAGTAATGCTGGTGACATTTCTGAGTGTTTCAAAGCTTCTCTAAGTGGTTTCACTGCAATGTGGAACGCCGTTCGGACTCTGCTACAAAAACGAGGTCCCTTGTCATTGAGCTTAACATAGAATCGGCCAGAAATCAGTAATAAGAGAGAAGTTCATTACTGTGGTATCACAATGGACTGAATATTCTAAGCGAGCCTGAAATATCGGACTGCCACTATACCTAACCTAACCTAATCATTGCTCCACGATGGCTCCCGATGTTTTGCCATGATAACAAACTGAAGTTGGTTGCAATACATATCAGCCACCCTGTATCGATTTAAATATATCTCAGTCGAAAGACGTAAAAAAAATTCTTTTCGTGTATTTATTTCCGTCACAAAAATCTATTGTCTAATGCGATACGTGTTTTAGTTTTTTGCCATCTGCATCTGGAATAGTGTTAGAATAGAATTTGGACTCTATCACATTTTGTCTAGCTGCTGGCACGGAAATGAAATACAAAAAACCATATGACAAACGACGCGGCTGATAATGATGATGATGATGATGAACATCAACATGAGCAGACACAGGATATGCAACGGAAACAAGAATTCAACTTTATTACCGCAGTCAAGCATTGAGTTAAGCTCGATTTAGGATTTTGTCAACGATGCCATTGTCATCAACATCATCTCATCATCAACGCCCTTGGTTTTCGAAGTAGTTGTCAACATTTTCTTTTAGTTTCTTTGTATTTCCATATATTTCCTTTTTAGGATGTGGTGTTTAGAGTGTGTATGTTGACAAAAGCCAAAATGTTTTAGGATTTTTTTTTTAATTTTAAACTAGCAAAAAAAAAGAATTTTTTAAGAGACAGAAATAGCGTTAACATTTGGTATAAGAAAGTAAAATTCAATTTTGGCTTGCAAGCAAGATTTTTATCAGAGGTGCTTACTTGACCACTACGCTGAACAATTATTTACCTGGTATTAAGGGTTACACGACCTAAATTTTAGAATGTACAATTTACACTATATTAAGGACAAATTTTCTTTAAAATAATAAAATTTTAATTAAATGAAAGCTTAAAAGTTTTGCTTAAAAAAATTTTGTTATTAAAAGATAGGGCACAAATTTTGGAAATCTACGTACCTCCGTTAAAATCGTATGTCTTTGAAATAAAGCAAATGTTCCTTAATATAAAGAACAACATTTTTGTTTTAAAAATATCCTCTTTAAATAAACCGAAAAATTTAGTCTTTAAGCTACGCAATATTCGTCATAAAACAAAGGTTTAAAAGAAAATTTATTATTTTATTATTCTCTGTTAAATTTATTTCACACAAATTTCAATTCCAATGTCTAATAAATGCTATTCCATGTAGAAAATCAAACCGGAAAAGGATATTAAAAACTCAATATTGTTACATCTATATGATGAATTGAAAAAATAAAACCTCATGAATTGAATTTATTATTTCTGATTTGCGATTGTTATTTTAACTAAAGCTGAAGGCAAATATAATAGACTGTATGTAACACATAAAAATTCAGAGATTGTTATAAAAAAATCTATATGCAATCATAAATAGGGCTTGGCAGAATTTTACATACCCACCACCATGATGGTGCGTAAAGAAAATTTTGTCAAAACTTTATTTTTATAAAAAAATTTATCAAAATTTTATTTCTATAAAAAAACTTAGGATGCTCAATTTACTATACTAAGGAAAATTTTCTTTAAAATAAAAAATTTTATAAAATCTGTAGAAAATTTTGTCAAAATTTTATTTCTATGGAAAATTTTGTCAAAATATTATTTCTACAGAAAATTTTGTCAAAATGTTATTTCTATAGAAAATTTTGTCAAAATTTTATTTCTATAGCAAATTTTGTCAACATTTTATTTCTATAGAAAATTTTGTCAAAATTTAATTTCTATATAAAATCTTGTCAACATTTTATTTCTATAGACAATTTTGTCGAAATTTTATTTCTACATCAAATCTTGTCAAAATTTTATTCTATAAAAAATTTTGTCAAAATTTTATTTATATAGACAATTTTATCAAAATTTTATTTGTATGAAAAAATTTTGACAAATTTTTATTTCTATACAAAATGTTGTCCAAATTGTATTTCTATGAAAAATTTTGACAAAATTTTATTTCTATCGAAAAATTTTGTCAAAATTTTATTTCTATGGAAAATTTTCTCAGAATTGTATTTTAAATACTTATTTATTTCTATAGAAAATTTTGTCAAAATTTATTTCTATAGAAAATTTTGTCAAAATTTTATTTCTATGGAAAATTTTGCCAAATTAGAAAATTTTGTCAAAATTGTATTTCTGTAGAAAATTTTGTCAAAATTGTATTTCCGTAGAAAATTTTGTCAAAATTGTATTTCTGTAGAAAATTTTGTCAAAATTGTATTTCTGTAGAAAATTTTGTCAAAATTGTATTTCTGTAGAAAGTTTTGTCAAAATTTTATTTTTATTGTTGGAATTTTTTCTATGACCAATTTATTTGTTTTAGTTTTGGATTTTTTTCTAATAGGCTTTTTGGTCAGTAGTTTTTAATTTTTTTGTAAATAAAACGATGTGTTTTCATTTTATTTTTTCTCGACCTTTCGCTGGTATGGGTTTTCAGCTTCATCAGGAGAGTGTATTTATTTTGGATTTTCTGTCAACAATTTTGTATACATTAATTAGTTTTTTGATTTCAAATATTTAGTTCAGACTTACGATTCTGTTACATTATAAAAATTACTTATATTACTATAAAACTGGACAACACGAAACTGATAATATAATAATATAAATAATTTTTTATATTACTATAAAACTGGACAACACGACACTAATAATATAATAATATAAATAATTGCACAATGTGAGGGAGTCAAGTCTAAACTTATTTTTATTTAACTAACTTATTTTTATTGCTAATTTTATCAGAATTTTATTTCTATGGAAAATTTTGTCAAAATTTTATTTCTATAGAAAATTTTGTCAAAATGTTATTTCTATAGAAAATTTTGTTAAAAAATTTGTTTCTATAGAAAATTTTTTCAAAATTTTATTTCTATAGAAAAATGTTGTCAAAAATTTATTTAGATAGAAAATATAGTCAACATTTTATTTATATGGAAAATTTTGTCAAAATTTTATTTCTACAGAAAATTTTGTCAAAATTTTATTTCTGTAGAAAATTTTGTCAAAATTTTATGTCTATAGACAATTTTGTCAAAATTTTATTTCTGTAGAAAATTTCGTCAAAATTTTATTTCTATAGAAAATTTTGTCAAAATTTTATTTCTATAGAAAATTTTGTCAAAATTTTATTTCTATAGAAAATTTTATCAAAATTTTATTTCTGTAGAAAATTTTGTCAAAATTTTATTTCTATAGAAAAATTGTCAAAATTTTATTTCTATAGCAAATTTTGTCAAAATTTTATTTCTATAGAAAATTTTGTTAAAATTTTATTTGTATAGCTCATTTTATCAGAATTTTATTGTTATACCTAATTTTATCAGAATTTTATTTTTATAGAAAATTTTATCAAACTTTTATTTCTATAGAAAATTTTGTCAAAATTTTATTTCTATGGAAAATTTTGTCAACATTTTATTTCTATAGAATTTGTTTTTTTTCAAAATTTTATTTCTCTAGAAAATTTTGTCAAAATTTTATTACTATAGAAAATTTTGTCAAAATGTTATGTCTATGGAAAATTTTGTCAAAATTTTATTTCTATAGACAATTTTTTTCAAAATTTTATTTCTGTAGAAAATTTTGTGAAAATTTTATTTCCCTAGAAAATTTTGTCAAAATTTTATTTCAATTGAAAAATTTTGTCAAAATTTATGTCTATAGAAAATTTTTTTAAAATTTTGTTTCTATGGAAAATTTTGTCAAAAGTGTATTTCTATAGAAATTTTTTTTCGAAATTTTATTTCTAAAGGAAGTTTTGTCAAATTTTATTTCTATAGAAAATTTTGTCAAAATTTTATTTCTATAGAAAGTTTTGTCGATATCTAATTTTTATAGCTAATTTTATCAGAATTTAATTGCTATAGCTACTTTTATCAGAATTTTATTTTTTTAGAAAATTTTATAAAACTTTTATTTCTATAGAAAATTTCGTCAAAATTTTATTTCTATAAAAAATTTTGTCAAAATTTTATTTCTATAGACAATTTTATCAAAATTTTATTTGTATGAACAAATTTTGTCCAAATTTTATTTCTATACAAAATGTTCTCCAAATTTCATTTCTATGGAAAATTTTGTCAGAATTGTATTTCTATAGAAAATTTTGTTAAATTTTTTTATTTCTATAGAAAATTTTGTCAAACTTTTTAATTCTATAGAAAACTTTGTAAAAATTTTACTCCTATCGAAAATTTTATCAAATCTTTTTTTCTGCAGAAAAAAAATTTTATTTCTAATGAACAATTTTTTAAAAATTTTATTTCTATAGAAAAAAATTTTATTTCTTTAGAAAATTTTGTCAAAATTTTATTTCTATAAAAAATTGTGTCAAAATGTTATTTCTATAAAAAATTGTGTCAAAATTTTATTTCTATAGAAAATTTTGTGAAAATGTTATTTCTGTAGAAAATTTTGTAAAAATGTTATTTCTATAGAAAATTTTGTCAAAATTTTATTTCTATGGAAAATTTTGTCAAAATATTATTTCTATAGAAAATTTTGTCTAAATTGTATTTCTATAGAAAATTTTGTCAAAATTGTATTTCTATAGAAAATGTTGACAAAATTGTATTTCTATAGCAAATTTTATCAGAATTTTATTTCTATTGAAAATTTTATCAAACTTTTATTTCTATAGAAAATTTTGGGAAAATGTTATTTCTATAGAAAACTTTGTCAATTTTTTTTTACATTATAAAAAATACTTATATTACTATAAAACTGGACAACACGACACTGATAATATAATAATATAAATAATTTTTTATATTACTATAAAACTGGACAACACGACACTAATAATATAATAATATAAATAATTGCACAATGTGAGGGAGTCAAGTCTAAACTTATTTCTATTTAACTAACTTATTTTTATTGCTAATTTTATCAGAATTTTATTTCTATGGAAAATTTTGTCAAAATTTTATTTCTATAGAAAATTTTGTCAAAATGTTATTTCTATAGAAAATTTTGTTAAAAAATTTGTTTCTATAGAAAATTTTTTCAAAATTTTATTTCTATAGAAAAATGTTGTCAAAAATTTATTTATATAGAAAATATAGTCAACATTTTATTTATAGGGAAAATTTTGTCAAAATTTTATTTCTACAGAAAATTTTGTCAACATTTTATTTCTGTAGAAAATTTTGTCAAAATTTTATGTCTACAGACAATTTTGTCAAAATTTTATTTCTGTAGAAAATTTCGTCAAAATTTTATTTCTATAGAAAATTTTGTCAAAATTTTATTTCTATAGAAAATTTTGTCAAAATTTTATTTCTATAGAAAATTTTGTCAAAATTTTATTTCTATAGAAAATTTTGTCAAAATTTTATTTCTGTAGAAAATTTTGTCAAAATTTTATTTCTATAGAAAAATTGTAAAAATTTTATTTCTATAGCAAATTTTGTCAAAATTTTATTTCTATAGAAAATTTTGTCAAAATTTTATTTGTATAGCTCATTTTATCAGAATTTTATTGTTATACCTAATTTTATCAGAATTTTATTTTTATAGAAAATTTTATCAAACTTTTATTTCTATAGAAAATTTTGTCAAAATTTTATTTCTATGGAAAATTTTGTCAACATTTTATTTCTATAGAATTTGTTTTTTTTTTTTTCAAAATTTTATTTCTCTAGAAAATTTTGTCAAAATTTTATTACTATAGAAAATTTTGTCAAAATGTTATGTCTATGGAAAATTTTGTCAAAATTTTATTTCTATAGACAATTTTTTTCAAAATTTTATTTCTGTAGAAAATTTTGTGAAAATTTTATTTCCCTAGAAAATTTTGTCAAAATTTTATTTCTATTGAAAAATTTTGTCAAAATTTATGTCTATAGAAATTTTTTTTAAAATTTTGTTTCTATGGAAAATTTTGTCAAAAGTGTATTTCTATAGAAATTTTTTTTCGAAATTTTATTTCTAAAGGAAATTTTGTCAAATTTTATTTCTGTAGAAAATTTTGTCAAAATTTTATTTCTATAGAAAGTTTTGTCGATATTTTATTTGTATAGCTAATTTTATCAGAATTTAATTGCTCTAGCTACTTTTATCAGAATTTTATTTTTTTAGAAAATTTTATAAAACTTTTATTTCTATAGAAAATTTCGTCAAAATTTTATTTCTATAAAAAATTTTGTCAAAATTTTATTTCTATAGACAATTTTATCAAAATTTTATTTGTATGAACAAATTTTATCCAAATTTTATTTCTATACAAAATGTTCTCCAAATTTCATTTCTATGGAAAATTTTGTCAAAATTTTATTTCTATAAAAAATTTTGTCAACATTTTATTTCTATAGAAAATTTTCTCAGAATTGTATTTCTATAGAAAATTTTGTTAAATTTTTTTATTTCTATAGAAAATTTTGTCAAACTTTTTAATTCTATAGAAAACTTTGCAAAAATTTTACTCCTATCGAAAATTTTATCAAATCTTTTTTTCTGCAGAAAAAAAATTTTATTTCTAATGAACAATTTTTTAAAAATTTTATTTCTATAGAAAAAATTTTATTTCTTTAGAAAATTTTGTCAAAATTTTATTTCTATAAAAAATTGTGTCAAAATTTTATTTCTATAAAAAATTGTGTCAAAATTTTATTTCTATAGAAAATTTTGTGAAAATGTTATTTCTGTAGAAAATTTTGTAAAAATGTTATTTCTATAGAAAATTTTGTCAAAATTTTATTTCTATGGAAAATTTTGTCAAAATATTATTTCTATAGAAAATTTTGTCAAAATTGTATTTCTATAGAAAATTTTGTCAAAATTGTATTTCTATAGCAAATTTTATCAGAATTTTATTTCTATTGAAAATTTTATCAAACTTTTATTTCTATAGAAAATTTTGGGAAAACGTTATTTCTATAGTAAATTTTGTCAATTTTTTTTTCTATAGAAAATTTTATTTCTATCGCAAAATTTTGTCAAAATTTTATTTATATAGAAAACATAGTCAAAATTTTATTTCTATAGAACATTTTGTCAAAATTTATTTCTATAGAAAATGTTGTCAACATTTAATTTCTATGGGAAATTTTGTCAAAATTTTATTTCTATGGCTAATTTTATCAGAATTTCATTGTTATAGCTAATTTTGTCAGAATTTTATTTCAATAGAAAATTTTATCAAAATTTTATTTCTATGGAAAATTTTGTCAAATGTTTTATTTCTATAGAAATTTTTTAAAAATTTTATTTCTATCGAAAAATTTTGTCAAAATTTTAGTTATATACAAAATATAGTCAAAATTTTATTTATATGGCAAATTTAGTAAAATTTTTATTTATATGGCAAATTTAGTCAAAATTTTATTTCTATAGCAAATTTTGTCAAAATTTTATTTGTATATAAAATTTTGTCAAAATTTTATTGCTATAGAAAATTTTGTCAAAATTTTATTTCTATGGAAAATGTAGTCAAAATTTTATTTCTATAGAAAATTTTTTTTTAAATTTTATTTCTATAGAAAAAATTTTTTTTAATTTTATTTCTGTAGAAAATTTTGTCAAAATTTTATTTCTATTTCATTTCATTCCTATTTTCAAGATATGACACGACAATATTTTTTCATTGTATATAAAAATTAAATATTTAAGCTATCTAATTATTATATATATATTTAAGATCTTCTTCATTTCTAATATTATTGTCCCTCAGGATCTCGGGATGATTTAATCTCAACTTCAAATTGTCATAAATTCTATATGTTCACATATTGTGAACACCAAAACCGTTTATAACACAGCCTAATAAACAATCCAAATCCCACAATACCACACATATCCTGCACCACGGTTCATTCGCTTAGCATGTAATTTATTTTACTAAATCAAATATTAAAATTCAAATTCACTTTTCAATATGGATGGATGGATTGATGCTTCGTCGAGGAGATTGGGTTTTTGAATATTTGATAACCATTCTGCACGAAAATTCAAGCAGAATTTTCCAACAACCATGATGCGAGAAGACCAAATAAATTCTGGCAAAACAGGAATACTAAGCCAACCAACCAGATCGAAGGGATTCAAGCCACATACCAGTGCAGCAGATGTTGAATGTGGCCGACAAAAGCGAATGAAACAAAAAACCAACCGGAAGAAGACCGACAAAATTTCCAAAAATTTGTTTCAAAACAACAAAGAATTCAAACAAGCTAACAAATTCTCAATTTTTTGTGGATATGGACTCTTGCTACAAAAAGATTATGCAGACATATAGCAGTTGAGGTTATGGTTGGGGTGGTCATTGAGGAGGATTGAGATTGAGACTAAAGCTATAGCCGATATTTGATAAGCTGATTTCATCCTTGCATACTTCATATGCAAATAGATGTGGCTGTAATAAGACATCCACGGGGGGAAATAAGGTTGTACGGCTAGAATACACGACTGGAACAATTGGTAGAATTCTACAAAAATGGTAGATATTTATGGTTTGGTAGATTAGTGGAATTCTTGAAGTTTTGGTAGATTTTGTAAAATATTCCTCTCCAACTAAGAAATACTTCGCAATTTTTTATAGAAATAAAATTTTGAGAAAATTTTCTATAGAATTAAAATTTTGAGAAAATGTTCTATAGAAATAAAATTTTGACAAATTTTCTATAGAAATAAAATTTTGACAAAATGTTCTATAGAAATAAGTTTTGGACAAAAATTTTCTATAGAAATAAGATTCGGACAAACATTTTCTATAGAAATACAATTTTAACAATTTTCTGTAGAAAAAAAAATTTAAAAATTTTTCTCTAGAAATAAAATTAACAAAATTTTCTATAAGAAATAAAATAACCAAAATTTTCTATAGAAATAAAAGTTTTAGAAAAATTTTGTATAGAAATAAAAATTTTTAAAATTTTCTATAGAAACAAATTTTTGAAAAAATTTTCTATAGAAATAAAATTTTGTCAACATTTTCTATAGAACTAAAATTTTGACAAAATTTTCTGTAGAACTAAAATTTTGACAAAATTTTCTATAGAAATAAAATTTTGACAACATTTTCTATAGAAATAAAATTTTGAGAAAATTTTCTTTAAAAATAAAATTTTAACAAAACATTCTATAGAAATAAAATTTTGACAAAATTTTTTATAGAAATAAAATTTGTTGTTGTCTTTTTTTTATTTCAGCTTAAAACCATGTATTGACTAAACTACAGGTGTAGCTTAACCAACAGAGGAAAATAATGTTTGTCAAATTTATTTGGGCAAAGCCCTATAGACTGCAAGATGATTGGATGGACGCACGTTTCGGAATTACCACATTCCTCATCAGCATCCTCTACTTGCAGCAAAACTATCAACCAATTATTAGAATAAATTCAGGCAGTTCACTAAACCCAAAAGTAAACCAATCTTGAACCTTCCGAAAAATGTTCTACAAGATAGCCGGCTTATGCCGAAATAAATTCGTACAAACATATCTCTTTTCCTTTGCCACCGTCAAATCATAGATTTGAGTGCAGTTGGCTGGGTTTTGGACAAAATTTTCTATAGAAATAAAATTTTAAGAAAATTTACTATACAAATAAATTTTTAGAAAATTTTCTATAGAAATAAAATTGTAAGAAAATTTTTTTACAAAAATAAAATTTTGACAAAATTGTCTATAGATCTAAAGTTCGACAAAATTTTCTATAGAAAAAAAATTGATAAAATTTTCTATAGAAACAAAATTTTGCCCTAATTTTGTATAGAAATAAAATCTTAACAAAATTTTCTATAGAAATAAAATGCTAACAAAATTTTCCATCCAAAAAAAAAGTTGGGAACATTTTCTAAAGAAAATATATAGAAAAAAATGTTGATAGAATTTTCAATAGAAATACAATTTTGACAAAATTTTGTATAGAAATAACACTTTGACAACATTTTCTATAGAAATAAATTTGTAACATTTTTATACCCTCCACCATAGGATGGGGGTATATTACCTTTATCATTCCGTTTGTAACACATCGAAAAATTGCTCTAAGACCACATAAAGTAAATGTGGGAGTCCGTTTCTATGGGGGATATACGTAAAAGTGGACCGATATGGCCCATTTGCAATACCATCCGACCTACATCAATAACAACTACTTGTGCCAAGTTTCAAGTCGATAGCTTGTTTCGTTCGGAAGTTAGCGTGATTTCAACAGACGGACTGACATGCTCAAATCGACTCAGAATTTCACCACGACCCAGAATATATATATATATATATATATATATATATATATATATATATATATATATATATATATATATATATATATATATATATATATATATATATATATATATATATATATTATTTCATCCGATCCGGTTGAAATTTGGTATGTGGTGTAAGTATTTGGTCTCTAACCTCTGTGCAGAAATTGGTCCACATCGGTCCATAATTATATATAACCCCAATATAATCCGATCACCAGATTTGACCTCCGGAGCCTCTTGAAGGAGCAAAATTCATCCAATCCGGTTTAAATTTGGAACGTGCTGTTAGTATATGGCCGCTAACAACCATACCAAAATTGGTCCATATCGGTCTATATATAGCCGATCTCCAATCACACAAAAAGTGGTCCATATCGGTTCATAATCATGGTTGCCACCCGAGCCAAACATAATCTACCAAAATTTTATTTCTATAGAAAATTTTGTCAAAACTTTATTTCTATAGAAAATTTTGTCAACATTTTATTTCTATAGAAAATTTTGTGAAAATTTTGTCAACATTTTATTTGTATAGAAAATTTTGTCAAAATTTTATTTCTATAGAAAATTTTGTCAAACTGAATTATATACGTATTTAATCGATCTTTTTCTATTTAATATATACCACGTATGGACTTACATAAATTTAGAAGACGGTGTTAAGATTAAGATAAATCGCCATCGGCAAGCGTTACCGCAACTTTAGTATTTCGATTGTGGATGGCAGTGTTTAGAAGAAGTTTCTACGCAATCCATGGTGGAGGGTACATAAGCTTCGGCCTGGCCGTAAGTTCGGCCAGGCCGAAGCTTATGTACTTACTTTTTTTTTAAATAAAACGTTGACAGAATTTTCTGTAGAAATAAAATTTTGACGAAATGTTCTATAGAAATAAAATTTTGACAAAATTTTCTATTGAAATAATATTTTGATAAAATTTTCTATAGAAATCAAATTTTAACAAAATATTATGTAGCGATAAATTTTGACAAAAATTTCTATGGAAATAAAATTTGACAAAATTTTCCATAGACATAAAATTTTGATACGACTTCTTCAGACTTCTTTTTGACAAAATTGTTTGTAATGTAAGGAAAGTCGAAACTGATTTTATATTGATTTTATTCCTATAGAAAATTTTGTCAAAATTTTTTTCCTTTAGAAAATTTTCTCAAAATTTTATTTTTAAAGAAAAATTTCTCAAAACTGTATTTCCATAGACAATTTTCTCAAAATTTTATTTCTATAGCACAGTTGGTTAAAATAATATTTTTATAGAAAATTTTGTCAAGATTCTATTTTTACGAAAAATTTCTTAAAAAGGAATATAGAAAATTTTGTCAAAATTTTATTTCTATAGAAAATTTTATTTCCATCGAACATTTTGTCAAAATTTTATTTTCACAGAAAATATTGTCAAAATGTTATTTCTATAGAAAATTGTGTCAAGATTCTATTTCCATACAAAATTATGTCAAAAAAAATAAAGAAAATTTTGTCAAAAATAATTTAAGAAACATTTTGTCAAAATTCTATTTCTATAGAAAATTTTGTCAAGATTCTATTTTTATACCCACCACCATAGAATGATGACGGGGGTATAATAAGTTTGTCATTCCGTTTGTAACACATCGAAATATCGATTTCCGACTATATAAAGTATATATATTCTTGATCAGGAACAAATTCTAAGACGACATAACGATATCCGTCTGTCCGTCTGTCCGTCTGTCTGTCTGTTGTAATCACGTTACAGTCTTCAATAATGAAGCAATCGTGCTGAAATTTTGCATAAACTCGTCTTTTGTATGCAGGCAGGTCAAGTTCGAAGATGGGCTATATCGGTCAAGGTTTTGATATAGTCCCCATATAAACCGACCTCCCGATTTGGGGTCTTGGGCTAATAGAAATCGTAGTTTTTATTCAATTTGCCTGAAATTTGAAATCTAGAGGTATTTTATGACCATAAAGAGGTGTGCCAAAAATGCTGAGTATCGGTCCATATTTTTGTATAGCCCCCATATAGACCGATCTCCCGATTTTACTTCTTGGGCTTATAGAAACCGCAGTTTTTATTAAATTTACCTGAAATTGCAAATCTAGAGGTATTGTAGGACCACAAATACGTGTGCCAAAAATTGTGAGTATCGGTCCATATTTTTGTATAGTCCCCATATAGACCGATCTCCCGATTTTACTTCTTGGGCTTATAGAAACCGCAGTTTTTATTCAATTTACCTGAAATTGGAAATCTAGAGGTATTGTAGGACTACAAATACGTCTGCCAGAAATTGTGAGTATCAGTCCATGTTTTGGTATGGTCCCCATATAAAATGACCTCCCGATTTGGGGTCTTGGGTTTATAGAAACCGTAGTTTTTATCCAATTTGTCTGAAATTGGAAATTTAGAGGTATTTTAGGACCATAAAGAGATGTGCTGAAAATGGTGAGTATCGGTCCATATTTTGGTATAGCCCCCATATAGACCGATTCCCGATTTTACTTTTTGGGCTTCTAGAATCCGAAGTTTTTATCCTATTTGACCTATTTAACTCCTTGGGTTTCTAGAAACCGTAGTTTTTATCTGATTTGCCTGAAATTGTAAATATTCTGGTATTTTAGGCTCACAAAAACGTGTATCGGATTCAGTTTTTATTGGTCCTTTTGGTAATGCCTCCATATAGACCGACTTCACTTCTTGAGGGTGTAGAAGGCGCACTAATCATGAAAATTGCTTGAAACTCAATGTAAAATTTCCAGATTTTACTTCTACAGCTTTAAGATTTAAAATCAAGACGTTGTTTTATAATTATCTTGCACACTTACAAGAGATGTTAATGATTCCTCTAAAACTCAAACAAAAATGGTTCTCATAAATCCAGAATCTGATATAGTCCTCATAGGTGAAATCTTTAAATTTATCTTCGGGAAGCGTCCTCAAGTCCTCAAGCCCTCCTGAAATTTCAAAGGCAACCCTAATATTTGGTTCATGGTGGTGGTTATTTAAGATTGGGCCCGGCCGAACTTAGTGCTGTATATACTTCTTATAGAAAATTTTGTCAAAAATATATTATTTATTATTTTATTTAGTTTGTCAAAATTTTATTTCTACAGTTAATTTTGTTGATAAAAGTTATTTCCATAGAAAATTTTATCCAAACAAAAAAAACATTTTTATAGAAAAGATATCAAAATTTTATTTCTACAAAAAATTTTGTCAAAATTTTATTTCTACATAAAATTTTGTCAAAATTTTATTTTAATAGAAAATTTTGTCAAACTTTTTTTTATAGAAAATTTTGTCTAAATTTTATTTCTATAGAATTTTTTCTCAAAATTGTATTTCTATAGAAAATTTTGTCAAAATTTTATTTCTATAGAAATTTATATTAAAATTCTATTTCCATAGAAAATTTTATTAAAATTTTATAGAAAATATTGTCAAAAATATTTTATTTATTATTTTATTTATTTTGTCAAAATTTTATTTCTATAGCAAATTTTGTTGAAAAAAGTTATTTCTATAGAAAATTTTATCCAAAAAAAAAAAACATTTTTATAAAAAATTTGTCAAAATTTTATTTCTACAGAAAATTTTGTCAAAATTTTATTTCTACAGAAAATTTTGTCAAAATTTTATTTCTACTGAAAATTTTGTGAAAATTTTATTTTAATATAAAATTTTATTTTACTAGAAAATTTTGTCAATCTTTTTTTTTCTATACAAAATTCTATACAAAATTTTTTCTATACAAAATTCTATACAAATTTTTATTTCTACAGAAAATTTTGTCAAAATTTTATTTTAATAGAAAATTTCGTCAATCTTTTATTCTATACAAAATTTTGTCAAAATTTTATTTCTATAGATTTTTTTTTCAAAATTTTATTTTAATAGAAAATTTTGTCAAACTTTTATTTCTATAGAAAATTTTATCAAAATTTTATTTCTATAGAAAATTTTGTCAATTTTTTTTTTCTCTATAGAAAATTTTGTCAAAATTTTATTTCTATAGCCTTGTAGTCATGTAAGTATTTTAAATACTCTCTATTTTGCTACTGGAATTTCAACTCCAAATTATCGAGAACTGTATTTGTGTTCTAGGGTAAGGGTACCGAATACAAATACATAATTCTGTTACAATTCTATATGACAACAATGTTTGTTTTCAAAAAGCGATTTTAAATATTTTATATGGTATTTACATAAATAGAATGGACCGGAGCAAAAGAATCAGTTCGTTCTGTTCTCCTTAGTCCAAAAGCACCACAAGATATTGCACAAAAATTTAAACGTAAACAAACACTCTAAAATTCTTATGTAAATTTTATGTAAAAATTTAAATAAAAAAGCAAAAGTTTTCTATTCTAATGTTGGCAACAAGTTCGATTTCATTTCGAACACACACATACAAATATCGAAAAGCCTCGAAAGGTATGCAAGAGAAATTTACGATGATGTGTAATTTTCAGATTTTACTAGAAAGTGATTAGGGTGGGTAAGCTTATCATAAGCGATCTCATGTCGTCCTTTGTTTAAGGAGTTTGTTTAAGGTAAAAGAGTCTTTCATTACCAGTTGATGAAATACGAATATGATTTAGGCATAGATTATATGATGTTATGTCCATTATTGTAGGATTTGGAATTTGCTTTCCAACAGATTTCATTAGAGCATGTAGATAATTTTATTCTCTTGAATTATAGAGCAAAATTTAGTATGTACTGGAGTTAATGGTAAAGATTACAAAATGGGCCAAGAGTTCATGAAATATTAAAGTTACTTGAGCAAAAACTCTTAGACGAATGAAGACATACGTCATATCCACTTTGAAATGTTATATGACGAGGTCTTTGCCTCTTTTGGTCTCACTTGGCAAATATTTACACAAAATTAAGAAAAATTTCACATATCAAATTAGTTTTATGATATTTAACCAGTAAGGAAAGTCTAAAGTCGGGCGGGGCCGACTATATTATACCCAGCACCACTTTGTAGATCTAAATTTTCGATACCATATCACATCCGTCAAATGTGTTGGGGGCTATATATAAAGGTTTGTCCCAAATACAAACATTTAAATATCACTCGATCTGGAAGAATTTGATAGACTTCTACAAAATCTATAGACTCAAAATTTAAGTCGGCTAATGCACTAGGGTGGAACACAATGTTAGTAAAAAAACAAGTATATACGGCCGTAAGTTCGGCCAGGCCGAATCTTATGTACCCTCCACCATGGATTGCGTAGGAACTTCTACTAAAGGCTGTCATCCACAATCGAATTACTTGGGTTGTGATAACACTTGCCGATGGCAAGGTATCGTAAAACTTTTTAACACTGTCTTCTAAATTGTAAGTTAGCCGATACGGGGTATATATTAAACAAAAAAAGGCCGATTAAATACGTATATAATCTAGTTTGACAAAATTTTCTATAGAAATAAAATTTTGACAAAATTTTCTATAGAAATGAAACATTGACAAAATTTTCTATAGAAATAAAATTTTGACAAAATTTTCTATAGAAATAAAAATTTGACAAAATTTTCTATAGAAATAAAAACTTGACAAAATTTTCTATAGAAATAAAATGTTGACAAAATTTTCTATGGAAGTAAAATGTTGACAAAATTTTCTATAGCAATACAATTTTGACAAAAATTTCTATAGAAATAAAATGTTGACAAAATTTTGTATAGAAATGAAATTTTGACAAAACTTTGTATAGAAATAATATGTTGACAAAATTTTCTACAGAAATAAATTTTTTAAAAATTTTCTATAGAAATAAAATTTTGACAAACATTTCTATATAAATAAACTTTTGACAAAACTTTCTATAGAAATGAAATTTTAACAAAATTTTCTATAGTAATAAAATTTGACAAAATTTTCTATAGAAATAAAATTTTGACAAAATTTTCTATGGAAATAAAATTTTGACAAACATTTGTATAGAAATAAACTTTTGACAAAACTTTCTATAGAAATGAAATTTTGACAAAACTTTCTACAGTAATAAAATTTGACAAAATTTTCTATGGAAATAAAGTTTTGGTAGATTATTTTTGGCGATATGGACCAATTTTTGTGTAATAAGTCATCGGCTATATATAACTAAAGACCGATATGGACCAATTTTTACATGGCTGTTAGAGGCCATATATTGACAAAATGTACCAAATTTCAACCGTATCGGATGACTTTTGCTCCTCCAAGAGGTTCCGGACGTCAAATCTGGGGACGGTTTATATGGGAACTATATATAATTATGGACCGATATGGACCAATTTTTGCATGTTTGTTAGAGACCATATACTAACACCATGTACCAAAGTTCAACTGGATCGGATGAATTTTGCTCTTCCAAGAGGCTCCGGAGGTCAAATCTGGGGATCGGTTTATATGGGGGCTATATATAATTATGGACCGATATGGACCAATTTTTGCATGGTTATTAGAGGCCGTAAACTAACATCAGGTACCAAATTTCAACCGGATCGGATGAATTTTGCCCCTCCAAGAGGCTCCGGAGGTTAAATCTGGGGATCGGTTTATATGGGGGCTATATATATTTATGGACCGATATGGACCAATTTTTGCATGGTTGTTAAAAACCGTATACTAAGACCACGTACTAAATTTCAACCGGATCGGATGAATTTTGCTCCTCCAAGAGGCTTCGGTGGTCAAATCTGGGGATCGGTTTATATGGGAGCTATATATAATTATTGACCGATATGGACCAATTTTTGCATGGTTGTTAGAGGCCGTATACTAACATCAGGTACCAAATTTCAACCGGATCGGATGAATTTTGCCTCTGCAAAAGTCTCCGGAGGTCAAATCTGGGGATCGGTTTATATGGGGGCTATATATAATTATGGACCGATATGCACCAAATTTTGCATGGTTGTTAGAGACCATATACTAACATCAGGTACCAAATTTCAATCGGATCGGATGAATTTTGCCCCTCCAAGAGGCTCCGGAGGTCAAATCTGGGGATCGGTTTATATGGGGGCTATATATAATTATGGACCGATATGAACCAATTTTTGCATGGTTGTTAGAGACCGTATACTAAGACCACGTACCAAATTTCAACCGGATCGGATGAATTTTGCTGCTCCGGGAGGCTCCCCAAGCCAAATTTGGGGATCGGTTTATATGGGGGCTATACGTAAACGTGGTGCGATATGGCCCATTTTCAATACCATCCGACCTACATCAATAACAACTACTTGTGCCAAGTTTCAAGTCGATAGCTTGTTTCGTTCGGAAGTTAGCGTGATTTCCACAGACGGACGGACAGCCGGACAGACGGACAGACGGACGGACGGACGGACATGCTTAGATCGACTCAGAATTTCACCACGACCCAGAATATATATACTTTATGGGGTCTTAGAGCAATATTTCGATGTGTTACAAACGGAATGACAAAGTTAATATACCCCCATCCTATGGTGGAGGGTATAAAAATATGGGAAACGTTTAAATCTGAAGCAATTTTAAGGAAACTTCGAAAAAGTTTATTTATGATTTATCGCTCGATATATATGTATTAGAAGTTTAGGAAAATTAGAGTCATTTTTACAACTTTTCGACTAAGCAGTGGCGATTTAACAAGGAAAATGTTGGTATTTTGCACACAAAAATACATCAACAGACAGACAGACAGACAGACGGACATCGCTAAATCGACTCAGAATTTAATTCTAAGCCGATCCGTATAGTAAAAGGTTGGTCTATGATTACTCCTTCTTGGCGTTACATACAAATGCACAAATTTATTATACCCTGTACCACAGTAGTGGTGAAGGGTATAAATATGGGAAACATTTAAATCTGAAGCAATTTTAAGGAAACTTCGCAAAAGTTTATTTATGATTTATCGCTCGATATATATGTATTAGAAATTCAGGAAAATTAGAGTCATTTTTACAACTTTTTGACTAAGCAGTGGCGATTTAACAAGGAAAATGTTGGTATTTTGACCATTTTTGTCGAAATCAGAAAAACATATATATGGGAGCTATATCTAACTCTGAACCGATTTCAATCAAATTTGGCACACATGAATATATTACTTATTGTACTCCTAGTGCAAAATTTGAACCAAATGGGGCCAAAACTCTGGCTTCTGGGGCCATATAAGTCCATATCGGGCGAAAAATATATATGGGAGCTATATCTAAATCTGTACCGATTTCAATCAAATTTTGCACACTCCTAGTGCAAAATTTCAAACAAGTCGGGCCAAAACTCTGGCTTCTAGGACCATATTAGTCCATATCGGGCGAAAGATATATATGGGAGCTATATCTAAATCTGAATCGATTTCAACCAAATTTGGCACGCATAGCTACAATGTTAAATCTACTCCCTGTGTAAAATTTCAACCAAATTGGGCCAAAACTCTGGCTTTTAGGACCATATTAGTCCATATCGGGCGAAAGATATATATGGGAGCTATATCTAAATCTGAACCGATTTCAATCAAATTTTGCACACTTGACTACACTACTAATTATACATAGTGCAAAATTTCAACCAAATTCGGCCAAAAATCTGGCTTCTGGGGCCATATAAGTCCATATCGGGCGAAAGATATATATGGGAGCTATATCTAAATCTGAACCGATTTCAATCAAATTTTGCACACTTGACTATACGACTAAATGTTATGTGTGTACAAAATTTCAAGCAAATCTGTATAAAATTCTGGCTGCTGGGTCCATATTAGTGCATATCGGGCGAAAGATATATATGGGAGCTATATCTAAATCTGAACCGATTTCTTCCAAAAGCAATAGGGTTCTATTCTGACCCAAATTAGGAACATGTGCCAAACTTGAAGGCGATTGGACTTAAATTGCGACCTAGACTTTGATCACAAAAATGTGTTCACAGACAGACGGACGGACGGACAGACAGACGGTTATATCGACTCAGGGACCCACCCTGAGCATTTTTGCCAACGACAACATGTGTCTATCTCGTCTCCTTCTGGGTGTTACAAACATATGCACTAACTTATAATACCCTGTTCCACAGAGTGGCGCAGGGTATAAAAAATGGTCCCGAAAAGGTCTTACTCACATTTTGGTCTCATTGACACTACCTTAATATTTGCCTTGTGTGACCAAACCCTTAAAAAATGGTGTGGACGAAAATAGATTGACTGGCAATTCGTCGCTTAAAACACCCTTATTGCACGAACGAAAGGGAATCTCGGAAGAAAGGCAGACAGAGATTCTGGACATTATCGCATCATACTCCGGCTCGCAGTTTGCTGCTTCATTCCGAAGCCGTAATATATAGTATCACTGAGACCATTGAGCCTGCTATGCCTCCAATGAGATCTTTGGGTCTAAAGTTTCCTAACTCAAACCTTCAGACCTACCCATTCTTCTCACATTGCGCTTAGCACAGGAAGACCTTTGGACTAGAGGTGTGCACGTGATACGAAGTTGTCGTGACTCACGAAAATGTTCGTGACTTACGCGTGAGTCGTGAGTCACGCTCATGTCAACTGCGTGAGCCTGATTAACAAACCAAAATTCGTGCGTGAGCGTGAGTCACGAAAACAATATCTTCGTGACTTACGCGTGAGTCACGCTCATGTCAACTACGTGAGCCTGCTTAACAAACCAAAATGTCGTGCGTGAGTCACGAAAACAATATCTTCGTGAGTGTGCGTGAGCCACCGTGTTGAAATGGTTAGCATGCCCGCCTTGCATACACAAGGTCGTGGGTTCGATTCCTGCTTCGACCGAACACCAAAAAAGTTTTTTCAGCGGTGGATTATCCCACCTCAGTAATGCTGGTGACATTTCTGAGGGTTTCAAAGCTTTTCTAAGTAGTCTCACTGCAATGTGGAACGAAGTTCCGACTCGGCTATAAAAAGGAGGTCCCTTGTCATTGAGCTTAACATGGAATCGGGCAGCACTCAGTGATAAGAGAGAAGTTCACCAATGTGGTATCACAATGGACTGAATAGTCTAAGTGAGCCTGATACATCGGGCTGCCACCTAACCTAACCTAACCTACGTGAGTATGCGTGAGCCACCGTGGTGCAATGGTTAGCATGCCCGCCTTGCATACACAAGGTCGTGGGTTCGATTCCTGCTTCGACCGAACACCAAAAAGTTTTTCAGCGGTGGATTATCCCACCTCAGTAATGCTGGTGACTTTTCTGAGGGTTTCAAAGCTTCTCTAAGTGGTTTCACTGGAATGTGGAACGCAGTTCGGACTCGGCTATAAAAAGGAGGTCCCTTGTCATTGAGCTTAACATGGAATCGGGCAGCACTCAGTGATAGGAGAGTAGTTCACCAATGTGGTATCACAATGGACTGAATAGTCTAAGTGAGCCTGATACGTAGGGCTGCCACCTAACCTAACCTAACTTAACGAATTACGCTCACGAAAATAATCCCGCTCTCCAACATAAAACGCTTAAAAGTTAAATTCATTTGCAATTTTAGTGACACCTAAGATGTTAAGAGTTTAATAACGCTCCCGATTTTAATCGTGCTCATGATTTCAGACACGTCCCTCAGGTAAATTAATCATAAAATTATTCGTGAGTCACAACATATTTCGTGAGTCACGATATTTTTGGTGAGTCCCGATATTTTGACACTTTCCGACGTGTATTTGTCATATTGAGACCTTCAGGCCAACACTTCCCTTATTGGTACTTTCGGAGCTAAAGTTTCTAAAGTGAGACCTCCTCGTCCTACGTTACCATACAGAAATATTCGACTTTCAATTTTCACACTTAGACCTTCAGGCCAACACTTCCCTTATTGGCACTTTCGGGGCTAAAGTTTCTAAAGTGAGACCTCCTGGTCCCACGTTACCATACAGAAATATTCAACTTTCCAATTTTCACACTTAGACCTTCGAGACTTCAGTCTCTTCACAGAGATCTTCGGTTCTAGAGTACCCACTCAGAGACCTTCGCTTCTAGAGTACCCATTTAGAGACCTTCTAGCCTATAATTTCCTTGTTGATACTTTTGTCTCTAAAGTTTCCTGGACGTTCGGGTCTGGACTTCACACACAAAGACGTTTGTTTCCAAAATGCGACCTTCAGTTTTAGCCACAGACTTTTTTCTGCACTCAGTGCAATTCTCAGGTCTCCAGTTGAGACCTTCTGGTCAACACTTAGCTTTGTGGTCCTTTCGGACCTACAAACTGAGATCTTCCGTCCCAACGTTCCCATACTGAGACGTAAAGTTTCCACACTGAAACCTGCGAGATTACGGACACCTGATATGGTTCCCACACAGAGACCTTCTTGCATACAGTTTACACACTGAAACCTACAGTTTCCAAATTAAGATATTCGGTCCTACACTTCTCATACTGATACATTCGGGCCAAGAGTTTACACAGCAAGACTAAAGCTCCACACTGACACCTTCTGGCATTTAGCTCCAACGTTGAGATCTTTGGTCCTATAGTTCTCCCATTGAGACCTTCGGGCCAACACTTGTCTTCGTAATACCAACGGATATACAGTTTCAAATTCCCAGATTTCATAATGAAATATTCGGACCATCAGTTCTCATTCAAAAACCTTCGACTCTGCAGATCCGACACTAAGTCCCTCGAATCTACAGTTTTCGTAGTGATACCCACGAACCTACAATTTTCCAACTGAGACCTTCGAGCCCGAACACTGATACCAACGGGCTTATTATACACTCACTCAGAGAACTTCGGTACTGAGGCCTTCAAGCCTGTGCTTCCCACAATGGGAAAGGGTCTATCTGGCTTAATATTGTCTTACTAAGTCTTCAGCATTCAAATTGAGAAGTTCGGCCCCTCCCTTTCTGATACCATTGGACCAGGCGTTTACATACCGATACTTCCCTTAATGATACCATGAGACCAGGAGTCTACATACCGATACTACAACCCAGATCCTGTTTACTTCCCACTCACGTGTGGCCTAGGATTCCTACCCAGAAACCTTCGGTCATACAGTTTCCACACTGATAACTTCAGACCTTCACACTCCTTACAGATAACTTAGTGTGTACATTTCCCCTACTGATATCTTGGAGCCTACAGTTACCAAACAGAAATGTTCGCCCCTACATTTCCCTAACTGATAGCGAAGGGCGTATGGGGGAACTACAGGCCTTTGGGCCTATAGTCCCCCATTGAGGGTACACCATACTGATACCGTTGGATAGTTTCAAATCTGAGACGTGTTGGCTTAATATACCCATACTGAAATCTGCGGGCTTGCTGTTCTCACTCAAAGAAATTCGGGCTTTCATATCCCACACTGAAACCTTTGAGGCCCATGATTTCCACGTTCGGGTGTAGAGTTTTCAAACGGAAATCTTCTACATTGAAACCTTCGAACCAGCGATTTCCTCATTGATACCTTCGAGCTTCCAGTTTTCACACTGGCCTACAATAGACAAACTGACACCTTCCAGTTCCCACATATAGACGTTTGGTACTACATTTCACACATTTGAATCCACCGTTTACACATTGATATCTTGGAACCTACAGTTTCCATACTCTAACTTTCCAGACTACAGTCCCTTTACGAAGTCCTTTGGGTTCCACCACAGAGATCTTCTGACAAAGAGTTTCCTCACGGAGACCTTCGGCTCAAAACTTTCCTTACTGATACCTTCGTACCTACAGTTTCTCACTCAGAAGCATTCGGGATCACAGTTCACGCACAGAGACTTACTGACCTATATTTTCACATTGAGATTTTAGGATATTATTGATATTAAATCTGTATCCGACAATTTTTCCTTTTGTGTGCGATTCGGATGCCCAAAATAAAATAGGCTCCTAAGAGTCCCAGACTTAATCATGAGGACCTGTCTCTTGTGAAGTCCTACAAAGTTATCCCAGTACGTAATCTTTGACTCTGCGAAAAGGATGGTATATGTGCTGAGTAATCTGGTGTCTCACCACCAGATCATGTGACCCTTGCTTACAGATGGGACACACGTCAGCTACGCTGCTTTCAAACACTGATAGGTAGGAATTGAAGTGGTTGCACTTGACTCATCTTAGTTGAACTAAAACTAACCTAGTCTGCCATGTGAGGTCTCTCTTCTCCGGTGCTATGGGCGGTGGTCGAGCTCCGAGAACAGGATTAACCTTGGAGCTGCTCACCGCTTCGGCTACAGTATCCTCATGAATCCTATTCAGACCTGTCTGATATTCTGCGTGATAAAGAGGCTCTCTTTTGTAACACAGGATCTCACGCTCTAGAAGGTGAAAATCAACCCTTACATTCCTATCCACAAGATGTTCTGCGTGATAAAGAGGCTCTCTTTTGTAACACAGGATCTCACGCTCTAGAAGGTGAAGATCAACCCTTACATTCCTATCCACAAGATAGTGATTTGGATGGCAAATTCGATAGCAACCCGAGAGGTACTGCTTTGACCGCATGTAATTGTGTCGACTCTCTGGCATAATCTTTGACTACGCATAAAGGTGACCCAGCGGAGACATCCTGTCGCAGGTCTAAGGTCAGCGTCCTGACAGGTCTGTATGCTATTCCACTGCGTGTCACTCGTTTGAGGTGTCCACACTGGCGCTGCATAGTTTACCACTGACCAGTCAATTGCCTAATATATAGTCAAGAAGGTATATTTGTCCGCACCCCAAGTGTTGCCGAGGATCTTGTTCCTACCGCGGGGCTTATCACGAATTGCAGTGGCATGGACAGACGACTTAAAAAGGCTGTCGAAAGTCATCCCGAGAATCTTGGGGTTATTTGTGGTCGGAATTATTTCGCGCCATCGACTCTGACATTCAACTACCTGTGTACTTCCGCCGTCCATGTAGTGAATAGTGTGGCTGAGGATTTTGTGAGAGATATTCTCAGGTTTCAAGCAGTGAATTTACTGGTAAAATCAGCAAGGTAGACTTTTATTCGATCGCCTATGTCATCAATAATGGGCCCGGGAGCCACCGTGGTGCAATGGTTAGCATGCCCGCCTTGCATACACAATGTCGTGGGTTCGATTCCTGCTTCGACCGAACACCAAAAAGTTTTTAGCGGTGGATTATCCCACCTCAGTAATGCTGGTTACATTTCTGAGTGTTTCAAAGCTTCTCTAAGAGGTTTCACTGCAATGTGGAACGCCGTTCGGACTCGGCTATAAAAAGGAGGTCCCTTGTCATTGAGCTTAACATGGAATCGGGCAGCACTCAGTGATAAGAGAGAAGTTCACCAATGTAGTATCACAATGGACGGAATGGACGGGCTGTCACCTAACCTAACCTAACTTATGGGCCCGGAAGCCATGATTATACAATCGTCCGTATTTGATACAATTTTGATGCCGTCAGGAGGTGGTAGAATAGAAGACAAGTATAGGTTAAACAGTGCCGGAGATATCATCCCACCTTGGATCTCGACAACTAGTCCCTAAATTCCACATACGACTGGCGCCTGCACAGATAATTTAGAACCCATCGCTTTGTTCCTGCCGGTAGGGACGTATTTTCGATGTCCTCGAAGAGTTTGGCATGGTTGACCGTATCGAATGCCCCCGATAGGTCAAGCAACCTATAACACGGCTTGGTCTGCTTGAGTCCTCTTATTATGTAGGCTGAAATGACATGCAAAGCCGTACTTTGCGGAATCCATGGTAATGAGTACCAGCTGGAAAGTTCTTCACAAGTGCCTCAAGTGTCTTGAGTACTGGCGAGAGAAGGGAAATCGGTATGTGCGATTCACCTTTACTCGAACTTTGCCTGGCTTCAGTAGTAGAATCACCTTATCCATTTTCCAGACATCGGGTATCATAATTCATTCCAATGACAAATTGAGGTCCGGTCAAGAACCCAATTCCCATTGTTCCCAGATGCTTTAGCATTAGCATAGAGATTCCTTCGGAGCCAAGCGCCTTAGATGGCATTGGTAACTTCGACTATGGTAAATGTGGTGTATCATCGGCTCGGAGACCACGAATACGACGAGTGGTTCTCCTTTTCGCTCCATCACTCTCGAAATGATCGACAAACTGTCGGTTAGGTTAGGTTAGGTGGCAGCCCGATGTATCAGGCTCACTTTGACTATTGTCCATTGTGATACCACATTGGTGAACTTCTCTCTTATCACTGAGTGCTGCCCGATTCCATGTTAAGCTCAATGACAAGGGACTTCCTTTTTATAGCCGAGTCCGAACGGCGTTCCACATTGCAGTGAAACCACTTAGAGAAGCTTTGAAACTCCCAGAAATGTCACCAGCATTACTGAGGTGGGATAATCCACTGCTGAAAAACTTTTTGTCGGTTGAAAAATCTGGCACATCTCTTCGGATAAGTCGCCGCCAAAGATGACTGCGATCCCATCACCCCTTGTGGTGTAGTTCGAAAGGCTTCTCACTGGTGATCACAACTTACCTGTTCCTATGCCTAGGAACACATTGCTTCTGGTGCTCTAACCAAGCATTGCGCTTGTGCTCGTCGACTATCTTACCAATCTCTAGATTCAGTTCCCTAATTCTAGGATAACACGACGTTTCTGGGGTTGAGCTATTTCCCGTAGGTTATTTATACATTCCACAGAGATGATATCGAATGCCCCCGGTAGGTCAAGCAACACGAGGGCCGTCCTATGACACGGCTTGGGCTGCTTGAGTCCTCTAATTATGTAGGCTGAAATGGCATGCAAAGTCGTGGTCGTACTGTGTACTTTGAGGAATCCATGTTGATGATTAGCAGCTGGAAAATCGGGTATAATGAGTGATTCCAAGAACAAATTGAGGCGTCTGGTCAAATATTCAACTCCCAGTGTTGCCAGATGATTCAGCATTAGCATAGAGATTTCGTAGGGGCCCAGCGCCATAGATGGTTTCGCGCTGTTGATGACATAAGTAACTTCGGCTATTGTGGTAAATTGTGGTATATCATCGGCTCGGAGACCACGAATGCGAAGAGTGGCTCTCCTTTTCGCTTTATCACTCTCGGGATGCTCGACAAACTGTGCATCTCTTCGGATTAGTCACCGTCACGCCGCCAAAGATGACTGCGAACCCATCACCCCTTGTGGTGGGGCTCGAAAGGCTTCTCACTGGTGATCACAACTTACCTGTTCCTATGCCTAGGATACATTAATTCTGGTGCTCTAACCAAGTGTTCCGCTTGTGCTCGTCGACTATTTATCTTACCAATCTCTAGATTCAGTTCCCTAATTCTAGGATTAGCACGACGTTTCTGGGGTTGAGCTATTTCCCGTAGGTTATTTATACATTCCACAGAGATGATATTTCACAGCAATCCTTCCATTTCCAAATCCAAATAACAAAAACCGTAACTTGACAAAAACCACATAATAAGAACTGCTAGTCAATGACTATTAACCCATTTTTCGCATAACATTTCTCTTAAGCACTAAAAGTGTCCACCATGAACATAAAACAGCCCACACACACATAAACTTCCATTACCAGACTGTAATGAATAAATTGTCGATCAATCATTTTAAATTCAATTCTCCATGGGCCACAATAGCAACCGCAGATACCCATCCTTTCCATTCGTCCGTCCGTCTGTTCGTCCATCCAACAAGCCATTTCATCCTATGTTCTGCTGGATGGATACCATCTGCCTGATGGTCTATGAATATTGGTCTGATGCTCTTCTCTTCTCTACTCTTGGTAGATACTTATCTTTTGTTTGAATGGTCATAAAAAAGTAGGTGGTATTAATGGAGTAAAAATAGCCTAGACTCATAGAAGATTCCAATGAAGCTAACGCCCATTACTACTTCTGGCCTTACAATTGAAGATGCAGTAGAATCGTCGTAAATGCCACTTCAGAGAATTTTATGTGACTTTGTGGGCGAATGCAAAATTTCAACACTTGAAGGATAAATTTCAGGATATTTTGGTTTTGATGGACCACACCACAACAGCAACTCAAAATAAGGATATTTTACAGTTAATGCCTTCTTTTCGATGTGCAAGTACGGTTGCCACAGTTGATGGAATTCTACCAAAAATGGTAGATTTTTTATTGTTTGGTAGATTGGTAGAATTCTTTATGTTTTAGTAGCAAAATAATCCTCTCCATATTCCTTCAAAAAAAATTCTACATAAATAAAATTTAGACAAAATTTTCTATAGAAATAAAATGTATAAAAAAAAATTTCTAGAAAAAAAATTTAGAAAAAATTTTCTATAGAAATAAAATTTTGAAAAACATAATAAAATTTAGACAAAATTTTCTACAGAAATAAATTTTTGACAAAATTTTCTATAGAAATAAAATTTTCTTTAAAAATAAAATTCTAACAAAATTTTCTATAGAAATAAAATTTTGACAAAATTTTCTATAGAAATAAAATTTTGGTAAAATTTTCTATAGAAATAAAATTTTTACAAAAATTGCTGTAGAAATAAAATTTTGACAAAAATTTTTTTTTTTCAATAAAAATAATTCTCGTAATTTTCATAAGAAATTAGCATATAAGACCCAAATTGAATCATCTCATCCAGCCAGATCTTACTAGAGACTATGGAAATGTGGATTGGCTGACACTGAAACATATCGATGTCCTCATTCCAGAGTACGCTAAGTCGACTTAGCGTGTTTTGATGGAGTTCGTTGTGTTTTATTCGGATTTTTGTGAATTACATCCTGTCAAAATTTCGAATTTATTGGACACTTCCATCAAAAGTTATGATTAATATTGTACTTAGCCTGTGACTAAAGTTTTAAAAAAATATCCAATGTAAAAAGGTCAAGAGGTTTTGTTCGGTTAAAGTGATCGAAGTAATTTTTAGCCATGTTCTATTATCACTATTTTCAGATCGTAAATACTAAGAAAAACTATAATAAATGTGATTTTAAGACCGAAAATAAGGGAATATCTATCTTATACGGGTTTTGAGAAATTAACAAGTATATACGGCCGTAAGTTCGGCCAGGCCGAATCTTATGTACCCTCCACCATGGATTGCGTAGGAACTTCTACTAAAGGCTGTCATCCACAATCGAATTACTTGGGTTGCGATAACACTTGCCGATGGCAAGGTATCGTAAAACTTTTTAACACTGTCTTCTAAATTGTAAGTTAGCCGATACGGGGTATATATTAAACAAAAAAAGGCCGATTAAATACGTATATAATCTAGTTTGACAAAATTTTCTATAGAAATAAAATTTTGACAAAATTTTCTATAGAAATGAAACATTGACAAAATTTTCTATAGAAATAAAATTTTGACAAAATTTTCTATAGAAATAAAAATTTGACAAAATTTTCTATAGAAATAAAAACTTGACAAAATTTTCTATAGAAATAAAATGTTGACAAAATTTTCTATGGAAGTAAAATGTTGACAAAATTTTCTATAGCAATACAATTTTGACAAAAATTTCTATAGAAATAAAATGTTGACAAAATTTTGTATAGAAATGAAATTTTGACAAAACTTTGTATAGAAATAATATGTTGACAAAATTTTCTACAGAAATAAATTTTTTAAAAATTTTCTATAGAAATAAAATTTTGACAAACATTTCTATATAAATAAACTTTTGACAAAACTTTCTATAGAAATGAAATTTTAACAAAATTTTCTATAGTAATAAAATTTGACAAAATTTTCTATAGAAATAAAATTTTGACAAAATTTTCTATGGAAATAAAATTTTGACAAACATTTGTATAGAAATAAACTTTTGACAAAACTTTCTATAGAAATGAAATTTTGACAAAACTTTCTACAGTAATAAAATTTGACAAAATTTTCTATGGAAATAAAGTTTTGGTAGATTATTTTTGGCGATATGGACCAATTTTTGTGTAATAAGTCATCGGCTATATATAACTAAAGACCGATATGGACCAATTTTTACATGGCTGTTAGAGGCCATATATTGACAAAATGTACCAAATTTCAACCGTATCGGATGACTTTTGCTCCTCCAAGAGGTTCCGGACGTCAAATCTGGGGACGGTTTATATGGGAACTATATATAATTATGGACCGATATGGACCAATTTTTGCATGTTTGTTAGAGACCATATACTAACACCATGTACCAAAGTTCAACTGGATCGGATGAATTTTGCTCTTCCAAGAGGCTCCGGAGGTCAAATCTGGGGATCGGTTTATATGGGGGCTATATATAATTATGGACCGATATGGACCAATTTTTGCATGGTTATTAGAGGCCGTAAACTAACATCAGGTACCAAATTTCAACCGGATCGGATGAATTTTGCCCCTCCAAGAGGCTCCGGAGGTCAAATCTGGGGATCGGTTTATATGGGGGCTATATATATTTATGGACCGATATGGACCAATTTTTGCATGGTTGTTAAAAACCGTATACTAAGACCACGTACTAAATTTCAACCGGATCGGATGAATTTTGCTCCTCCAAGAGGCTCCGGTGGTCAAATCTGGGGATCGGTTTATATGGGAGCTATATATAATTATTGACCGATATGGACCAATTTTTGCATGGTTGTTAGAGGCCGTATACTAACATCAGGTACCAAATTTCAACCGGATCGGATGAATTTTGCCCCTGCAAAAGTCTCCGGAGGTCAAATCTGGGGATCGGTTTATATGGGGGCTATATATAATTATGGACCGATATGCACCAAATTTTGCATGGTTGTTAGAGACCATATACTAACATCAGGTACCAAATTTCAATCGGATCGGATGAATTTTGCCCCTCCAAGAGGCTCCGGAGGTCAAATCTGGGGATCGGTTTATATGGGGGCTATATATAATTATGGACCGATATGAACCAATTTTTGCATGGTTGTTAGAGACCGTATACTAAGACCACGTACCAAATTTCAACCGGATCGGATGAATTTTGCTGCTCCGGGAGGCTCCCCAAGCCAAATTTGGGGATCGGTTTATATGGGGGCTATACGTAAACGTGGTGCGATATGGCCCATTTTCAATACCATCCGACCTACATCAATAACAACTACTTGTGCCAAGTTTCAAGTCGATAGCTTGTTTCGTTCGGAAGTTAGCGTGATTTCCACAGACGGACGGACAGCCGGACAGACGGACAGACGGACGGACGGACGGACATGCTTAGATCGACTCAGAATTTCACCACGACCCAGAATATATATACTTTATGGGGTCTTAGAGCAATATTTCGATGTGTTACAAACGGAATGACAAAGTTAATATACCCCCATCCTATGGTGGAGGGTATAAAAATCAAAATTTCAAAACAAAACACTTTTTAGACTTACCCCCATTTTCATGAAGCTCCGTTAGTGCTCCGTTAGCTAACGAACTTTTAAACCGTACCATGGACATATCTGTCATCTTGCTTATATATTCCACATGCCAGTTAGAAATTTAACTGCTGAAAATTTTTCATTTAAAGTTAACCGGAGAGAAGATATTTGCAATTTACTATCTGTTAACTGGCAGTTAAAGCCTAACGGAGCTACAAGAAAATGGCCGTTAGCGTACTTTGGAATGAAGCAGTCGATATGTATAGTCAGGCTTATAGATGGGTATCTGGCATTTTCTTTTCAATAGCTTAATAATACCAATTCCTTAATTTTCATGTCCACTTAGCTTGTATTAAAATTGTAATAATATGTAAAATTTTCTATAGAAATAAAATTCTCACAAAATTTTCTTTTGAAACAAAATTTTTTACAGAAATAAAATTTTGAAAAAATTTTCTATAGAAATAAAATTTTGACAATTTTTTCTATTTTGAGAAATTTTTCTGTAGAAATAAAATTTCTACAAAAATTGATGTAGGAATAAAATGTTGACAAAATTTTCTATATAAATAAAATTTTAACAAAATTTTCTACTGAAACAAAATTAAAAAAAAAATTCTACAGAAATAACATTTAGGCAAAATTTTCTATAGAAATAAAATTTTGGCAAAATTTTCTATAGAAATAAAATTTGGACAAAATTTCCTACACAACTAAAATTTTGACAAAATGTGCTAGAAATAAAACTTTAAGAAAGTTTTCTATAAAAAATAAAATTTTGACAAAAATTTTCAAGAGAAATAAAATTTTGACGCAATTCTCATTCGAAGTAAAATTCTGACAAAATTTCCAATGTACTATAATTTTGATAAAATTTTCTTTAAGAATAAAATTTCGACAAAATATTTTGTAGAAACAACATTTTTTAGAAAATTTACAATTGAAATAAAATTTTCCCAAACGTTTTCTATATAGAAAAAAAAAAAATAAAATGTGACAAAATTTTCTACAGAAATAAAATTATAATAAAATTTTCTATAGATTTTTTTTTTTTTTTTTTTTATCAAGCATTACAACATTGCTTAAATATAACACTACGACTAGTACATTATGGACTAGTCGTAGAAATAAAATTTTGACATTTTTTTTTCAATTTCGCAAATTTTTCTATAGAAAAAATTTATACAAATTTTTCTATAGAAAAAATTTATACAAATTTTTCTAGAGAATAACATTTTGACAAAATTTTCTAACTAAACAAAATATAGGAAAATGTTTCTATAGAAATAAAATTTGGACAAAATTTCCTACAGAAATAAAATTTGACAAAATGTGCTAGAAATACAATTTTGACAAAGTTTCCTATAGAAATAAAATTTTGACAAAATTTTCTTACGAAGTAAAATTCTGGCAAAATTTCCAATGAACTAAAATTTTGATAAAATTTTCTTTAAGAACAAAATTTTGACAAAAATTTGGTAGAAATAACATTTTGAGAAAATTTACAATTGAAATAAAATTTAAAAAAAAAATGAAATTTTGACAAAATTTTCTACAGAAATAAAATTTTACAAAAATTTCTATAGAAATAAAATTTTGACAAATTTTCCTATTTTGCAAAATTTTGACAAAATTTTCTAAATAATTAAAATTTAGGCAAAATTTTCTATAGAAATAAAATTTTGCCAAAATTTTCCATAGAAATGAAATTTGGACAAGATTTCCTACAGAAATAAAATTTTGACAAAAATGTTCAACAGATATAAAATTTTGATAAAACGTTTTATGAAAATAAAATGTTGCCAAAATTTTCTATAGAAATCAAATAAATTTTGGCATAATTTTCTAAATAAAAAAAAAAAAAAAATTGACAAAATTTTCTATAGAAATAAAATTTTGACAAAATTTTCTTTCGAAATAAAATTTTGACAAATTTTTCTATAGAATAAAATTTAGACAAATTTTTCTATAGAATAAAATTTGGACAAAATTTTCTACAGAAAAAAAAATTTTGCCAACATTTTCTATAAAAATAGAATTTTGCAAAAAATTGGCTACAGAAATACAATTTTGACAAAACTTACTATCGAAACAAAATTTTCACAAAATTTTCTATTGAAACAAAATTTTGACGAAATTTTCTACAGAAATAAAATTTAGACAAATTTTTCTATAGAATAAAATTTTGACAAAATTTTCTATAGAAATAAAATGTTGACAAAATTTTCTTTCTTTTCTTTAAGAAAAAAAATTTTGCCAACATTTTCTATAAAAATAGAATTTTCCAAAAATTTGCTACAGAAATACAATTTTGACAAAACTTACTATCGAATCAAAATTTTCACAAAATTTTCTATTGAAACAAAATTTTGACGAAATTTTCTACAGAAATAAAATTTAGACAAATTTTTCTATAGAATAAAATTTTGACAATATCTTCTATAGAAATAAAATTTTGACAAAATTTTCTATAGAAATAAAATGTTGACAAAGTTTTCTATAAAAATAAAATGTTGACAAAACTTTCTGTCTTTTCTTTAAGAAAAAAAATTTTGCCAACATTTTCTATAAAAATATAATTTTGCAAAAATTTGCTACAGAAATACAATTTTGACAAAACATACTATCGAAATAAAATTTTCACAACATTTTCTATTGAAACAAAATTTTGACGAAATTTTCTACAGAAATAAAATTTAGACAAATTTTTCTATAGAATAAAATTTTGACAATATTTTCTATAGAAATAAAATTTTGACAAAATTTTCTATAGAAATAAAATGTTGACAAATTTTTCTTTGGGAATAAAATTTGGACAAAATTTCGTACAGAAATAAAATTTTGACAAAATGTGCTAGAAATAAAACAATGAGAAAGTTTCCTATAGAAATAAAATTTTGACAAAATTTCCAAGAGAAATGAAATTTTGACAAAATTTTCATTCGAAGTAAAGTTCTGACAAAATTTCAAATGAACTAAAATTTTGACAAAATTTTCTTTAAGAATAAAATTTTAAAAAAATATTTTGTAGAAACAACATATTGAGAAAATTTACTATTGAAATAAAAATTTCCACAAATTTTCTATAGAAAAAAAAATAAAATGTTGACAAAATTTTCTACAGAAATAAAATGTTGACAAAATTTTGAACAGAAATAAAATTTTAATAAAATTTTCTATAGAAATATTTTGTTTTTGTTTTTTTTTTTTTTTTTTTTTTTCAAGCATTACAATATTGCTTAAATATAACACTAAGACTAGTCCATTATGGACTAGTCGTAGATATAAAATGTTGACAATTTTTTCTATTTAGCAAATTTTTCTATAGAAAAAACTGTATACAAATTTTTCTAGAGAATAACATTTTGACAAAATTTTCTTAATAAATAAAATTTAAGAAAAATTTTCTATAGAAATAAACTTTGGACAAAATTTCCTACAGAAATAAAATTTTGACAAAATGCGCTAAAAATACAATTTTGACAAAGTTTCCAATAGAAATAAAATTTTGTCAAAAATTTTCAACAGAAATAAAATTTTGATAAAATGTTTTATAGAAATAAAATTTTGACAAAATTTTCTATAGAAATCAACTAAATTTTGGCAAAATTTTCTACATATAAAAAAAAATTGACAAAATTTTCTATAGAAATTAAATTTTGACAAATTTTTCTATAGAAAAAATTTTGACAAATTTTTCTAAATAAATAAAATTTGGACAAAATTTTCTAAATAAATAAAATTTGGACAAAATTTTCTATAGAAATAAAATTTTGCCAACATTTTCTATAGAAATGGAATTTTGCAGAAATTTCCTACAGAAATAAAATTTTGACAAAAATTTCTATAGGAATTAAATTTTGACAACATTTTCTTCAGAAACAAAATTTTGACAACATTTTTAAGCTGAAGTCAAAAAACAACAACAATGTTTAAAGAACAAAACCAACAATAACAAAACAAAACGAATGAAAAAATTTTCTATAGAAATATATTTTTTTAAATTTTTTCTATTTTGACAAATTTTTCTACAGAAAAAAAAATTAAAAAAATTTTTCTTTAGAACAACATGTTGACAAAATTTTCTAAATAAATAAAATTTAGACAAAATTTTCTATAGAAATATAATTCTGACAAAATTTCCTACAGAAATAAAATCTTGACAAAATGTGCTAGATATAAAATTTTGACAACATTTTTCTACAGAAATAAAATAAAACAAAATTTTCTATAGAAATCAAATACATTTGGCAAAATTTTCTAAATATGGAAATAAAATTTTGACAAAATTATCTTTCGAAATAAAATTCTGACAAAATTCGAATGAACTAAAACGTTGAAAAAAATTTCTTTATGAATAAAATTTTGACAAAACATTTTATAGAAACAACAGTTTGAGAAAATGTACTATTGAAATAAAATTTTCCCAAAATTTTCTATAGAAATTTTTTTTTTTGCCTTAGGAATAAAATGTTGACCAAATTTTCTATAGAAGTAAAATTTTGACAATTTTTTCTATACAAAAAAATTTAGACACATTTTCCTATAGAATACATTTTGGCAAAATTTTCTATAGAAATAAAATTTTGACAAAATTTCCTACAGAAATAAAATGTTGACAAAATTTCCTACAGAAATAAAAATTTGACAAAATTTGCTATAGAAATAAAATTTTGGCACAATTTTCTATAGAAATCAAATGTTCCCAACAAATCTTCTATAGAAATAAAAAATTTTGACAAAATTTGCTATAGAAATAAAATTTTGACAAAATTTTCTATCGAAATAAAATTTGGGCAAAATATTCTATAGAAATCAAATTTGCCCAAAAAATTTTCTATAGAAATTAAATTTTGACAAAATTTGTTATAGAAATAAAATTTTGACAAAATTTTCTATCGAAATAAAATTTGGACAAAATTTTCTAAAAAAATCAAAATTTCCCAAAATTTAGACACATTTTTCTATAGAATACATTTTGACAAAATTTTCTATAGAAATAAAATTTTGACAAAATTTCCTACAGAAATAAAATTTTGACAAAATTTCCTACAGAAATAAAATTTTGACAAAATTTGCTATAGAAATAAAATTGTGGCAAAATTTTCTATAGAAATCAAATTTTCCCAACAAATCTTCTATAGAAATAAAAAATTTTGACAAAATTTGCTATAGAAATAAAATTTTGACAAAATTTTCTATCGAAATAAAATTTGGACAAAATTTTCTATAGAAATCAAATTTTCCCAAAAAATCTTCTATAGAAATAAAATGTTGACAAAATTTCTATAGAAATAAAATTTAGAGACAATTTTCGACAAAAATAAAATGTTAACAAAACTAATAACCACAAAAATTTGTACAAACACTGCGAAATAAAATTTTTCTGTTTGGTAGTTTTTTGGTAATTTTTTTTTTTAACTTGGTAGATTATTTTTGGCTCGAGTGGCAACCGTGTGTGCAAGTCGCATGGTCAGAGGAATGTTACATTTCGAATATTTATGGGGAAACAAAGTGCCACTTTTGCACTTGTTCAACTCAATTTTGATGATAGTGGCGAAATGGGCAGAACCTAATGGTGTCCTTTACAATTTCTCATCATCCATAGGCCATGGTCTTTACTTCTCGTTTTTGTTTTTTTTAGGTTGACTTTGCTACAACTGGAAATGCTTTGAAGGAGAACAGTCTCACGATTGTCTGTTGCTGATGAGGTTGCATTTTCTTTTTTTGGAAGACAGACAAAGAAGCCTCACAACTAGCAAACACCAGAATGTGAAAATCTTTACTTTAGCCTGTTATAACCATCACTACGCATCCAGCTCTAGTGTATTTCATATTCAGTTTCGCATCCAGTGTTTAGATCAGCATTTTGTTTCAGCAACAGTCCGTACTTGATGTCAAATATGCGGGTCAGCGCATACGTCTCCATTTATTAACTTAACTTAGGCTTTTACTGATACTATGCGTTTTTCCAGTGCGTATGCTGCTGCTCCTCCTCTATGTCGTCAACATTATCATCATCGCGTCGCTTGATGATTTTTTGGTTGTGGCTCTCATCGTTTGGTACTTTCTTCCGTTTCCGTTTACTACGGCCATATGTTAACTAACTCGCTGGTTTACCCACTCATATGACTCTTTGATGTGATAGTAGGTGCGTGTGTGTGTGAGTAATATTTTATGGGTGGGATGCCAATTGAGAAATTTAAGGGCAGTATAATTTCAAAGATTTTCTTAGGGAAGATCTTTTTAGTAAAATATTGTGACAGGAAAAATCGACTCTTATAACCTGTTGGGAGATTCCAGTGTAAATCAAAATGAGCACCGAAATTGGTTTATAGTTTCGCTGCCAGTAGAGGTTACTGATGAGGAATGTTGCAGTTCCACAAAGATTGTCCATATAACCGTCCAAAGGATTTTGCCAGAATCATTTTCTTACATCCAACACCTAAAATGGAAGGGTATAATAAATTTCCCAATCAATATGTAACCAAATTTTTAGCTTTTGTTTAAACGATAGTCCGTTGGTCTGATTTTATGTCGTGCCCCTCAATTCCATACTATTTTCATTTTTGTGCCACCTTTTCACTATTTTGTGCCACTTTTTGAATAACTCCATTGAAAGTTCAATACTTTTCGAAAATGTTGTTGCCGGAACTCATTAAAATTACGCATATTATCGAAACCTTAACATATACTCGATATTATGGCTACCTTCCTAACATTTTTCTTCTCATATCATGGCCTTATCAAGTGGACAGTGGTAACGCCTTAAAGTATGCAAAGATAGGTAAAGCGCGTTATTGTAGGTGAACCGGGTTATTTTTTTGCACTGTTTGCATCAAGGATTGATTTGAGTTGATTGGAAGCCGAGCATACAAAGGGTCTTGGATTCAATCCCAGTTTCGACCGAATCCCAAAACATTTTTATACTCTCCAACCTAGAATGGGGAGTGCACTAACATTCCGTTTGTATCACATTGAAATACTGGTCTCAAACTCCAAAAGGTATTTATATTCTGGGTTATGATGAAATTCTGAGTCGATCTAGCAATGTCCGTCCGTCCATTGTTAAGATCACGTTAAATTCCGAACAAACCAACCTATGGACTGGTACTTTGTACATGCAAGTGTTATTGATGTAGGTTTGATGGCATTGCAAACGGTCCATTTGACCACTTTTAGGTATAGCCCCCATATAAACCGACCTATTGATTTTCTGTACGGACACTATTTCCACTCAAACTAAATATAATCTACCAAACTTTGGAGAACATTTTACAGAAAAAATATTATTTTGGTAAATTTTATTTCTATAGAAAAACTTTGACAAAATTTTATTTCTTATATTGTGGATGTTTTATCAACAATTATCAATTGGAAAAAATTTTATTTCTCTAGAAAATTTTGGCAAAATGTTATTTATATTAAAACTTTTCGAAAAATTTTGTTTCTACAGAAAATTTTCTCAAGATTTTATTTCTATAGAAAATTTTCTCTAAATTTTATTTTTTTAGTTTTTTTTTTCTTTTTAATTTTATTTCTACAGAAAATTTTAATTTTATAGAAAATTTTGTCAGTTTTTTTTTCTATCGAAAAAATTCTCAAAACTTTAATTTTGTAGAATGCTTTGGCACATTTTTTTAGAAAATTTTGGCATACGTTTTTTCTACAGAAAATTTTGTTAAAATTTTCTTTCTAGAGGAAATTTTGTTAAAATTTTATTTCTATAGAAATTTTTCGCAAAATTGTATTTCAATAGAAATTTTTCATAAAATTTTATTTTTATAGATTATTTTTTAAATTTTATTTCTATAGGAAAATTTGTCATAATTTTATTTCTGTAGAAATAAATATATTTTTACAGAAAATTTTGACAAACTTTTTTTTTACAGAAAATTTTGTTAAAATTTTATTTCTATTATAATTTTCTAAAAGTTTTCTTTCTATAGGAAATTTTGCCAAAATTTTATTTCTATAGAAACTTTTGTCAAAACTTTATTTCTATAGAAAATTTTTTCAACATTTTATTTCTACACGACATTTTTCGCAAAGTTTTATTTCTATAAAAGTTTTAGTTTATTTCTATAAACTTTGCGAAAAATGTCGTGTAGAAATACAACGTTGAAAAAATTTTCTATAGAATAAAATGTTGACAAAATTTTCTATAGATATAAAATTTTGCCAACATTTTATTTCTATAGAAATTTTTATGAAAATTTTATTTCTGTAGAAAATTTTGTCAAATTTTTATTTATATCGAAAATTTTGTCAAATTTTTATTTCTATAGACAATATTGTTAAAATTACATTTCCATTACATTTTTTTTTTTTCAAAATTTTATTTGTATAGAAAATTTTCCCAAAATTTTATTTCTGTAGAAAAATCTGTCAACATTTTATTTCCACAGGACAGTTTTCGCAAAGTTTTAATTCTATAGAAAATTTTGGCACAATTTTATTTTTTCAGAAAATTTTGGCAAACGTTTTTCCTACAGAAAATTTTGTTAAAATTTTATTTCTATTAAAATTTTCTAAAAAATGTCTTTCTATAGGAAATTTTGTTAAAATTTTATTTCAATAGAAATTTTTCATAAAATTTTATTTTTATAGAAATTTTTCATAAAATTTTATTTCTATAGATTATTTTTTAAATTTTATTTCTATAGGAAATTTTGTCATAATTTTATTTCTGTCGAAATAAATATATTTTTTCAGAAAATTTTGAAAAACTTTTTTTTCTACAGAAAATTTTGTTAAATTTTATTTTTATTAAAATTTTCTAAAAGTTTTCTTTCTATAGGAAACTTTTGTCAAAATTTTATTTCTATAGAAAATTTTGTCAAAATTTTATTTCTATTGAAAATTTTGTCAACATTTTATTTCTACACGACATTTTTCGCAAAGTTTTATTTCTATAGAAAATTTTACCAAAATTTTATTTCTATAGAAATTTTTATGAAAATTTTATTTCTGTAGAAAATTTTGTCAAAATTTCATTTCTATAGAAAATTTTGTCAAATTTTTATTTCTATAGAAAATATTGTTAAAATTACATTTCCATAACATTTTTCTTTTTCAAAATTTTAGTTGTATAGAAAATTTTCCCAAAATTTTATTTCTGTAGAAAAATCTGTCAACATTTTATTTCTACAGGACATTTTTCGCAAATTTTTAATTCTATAGAAAACTTTAGCACAATTTTATTTTTTCAGAAAATTTTTGCAAACGTTTTTTCTACAGAAAATTTTGTTAAAATTTTATTTCTACTAAAGTCTTCTAAAAAATTTCTTTCTATAGGAAATTTTGTTAAAATTTTATTTCTATAGAAATTTTTACATAAAATTTTATTTCTATAGAAATTTTTCATAAAATTTTATTTCTATAGAAATTTTTCATAAAATTTTATTTCTATAGATTATTTTTTAAATTTCATTTCAATAGGAAATTTTGTCATAATTTTATTTCTGCATAGATAAATATATTTTTTTCATAAATTTTAGGCAAACTTTTTTTCTACAGAAAATTGTGTTCAAATTTTATTTTTATTAAAATTTTCTAAAAGTTTTCTTTCTATAGGAAATTTTGTAAAAATAAAATTTTCAAAATTTTATTTCTGTAGAAAATTTTGTCAAAATTTTATTTCTATAGACAATTTTGTCTAATTATTATTTCTATAGACAATTTTGTCAAAATTGTATTACTATAGAAAATTTTGTCAAAATTTGATTTCTATAGAAAAGTTTGTAAAAACTTTATATATATACATTTTTTTTTATCAACATTTTATTTATATTAAAAATTTTATTTTCTTTCCATAGGAATTTTATAAAAATGTTATTTCTATAGAAACTTTCGTCAAAATTTTATTTCTATAGAAAACTTTATTTCTGTAGAAAATTATGTCAACATTTTATTTCTATAGGCCATTTTTCGCAAAGTTTTATTTCTATAAAAAATTTTATCAACAATCTATTTCTATTTTCTAAAAATTTTATTTATTTAATTTTATTATTTTGTCAAAATTTTAATTTTATAGAAAATTTTGTCAACATTTTATTTCTATAGAAACTTTGGTCAACATTTTATTTCTATAGATAGTTTTGCCAACATTTTATTTCTATAGAAAATTTTATAAAAATTTTATTTTTGTAGAAAATTTTGTCAAAATTTTATTTCTATAGAAAATTTTGTCTAATTTTTATTTCTATAGACAATTTTGTTAAAATTGTATTTCCGTAGAAAACTTTGTCAAAATTTGATTTTTTTGTCAACATTTTATTTATATTAAAAATTTTATTTTCTTTCCATAGGAATTTTGTCAAAATTTTTTATCTATAGAAACTTTCGACAAAATTTTATTTCTATAGAAAATTTTTTCAACATTTTATTTCTGTAGAAAAATTATGTCAACATTTTATTTCTATAAGCCATTTTTCGCAAAGTTTTATTTCTATAGAAAATTTTATCAACAATCTATTTCTATTTTCTAAAAATTTTATTTCTATAGAAAATTTTGTCAAAATTTTATTTTTATAGAAAATTTTGAAACATTTTATTTCTATAGAAAATTCTGTCAAAATCTTATTTCTATAGAAAATGTTGTCAAAATTGTATATCTGTAGAAAATTTTGTCAAAATATTATTTCAATAGAAAATTTTGTAAAAATTTTATTTCTATAAAAATTTTATTTTTTTTGTCAACATTTTATTTATATTAAAAATTTTCTAAAAATCTTATTTCTATTCGTTATGTTTTGTTATTGTTGGTTTATTTTTCAATCATTATTGTTGTTTTTGACTTCAGCTTAAAACCATGCATTGACTAAACTTCAAATGTAGCTTAACCAACAGAGAAAAACAATGCTTGTCAAATATATTTAGGCACAGCCCTATAGACTACAAGACGGTTGGATGAACAGCTGTTTCGGAATTACCACATTCCTCATCAGCATCCTCTATTTGCAGCAAAACTATCAACCAATTACCAGAATAACTTCGGGTAATTCACTCAACCTAAAGTGAACTACATTTGAACCTCCCGAAGAAGGTTTTTTAATAGTCGGCGTTGCCTAACAAATTTGCAAGCATTTTTCTTTTGCTGTGTTTTTATAGAAAATTTTCTAAAAATTTTATTTCTATAGAAAATTTTCTCAAAGTTTTTATTTTTATCGAAAATTTTGTCAAAATTTTATTTCTATAGAAAATGTTCTTAAAACTTTATTACTATAGAAAATTTTCGCAAGTTTTATATTCATAGAAAATTTTCTCTAAATTTTATTTCTATAGAATATTTTCTCAAAGTTTTTATTTGTATAGAAAATTTTGTCAAAATTTTATTTCTATAGAAAATTTTCTTAAAATTTTATTTCTACAGAAAATGTTCGCAACATTTTATATTTATAGAAAGTTTTCTCTAAATTTTATTTCTATAGAAAATTTTCTCAACTGACTGAAATTTTAGATGGCAAAATTTCATCAAACTCTCTCCAAAGTTTGGGGTATGATTTACATGCGAATTTCCTACATATTTTGTGGACATTCATGACAGCCATGAATTTGCCACAATTGATGGTCTAATTACGATGCGGCACCACCACCAAAACTCTAGTCACATTAAGCAATCCAACCACAGCAACAACCAGTAGCCCGGTATACATTCATTCACTTCGTGCATGCATGACATAGTGAAAAAACCCAACGCTCACACAAAATATGGAATACAAGATGGGAGATGAGAAGATCTATGGATCTATTACTCCACCTATAGTGGAATAGGACAAGATATAGCATTGGATAGAGATACATGTATGTGTAGCGTAAGAATTAACTAAACATAGAGGCGATTGCTCCCAACGAGAATAGAAAGGAGGAAGGAAGGAGAAAAAAAGCTTTTTTTCGCTACAGCCATAGCTGACATCCTTTATAGAGACCATACCGCCCTCCCGTTCTACCAACGAGTGTGACTTTTGTTTTCAAAATGCAAATGAGCAGGCAAATGCTTAAGGACTTTTTGATATTCATGACTGTCGCCTTATGTCCGCCTCTACATCATGGCCAGACATCGTTACTCCAACCCTCCATACAGAGTTGGCTTCAACAGTCGCATGTTATATTTTTTCGAATTTCTGTTTTTTTGGGCAAGAACACTTTAGCTTCTGCAACACAAGTTACTAGTCAACGCTTTAAGATTAACGAGCATTTAAGAGGATCTTTTTTTTTATTTTGGTGTGTAATTTCCTACCCCACTCGATGACTTAACTCCATATGCCCCCATAGATGGCTTCCAGTTTTATGACTGCTTTAATTTCCTTTAAACAAATTGTTGTACCGCCCTTCTATTCAATTCAATGGAATGGAGTTATATTCTCAGCATCTACATCATCGTCATATCGTTTCAGTCATCGCCATACATGGCGGCGTATGAGTGATTTTATTTTGTTGACTGGCTGTTGATGAGTGTGTTTGGCATTTAAGTTTTCGTTTTTATTCTGTTCTTATTGCCTCAATTCTAAAAGCTGTTATCTCCATGGGGGCGATATACTTCATTTCACTAGAGGCTTTGTAACGCAGACGAACATGGTTATATCGTCCTAGAATTTCTCCCTGATCAAGAATATATATATATACTTTATATAATCGGAAATCGTTATTTCGATATGTTACAAACGGAATGATACTCTTATCCCTATCACCATTCTATGGTGGTAGAATAACAATAAAAAAAATACAGCGCTTTAATGTGTTCCATTATATATCAGCCGCCCTGTAAATTAGCATTCAATTACCGAATTAATTGATCCAATTGAAAATTTTATTAATACAATTAGTTTTGGTGATTGGTTTCTGTTTTAATTAATGAATCAATTTTTAAATGAATACTCGTATTTTTTAATTGGGAACAAAAACTAGTGTTTTTGCAACAGAATTGGCAATTGAAACTTGATTTGTGACTATCGATGAAAAGTGAATCACTCACGACAACGTTAAGCATGACGAGTCGGACGTCACGACGTCCAGGACGGTAGGATTTCCATATGGCCAACGTGGCCATATGGTTAGCATGCCCGCCTTGCATACACAAGGTCGTCGGTTCGATTCCTGCTACGACCGAACACCAAAAAGTTTTCCAACGGTGGATTATCCCACCTCAGTAATGCTGTGACATTTCTGAGGGTTGCAAAGCTTCTCTAAGTGGTTTCAGTGCAATTTGGAACGCCGTTCGGACTCGGCTATAAAAAGGAGGTCCCTTGTCATTGAGCTTAACATGGAATCGGGCAGCACTCAGTGATAAGAGAGAAGTTCGCCAATGTGGTATCACAATGGACTGAATAGTCTAAGTGAGCGTGATACATCGGGCTGCCACCTAACCTAACCTAACCTAACTCAGAGCTATGCGGTCAATAATTAGACGTTCTCAAGGAAGCAATCGCCCATAATCAGCCAGCTTTGGTTTGCAGGAGGAGAATTGTGTTCATTTTGAGACACCAGATCTTACATATTAATAACCCAGCAAAAAAAGAGCTTCCAAAAAAGTAGTTTGGATCCCCAATCTGTGATCCGGAAGTAGTGCAAACTTGGATCATCTCCAATGAATTTTACATGGGCTTGTCATAGGACGGAAGTACTCCCTTTTTGGATTCTTTGCATTACTTTAGAAGTTGTGCCCTGGAAGTTAATTTTAATGAAGAAATTTAAAAAGCGAAAAAAAAATTTTTTTTCAACCAATTTCACTTTTTTTTCATCAATTGTTTTATTACACAATTATTTTCCTATTATCTAATTTTTACAATTTGAAAAACTTTTTCGCTCCGACCAGGGGTTGAACCTGGGTTTGCTGGCACCATAACAGAACGTCTTAGCACACTCAGCCACAAACGCCATTGAACATAAAGCGTCGAAAGGTCAATTCAAATGTTTGTGATATCATCGTAATACGACACCAAGGAATAACATTCTAAGTGCTTCTCGAGATGTCCTTTATTAGTATGAACGAAAAAATAAGAAACGCATGTTCAAATCTCACCAGCGGCAATTTTTTTATTAAATATTTTTCTAAAAAAATATTTTTTTATGTCATGCATGTCATGCATTTATGTAACTTATAACGATAATTGTCTACAGGTGACTATAACAGCTACGTAGCCCAGTGGATAGTGTGTCGGCGTACTAACTGTATGGTCCTCGGTTCGATTCTCTGTCCAGCCGAAAGGTAAAATCTAAAAAATTGAGTAATTTCTTCAACATTATTTGTATTACAGAAAAAGGTGCCAAGAACTAAAAAAATTCGTGGAAGTGAAAATTATGTGAGGGAATGAGCACAATCTTCTTTGGGGTAAATTCTTCCAAGCATATAATATTTTTGGGCTCAGAATGCTTCCAAACATATAATATGTTCACATAAAACAAACATATTAATGTTTCGGCAGTATCCAATAATATATGTGATTCCTGCAAAATATGTTTGGAACATATGTTAGAGAAGCGATTTTTTTTGAGGGTGTAGAAATAAAATATTGTGAAAATTTTCTATAGAAATACAATTTTGATAAAATTTTCTGCGAAATAATATTTTGACAAAATTTTTTATAGAAATATAATTTTCAGAAAATTTTCTATAGAAATAAAATTTGGGAAAATTTTCCATGGGAATAACATTTGAGAAAATTTTCTATAAAATAATATTTGAAAAAATTTTCTATAGAAATAAAATTTGTCAAAATAAGAAATAATTTTTGACAAAATTTTCAAAGAAATAAAATGTTGACAAAATTTTCTATAGAAATAAAATTTAGATAAATTTTTCTATAGAAATAAGGTCTTGAGAAAAGTTTTAATAGAAATAAAATTTTGATAAAATTTTATATATAGAAATAAAATTTTGCCAACATTTTCTGTAGAAATTAAATTTTTTGAAATTTTTCTATAGAAATTAAATTTTTAGAATTTTGTCCGTAGAAATAAAATTTGAGAAATTTTTTTATAGAAATAAAATTTTTACAAAATTTTCTATAGAAATAAAATTTTGCCAAAATTTTCTACAGAAATGAAATTTTGAGAAAATTTTCTATAGAAATAAAATTTTAAGAAAATGTTCTATAGAAATAAAACTTTGCCAAATTTTCTATAGAAATAAAATTTAGAGAAAAGTTTCTATAGAAATAAAATTTTGACAAATTTTCTATAAAAATAAATTTATAGAAAGTTTTCTAGAGAAGTAAAATTTTTGAGAAAATTTGTTTTTATAAAAACAAAATTTTGACAAGATTTTCTACAGAAATAAAATTTTGAGAAATGTTTCTATGGAAATAAAATTTTGACAAAATTTTCTATATGAATAAAATTTTGCAAAATAACGTTTTTTTTTATACCCACCACCATAGAATGGTGACGGGGGTATAATAAGTTTGTCATTCCGTTTGTAACACATCGAAATATCCGACTATATAAAGTATATATATTCTTGATCAGGGAGAAATTCTAAGACGATATAACGATGTCCGTCTGTCTGTCTGTTTGTCTGCTGTTGTAATCACGCTACAGTCTTCAATAATGAAGCAATCGTGCTGAAATTTTGCACAAACTCGTCTTTTGTCTGCAGGCAGGTCAAGTTCGAAGATGGGCTATATCGGTCCAGGTTTTGATATAGTCCCCATATAAACCGACCTCCCGATTTGGGGTCTTGGGCTTATAGAAATCGTAGTTTTTATCCAATTTGCCTAAAATTTGAAATCTAGAGGTATTTTATGACCATAAAGAGGTGTGCCAAACATGGTGAGTATCGGTTCATGTTTTGGTATAGCCCCCATATAGACCGATCTCACGATTTTACTTTTTGGGCTTATAGAAACCACAGTTTTTATTCAATTTACCTGAAATTAGAAATATAGAGGTATTGTAGGACCACAAATACGTGTGCCAAAAATTGTGAGTATCGGTCCATGTTTTGGTATAGCCCCCATATAGACCGATCTCCCGATTTTATTTCTTGGGCTTATAGAAACCGCAGTTTTTATTCAATTTACCTGAAATTGGAAATCTAGAGGTATCGTAGGACCACAAATACTTGTGTCAAAAATTGTGAGTATCGGTCCATGTTTTGGTATGGTCCCCATATAAAACGACCTCCCGATTTGGGGTCTTGGGCTTATAGAAACCGTAGTTTTTATCCAATTTGTCTGAAATTGGAAATCTAGAGGTATTTTAGAACCATAAAGAGGTGTGCCGAAAATGGTGACTATCGGTCCATATTTTGGTATAGCCCCCATATAGACCGATTTCCCGATTTTACTTCTTGGGCTTCTAGAATCCGAAGTTTTTATTCTATTTGCCTGAAATTGGAAATCTAAAGGTATTTTCGGGTCATAAAGAGGTGTGCCGAAAACGGTGAGTATCGGTCTATATTTTTGTATAGCCCCCATAAGAACGATCTCCCGATTTAACTCCTTGGACTTCTAGAAACCGTAGTTTTTATCTGATTTTCCTGAAATTGTAAATATTCTGGTATTTTAGGCTCACAAAAACGTGTATCGGATTAAGTTTTTATCGGTCCATTTGGTAATGCCTCCATATAGACCGACTTCACTTCTTGAGGGTGTAGAAGGCGCACTGATCATGAAAATTGCTTGAAACTCAATGTAAAATTTCCAGATTTTACTTCTACAGATTTAAGATTTCAAATCAAGACGTTATTTTATAATTTTCTTGCACACTTACAAGAGATGTTAATGATTCCTCAAAACTTAAACAAAACTGGTTCTTATAAATCCAGAATCTGATATAGTCCTCTTTAAATTTATCTTCGGGAAGTGTCCTCAAGTCCTCAAGCCCTCCTGAAATTTCAAAGGAAACCCTAATATTTGGTTCATGGTGGTGGGTATTTAAGATTCGGCCCGGCCGAACTTAGTGGTGTATATGCTTGTTTATTTTCGGCATATATTTTCGTATAAATATATTTTTTCCATTAAAAATCAACAAAAAATTAAAAATTCTCGTAATTTGCAAAACCTTCTCAAAAGAACTTCCATGGAAGCGAAAAAGTCAAACGGCACATGTTCAAACGGCATTGTCCAAAAGGACTGCATAGGAAGTTGAAAAGACTCGATGGGGGATTCTGGGATGCGCTTTAAAAGAAATGTTTGTGGAACAACTTCCAATTTTTTTTTGCTGGGTAATAATCCGTCAGAGGCTTGATCTGATAATTATTTGTACCTGCCCAAGGAGAAAAAATGTTTTGTTGAAAATTTTACTTTAAAAGAGGAGCGTGACTATCAATGAATGAAAAGATGGCAAAAAGTTACTAAACGAATGTTTGACCGTAATCGGATCAAAATAATCTGTATACCCTCCACCATAGGAGGAGGGATAACACATCGAAATATTGTGGTGAAATTCGGAGTCGATGTAAGCATGTCCGTCCGTCCGTCTGTTGAAATCACGCTATCTTCCGAACGAAACAAGCTATGGACTTGAAACTTGGCACAAGTAGTTGTTATTGACGTAGGTCGGATACGTATAGACCCCATAAAAACCGATCCCCCGATTTGGCTTGCGGAGCCTCTAAGAAAAGCAAATTTCATCCGATCCGGCTGAAATTTGGTATATATTGTAAGTATAGGGTCTCTAACTACCACGCAAAAATTGGTCAACATCGGTCCATAATTATATATAGCACCCATATAAACCGATCCCCAAGATTTGACCTCCGAAGTCTCATGGATGAGCAAAATTCCTCCTATTCGGTTGAAATTTGGTACGTGGTATTTGTATATGGTCTCTAACAACCATGCAGGAATTGGTCCATATCGGTCCATAATTATATGTAGCCCCCATATAAACCGATCCCCAGATTTTGCCTCCGGAGCCCCTTGGAAGAGCAAAATTCACCCGATCAGGTTGAAATTTGGTACATGGTGTATGTATATGGTCTCTAACAACTACCCAAAAATTGGTTCACATCGGTCCGCAATTATATATAGCCTCCATATAAACCGATCCCCAAGATTTGACCTCCGGAGCTCTTGGAGGAGCAAAATTCATCCGATCCGGTTGAAATTTGGTACATTGCGCTAGTATATGGCAGCCACCGTGGTGCAATGCATGCTCGCCTTGCATACACAAGGTCGTGGGTTCGATTCCTGCTTCGACCGAACACCAAAAAGTTTTTCAGCGGTGGATTATCCCACCTCAGTAATGCTGGTGACATTTCTGAGGGTTTCAAAGCTTCTCTAAGTGGTTTCAGTGCAATTTGGAACGCCGTTCGGACTCGGCTATAAAAAGGAGGTCACTTGTCATTGAGCTTAACATGGAATCGGGCAGCACTCATTGATAAGAGAGTAGTTCACCAATGTGGTATCACAATGGACTGAATAGTCTAAGTGAGTGCTATAGAAAATCTTGCCATTTTTTTGATAGAAAATTTTGTCAAAATTTTATTGCTACATAAAATTTTGTAAAAATTTTATTTCTATAGAAAATTTTGTCAAAATTTTATTTCTATAGAAAATTTTGTCAACATTTTATTTCTATAGAAAATTTTGTCAAAATTTTATTTTTATAGAAAATTTTGTCAAAATTTTATTTTTATAGAAAATTTTGTCAACATTTTATTTCTATAGAAAATTTTGTCAAAATTTTATTTCTATAGAAAATTTTGTCAAATTTTATTTCTATAGAAAATTTTATCAAAATTTTATTGTTATAGAAAATTTTATCAAAATTTTATTGTTATAGAAATTTTTTCAAAATTTTATTTCTATAGAAAATTTTGTCAAAATTTTATTTCTATAGAAAATTTTGTCAAAATTTTATTTCTATAGAAAATTTTGTCAAAATTTTATTTCTATAGAAAATTTTGTCAAAATTTTATTTATATAGAAAATTTTGTCAAAATTTTATTGCTACATAAAATTTTGTCAAAATTTTACTTCTATAGAAAATTTTGTCAAAATTTTATTTTTATAGAAAATGTTGTCAAAATTTTATTTCCATAGAAAATTTTGTCAAAATTTTATTTCTATAGAAAATTTTGTCAAAATTTTATTTCTACAGAAAATTTTGTCAAAATTTTATTGATATAGAAAATTTTGTCAAAATTTTATTTCTATAGAAAATTTTGTCAAAATTATATTTCTATAGAAAATTTTGTCAACATTTTATTTCTATTGAAAATTTTTGTCAAAATTTCATTTCTATAGAAAATTTTGTCAAAATTTTATTTCTATAGAAAATTTGTCAAAATTTTATTTCTATAGAAAATTTTGTCAAAATTTTATTTCTGTAGAAAATTTTGTCAAAATTTTATTTCTATAGAAAATTTTGTCAAAATTTTATTTCTATAGAAAATTTTGTCAAAATTTTATTTCTATAGAAAATTTTTTCAAAATTTTATTTCTATAAAAAATATTGTCAAAATTTTATTGCTATAGAACATTTTGTCAAAATTTTATTTATATAGAAAATTTTGTCAAAATTTTATTTCTATAGAAAATTTTGTCAAAATTTTATAGTTATGTACAATTTTGTAAAAATTTTATTTCTATAAAAAATTTTGTCAAAATTTTATTCATATAGAAAATTTAGTCAAAATTTTATTTTTATAGAAAATTTTCTCAAAATTTTATTTTTATAGAAAATTTTCTCAAAATTTTATTTATATAGAAAATGTTGTCAAAATTTTATTTCTATAGAAAATTTTGTCAAAATTTTATTTCTATGGAAAATTTTGTCAAATTTTGTCAAAATTTTATTGCTATAGAAAATTTTACCCAAATTTTATTTCTATAGAAAATTTTTTCAAAATTTTATTTCTATAGAAAATTTTGTCAACATGTTATTTCTATAGAAAATTTTGTAAAAATTTTATTACTATAGGAAATTTTGTCAAAATTTTATTGCTATAGAAAATTTTGTCAAAATTTTATTTCTATAGAATATTTTGTCAAAATTTTATTTCTATAGAAAATTTTGTCAAAATTTTATTGTTATGTACAATTTTGTAAAAATTTTATTCATATAGAAAATTTTGTCAAAATTTTATTTATATAGAAAATGTTCTCAAAATTTTATTTTTATAGAAAATTTTCTCAAAATTTTATTTATATAGAAAATGTTGTCAAAATTTTATTTCTATAGAAAATTTTGTCAAAATGTTATTTCTATAGAAAATTTTGTCAAAATTTTATTTCTATAGAAAATTTTGTCAAAATTTTATTTATATAGAAAATTTTGTCAAAATTTTATTTCTATAGAAAATTTTGTCAAACTGAATTATATACGTATTTAATCGGCCTTTTTTGTTTAATATATACCCCGTGTGGACTAACTTACATTTGAGAAAACGGTGTTAAGAAGTTTTAAGATACCTTGTCTTCGGCAAGTGTTACCGCAACCCAAGTAATTCGATTGTGGATGAGTTTCTATGCAATCCATAGTGGAGGGTACATAAGATTCATCCTGGCGGAATTTACGGTCGTGTATACTTGTTTGTATTTTGTTAATCAATTTTGTGAGTAAATTTTCTATTATATTTAATTTTGATAAAATTATCCATACAGAAAATAATTCATATATTCGTTTAGGTCTGGAAGAACAAACTGTATTCGACCAATATGTCTCATTTCATTTAAAATGTCTTCTCATCTTGATAACCCCCCCAAAAAAAAACAACTGAAAACTGAAACAATTCCATAGAATTCCATAAAACTAAAACCAAACATAATTCCATGTCTGATATTCGCTCATTCGAATCTCAGCAAAGGAAAGACCAATGAACACCACCAACTCAGCAACTCTGCAAGTCTTTGCCCATATACCATAGACAAAGCTGCAGAGGATACAAAACGATTTGGTTGAATGTTCAAATGCAGTCGAGTTGAAAAATTCTCTTCTCATATATGGCAAATTAAACAGATTAAGATGGGAATCAGCCAAAATCCACTTCAATAATTATATACGAATTAAGGCAAAGACAACTGGAGACGAAATAGAGGCAAACAGTATCGTACATATGGCTCAGATTCTAGCATGTGAAGTGAAAGGAACCCAGTTCCGGTTTCCTTTTTTTTTCTCGCCAACCATTGAAACATTTGCTGTTGACTCCTCAAAAACTCTTACTCATAGTGTTTCTAATTTTTTGAGTGGGATTGGGGGGGAGGGGGCGTGGTGGAGGATTTTTGAAGGTGTAAAATAAAACTCTTAATTTGCTTCATATCTCATTGTCACTCACCCCACCCTTTCCGCTCACGCCATTAAACTTCGGGAATGTTTTGTATTTTCTGGTAATTGGAAGTAGTGTGAGTCGGAATTTGCTATGGCAAAATGGCATGGAGTTGAGTGCCATCTCCATTATCATAGGTATGTTAATGTTCTTCAGAAATCGTAAACTAAAATAAATTATTAAACATTTAACTTTTAGTAAAATGCCAATGGCACATTGTTGATGTTAATATTTTGGTAATGAATTTTCCAGAAGGGCGCCGGATACAGTGGAATCGAACAGTTCGGCTAATGCCACCGTTTTTGAGAATATTTTCTGGTCAGTGAGATTTTATAAAATCGATTACCATATTAGGAGAAAACAAGTATATACAGCGGTAAGTTCGGCCGGTAGACAAAAGACGAGTTTTTGCAAAATCTTATAGCGATTGATCCATTATTGAAGACTGTAGTATCATTACAACAGACAGCCAGACGGACATGGCTATATCGTCTTAGAATTTCTCCCTGATCAAGAATATACATATAATGTATATAGTCGGAAATCGATATTTCGATGTGTTACACACGGAATGACCAACTTATTATACCCCCATCACCATTCTATGGAGGTGAGTATAAAAAAGGGATATAAATATAAAATTCAGATCATTACCATAAGAAACCCTCGATTTTAGAAGATTCTGGTACTCTTAAAACTTAGTTGACAGCAACGATTCTGACCTTCCCTTAAGGATTTTGGTATTAATTCCGGGCCAAAGATGCTGCTTCTTTCAAATAAGGACAGAGAATTCAACATTTTATTTCTATAGAAAATTTTGTCAAAATTTTATTTCTATAAAACATTTTGTCAAAATGTTATTTCTATAGAAAATTTTGTCAAAATTTTATTTATATAGAATATTTTTTCATCATTTTATTTCTATAGAACATTTTATCCAAATTTTATTCCAATAGAAAATTTTGTTCAAATTTTATTTCTATAAAAAGTTTTGTTAACATCTTATTTCTATAGAAACATTTTCGTATTGTATTTGTCAAAATTTTATTTCTATAGAAAATTTTGCAAAAAATTTATTTCTATAGAAAATTTTGCAAAAATGTTATGTCTATAGAAAATTGTCTAAAATGTTATTTCTGTAGAAAAGTTTCTCAAAATGTCTATAGAAAATTTTCTAAAAATTTTATTTCTATAAAAAATTATTTCAAAATTTTATTTCTATGAAAAAATTTCTCAAAAAAAATTTTTTTTTATAGAAAATTTTAGTTGTATAGAAAATTTTCTCAAGATTTTATTTCTACTCGTATAGAAAATTTTCTCAAAAATTGTTTGTATTTGTCAAAATTTTATTTATATCAATAAAATATTGTCAAAATTTTATTTCTATAGAAAATTTTGCTAAAATTGCATGTCTATAGAAAATTATCTAAAATGTTATTTCTGTAGAAAAGTTTCTCAAAATTTTATTTCTATAGAAAATTTTCTCAAGATGTTATTTCTATAGAATATTTCTCAAAATTGTTATGTCTATAGAAAATTTTCTAAAAAATTTATTTCTATTTCTATAGATTTTCTCAATTTGATAAAATTTTCTATAGAAATAAATTTTTGACAAAATTTTCCATGGAGATAAATTTTTTTTCTATAGAAATAAAATTTTGACAAAATATTCTATAGAAATAAATTTTGATAAACTTCTAAAGAAATAAATTTTGATAAAATTTCCAGAGAAATAAAATTTTGCAAAATTTTCTATAGAAAAAAATAACTAAAAAATTAAAAATTAAAAATTTTCAAACTTCAAATTAGGATTTGTGTTAATTTAGAAATAAAATTTTGATAAAATTTTCTATAGAAATAAAATTTTGATAAAATTTTCTATAGAAATAAAATTTTGATAAACAAAAGTCTATAGAAATAAAATGTTGACAACTTTTTTTCTAGTGAAATAAAATTTTGACAAATTTTCTATAGAAATAAAAATTTAATAAAATTTTCTATAGAAATAAAATTTTGACAAAATTTTCCATGGAAATAAAATTTCTTTCTATAGAAATAAAATTTTAACAAAATATTCTATAGAAATAAATTTTGATAAAATTTCCAGAGAAATAAAATTTTGCAAAATTTTCTATAGGAATAAAATTTTGACTAAATTTTCAATAGAAATAAAATTTTGACAAACTTCAAATTACGTGTTTTTTTTAATTTAGTAGATTTTCTGGAAATATTGGTAGATTATTTTTGGCACAAATGGCAAATATGATAAATCAAAATCCAATGACACCACTGTGCATACGACTGTGGCCGCCATTATAAGCGTAATATTTTTGTAACGCATCGTGAAGAGCAACCGCAAAAACAATTCCAACAATTGCTGAAACTATTTGAAACATGTTTGGTAAATGTCATTAGAGGACAAACACCCAGCACCGCCACTGCAGTAAATACAAAAGCAAATGCCAAACGAACGAACGGACAGACACATTGACTTTACGTCGGCGGCGACGACGTCACATTCCACCAATATTATAAATTAATGAATATTTTATAATGTTTAAGTGTTGCTACTCCATTGGAGAGGAGTACTTCGATGTTGAGATGTCCCTACCCAAATGCCATTGGAACTCAATAGATAACGACTTATCCCCCATGGTAAATATACTCCACAAACCCAATAAGAAAAACTATGCAGAATGGTATTCATTCGTAAACCAACAACAACAAAAAATGATTTTAATTAAACAACAAGCAAATGTTTCACTTCCGCTTCAATAAAGTGACAGGCAACCGCAGACATGGCCATTATACTAAACCAATACCCCCCATCTAGCTCATTGGCAATACCAGGAAGCTTTACTTTGTATGCACAGAAATGTCTTCTCATTACACATAGAAAAATATTATATCTAAAAAAAATTATTTTCTTAAAAAACACACCGACCCAGCAAAAACTCCTATTACCAGACATGAGTACAAGTATGCCTTCGACAAATTAGTTAACAACTTCTTCGTACATATATCAGCAGTAATACTTTTACGCAGGCATGACATTGGAGGAAAGTTCAATGCATTCCATGAATTTTTAATCATAAAAAAATAATCATTAAAATTACACAAATCAATTACATTTTTAATTTCATTTTGTAATTAATTATTTTTGGAAAATTAATCATTTTTGGAAATGTTTTTTTCCCTTAGGAGAAGAAATTTTGAAAACATTTTTTATTGCGAATACATTTTTATAACATTTCCTATGGTATAGATTGAAATTGAGGCAACATTTTCAAAAGAGAAAAAAATTTTACATAATGTTCTATAAAGAAAATAAATTTGCCATAATTTTGTATACAATTTTGACAAAATTTTCTATAGAGAAAAAAATGTCATATAGAGAAAAAAACTATACCAAATTTTTTATAGAAAAATAAATTTTGACAAAATTGTTTGTAGGGAATAAATAATAACAAAATTGTTTATAGCGAAAAATTTTTGACAAAAATTTCTATAGAGAATAAATTTTGACAAAGTTTTCTATAGAGAAAAAATTTTGACAACATTTTCCATAGAGAAAAAATTTTGCCATACTTTTCTATATAGAAAAAAATTATGACAAATTTAGAGAAAAAAATTTGACAAAATTTTCTATATAGAACAAATTTTTCTATAGAGAAAAAATAATAATAATAAATAGGAAAAAAATAATAACAAAATTGTTTATAGAGAAAAATTTTTGACAAAATTTTCCATAGAGAAAAAAATTTTGACAAAATTTTCTATTGAGAAAAAATTTTGACAAAATATTCTATAGAGAAAAAAATTTGCCATAATTTTCTATATAGAAAAAATTATGACAAACTTAGAGGAAAAAAATTTGACAAACTTTTCTATATAGAACAAATTTTGACAAAATCTTCTATAGAGAAAAAAATAAAAATAATAAATAGGGAAAAAATAATAACAAAACTGTTTACAGAGAAAAATTTTTGACAAAATTTTCCATAGAGAAAAAATTTTAACAAAATTTTCTATAGAGAAAAACTTTTGACAAAATCTTCTATAGAGAAAAAATTTTGCCATAATTTTCTATATAGAAAAAATTTTGACAAATTTAGAGAAAAAAATTTGACAAATTTTCTTTATAGAACAAATGTTGACAAAATTTTCTATATAGAAAAAAAATTTTACAAAATTTTCAATAGAGAGAAAATTTCCAATAGAGAAAAGTTAGGCTACGTATAGAGGCAACCCGATATTTCAGGCTCCCTTAGAATATTCAGTCCAAAGTGATACCACATTGGTGAACTTCTCTATTATCACTGAGTGCTGTTAAGCTCAATGACAAGTGACCTCCTTTTTATAGCCGAGTCCGAACGGCGTTCCACATTGCAGTAAAACCATTTAGAGAAGCTTTGAAACCCTCAGAAATGTCACTAGCATTACTGAGGTGGAATAATTCATCACTGAAAAACATTTTGGTGTTTGGTCGCAACTGGGTTTGAACCCACGACCCTGTTTATGTAAGGCGGATATACTAACCATTGCACCACGGTGGCTCCCCTTTTTTATAAAGAAAACAAATACAACAAATATTTCTATAGATACAATTTCTATAAATAAATTCTGACCAATTTTTCAATAGAAAACAAATTTGCCAAAATTTTGTATACAATTTTTTTTCTATAGAGAAAAAAATTCCTATGAGAAAAAAAATTAACAAAATTTTCGATATAAACCTAAATTTTGACAACATTTTTATAGGGACAAAATACTGACAAAATTGTTTGTAGAGAAAAAATTTTGACAAAAATTTTATCACAAATTTCTATAGAGAAAAAAAAATTACAAAATTTTCTACAGAGAACTAAATTTTGACAAATTTTTTTTATATGAACAAATACTGTAAAAATTGTTTATAGAGAAAAAATTTTGACGAAATTTTATAGAGAAAAATTTGGACAACATTTTCTATAGAGAAATAAATTTTGACAAAATACTCTGTAGAGAAAAAATTTCCTATAGAGAAAAACAGAGCAAAAAATTTGACAAAATTTTCTGTAGAGAAAAAATTTCCTATAGAGAAAAACAGAGCAAAAATGTTGACAAAATTTTGTATAGAGAAAAATTTTTGACAAAATTTTCTATAGAGAAAAAAATTTGACAAAATTTTCTATAGAGAAAAAAATTTTACAAAATTTTCTATAGAGAAAAAAATTTGACAAAATTTTCTATATAGACAAAAATGTTTAATTTTCTATACAGAAAAATGTTTGACAAATTTTTCTATAGAGAAAAATGTTTGAAGAAAATTTCTATAGAGAAAAATGTTTAACAAATTTTTCTATAGAGAAAAAAATTTTACAAAATTTTCTATAGAGAAAAATTTTCCCAAAAGAAAAAATTGTCCAATTTTCTAAAAAGAAAAATTTTGACAAAATATTCTATAGAGAAAATATACAAATTTTATAGAAAAACAAGTAAGGAAAGTCTAAAGTCGGGCGGGGCCGACTATATTATACCCTGCACCACTTAGTAGATCTAAATTTCCGATACAATATCACATTCGTCAAACGTGTTGGGGGCTATATATAAAGGTTTGTCCCAAATACATAAATTTAAATATCACTCGATCTGGACAGAATATGATAGACTTCTACAAAATCTATAGACTCAAAATTTATATCGGCTAATGCACTAGGGTGGAACACAATGTTAGTAAAAACAAGTAAGGAAAGTCTAAAGTCGGGCGGGGCCGACTATATTATACCCTGCACCACTTTGTAGATCTAAATTTTCGATACCATATATAAAGGTTTGTCCCAAATACATACATTTAAATATCACTCGATCTGAAAGAATTTGATAGACTTCTACATAATCTATAGACTCAAAATTTAAGTCGGCTAATGCACTAGGGTGGAACACAATGTTAGTAAAAATATATGGGAAACGTTTAAATCTGAAGCAATTTTAAGGAAACTTCGAAAAAGTTTATTTATGATTTATCGCTCGATATATATGTATTAGAAGTTTGGGAAAATTAGAGTCATTTTTATAACTTTTCGAGTAAGCAGTGGCGATTTTACAAGGAAAATGTTGGTATTTTGACAATTTTTGTCGAAATCAGAAAAACATATATATGGGAGCTATATCTAAATCAGAACCGATTTCAACCAAATTTGGCACGCATAGCAACAATGCTAATTCTACTCTCTGTGCAAAATTTCAACTAAATCGGAGTTAAAAATCGGCCTCTGTGGTCATATGAGTCTAAATCGGGCGAAAGCTATATATGGGAGCTGTATCTAAATCTGAACCGATTTCAACCAAATTTGGCACGCATAGCAACAATGCTAATTCTACTCCCTGTGCAAAATTTCTACTCCCTGTGCAAAATTTCAACTAAATCGGAGCAAAAAATTGGCCTCTGTGGGCAAATGAGTGTAAATCGGGCGAAAGCTATATATGGGAGCTATATCTAAATCTGAACCGATTTTGCTGATATTTTGCAAGTTTTTCGAGACTCATAAAATATTCGGATGTACGGAATTTGAGGAAGATCGGTTGATATACACGCCAATTATGACCAGATCGGTGAAAAATATATATGGCAGCTATATCTACATCTGAACCGATTTTTTCCAAAATCAACAGGGATCGTATGTGAGCCGAAACAGGACCCTATACCTAATTTTAGGACAATCGGACTAAAACTGCGAGCTGTACTTTGCACACAAAAATACATCAACAGACAGACAGACGGACATCGCTAAATCGACTCAGAATTTAATTCTAAGCCGATCCGTATACTAAAAGGTTGGTCTATGATTACTCCTTCTAAGCGTTACATACAAACGCACAAACTTATTATACCATGTACCACAGTAGTGCTGAAGGGTATAAATATGGGAAACATTTAAATCTGAAGCAATTTTAAGGAAACTTCGCAAAAGTTTATTTATGATTTATCGCTCGATATATATGTATTAGAAGTTTAGGAAAATTAGAGTCATTTTTAAAACTTTTCGACTAAGCAGTGGCGATTTAACAAGGAAAATGTTGATATTTTGACCATTTTTGTCGAAATCATAAAAACATATACATGGGAGCTATATCTAAATCTGAACCGATTTCACTCAAATTTGGCACACATGACTATACTACCAATTGTACTTCTTGTGCAAACTTTCAATCTAATCGGGATAAAACTCTGGCTTCTGGGTCCATATAAGTGCTTATCGGGCGAAAGAGATATATGGGAGCTATATCTAAATCTGAATCGATTTCAACCAAATTTGGCACGCATAGCAACAATGCTAAATCTACTCCCTGTGCAAAATGTCAACCAAATTGGGCCAAAACTCTGGCTTTTAGGACCATATTAGTCCATATCGGGCGAAAGATATATATATATATGGGACCTATATCTAAATCCGAACCGATTTCAATCAAATTTTGCACACTTGACGATACGACTAAGTGTTATGTTTGTACAAAATTTCAAGCACATCGGTATAAAACTCTGGCTGCTGGGTCCATATTAGTGCATATAGGGCGAAAGATATATATGTGGGAGCTATATCTAAATCTGAACCGATTTCTTCCAAAATCAATAGAGTTCTATTCTGACCCAAATTAGGAACATGTGCCAAATTTGAAGGCGATTGGACTTAAATTGCGACCTAGACTTTAATCACAAAAATGTGTTCACAGACAGACGGACGGACGGACAGACGGGCATGGTTATATCGACTCAGGGACCCACCCTGAGCATTATTGCCAAATACACCATGTGTCTATCTCGTCTCCTTCTGGGTGTTACAAACATATGCACTAACTTATAATACCCTGCTCCACAGTGTGGCGCAGGGTATAAATATTTATGTAGAAAACAAGTATATACGGCCGTAAGTTCGGCCAGACCGAATCTTATGTACCCTCCACCATGGATTGCGTAGAAACTTCTACGAAAGACTGTCATCCACTGTCATCGAATTAATTGGGTTGTGGTATCTTAAAACTTCTTAACATCGTTTTCTAATTGTGAGTTAGTCCATAAGTGGTAGAGAGCCAGAATTGAAATATGGGGGTCGCTTATATGGGGGCTATGTACAATTATGAACTTGATATGGATCACTTTTTGTGTGATTGGGAATCGATTTATCTGAGGGCTTTATATAACTATAGAACGATATGGACCTAGTTAGGCATGGTTGTTAACGGCCACATACTAGCACAATGTACCAAATTTCAACTGACTCGGATGAAATTTGCTCCTCCAAGAGGCTCCAAAACCAAATCTCGGGATCGGTTTATATGGGGGCTATATATGATTATGGCCTGATATGGACCACTTTTGGCATGGTTAAATATCATATCATGGTTAAATATCATATACTACCACCATGTACCACATTTCAACCAGATCGGATGAATTTTGCTTCTCCAAAAGGCACCGGAGGTCAAATCTGGTGATCGGTTTATATGGGGCCTATATATAATTATGGACCGATTTCGATCAATTTTTGCATTGGTGTTTGAGGCCATATATTAACACCACATACCAAATTTCAACTATTTCAGATGAATTTTGGTCTTCCGGAGGTCAAATTTTTTTTTTAATTTTTTCTCTATGAAAAATTTTGTATAATTTTTTCCTTAGGAAAAAAATTTGTTTTCTTTTTAACAAAATTTCCTTCAGAGAAAAAAAAAATCCTATTGAAGATAAATTTGTATAGCATTTTCCAACTTGATATTCAATCTAGTTAATTTTTAAAATAATTATTTTATGTTTTTTTCTGTGTACCACGGGAAAATATGTTATTATAGAAATTTTTTCAATTAAAAAATTTTTTAAATTTTTTCTCTATGAAAAATTTTGTATTATTTTTTTCTTAGGAAAAAAATTATGGCTTCTGTTTAACAAAAGAGAAAAAAAAATAAATTTTTATAGCATTTTCAAACTAGATATTCAATCTAGTTAATTTTTAAAATAATAATTTAATATTTTTTTCTCCAAAGCAAAATCCATGGTACTCAAACTAGATATTCAATCTAATTAATTTTAAAATCTAATTTTACAATTTTTTTCTGTGTATTCCAAACCAAAATCCATGGTACTCATCGCTCAAAAGCATCCCGGTAAAATGGGACAGTTAAACACTTCTCCAAATAGTTGCATGCTGGGTGTTATTCGTGTCTCTAAACAAAGACGATAGCGAAAGCGTTTCGCCGACAAAGAGAACGTGTCTAAATGTCTGGGTGTGTATGTGTGTGTGTGTATTTACGTTTTTATTTGCATGTATGTGTCACAATGTGTCATTGGCATAGATGTTGACACCCGTATGTGGGCTATAATCCCTAATGCCGGTAGTGGAAAAACTAAAAGTTCTCTCATATGACCGTCAAACGAACTAATAGAGTGTGTGTGTGTGTGTGTGAGTTTCCGCTTTCCATTTATAGCTCTCACTTTATCTCTACCCTTGTGGTAGCCTATGTGCATGTGGTTTTAGAGTTGATGGTGCTTTGTGCGGTTGTGGCCTCTGTGGTCTGCTGACAAATTTAGTGTCTGCCTTTGCGCGCATTTTGTTGCACACAGAAATTGTGCGTGTCTCAACCACTCCAGAGTCAAACATTCATGCCATAGGAACAATACCAGGCAACGTGTTGCCACTAACCGTCTACATCGTCATGGCGGTATAGACAATAGTCGTACAGACAATAGAAGATTCATGGTAGAAATTCTAAATGATTCGACGATTAAGGATTAAAATTGAATAGAACTAGTGTGGGAAATGAAAAATATGGAAACTGGATTAAATTTTCTGTTAGCAATTGGAAAAAAAAGAAATAAAAACTCTGAATGTAAAATATGTATTGAAAGGACATTGAATAGATAATTTCCACAATACAGCAATAAAAAAACCAAATTCTTAGTGACAAAAGTTCGCCCACCATGGATTCTATAGAACGTTCTACTAAAGACTGTCGTCCAGAATCGAATTACAAGGGTTGTGGTAACAGTTATCGTAGCAAGGTTTTGTTGACTTCTAAATTGGACAAGTTCTTGAATGGCAACTAGGAGACATGACGCATTAAATTTCAACCGGATCAAATGATTTGAATTTGTTCCTTCTAGAGATTCAAGAAATCAAATCAGGGGGCCGGTATAAAGGGGACTACATACTATGTTACTGAAATATATGTAATGCCACAAAGTAAAGGGCTACATTTTTGCATTTGTATAACCTGCTCCATATTATGGAACTGTGTATTATAAGTTAGTACATATGTTTGAAATACCCAAAAGGAAACGAGATAGACTCATGGTGTCTTTGGCAATAACGCTCAGGGACAGTCCATGAGCATGGTTGCCACTCGAACCAAAAATAATCTACCAAAATTTGGAGGACATTTTACCAAAACAATACCAAATACAAAAAAAAAACGTTATTTTGCAAAATTTTATTTATATAGACAATTTTGTCAAAATTTTATTCCCATAGAAACATTTCTCAAAATTTTATTTCTGTAGAAAATCTTGTCAAAATTTTGTTTTTATAAAAAACGTTGACAAAATTTTATTTCCATAGCAAATTTTCTCAAAAATTTTACTTCTCTAGAAAACTTTCTATAAATTTCTTTTTATAGAAAATTTGTCAAAATTTTATTTCTATAGAAACTTTTCTCTAAATTTTATTTCTATAGAAAATTTGGCAAAGTTTTATTTCTATAGAACATTTTCTTAAAATTTTATTTCTATAGAAAATTTTCCCCAAATTTCATTTCTGTAGAAAATTTTGGCAAAATTTTATTTCTATAGAAAATTTTGTAAAGATTTTATTTCTATAAAAAAAATTTCTCAAATTTTATTTCTACGGACAAAATTCTAAAAATTTAATTTCTATAGAAAAATTTCAAAAAATGTAATTTCTAGAGAAAATGTTGGCAAAATTTTATTTCTATATATAAAATTTTCTCAAAATTTTATTTCTATTAAAACTTTTCTCAAGACCTTATTTCTAAAGAAAAATTTCTCTAAATTTTATTTCTATAGAAAATTTTGTAAAAATTTTATTTATTAGAAAATTTTGTCAAAATTTATTTCTTATTTTGACAAATTTTATTTCTATAGAAAATTTTTTTAAATTTTATTTCTATAGAAAATTTTCCCAAATGTTATTCCCATGGAAAATTTTCTCAAATTTTATTTCTATAGAAAATTTTCTGAAAATTATATTTCTATAAAAAATTTTGTCAAAATATTATTTCCCAGAAAATTTTGTCAAAATTGTATTTCTATAGAAAATTTTCACAATATTTTATTTCTACACCCTCGAAAAAAATCGCTTCTCTAACATATGTTCCAAACATATTTTGCATTAATCACATATATTATTGGATACTGCCGAAACATTAATATGTTTGTTTTATGTGAACATATTATATGTTTGGAAGCATTCTGAGCCCAAAAATATTATATGCTTGGAAGAATTTACCCCAAAGAAGATTGTGCTCATTCCCTCACATAATTTTCACTTCCACGAAATTTTTTAGTTCTTGGCACCTTTTTCGGTAATACAAATAATGTTGAAGAAACTACTCAATTTTTTAGATTTTACCTTTCGGCTGGACAGAGAATCGAACCGAGGACCATACAGTTTGTACGCCGACACACTATCCACTGGGCTACGTAGCTGTTATAGTCACCTGCAGACAATTATCGTTATAAGTTACATTTATATAGCATAGTTTGCAGCGCCCACGAGCCCATGCAAACATAACATTATTTAACAAAAACACACATTTGTTGGCCACGTGGAGCAGTGGTTAGCATGTCTGCCTCGCATGCAAAGGGTCGTGGGTTCAATCCCTGCTCCGACCGAACACCATGTTTTTTATACCCACCACCATAAAATGGTGACGGGGGTATAATAAGTTTGTCATTCCGTTTGTAACACATCGAAATATCGATTTCCGACTATATAAAGTATATATATTCTTGATCAGGGAGAAATTCTAAGACGATATAAACATGTCCGTCTGTCCGTCTGTCTGTCTGTTGTAATCACGCTACAGCCTTCAATAATGGCGCTATCGCCCCGAAATTTGGCACAGATTCGTTTTTTGTTTGCAGGCAGGTCAAGTTCGAAGATGGGCTATATCGGTCCAAGTTTTGATATAGTCCCCATATAAACCGACCTCCGTATTTGGGGTCTTGAGCCTATAAAAACCGTAGTTTTATCAGATTTGCCTGAAATTGGAAATCTGGAGGTATTTTGGAACCATAAAGAGGTGTGTCGAAAATGGTCCATGTCGGTGCATGTTTTGGTATAGCCCCCATATAGACCGATCTCCCGATTTTGCTTCTTGGGCGTCTAGAAACTATATTTACCATCCGATTTCCCTGAAATTGGAAATATAGAGGTATTTTGAAACCATAAAGAGGTGTGTTGAAAATGGTCCGTATCGGTCCATGTTTTGGTATAGCCCCCATATAGACAGATCTCCCGATTTTGTTTCTTGGGCGTCTAGAAACTATATTTACCATCCGATTTCCCTGAAATTGGAAATCTAGAGCTATTTTAAAACCATAAAGAGGGGTGTCGAAAATGGTCCGTATCGGTCCATGTTTTGGTGTAGCCCCCATATGGACCGATCTCCCGATTTTGCTTCTTGGGCGTCTAGAAACTATATTTACCATCCGATTTGCCTGAAATTGGAAATCTAGAGGTATTGTGGAACTATAAAGAGGTGTTTCGAAAATGGTTCGTATCGGTCCATGTTTTGGTATAGCCCTCATATAGACCGATCTCCCGATTTTGTTTCTTACGCGTCTAGAAACAGTATTTTCTATCCGATTTGGCGATTTGTCTGAAATTGAAAATATAGAGGTATTTTAGGACCATAAGAAGGTGTGTCGAAAATCGTTCGTATCGGTCCAGGTTTTGATATAGCCCCCAATATAGACCGATCTCCCGATTTTGCTTCTTGGGCGTCTAGAAATTATATTTACCATCCAATTTGCCTGAAATTGGAAATATAGAGGTATTGTGGGACTATAAAAAGGTGTGTCGAAAATGGTCCATATCGGTCCATGTTTTGGTATAGCCCCCATAGACCGATCTCCCGATTTTGCTTCTTAGGCGTCTAGAAACAGTATTTTCTATCCGATTTGTCTGAAATTGAAAATCTAGACCGATACGAAAATCGTTCGTATCGGTCCATGTTTTGATATAGCCCCCATATAGACCGATCTCCTGATTTTGCTTCTTGGCCGTCTAGAAACCGTATTTTCTATCCGATTTGTATGAAATTGAAAATCTAAAGGTATTTTGGGACCAAAAAGAGGTGTGTCGAAAATGGTCCGCATCGGTCCAGGTTTTGATATAGCCCCCAATATAGACCGATCTCCCGATTTTGCTTCTTGGGCGTCTAGAAATTATATTTACCATCCGATTTGCCTGAAATTGGAAATCTAGAGGTATTGTGGGACTATAAAAAGGTTTGTCGAAAATGGTCCATATCGGTCCATGTTTTGGTATAGCCCCCATATAGACCGATCTCCCGATTTTGCTTCTTAGGCGTCTAGAAACAGTATTTTCTATCCGATTTGTCTGAAATTGAAAATCTAGAGGTATTTTAGGACCATAAGGAGGTGTGTCGAAAATCGTTCGTATCGGTCCATGTTTTGATATAGCCCCCATATAGACCGATCTCCTGATTTTGCTTCTTGGCCGTCTAGAAACCGTATTTTCTATCCGATTTGTATGAAATTGAAAATCTAAAGGTATTTTGGGACCAAAAAGAGGTGTGTCGAAAATGGTCCGCATCGGTCCAGGTTTTGATATAGCCCCCAATATAGACCGATCTCCCGATTTTGCTTCTTGGGCGTCTAGAAATTATATTTACCATCCGATTTGCCTGAAATTGGAAATCTAGAGGTATTGTGGGACTATAAAAAGGTTTGTCGAAAATGGTCCATATCGGTCCATTTTTTGGTATAACCCCCATATAGACTGATCTCTCGATTTTTACTTCTTGAGCGTCTAGAGACTATATTTTCTGGCCGATTTGTTTGAAATTGAAAATCTGGAGATATTTTAAGATCACAAATATGTGAGTAGCACATGGTGCCTATCGGTCCATGTTTTGGTATAGCCCCCATATACACCGATCTCCCGGCTTTATTTCTTGGGCTTCTAGAATCCGTAGTTTTTATCCGATTTGCTGGAAATTTGTAATCTATAATAAAATTTTAGACAAACGAAATTTCTTTTTCTTATAAAGTGTTTTTGTTTATTCAAAGATTGTCTCTAAAATTTGTGTCAAAAGAAAACTTTGCTTGTCTAAAATTACGTTTCTCAAAAAAGAAAACACTTCTTTCAGGGTATAGCAGGACCACTGAACATGAAAAATGCTTCAAACTGAAAGTAAAAGTTCCAGATTTTACTCATCGTATTTAAATAAATGCGGAAAAATCTACAGATTTAAGATTTTAAATCAAGGCGTAATATCAACACATACACGATATGTTTATATTTTCTCTAAAACTCAAACAAAATTGGTTCTCATAAATCCAGAATCTTATGTGGTCTTCATAGGTAGAATCTTTAAAGTTTGTCTTCGGGAGCTGGCTCGTTTGGGAGAAGATTTGTCATCAAACCCCCTACAATTCTATATATTATCAAGTAACCCACTACGACGAAGAGTTTTCATAGTAAACTATTATACTTGATTCATGGTGGTGGGTATTTAAAATTCGGCCCGGCCGAATTTACTGCTTTATATACTTGTTATTTTTTTTTTTTAATTTTTTTAATTAAAAATATTTTTCTTTTCGAGTATATTTGTTTATAGAAAAATTTCTCAAGAATTTTTTTTCCATAGAAAAAATTTCTAAAAATTTAATTTCTATAGAAAATTTTGGCAAAAATTTATTTCAATTATATTTGCTTAGTTCGGCTTGAGGTCATGTGAATAAAAACAGATGTTGTTGTTTTTTGAGTTGTATTTTTATATTTAAAATTTTCCAATATTTCGAGACATCTCCGATGCTCGTCTTCAGGGAAATTACTTTAAACAAAAAGAAAAAACATTTAACACATTAACAAAAAAAAAAAATATATCATTACATGAAAAACACAGATAATTACATTTAAATTTAAAGAACAGTGAACTTCTTTACAAGGGAGTATATTTACAACTAAAAGCTAATCTGTCTTTCTATATTTTTGTACAATATTTCTATAAATATGTGCACAATGGTCCGTATCAGTCTTAAAATTCATTCGTCTTTCTGCAGGTACATTTATAATATGTAGCATCTCCAGAGTAAATCTCCTTTTATAATTGGTTTCTTGCGTCAAAATATCTACGTCCTTAAAGTTTGGTTTGTGTCCTGTTAAAGTGCAATGTGCTGCAAGTGCCGTCTTTTGCTCCAAGGGCTTATCAGTGGCTTTCTGATCAGATTTATGCCCTGAGAGTCTAGTTTTTAATTTGGTTTTCGTTGTACCAATATATACATTATATATTCTAACAATTTTATTTCTTTAGAATATTTTTCAAAATTTTATTTCTACAGGACTTGTAATAAAAAATTATATCTCTGAATTTAATTTATTATACCCACCACCATGGCTGAATAAGGAGGTTGAATCACGGTAACAAAAACAACAAATTTCAATATGTTGTTTACAATTTTAATAAGTCAAAATCAGCTGATAAAAGAATAGTGTGGCATTGGTAAAAGTGGCAATTATTTATTCTTTCAATTGTCCTGAAAAAATAATTCAAATCCAGCGAAAAATAAAGGTTCAAATTTAATTGCGTCACCTATGAGTGATTGTGAAGTGTATAATTCATCCGAGGAACGCCGATATGAGACAAATAAGACTATAATACCCACCAAAGTTAAGAATGAAAGTCAGTGAAATGGATCTTCACCATCTATTAACAAAACCAGTTTATGATGCAGTTTAAAAACTGATGTGCTTGGTATTTTAGGTCTGGAATATGTTATCAAGATACTCAAGTCATCTTTGAACAATTCTCCAGCTATGAATGCGCGAGTTTGTTTGAGATGAATTTGCTATGCAGTGTCATTTGGAGAGCTGCAATCACCATAAACATATGATTTTGACATCTTAAAATTTTGTCGAAATAAAAAAATTGTAATCATATGGGCCCATGGTTTAACCTTCTTGTTCAGCCATGCCCACCACCATAAAATGGTGACGGGGGTATAATAAGTTTGTCATTCCGTTTGTAACACATCGAAATATCGATTTCCGACTATATAAAGTATATATATTCTTGATCAGGGAGAAATTCTAAGACGATATAAGCATGTCCGTCTGTCCGTCTGTCTGTATGTCTGTTGTAATCACGCTACAGCCTTCAATAATGGCGCTATCGTCGCGAAATTTGGCACAGATTAGTTTTTTGTTTGCAGGCAGGTCAAGTTCGAAGATGGGCTATATCGGTCCAAGTTTTGATATAGTCCCCATATAAACCGACCTCCCGATTTGGGGTCTTGGGCCTATAAAAACCGTAGTTTTTATCAGAGTTGCCTGAAATTGGAAATCCAGAGGTATTTTGGGACCATAAAGAGGTGTGTCGAAAATGGTCCGTAAGGGTCCATGTTTTGGTATAGCTCCCATATAGACCGATCTCCCGATTTTGCTTCTTAGGCGTCTAGTAACAGTATTTTCTATCCGATTTGTCTGAAATTGAAAATCTAGAGGTATTTTAGGACCATAAGGAGGTGTGTCGAAAATGGTCCGTATCGGTCTATGTTTTGATATAGCCCCCATATAGACCGATCTTCCGATTTTGCTTCTTGGGCGTCTAGAAACTATATTTACCATCCGATTTGCCTGAAACTAGAAATCTAGAGGTATTGTGGGACTATAAAGAGGTGTGTCGAAAATGGTCCGTATCGGTCCATGTTTTGGTATAGCCCCCATATAGACCGATCTCCCGATTTTGCTTCTTACGCATCTAGAAACAGTATTTTCTATCCAATTTGTATGAAATTGAAAATCTAGAGGTATTTTGGGACCATAAAGAGGTGTGTCGAAAATGGTGTCCATCGGTCCATGTTTTGATATAGCCCCCATATAAACCAACCTCCAGATTTGGAGTCTTGGGCCTATAAAACCGTAGTTTTTATCCAATTTGCCTGAAATTGGAAATATAGAGGTATTTGAGGACCATAACAAGTATATACGGCCGTAAGTTCGGCCAGGCCGAAGCTTATGTACCCTCCATCATGGATTGCGTAGAAACTTCTTCTAAACACTGCCATCCACAATCGAATTACTTAAGTTGCGGTAACGCTTGCCGATGGCAAGGTATCTTAAAACCTCCTAACACCATCTTCTAAATTGTATGTAAGTCCATACGTGTTATATATTAAATCAAAAAAGATCGATCCAATACGTATATAATTCAGTTTGACAAAGTAGACTACAATTTTGACAAAATTTTCTACAGAAATAAAATTTTAACAAAATTTTCTATAGAAATAAAATTTTCACAAAATTTTCTATAGAAATAAAAATTTTGACAAAATTTTCGATAGAAATAAAATTTTGGTAGATTATTTTTGGCTCTAGTGGCAACCATGATTATGAACCGATATGGACCAATTTTTGTGTGATTGGACCACTTTTGGTATGGTTGTCAGCGACCATATACTAACACCACGTTCCTAATTTTAACCGGATCGGATGAATTTTGCTCCTCCAAGAGGCTCCGGAGGTCAAATCTGGAGAACGTTTTATATGGGGCTATATATAATTATGGGCCGATATGGACCAATTGTGGCACCGTTGTTAAAGATCATATACTAACACCATGTTCCAAATTACAACCAGATTGGATGAAATTTTCTTCTCTTGGATACTTCGCAAGCCAAATCTGGGGATCGGTTTATATGGGGGCTATATATAATTATGAACCGATGAGGACCAATTTGTGCATGGTTTTAGAGACCATATACCAACATCATGTACCAAATTTCAGGTGGATCGGATGAAATTTGTTTCTTTTTGAAGCACCGCAACCCAAATCTGGGGATCGGTTTATATGGGCGCTATATATAATTATGGACCGATGTGGACCAATTTTTGCACGGTTGCTAGAGACCATATACTAATACCATGTACCAAATTTCAGCCGGATCGGATGCAATTTGCTTCTCTTTGAGGCTTCGCAAGCCAAATCTGGAGATCGGTTTATATGGGGTCTATATATAATTATGGACCGATGTGGACCAATTTTTGCATGGTTATTAGAGACCATATGCCAACATCATGTACCAAATTTCAGCCGGATCGGATGAAATTTGCTTCTCTTTGAGGCTCCGCAAGCCAAATCTGGGGATCGGTTTATATGGGGGCTATATATAATTAAGGACCGATGTGAACCAATTTTTGTATGATTGTTAGAGACCATATACCAACACCATGTACCAAATTTCAGCCGGATCGGATGAAATATGCTTCTCTGAGAGGCTTCACAAGCCAAATCTGGGGATCGGTTTATATGGGGGCTATATATAATTATGGACCGATGTGGACCAATTTCTGCATGGTTGTTAGAGACCATATACCAACACCATGTACCAAATTTCAGGCGGATCGGATGAAATTTGCTTCTCTTTTAGGCTCCGCCAGCCAAATCTGGGGATCGGTTTATATGGGGGCTATATATAATTATGGACCGATGTGGACCAATTTTTGCATGGTTGTTAGAGACCATATACAAACACCATGTACCAAATTTCAGGCGGATCGGATGAAATATGCTTCTGTTGGAGGCTCCACAAGCCAAATCTGAGGGTCCCTTTATATGGGGGCTATACGTAAAAGTGGACCGATATGGCCCATTTGCAATACCATCCGACCTACATCAATAACAACTACTTGTGCCAAGTTTCAAGTCGATAGCTTGTTTCGTTCGGAAGTTAGCGTGATTTCAACAGACGGACGGACGGACGGACGGACATGCTTAGATCGACTCAGAATTTCACCACGACCCAGAATATATATACTTTATGGGGTCTTAGAGCAATATTTCGATGTGTTACAAACGGAATGACAAAGTTAATATACCCCCATCCTATGATGGAGGGTATAAAAAGGTGTGACGAAAATGGTGCTCATCGGTCCATGTTATGATATAGCCCCCATAGAGACTGATCTCCCGATTTTGCTGCTTGGGCTTCTAGAAACTATATTTTCTATCCGATTTTCCTGAAATTGAAAATCTAGAGTTCTTTTGGGACCATAAAAAGGTGTGCCGAAAGTGTGTGCCGAAAATGGTGCCCATTTTTTGGTATAGCCCCCATATAGACTGATCTCTCGATTTTTACTTCTTGGGCGTCTAGAGACTATATTTTCTAGCCGATTTGTTTGAAATTGAAAATCTGGAGGTATTTTAAGATCACAATTATGTGAGTAGCAAATGGTGCCTATCGGTCCATGTTTTGGTGTAGCCCCCATATACACCGATCTCCCGGCTTTATTTCTTGGGCTTCTAGAATCCGTAGTTTTTATCCGACTTGCTGGAAATTAGTAATCTATAATGAAATTTTAGACAAACGGAATTTCCTTTTCTTATAAAGTATTTTCGTTTATTCAACGATTGTCTCTAAAATTTGTGTCAAAAGAAAACTTTGCTTGTCTAAAATTACGTTTCTCAAAAAAGAAAACACTTCTTTCAGGGTATAGCAGGCGCACCGATCATGAAAATTGCTTCAAACTGAAAGTAAAATTTCCAGATTTTACTCATCGTATTTAAATAATGGCGGAAAAAGTCTACATATTAAAGATTTTAAATCAAGGCGTAATATCAACACCGTTGATATTACCGTGGTGCAATGGTTAGCATGCCCGCCTTGCATACACATGGTCGTGGGTTCGATTCCTGCTACGACCGAACACCAAAAAGTTTTTCAGCAGTGGATTATCCCACCTCAGTAATGCTGGTGACATTTCTGAGGGTTTCAAAGCTTCCCTAAGTGGTTTCACTGGAATGTGGAACGCCGTTCGGACTCGACTATAAAAAGTAGGTCCCTTGTCATTGAGCTTAACATGGAATCGGGCTGCACTCAGTGATAAGAGAGAAGTTCACCACTGTGGTTTCACAATGGACTGAATAGTCTAAGTGAGTCTGATACATCGGGCTGCCACATAACCTAACCTAACCTATCAACACATACACGATATGTTTATATTTTCTCTAAAACTCTAACAAAATTGGTTCTCATAAATCCAGAATCTTATGTGGTCTTCATAGGTAGAATCTTTAAAGTTTGTCTTCGGGAGCTGGCTCGTTTGGGAGAAGATTTGTCATCAAACCCCCTACAATTCTATATATTATCAAGTAACCCACTACGACGAAGAGTTTTCATAGTAAACTATTATACTTGATTCATGGTGGTGGGTATTTAAAATTCGGCCCGGCCGAATTTACTGCTTTATATACTTGTTATTATTTTTTTTATATTTTTATACCCTCCATCATAGGATGGGGGTATATTAACTTTGTCATTCCGTTTGTAACACATCGAAATATTGCTCTAAGACCCCATAAAGTATATATATTCTGGGTCGTGGTGAAATTCTGAGTCGATCTAAGCATGTCCGTCCGTCCGTCCGTCCGTCCGTCCGTCCGTCTGTTGAAATCACGCTAACTTCCGAACGAAACAAGCTATCGACTTGAAACTTGGCACAAGTAGTTGTTATTGATGTAGGTCGGATGGTATTGCAAATGGGCCATATCGGTCCACTTTTACGTATAGCCCCCATATAAAGGGACCCTCAGATTTGGCTTGTGGAGCCTCCAACAGAAGCATATTTCATCCGATCCGCCTGAAATTTGGTACATGGTGTTTGTATATGGTCTCTAACAACCATGCAAAAATTGGTCCACATCGGTCCATAATTATATATAGCCCCCATATAAACCGATCCCCAGATTTGGCTGGCGGAGCCTAAAAGAGAAGCAAATTTCATCCGATCCGCCTGAAATTTGGTACATGGTGTTGGTATATGGTCTCTAACAACCATGCAGAAATTGGTCCACATCGGTCCATAATTATATATAGCCCCCATATAAACCGATCCCCAGATTTGGCTTGTGAAGCCTCTCAGAGAAGCATATTTCATCCGATCCGGCTGAAATTTGGTACATGGTGTTGGTATATGGTCTCTAACAATCATACAAAAATTGGTTCACATCGGTCCTTAATTATATATAGCCCCCATATAAACCGATCCCCAGATTTGGCTTGCGGAGCCTCAAAGAGAAGCAAATTTCATCCGATCCGGCTGAAATTTGGTACATGATGTTGGCATATGGTCTCTAATAACCATGCAAAAATTGGTCCACATCGGTCCATAATTATATATAGACCCCATGTAAACCGATCTCCAGATTTGGCTTGCGAAGCCTCAAAGAGAAGCAAATTGCATCCGATCCGGCTGAAATTTGGTACATGGTATTAGTATATGGTCTCTAGCAACCGTGCAAAAATTGGTCCACATCGGTCCATAATTATATATAGCGCCCATATAAACCGATCCCCAGATTTGGGTTGCGGTGCTTCAAAAAGAAACAAATTTCATCCGATCCACCTGAAATTTGGTACATGATGTTGGTATATGGTCTCTAAAACCATGCACAAATTGGTCCTCATCGGTTCATAATTATATATAGCCCCCATATAAACCGATCCCCAGATTTGGCTTGCGAAGTATCCAAGAGAAGAAAATTTCATCCAATCTGGTTGTAATTTGGAACATGGTGTTAGTATATGATCTTTAACAACGGTGCCACAATTGGTCCATATCGGCCCATAATTATATATAGCCCCATATAAAACGTTCTCCAGATTTGACCTCCGGAGCCTCTTGGAGGAGCAAAATTCATCCGATCCGGTTAAAATTAGGAACGTGGTGTTAGTATATGGTCGCTGACAACCATACCAAAAGTGGTCCAATCACACAAAAATTGGTCCATATCGGTTCATAATCATGGTTGCCACTAGAGCCAAAAATAATCTACCAAAATTTTATTTCTATCGAAAATTTTGTCAAAATTTTTATTTCTATAGAAAATTTTGTGAAAATTTTATTTCTATAGAAAATTTTGTTAAAATTTTAGTTCTGTAGAAAATTTTGTCAAAATTGTAGTCTACTTTGTCAAACTGAATTATATACGTATTGGATCGATCTTTTTTGATTTAATATATAACACGTATGGACTTACATACAATTTAGAAGATGGTGTTAGGAGGTTTTAAGATACCTTGCCATCGGCAAGCGTTACCGCAACTTAAGTAATTCGATTGTGGATGGCAGTGTTTAGAAGAAGTTTCTACGCAATCCATGATGGAGGGTACATAAGCTTCGGCCTGGCCGAACTTACGGCCGTATATACTTGTTTTAATTAAAAATATTTTTGCTTTTCGAGTATATTTGTTTATAGAAAAATTTCTCAAGATTTTTTTTCCATAGAAAAAATGTCTAAAAATTTAATTTCTATAGAAAATTTTGGCAAAAATTTATTTCTATAGAAAATGTAGTCAACATTTTAATTTTATAGAAAGTTTTGGCACAAAATTATTTCTATAAAAATTTTCTCAAAATTTTAGTTCTATAAAAAATGTTCTCAAGAATTTTTTTCCATAGAACAAATTTTTATAATTTAATTTCTAGAGAAAATTTTAGCAAAAATATATTCTATAGAAAATTTTGGCTAAAAATTATTTCTATAGAAAATTTTTCTCAAAATTTTAATTCTATAAAAAATTTTCTCAAAATTTTAATTCTATAAAAAAAATGTTCTCAAAATTTTAATTCTATAGAAAATTTTCTAACAATTTTATTTCTTTAGAATATTTTTCAAAATTTTATTTCTACAGGACGTGTAATAAAAAATTATATCTCTGAATTTAATTTATTTATTTTGTTTTTTGTTGGTTTTGTTTTATAATTGTTGTTAGTTTTCAAAAAGTAAAATTTTGCTAATTTTGATGAAGGTAACGTTATTTTTTTCAAAAGTTTGTAAAACAGGTGAAAATTTCAATTTGTTTTCTTTTTTCCATCAAGTAATACGTTACGATGATGAGGTTTTCAAAGGTAACTGTTGTATTTGATTAATGGTGGTAGCCATTTAAGATTCGGCCCGACCGAATTTACGGCCGTAAATACTTGTTTGTTTTACAGATATACAAGCGTGTCTTACAAAAAAAAAAATATTAGATAAAAACTGTATTTAAATTTAAAACTTGCAAAAGTTTTTAACAAAAACATACATAGGCTGTAGGTTAATTTTCTATCTAAATCTGAATATAAGACCACTGTAGCTATTTCATTTAAACCATTCACAAATATAACCTACTTTTCATTTTGTTTATTACTTAATATCCGTTAAAGTTCCTCTTCATTCCACATTCCATCCCCACGATTCGTAAATATTTGCCCAAGAACCTAATTATTTGAATGAATACTTTATAAATGTCAAAATTCTGCAATCAGCAAAAGTTAAAGAGCCTGCAGGAAATCAAAAGCATATGACACATTAGACAGCTGTGACGAGGACGACGATGACGAAGTCATGTACATTTGTCATGGCATTATACGCAGATACTTTTTTGCCACCATCAAGGGTAGATATTCATACCTCATTCAATGACGATGATGATGCTGATGACTACTTTGGATGTTAAGCTGTAGTGTCAGCTGTGTTAGAGACAAGCATCCGTGTTTTACTCCTTTCACAAAATGATGATGAATATTTGCTGGTGTAACACCACATAACACAGTTAGGCTACTACTTTGGATGTTAAGCTGTAGTGTCAGCTGTGTTAGAGACAAGCATCCGTGTTTTACTCCTTTCACAAAATGATGATGAATATTTGCTGGTGTAACACCACATAACACAGTTAGGCCTCAAGGGCCATAGAGGAATTCATTCATTTATATACCCGCAAAGACACACACCCCACACACACACACCCATATGGCTAACTCTGTTCGTTATTTGTGTTATATGCGTGTATCCGCATGCCTAAAGGTATTCCTCCAACCATTCAAGTGACATAACTGTGAGAAAGGCTTGTGAATTATTTCACGGGCATTACAATTTAAAACTTTCCCTCTCGGTTTCCGTATCCGGTTAGAGTAAATGCACAAACTCACACACACACACATTCACACGCATACATACACTTAAAAACGCACATTCACTAGACCTATTGTGGATATGTGTGTGTGGGGTCATATACACATACATACATGTGCAAATTTATTGTAATACCATAGTAGGCAATAAAAACGAAATTGAATGATGGTGCGGAAAAACCTTTACAGTAAAATAGTGAGAGTTTAACAATACCCAGCAAACATTTATTTTTGAAAGCCTTGTAGGATCATCTCTCCACTCTTTCCATTTCCGATGAAGTTCTTTTGCTCACTTAATTAGTTGTTTTAAATGAAAAATTAAATTTTGGACTCTCAAATGTCGCGAAAGAAAAAAAGTATATACACCCAAAAAAAAAAGTGAACCCACCGTGGAAAAAAATGTAGGTTTATTTTAGAAAATTTTAACTAAAATAGTTCTCTAATTGCAACATGTTACAAATAAGTTAATGCTTTTTGTCAAATTGAAGAAAATTTATTAAAAATAATTAATTTTTTTCTCTTGTTTAAGAAAATTTCATATGTTGAAAGAAAAATTTGGATTTAAAAATTGGTAAAATGTCTTTAGCGCTATACGAAGTTCATGACAGGTACAATTTTAGTAAAATTTACTCATACTAGAGACTTATGAACACAATTTAAGCAAACTTCTGCCATTTTAGGAAAATATGAACTATTTTATTTTTTAGTAAAATTGTGCACTATATTTGTATACAACTTTTTTTCTTATTTTTAGTTCACGTCATTAAAGTTGGCAAAAAATTATTCAAATAAGGAACATTTACTCATATTGTGCAAAATTTAACTAAAATCAATTAATCTTCATGAACTAAAATAAAGTTCAGTTGTCATTAGAGTCCCTTTTTTCTGGGTTTACGGTCAGCCGAACCGAATCTTAAATGTCCACCGCCATGAATCATATAATATAATTATTTCCTTTGAGAATTCCTCCTCGAGTTACTTGAAACATATAGAATTTAAGATGAATTTGATGATAGCATCTATGCCAAGCAATACTTATTACCAACACATGGAAATCGGGAGACATGTGTTACATATGCGCTATACTATAACATGGACCGATCCACACTATATTCGCTACACCTATTTATGGACCAAAACAAACCTCTAGAATCCCAAGAACTCAAATCAAGATATCGGGATGTATGAGGGCTATATCTAAAGGCTCAATCTTAGAATAACTCCCACATTTTTGTGATCAATTTTATTTCTAGAGGAAATTTTTTTCACAATTTTTTTTATAGAAAAATTTTCAAAATTTTATTTCTATAAAAAATTTTGTCAAAATTTTATTCCTATAGACAATTTTATTACTATTTTACTTCCATTGTAAATTTTGTCACAATTTTATTTCCATCGTAAATTTTTGCAAAATTTTATGTCTGCAGAAAGTTATGACAAAATTTTTATTTCTATTGTAAATTTTGTCAAAATTTTATTTCTAGAGGAAATTTTGTTACAATTTTCTGTCTATAGAAAATTTTGTCAAAATTTTATTTCTATAGGAAATTTTATTACAATTTTACTTCTATAACAAATGTTGTCAAATTTTTATTTCTATCGTAAATCTTGTCACAATTTTATTTCCGTAGAAAGTTTTGACAAAATTTTTATTTCTATCGTAAATTTTGTCAAAATTTTATTTCTGGAAAAAATTTTGTCACAATTTTATGTCTATAGAAAATTTTGTCAAAATTTCATTTCTAGAAGAATATTTGTCAAAATTTTATTTCTATTGTAAATTTAGTGAAAATTTTATCTTATTTTTGTAGATTATTACTTTTCTTTTGTATTGTAAATTTTGTCAAAATTTTATTTTTATAGAAAATTTTATTACAATTTTACTTCTATCGTAAATTTTGTCAAAATTTTATTTCTATCGTAAATTTTGTCAAAATTTTATTTCTACAGGAAATTTTGTCAGAATTGTATTTCTATAGAAAATTTTGTCAAAATTTTATTTCTATCGTAAATTTTGTCATAATTTTATTTCTAGAGGAAATTTTGTCACAAGTTTATGTCTATAGAAAGTTTTGTCAAAATTTCATTTCTAGAGGTATTTTTGTCAAAATTTTATTTCTATAGAAAATTTTATTACAATTTTACTTCTATAGAAAATGTTGTCCAATTTTTATTTCTATCGTAAATTTTGCAAAATTTTATGTCTGCAGAAAGTTATGACAAAATTTTTATTTCTATCGTAAATTTTGTCAAAATTTTATTTCTAGAGGAATTTTTGTTACACTTTTCTGTCTATAGAAAATTTTGTCAAAATTTTATTTCTATAGGAAATTTTATTACAATTTTACTTCTATAGCAAATGTTGTCAAATTTTTATTTCTATCGTAAATTTTGTCACGATTTTATTTCCGTAGAAAGATTTGACAAAATTTTTATTCCTACCGTAAATTTTGTCAAAAATTTATTTCAGAAAAAATTTTGTCACAATTTTATGTCTATAGAAAATTTTGTCACAATTTTATTTCTAGATGTTGTATTGTCAAAATTTTATTTCTATTGTAAATTTAGTGAAAATTTTATTTTATTTCTGTAGATTATTTTTTGTTTGTATTGAAAATTTTGTCAAAATGTTATTTCTATAGAAAATTTTATTACAATTTTACTTCAATAGAAAATTTTGTCAAATTTTTATTTCTATAGAAAAAATTGTCAAAATTTTGTTTCTATCGTAAATTTTGTCATAATTTTATTTCTGGAGAAAATTTTGTCAAAATTTTATGTCTATAGAAAATTTTGTCAAAATTTTATATCTATAGAAAATTTTGTCAAAATTTTACTTCTATAGAAAATTTTGTCAAATTTTTATTTCTATCGTAAGTTTTGTCAACATTTTATTTCTGTAGAAAGTTTTGACAAAATTTTTATTACTATCATAAATTTTGTCAAAATTTTATTTCTATAGAAAATTTTTCAATATTTGATTTCTATAAAAAATTCTATCAAAATTTTGTTTCTATCGAAAATTTTGTCAAAATTTTATTTTTAGAGGAATTTTACTTCTATCGTAAATTTTGTCAAAATTTTATTTCTATCGTAAATTTTGTCAAAATTTTATTTCTACAGGAAATTTTGTCAGAATTGTATTTCTATAGAAAATTTTGTCAAAATTTTATTTCTATCGTAAATTTTGCCAAAATGTTATTTCTATAGAAAATTGTATTACAATTTTACTTCTATAGAAAATTTTGTCAAATTTTTATTTCTATAGAAAAATTTGTCAACATTTTACTTCTACAAAAAATTTTATCAACATTTTGTTTCTATCGTAAATTTTGTCAACATTTTATTTCTGGAAAAAATTTTGTCACAAGTTTATGTCTATAGAAAATTTTGTCAAAATTTCATTTCTAGAGGATTTTTTTTCAAAATTTTATTTCTATAGAAAATTTTATTACAATTTTACTTCTATAGAAAATGTTGTCCAATTTTTATTTCTATCGTAAATTTGTCAAAATTTTATTTCTGTAGAAAGTTATGACAAAATTTTTATTTATATCATAAATTTTGTCAAAATTTTATTTCTAGAGGAATTTTTGTTACAATTTTCTGTCTATAGAAATTTTGTCAAAATTTTATTTCTATAGGAAATTTTATTACAATTTTACTTCTATATAGCAAATGTTGTCAAATTTTTATTTTTATCGTAAATTTTGTCACGATTTTATTTCCGTAGAAAGATTTGACAAAATTTTTATTCCTACCGTAAATTTTGTCAAAAATTTATTTCAAAAAAAATTTTGTCACAATTTTATGTCTATAGAAAATTTTGTCACAATTTTATTTCTAGATGCTGTATTGTCAAAATTTTATTTCTATTGTAAATTTAGTGAAAATTTTATTTTATTTCTGTAGATTATTTTTTGTTTGTATTGAAAATTTTGTCAAAATGTTATTTCTATAGAAAATTTTATTACAATTTTACTTCAATAGAAAATTTTGTCAAATTTTTATTTCTATAGAAAAAATTGTCAAAATTTTGTTTCTATCGTAAATTTTGTCATAATTTTATTTCTAGAGAAAATTTTGTCACAATTTTATGTCTATAGAAAATTTTGTCAAAATTTTATGTCTATAGAAAATTTTGTCAAAATTTTACTTCTATAGAAAATTTTGTCAAATTTTTATTTCTATCGTAAGTTTTGTCAACATTTTATTTCTGTAGAAAGTTTTGACAAAATTTTTATTACTATCATAAATTTTGTCAAAATTTTATTTCTATAGAAAATTTTTCAATATTTTATTTCTATAAAAAATTTTATCAAAATTTTGTTTCTATCGAAAATTTTGTCAAAATTTTATTTTTAGAGGAATTTCTGTCAAAATTTTATTTCTGTGGATTTTTTTTTTTTTTTTTGTAAATTTTGTCAAAATTTTATTTTTATAGAAAGTTTGATTACAATTTTACTTCTATTGCAAATTTTGCAAACATTTTATTTCTATCGTAAATTTTGTCAAAATTTTATTTCTAGAGGAAATTTCGTCACAATTTGATTTCGATAGAAAATTTTGTCAAATTTTTATTTCTATTGTAAATGTTGTCAAAATGTTATTTCTATAGAAACATTTTTATAAAACTTTTATTTCTATAGGAAGTTTTGTCACAATTTTATGTCTACAGAAAATTTTGTCAAAAATTTTTTTTCTAAAGGAATTTTTGGCAACATTTTATTTCTATTGTAATTTGTGTTACAATTTTATTTCTATGGAATTGTTTTGTGTATTGTAAATGTTATCACAATTTTATTTCTATAGAAAATTGTATTACAATTTTACTTCTACTGAATATTTTGTAACAATTTTATTTCGATAGAATATTTTGTCAAAATTTTATTTCTATAGAAAATTTTATAACAATTTTACTTCTATCGAAAATGTTGTCAAATTTTTATTTCTATAGTAAATTTTTTCACAATTTTATTTCCATAGAAAGTTTGACAACATTTTTATTTCTATCGTAAATTTTGTCAACATTTTATTTCTAGACGAAATGTTGTCACAATTTTATGTCTATAGAAAAATTTGTCAAAATTGTATTTCTACAGATTTTTTTTTTTTTTTTTTGTATTGTAAATTTTGGCAAAATTTTATTTCTATAGAAAAATTTATTAAAATTGTACTTCTATTGTAACTTTTGCAACAATTTTATTTCGATCATAAATTTCGTCAAAATTTTATTTCTAGAGAAAATTTTGTCAACATTTTATTTTTATAAAAAATGTTATCAAAATTTTATTTTTGTCGTAAGTTTTGTCAAAATTTTATTTCTAGAAGAAATTTTGTCACAATTTTATGTCTATAGAAAGTTTTGTCAAAATTGTATTTCTAAAGGAATTTTTTTCAAAAATTTATTTCTATATAGTAGAATTTTGTCAACATTTTATTTCTATTGTAAATTTTGAGACAATTTTATTTCTATAGAAAATTTTATTACGATTTTACTTCTAAAGGGTGATACGTTCAAAATTTGGTCAAGGGAAAACGCGTGTAAATCGGTGAAATCGTTTATTTAAAAAATCAAATTAAATTTCTTTTTCAAGTTCAATTAGTATAAAATTCAGGAAAAATATTCAATTAGGCTTTCGCTTTTCCAAAACCGAATTGCCGGGCCTCACGCTTGACACCTGCCATCTGATTTTGTACAGCCACCTTGTCCACCTTCTTCGCCGCAGAAAGCCAGTTTGCCTTGAACTGCTGCTCGTCCTTAGCAGTTTTTTTGGTCTTCTTTAAGTTCCGCTTGACAATAGCCCAGCATTTCTCAATTGGGCGGAGCTCTGGCGTGTTGGGAGGGTTCTTGTCCTTGGGAACCACCTGCACGTTGTTGGCGGCGTACCACTCCATGGCCTTTTTACCGTAATAGCAAGCTTGCAAATCCGGCCAAAACAGTACGGAACAACCGTGTTTCTTCAGGAAAGGCAGCAGACGTTTATTCAAACACTCTTTCACGTAAATTTCTTGGTTGACAGTCCAGGAAGCTATGAAAATGCTGCTTTTCAAGCCACAGGTACAGATGGCTTGCCAAACCAGATATTTCTTTGCGAACTTTGACAGTTTTATGTGCTTGAAAATATCTGCTACCTTTCCCCTTCCTTTTGCCGTATAAAACTCCTGTCCCGGAAGCTGCTTGTAGTCGTCTTTGACGTAGGTTTCGTCGTCCATTACCACGCAGTCAAACTTCGTCAGCATCGTCGTGTACAGCCTCCGGGATCGCGCTTTGGCCGCCGTATTTTGTTTATCATCGAGATTTGGAGTCACTACCTTCTTGTAAGTCGATAGTCCGGCTCGTTTTTTGGCTCGATGCATGGTTGTAGACGATACACCCAGCTTATTTGCGGCATCTCGGAGAGAGAGGTTAGGGTTTCGCTTGAAACTACCGGCAACTCTCTTTGTCGTCTCAGCGGCTTCCGGTTTTCGATTTCCCCCCGATCCAGACTTCCTGGCTGTCGACAAACGTTCCCCAAACACTTTAATTACATTTGTAACGGTTGATTTGGCAACTTTTAGCGATTTTGCCAGCTTTGCGTGCGAGTAGCTCGGATTTTCGCGATGCGCGAGCAAAATTTTGATACGCTGCTTTTCTTGCTTGGACGGCATTTTGACAACTGAAGAGTGAATTCCAAAATCAAAATAGGAGCAACATTCTACACGCAAAGAAGGAATATGATCACCTCAAACATGTTTCAAGAGCAAAATGTTATTTTTGTATGGTAACCATGTAACATGTTTGTCACTAAAATGTTATTTTCTCGTCAAATATAACCTGCTTGCCGAAATCAGATACATGATTTCCGAGAAAATAACATGGTTGCGAAAACCATGTTACATGGTCACCACCCAAGAATAACATTTTGCTCTTAAAACATGTTTGAGGTGATCATATTCCTTCTCTGGGTGTACACACACACACCTTCAAAATGAGGGGTGTTCAGGTTTTTTAAATGCAAAATTGAAAGAAATACGTCATGTTTATATTGACCAAATTTTGGCCGTATCACCCTTTATTGTAAATTTTGCAAAAATTATATTTCTATCGTAAATTTTGTCGAAATATTATTTCTAGAGGAAATTTCGTCACAATTTGATTTCTATAGAAAATTTTGCAAAAATTTTATTTCTATTGTAAATGTTGTCAAAATTTTATTTCTGTAGAACATTTTATTACAATTTTTTTTCTATAGAAAATGTTGTCAACATTTTATTTCTATACAAAAAAAAACTTTTATCAAAATTTTATGTCTATAGAAAATTTTGACACAATTTTATGTCTATAGAAAATGTTGTCAAAATTTTATTTCTATAGAATATTTTGTCAAAATCTTATTTCTATTGTAAATTTTGTGACAATTTATTTCTGTGGAAAATTTTGTCAAAATTTATTTCTAGAAGAAATATGTGAAGTGCCTTTTAGTGCTAGAGGAATATTTTACAAAATCTACCAAAATGTCAAGAATTCTACCAATCTATCAAACAGTAAAAAATCTACAGTTTTTGGTAGAATTCTACCAACCGTGATTGCAACTGCAACACCCTGGAGGGTCACGAAATTAATTGATTATTGATAGTATCAATTAAAAAATTAGTTGATCCAATTAAAAAATTAATTGATACTATAAATTTATGTGATTTTTGTTTCAATTAAAAAATTTTGTTGAATCAATTAAATTTTTAATTGAATATTTTTTAAAACTCAATTAAGATTTTGATTGGAATTTTTGTTTTTCCGTGTACTTAAGGTTTTCTTTTCGCCAAGTATTTTTAATCCCGGGAAAGTTGTCATTTTCTTGAAATTTCCCGCGATTCTGCTCAAAGAGACGCTTCCTTCGTCCAGGAAGAAACCGCCAGAATCACGGTAACGAACAATGGTACACAGAAAAAAATATCACCAAAATATTTCCAATTAAAAAGTTAATTGAAGTTGAATTTTTTTTTCAATTAATAAATTAATTGGTACAATTAACTTTTTAATCAAGATAGAAACATTAAGTTAATTAAGTCAATGATTGAAAATTTTAAAATTTTTAATTAAAAAGTTAATTGATACAATAAACGTTTAATCATATTCGGAAGACTAAGTCAGTTGAAAAAGTAATTAACATTTTTTTAAATTTTTAATTAAAATTTTTTTTCAAACAATCAATTGTTAATCCAAATAAAAATTCTAAGCCAATTCAAAAGGTAATTGAAAATAGTTACCTTTTTATACCCTCCATCATAGGATGGGGGTATATTAACTTTGTCATTCCGTTTGTAACACATCGAAATATTGCTCTAAGACCCCATAAAGTATATATATTTTGGGTCGTGGTGAAATTCTGAGTCGATCTAAGCATGTCCGTCCGTCCGTCCGTCTGTTGAAATCACGCTAACTTCCGAACGAAACAAGCTATCGACTTGAAACTTGGCACAAGTAGTTGTTATCGATGTAGGTCGGATGGTATTGAAAATAGGCCATATCGGTCCACTTTTACGTATAGCCCCCATATAAAGGGACCCTCAGATTTGGCTTGTGGGGCCTCTAAAAGAAGCATATTTCATCCGATCCGGCTGGAATTTGGTATATGGTGTTGGTATATGGTCTCTAACAACCATGCAAAAATTGGTTCCCATCGGCCCATAATTATATATAGCCCCCATATAAACCGATCCCCAGATTTGGCTTGCGGAGCCTCTAACAGAAGCATATTTCATCCGATCCGGCTGAAATTTGGTATATGATGTTGGTATATGGCTCTAACAACCATGCAAAAATTGGTTCCCATCGGTCCATAATTATATATAGCCCCCATATAAACCGATCCCCGGATTTGGCTTGCGGAGCCTCAAAGAGAAGAAAATTTCATCCGATCCGGCTGAAATTTGGTACATGATGTTGGTATATGGTATCTAACAACCATGCAAAAATTGGTCCATATCGGTCCTTAATTATATATAGCCCCCATATAAACCGATCCCCAGATTTGGCTAGTGGAGCCTCTAAGAGAAGCATATTTCATCCGATCCGGCTGAAATTTGGTGTACATGGTGTTGGTATATGGCCTCTAACAATCATGCAAAAATTGGTCCACATTGGTCCATAATTATATATAGCCCCCATATAAACCGATCCCCAGATTTTGGCTTGCGGAGCCTTAAAGAGAAGCAAATTTCATCCGATCCGGCTGAAATTTGGTACATGATGTTGGTATATGGTGTCTAACAACCATGCAAAAATTGGTCCATATCGGTCCATAATTATATATAGACCCCATATAAACCGATCTCCAGATTTGGCTTGCGAAGCCTCAAAGAGAAGCAAATTTCATCCGATCCGGCTGAAATTTGGTACATGGTATTGGTATATGGTCTCCAACAACCGTGCAAAAATTGGTCCACATCGGTTCATAATTATATATAGACCCCATATAAACCGATCTCCAGATTTGGCTTGCGAAGTCTCCAAGAGAAGCAAATTTCATCCAATCCGGTTGTAATTTGGAACATGGTCCATATCGGTCCATAATTATATATAGCCCCCATATAAAACGTTCTCCAGATTTGACCTCTGGAGCCTCTTGGAGGAGCAAAATTCATCCGATCCGGTTCAAAGTAGGAACGTGGTGTTAGTATATGGTCGCTAACAACCATACCAAAATTGGTCCAATCACACAAAAATTGGTCCATATCGGTTCATAATCATGGTTGCCACTAGAGCCAAAACTAATCTACCAAAATTTTATTTCTATAGAAAATGTTGTCAAAATTTTATTTCTAGAAAAAATTTTGTTAAAATTTTATTCGGTTCATAATAAAATTGTCATCATTGTCAAAATTTTATTTCTATAGAAAATTTTGTTCAAATTTTATTCGGTTCATAATCATAGTTGCCACTCGAGCCAAAAATAATCGACCAAGATTTTATTTCTATAGAAAATTTTGTCAAAAGTTTATTTCTATAGAAAATTTTGTTAAAATTTTATTTCCATAGAAAATTTTTTAATATTTTTTTTTCTGTAGAAAATTTTGTCAAAATTTTATGTCTTCTTTGTCAAACTGAATTATACACGTATTGGATCGATCTTTTTTTATTTAATATATACCACGTATGGACATACAATTTAGAAGATGGTGTTAGGAGGTTTTAAGATACCTTGCCATCGGCAAGCGTTACCGCAACTTAAGTAATTCGGTTGTGGATGGCAGTGTTTAGAAGAAGTTTCTACGCAATCCATGATGGAGGGTACATAAGCTTCGGCCTGGCCGAACTTACGGCCGTATATACTTGTTTTAATTAATAAATTAATTGAGTTTTGCAATCAACATCAATTAAATTTTTAATTGAATCAATTAAAAAATTAATTGAAATTTGGTAATGAAATCAATTAATTTTTTAATCAAGATTTTTTTCTATGCCCAATTAAAACTGTGATTGATACTATCATTTTCGTGATTGAAGACATTTCAATTAAAAAATTAATTGGATCAATTAATTTCGTGATTGAATCAGAAAAAAATTTTTTTGTGTGTACAAGAAACAAAAAAATGATTCACATTTAAATGCTAGAGGCGATAGCCATTTGTGGTTTTCCACCAAAATATAATGCAATCACATTATCACCCGTGAATACCACTACCCTATATTAAGGGCAGATCTGTCCTATATTAAGGGCAGATCTGTAGAATCTGCCCTGCACTCAGTGGTGCATCACATAGAGAGATCCATGACATATGGCGACTATACATTGGCAGCGTTTCTGGACATTGAGGGTGCTTTTAATTATACGAAAATTGATAAGGTGGTACATGCACTAGAGAGGTATAGTGTTGAGAAATTCGTTATAAAGTGGATCGAGTTGATGTTGCTAAGCAGGGACATGGTGGTCGAACTAGCGAGCTCCACAAGGAGGGCTAGGACCACTAGAGGATTGCCACAGGGAGGGGTTATATCACCTTTGCTGTGGCTATTGGGGTGAACGAGGTATTGCTTGGACTCACAAGTAAGGGTGTCAAGGTAGTGGCATACGCGGATGACATTGTGATAATGGTATCGGGGAAATTCCTCGATTCTATTTCGGATGTGCTGAGTGAGTCTTTGCAGTATCTCTCGGAATGGACTCTAGGATGCGGTTTAGGGGTGAACCCTGGTAAGACGGAGTTGGTACTGTTCACCAGGAGGAGAAAGGTTATGGGGTACAAGTCCCCTGAACTCCAGGGCATAAAGTTGACGCTCTCGAAATCAGCAAGGTACCTAGGAGTTATTTTGGACTCCAGGCTGGTCTGGATGGAGAATACTGCCGATCGCATTAAGAGGGCCTATGCGGCACTATACTCGTGTCAAAAATTGGTCGGGCAGAGATGGGGAATGAGGCCTTCTCTTTTTGGCTGGATTTATACCGCGGTTGTAAGACCTGTGGCCACATATGGCTGTCATGTTTGGTGGACGATCGTGAAACACCAAAATCATATATCGAGAATAAATAGGGTAAATAGGACTGCACTCATCTATATGACAGGTGCCATGAGGACCACAACCACTGCCGCTCTGGAGGTACTGATGGGATTTATCCCACTCGATTTACACGTAAGGAAAACGGCTGAACTGACACTTCTGAGCCTTAGGAGCTTGAACACGCTGGAGAGGACAGACTGCAGGCATAGTGAAATTCTGGCCGGGCAGTATAGAGAGACGGACCATATGGCCACGGAGCATGTTTATCATCACAAACCGACGTACCAAGTATGGAAGAGTGGGAAGACATGAGGATACCCTTCGGAACCCTGAACATGTATACGGACGGATCAAAGATGGAGGAAGGAACAGGCAGTGGAATCTATTGTAGTGAACTAGGAATAAGAGAGTCTTACACGCTGGATAGTGATTGCAGTATTTTTCAGGCTGAGATTTATGCGATCACGAAGGCTGCTGAGTCGCTGTTGATGAGGCCGTTATACAGAAGCGATATCAGTTTCTTCATCGACAGTCAAGCAGCTATAAAGGCATTGTGCAGTGCTGACATAAGGTCTAGGGTAGTCAGCCGCTGTCGTCGAGAACTCAAGGTTCTCACTGAACAGCATAATATAACTCTGTGCTGGGTACCTGGGCACTATGGGATAATAGGAAATGAGGAAGCGGATGTGCTGGCTAAGGAGGGTGCTCGTGGAACGAACAACGTCCTAGCGGAAGTTTTTCCTCCATTATCTTCTTATCATTACAGGATAGAGGTTAAATATGATGAGCAATGGCGAAGACGCTGGGTCTCTTCGGATGATTGCGAGCAAACCAAGTTGATATGGGATGAAAAGAAACGTAGGAATTTTGTTGTCGATGAACAGAGAGGAATTACGGCCATTGATTGGTATCATAACAGGACACAACACACTTGGGAAACACATGGTAAGAATAGGACTGAAAGACAATGATATCTGTAGATGGTGCCTGGACCCGGAAGTTACGGAGGACTCGTACCACTTCCTGTGTCAGTGCCCAGCTTTATCCTTTAGAAGAAACAAGATACTGAGCTCCCTTTTCTTTCAGACTCTCACTGATCTACGGGAGTGCAGCTTAAGAAACATACTTGCCTTCATCAGGGCCTCTGGTTGGTCATTCTGAGATTTCTTTCAAAGAGAACGAGCAGATGGAAGTTTCTGGGACAAAGCGGCCGCCTCGGAAGAAGAAAGATTGAAAAATCACATCGAGGGATCACAATGGACCTATACTGGTCTAAGTGGGTATCAATACAAGACATTGATGTCACCCTCTACAACCTAACCTAAACCTAACTACGAATAAATTTTTTCTGAACACCAGAGATCGAAATGCTTTTGTAAGCTTGTAAACAATAAAATCATTGGAATAAATCTATCAGCTTTTAGACAGGTGGTTTAAAAGTGATAGCAACCTGACCAACCTGTGGTGTCTTGTGATGTAGGATATAAAATAAAAATTTTTTTAAAAGTTATTTCTATTTTTTGGAAATTCCTTCATTCAAATGAACATCTAAGGCAATGCATAGGATCCGAAAACGTACCCAGAGTATTTCCGTTCTATGACAACCCCTGGCAAAGTCCATTGTTCTATTTCCAGATCACAAGTAAGGGATCCAAACAACCTTCCTAAAAGCTTCTTTTTTTGCTGGGTAACACTAACAAGTTCGCTTGTATGCGTGGTACTGTGTTAGAATGACACGAAAGGAATATTCGTTGCTATGACAATGATACCAACAACTTCATTTAATTGAAATTTTATCGCAGCATTACCACCAGCCAACAAATTGCAGTTGTGAATCGTGAATTGTTGTACTCTGGGGAATATTTGAACGTGTATTCATTTTGCAAAGCTTCCATACAAATTCACTATTATCTGTATACATAGTCGAAATGTACATACGAGTATATGTGACAATGAATGTACACAATTTTGTCACATTGCTATGAATTTAAACTGGCAAATACAGCATTCGAGCAGTAAAAAAAAATATAAGATGACACATATCCGAAAAAGATGATTTATTTAAAGATGAAAATAGTATTTAAGAAACACACAGGAAGGAAATTTTGAGTATACCACTCGAGGCAAAAATAACCTACCAAAATTTGGAGCACATTGTATATAGCAAAATTTCATTTCTATAGACAATTTTGTCGAATCTTTATTTCTAGAGAACATTTTTTTTTCAAAATTTTATTTCTATAAAAAATTCTGTCAACATTTCATTTTTATAGAAAATTTTGGCAAATTTTTATTTCTATAGAAAATTTTGTCAAGATTCTATTTCTATAGAAAAATTTGTCAAAATTTTATTTCTATAGAAAAGTTTGTCAAAATTGTATTTCTATAGAAAATGTTATCCAATATGTATTTATATAGGAATTTTTGCCAAGATTTTATATCCATAGAAATTTTGTCAAAATTTTATTTCTACAGAAAATTTTGTCAACATTTTATTTCTATAGAAAATTTTGTCACAATTTTATTTTTATAGAAAATTTCATCAAATTTTTTTCTATAGAAAATTTTGTCAAAATATTACTTATATAGAAAATTTTGTCATAATTTTATTTCTATAGAAAATTTAGTCGCAATTTCATTTCTGTAGAACATTTTTTCAAAATTTTTTGCCTATACAAAATTTTGTCAAAATTTTATTTCTCTAGAAAATGTTGTCAAAATTGTATTCCTATAGAGAGTCTTATCAAAATGTTATTTCTATCGGTGATTTTATCAAATGTTTATTTCTATTGAATATTTTGTAAAAATTTTATTTCTATAGAAAATTTTTGTCAAAATTTTATTTATATAGCATATTTTGTCAAAATTTTATTTCTATAGCAAATTTTGTCAAAATTTTATTTCTATAGAAAGTTTTATCAAAATTTTATTTCTATAAAAATTTTGTCAAAATTTAATTTCTATAAAAATTTTGTCCAAATTTTATTTCTATAAAAATTTTGTCAAAATTTTATTTCCATAGAAAATTTTGTTGAAATTTTATTTCAAAATTTTATTCTATAAAAAATTTTGTCAAAATTGTATTTCTATAGAAAATTTTGTCAACATTTTATTTCTATAGAAAATTTTGTCAAAATTTTATTTCCATAGAAAATTTTGTTGAAATTTTATTTCCATAGAAAATTTTGTTGAAATTTTATTTCCATTGAAAATTTTGTTGAAATTTTATTTCAAAATTTTATTCTATAAAAAATTTTGTCAAAATTGTATTTCTATAGAAAATTTTGTCAACATTTTATTTCTATAGAAAATTTTGTCCAAATTTTATTTCTATAGAAAATTTTGTCAAAGGTTTATTTCTATCAAAAATTTTGTGACAATTTTATTGCTATAGAAATTTTTGTCAAAGTTTTTGTCTATAAAAAATTTTGTCAATATTTTATTTCTATAAAAAATTTTGTGACAATTTTATTTCTATAGAAATTTTTGTGAAAACTTTATTCCTATATTAAAATCATCAAAATTGTATTTCTATAGAAAATTTTGTCAACATTTTATTTCTATAGAAAACTTTGTCAAAATTTTATTTCTATAGAAAATTTTGTCACAATTTTATTTTTATGTAAAATTTTGTCAAAATTTTATTTTTATGTAAAATTTTGTTAAAATTGTACTTCTACAGAAAATTTCATCAAAATTTTATTTCTATAGAAAATGTTTTCAAAATTGTGTCAAAATTGTATTTCTATAGAAAATTTTGTTAAAGTTGTATTTCCAATAAAATTGTTTTCAAAATTTTGTTTCTATGGAAAATTGTATCAAACTTTTATTTCTATAGAAAATTTTGTGAAAATTCTATTTCCATAGAAAATTTTGTTAAAGCTTTCTTTCTAGTAAAAATTTTTTCAAAATTTTGTTTCTATAGAAAATTGTATCAAAATTTTATTTCTATAGAAAATTTTGTCAAAATTTTATTTCTATAGAAGATTTTGCAAAAATTTCGTTTCTATAGAGAATTTTGTCAACATTTTATTTCTATAGAAAATTTTGTCAAAATTTTATTCCTATAGAGAGTTTTATCAAAATGTTATTTCTATCAGTGATTTTATCAAAAGTTTATTTCTATAGAAAATTTTGTCAAAATTTTATTTCTAAAATTTTATTTCTATAAGAATTTTGTCAAAATTTTATTTCTATAAAAATTTTGTCAACATTTTATTTCTATAGAAAATTATGTCAAAATTTTATTTCAATAGAAAATTTTGTCAAAGTTTTTTTTCTGCCAATATTTTATTTCAATAAAAAATTTTGTGAGAATTTTATTTCTATAGAAGTTTTTGTCAAAACTTTTTTTCTATATGAAAATCATCAAAATTGTATTTTATTTCTATGTAAAATTTTGTTAAAATTGTACTTCTACAGAAAACTTCATCAAATTTTATTTCCATAGAAAATGTTATACAAAATTGTGTCAACATTTTATTTCTATAGAAAATTTTGTTAAAGTTTTATTTCTAATAAAAATAATTTCAACATTTTAGTTTTATAGAAAATTGTATCAAAATTTTATTTCTATAGAAAATTTTGTCGAAATTTTATTTCTATAGAAGATTTTGCAAAAATTTTATTTCTATAGATAATTTTGTCAAAACTTTATTTTTATAGAAAATTTTGTCAAAACTTTATTTCTATAGAAAATCTTGTCAAACTTTTATTTATATAGAAAATTTTGTCAAAATGTCAAAATTTTATTTCTATAGAAAAAAATATTTCTATAAAAATTTTGTAAACATTTATTTCTATAGAAAATTTTGTCAAAATTTCATTTCTATACAAAATTTTGTCAAAATTTTATTTCTATAGAAAATTTTGACAACATTTTATTTCTATTGAACTTTTTGTCACAATTGTATTTCTGTAGAAAATTTTGTTCAAATTTTATATCTATAGAAAAATTTCTCACAATTTTATCTCTATAGAAAATTTTGTCGCAATTTAATTTCTATAGAAAAGTTTGTCAAAATTTTATTTTATTTTGTCATTTTATTTTGTCACAATTTAATTTTCCTCTGTTGGTTAAGCTACTCTTGTAGTTTAGCCAACACAATGTTTTTAAAGCTGAGATCAAAACAACAAATGTGATTGAAGTACAAACCCACAATAAAAAAAACAAAACACGAATGAAGTACGAGGAATCACGCTCAAAATAAACCCAGCCAACTGCACTCAAATCGATGATTTGATGGTGGCAAAGGAAAAGAGAAATGTTTGTATATATTTATTTCGGCATAAGCCGGCTATCATAAACCTTTTTTTCGGAAGGTTCAAGTGTGGTTCACCATGGGTTTAGTGAACTGCCTGAATTTATTCTGATAATTGGTTGATAGTTTTGCTGCAAGTAGAGGATGCTGATGAGGAATGTGTTAATTCCGAAACGTGCGTCCATCCAACCCTTTTGCAGTCTATAGGGCTTTGCCCAAATAAATTTGACAAACATTCTTTTCCTCTGTTGGTTAAGCTACTCTTGTAGTTTAGTCAACACAATGGTTTTAAAGCTGAGATCAAAACAACAAATACAATTTAATTTATATAGAAAATTTTGTCTAAATTTTATTTCTATAGAAAATTTTGTCAAAGTTTTATTTCTAATAAAAATTTTGTCAAAATTTTATTTCTATGAAACATGTTGAAAAAATTTTATTTCTATAGAAGATTGTAACAAAAGTGAATTTCTATTTATAGAAAATTTTGTCAAAATTTTATTTCTATAGAAAATTTTGTCAAAATTGTATTACTATAGAAAATTTTTGTAAAAATTTTGTTTTTATAGAAAATTTTGTTAACATTTGATTTCTATAGAAATTTTTGTCAAAATTTTATTTCTATGGAAAATTTTGTCAAAATTTTATTGTTGTAGAAAATTTTGTCAAAATTTATTTCTATAGAAAATTTTACCAATATTTTATTTCTATAGAAAATTTTGTTACAATTTTATTTCTATAGAAAAAGAAAATATTTCTATAGAAAATTTTGTCAAAATTTTATTTCTATAGAAAATTTTGTCAAAATTTTATTTCTATAGAAAATTTTATTTCTATAGAAAGTTTTATCAAAATTTAATTTTTTAGAATTTTTTTGACAATTTTATTTTTTTAGAATTTTTTGTCAAAATTTTATTTCTATAGAATTTTTTGTCAAACCTAAATTCCATCAACCTAAATTCCATCAACTATCGATCATTAATGAACCGAGTTTCTCATCAAGGAACCGAAGTTCTCACCAACTACCGATCATCAACGAGCCAAATTTCTAATCGATTACACAGGGGAACAGTGGTTCTGTTGGCTAAGAAGTGAATATCGTTTTTAAGGTTATTTGGGACGCTGAATCCAAATTTGCACTTGGTTTTTTTCCATCAGCTCGACTTTTTTAGATACAACGTTACCCAGCAATAACTAGGTAACCACATCTTATTACAATTGACATTACCAGGAGTAAAGCTGTCATTACACGTTGCATTACATTGCGGCGAGTTATAATGACTAACTTGTAATGACAAAAATAAATACTTCTCGGTAATTTTCGAATTGTTATTCTCAAATTTTTAGGCAGTTGTAGTTAATATTATTATATTATTATATATAATATAATTATTATATATAATATAATTATTCACATAATCGAGCACTTACATAAAAAATCAAAAAGAATATGTAATGTAACGGTAATTCTGAAGATTTTTCCGTTAGGAATTTTTTATCACAAATATTTCATAATAATTGTGTTTAATGACATTATCATATTATGCTTTAAATAAATGCTTTCTTATACCTCATTCACATTACACTTCCAAAATGCGTTTAAACTAAATTTCAAATGTCATTTGCCTTATAAAAAAGAGACTTAAAATCCACTTTTAGTAGATTTCGAACCTTATGTGAATTGGCTATTGGATATATTGTATCGTAATTCACGAATCCAACTACCTTAAACAACCTACATTTATTTCTATTTTAAGTGTGAAATTAATTTGAGTGTAATCTTATTTAGATTATTTATTAGAATTTTTGTTTATTTATACAATATTCGTTTCTATTCAAGTAGTTCTCCTATTACAGCACCACTCGCCATATTTTGATCCATTGTAATCGGCGATAGAAATCAATATTTTCGAGATTTGGTTGCCTGAGACAATAAGTGGCTATTTTGCAAGTTTTGGTGTATCTACGAATAAGTCATTACATATTAGGTGATTATATGCTTTAAATGCTCTACTTATTTTATGGCCGAAAGTATGCCTGGGAAGAAGTACTTCCCTCCTAGGACATGCGTATGTTAATGTAATCCGAAGCGATGCCAATTAATAAGTGGTTATTAATTTTTAAATAGGCTTACCTACAAGATTACCGGGTAATGAGAGTTTTTGCTGGGTATGTTCAAAATTATGGCACTTCCGCTACATATATTGGAATAACTTGAAAACGGTTCACCACATTAAATTTTAAAAAAATCCGATACTCTCAAACAATATTCCCGTTAAGCCGTGCTTACATTGTTTTAAAATTTTCCAAGTCATTTCAGAGATATCGTCAATTGGATCGTACTCCTATTATCCCATCGCTGTTACTAAATCAGGAACATCTGAACAATAAACAAATTCATCGCCTTCGAAAAAGAATAGAAGTATGTTTGTTTAGAGGAACAATAAAATTTATAGGCATTATGAGTTTGCTACCGTAACCATAAATATAAAATAATCTGTTACTTAATTTTTTTAATTCTTAGAATAATACGAAACTAACTCATTACATACAAACACTTGCACATTAGAAAATGTTATTTTTGTATGGAAATCGCGATTTATATCAATTCAGTAAATCGTGAACAAAATCAAAAGTTGTGCACCGATTGTAATGAAATAAAGCTAAAGCTAATAAAGGACAGCTTAAAGAGAATATTGTTATGGATTTTCTGATATTTTTTTTTAGTTTAATAAAGGGTGATTCTTTTGAGGTTAGGATTTTCATGCATTAGTATTTGACAGATCACGTGGGATTTCAGACATGGTGTCAAAGAGAAAGATGCTCAGTATGCTTTGACATTTCATCATGAATAGACTTACTAACGAGCCACAACGTCGAATTATCAGTGAATGGGCCCTAGAAAAGTTGGCAGAAAATCCGCTTTTTTATCGACAAATTTTGTTCAGCGATGAGGCTCATTTCTGGTTGAATGGCTACGTAAATAAGCAAAATTGCCGCATTTGGAGTGAAGAGCAACCAGAAGCCGTTCAAGAACTGCCCATGCATCCCGAAAAATGCACTGTTTGGTGTGGTTTGTACGCTGGTGGAATCATTGGACCGTATTTTTTCAAAGATGCTGTTGGACGCAACGTTACGGTGAATGGCGATCGCTATCGTTCGATGCTAACAAACTTTTTGTTGCCAAAAATGGAAGAACTGAACTTGGTTGACATGTGGTTTCAACAAGATGGCGCTACATGCCACACAGCTCGCGATTCTATGGCCATTTTGAGGGAAAACTTCGGAGAACAATTCATCTCAAGAAATGGACCGGTAAGTTGGCCACCAAGATCATGCGATTTGACGCCTTTAGACTATTTTTTGTGGGGCTACGTCAAGTCTAAAGTCTACAGAAATAAGCCAGCAACTATTCCAGCTTTGGAAGACAACATTTCCGAAGAAATTCGGGCTATTCCGGCCGAAATGCTCGAAAAAGTTGCCCAAAATTGGACTTTCCGAATGGACCACCTAAGACACAGCCGCGGTCAACATTTAAATGAAATTATCTTCAAAAAGTAAATGTCATGGACCAATCTAACGTTTCAAATAAAGAACCGATGAGATTTTGCAAATTTTATGCGTTTTTTAAAAAAAAAAAGTTATCAAGCTCTTAACAAATCACCCTTTATGTTGAACCGTTTTCAAGTTATTCCAATATATGTAGCGGAAGTGCCTTAATTTTGATCATAACGGTATATCTCGAAAAATCGAACTGATAGAAAAAAACCAAGTGCAGATTTGTATTCAGCGATTTCAAATTACTAAAAATTTGTTATAAATTTTAAACAAGTAAGGAAGGTCTAAAGTCGGGCGGGGCCGACTATATTATACCCTGCACCACTTTGTAGATCTAAATTTTCGATACCATATCACATCCGTCAAATGTGTTGGGGGCTATATATAAAGGTTTGTCCCAAATACACACATTTAAATATCACTCGATCTGGACAGAATTTGATAGACTTCTACAAAATCTATAGACTCAAAATTTAAGTTGGCTAATGCACTAGGGTGGAACACAATTTTAGTAAAAGAATATGGGAAACATTTAAATCTGAAGCAATTTTAAGGAAACTTCCCAAAAGTTTATTTATGATTTATCGCTCGATAAATATGTATTAGAAGTTTAGGAAAATTAGAGTCATTTTTACAACTTTTCGACTAAGCAGTGGCGATTTAACAGGGAAAATGTTGGTATTTTCACCATTTTTGTCGAACTCAGAAAAACATATATATAGGAGCTATATCTAAATCTGAACCGATTTCAATCAAATTTGGAACACATGACTATATTACTAATTGTACTCCTAGTGCAAAATTTAAAACAAATTGGGCAAAAACTCTGGCTTCTGGGGCCATATAAGTCCATATCGGGCGAAAAATATATATGGAAGCTATATCTAAATCTGAACCGATTTCAATCAAATTTGGCACACATGACTATACTATCAATTGTACTCCTTGTGCAAAATTTCAAGTTAATCGGGATAAAACTCTGGCTTCTGGGTCCATATAAGTGTATATCGGGCGAAAGATATATATGGGAGCTATATCTAAATCTGAATCGATTTCAACCAAATTTGTCACGCATAGCTACAATGCTAAATCTACTCCCTGTGCAAAATTTCAACCAAATTGGGCCGAAACTCTGGCTTTTAGGACCATATTAGTACATATCGGGCGAAAGATATATATGGGAGCTATATCTAAATCTAAACCGATTTCAATCAAATTTTGCACACTTGACTATACTACTAATTGTACTCCTAGTGCAAAATTTCAACCAAATTCGGCCAAAAATCTGGCTTCTGGTGCCATATAAGTCCATATCGGGCGAAAGATATATATGGGAGCTATATCTAAATCTGAACCGATTTCAATAAAATTTTGCACACTTGACTATACGACTAAGTGTTATGTTTGTATAAAATTTCAAGCAAATCGGTATAAAACTCTGGCTGCTGGGTCCATATTAGTGTATATCGGGCGAAAGATATATATGGGAGCTATATCTAAATCTCAACCGATTTCTTCCAAAATCAATAGGGTCCTATTCTGACCCAAATTAGGAACATGTGCTAAATTTGAAGGCGATTGGACTTAAATTGCGACCTAGACTTTGATCACAAAAATGTGTTCACAGTCAGACGGACGGACGGACGGACGGACATGGTTATATCGACTTAGGGACACCATGTGTCTATCTCGTCTCCTTCTGGGTGTTACAAACATATGCACTAACTTATAATACCCTGTTCCACAGTGTGGCGCAGGGTATAATCAACACAAAAAAAGTTCAATTTTGTTCCCCTGTGTTATCGATTCTAAACGAACCAAATAATTCATCGACTACCGATCATCAAAGAACCAAAGTTTCTCAAAACGTTGTTTTTTTTTTGTTTCCCCATCCATCGTCCAAACAGTCAAATATTGACATGCTCTTCCTTTTTGAAGTTATCTTCAATGCAGTACTATTTCAGTGACCCAATGCTGTACACACACAGGCTTTTATTTGCTATCCATAGCGAATATATATATTAGCCACACCGGAGTTTAGATGGATTTTTATAGAGGTGATGGGGGGAGGGGTCAGCCGTCAATTGTGGTTTTTTATTCGTATTTCTGCAACAATTTGTTTAAAGCCCAAGCACAGGACACCACAGGACAAACAAACAATAAACGAATAAATGTTGCATGCAATGGCAGCAAGCAAAATGGCAACAATAACGAATTTCAATGGCAATGACGCTGACAATGGTCGATAGTGGTGACAGTGAGACAGACTATGACATTGGCAAAGTGTCATAGGCAAATAGGAGTTGTCAAAGAACAACGGTCAAAGCTGTGAAAAATTGTTAAAGAGTCAACAACACCGCTGGCCATTCACTCAAATGTGTTTCTGGTGCCAGTTTAGTCAATGATAAAGGTCGTAGGTGATCGTGGGAGTGGTCCAAGTGGAAACTCTGCCACACTTGCCGCATTGCATAGTAGCAACAACAAAATAAAAGTGCGAACAAATAATGAATTATTTACACGTTTCTGTCTCTCTGGTACTGGTGTCAACTGCTGATGTTATTGTCATCGTCATCGGCATCCACATCATCATGGTGGCTTATAATACCCTTGTGACCCATACCATATCATAGGAGAGATTATAGACCGCAATTTGTAGCGATGCGATATGCGACTGCATACACCCAAGGCAAGCACTATCCATGGGGGAGGAACTATGGATACACAACATATCCTTCTGCCATTATGGTTTTGACTTATGAGTCTCACCTCGATACAATGAAAAATTACTGCGTCTCTCCCCAACCACAACACAAGTGAACATCAAAATTTTAAATTTGTACAAATTAATACCCAACAGCTGTGTCTGGAATTGGGCAATTGAAATTCAGTGGACAGTAGGATGGGTTTAATATTTCTCTTTTGAGAACAAAAAGTAGAAAATTTTGTCAAAATTTTATTTCTATAGGAAATTTTGTCAAAATCTTATTTCTACAGAAAATTTGTCAAAATTTAATTTCTATAGAAAATTTTGTCCATATTTTATTTCTATAGAAAATTTTGTCAAAATTTTATTTCTATAGAAAATTTTGTCAACATTTTACTTCTATAGAAAATTTTGTCAACATTTTATTTGTATAGAAAATATTGTCAAAATATTATTTCTCTCGAAAATTTTGTCACGATTTTATCTCTATAGAAAATTTTGTCAACATTTTATTTCTATGGAATATTTTCGAAAAATTTTATTACTATAAAAAATTTTGTCAACATTTTATTTCTATATAAAATTGTGTCACAATTTTATTTCTATGGAAAATTTTAACAAAATTTTATTTCTTCAGAATATTTTGTTAAAATTTTATTTCTATAAAAAATTTTGTCAACATTTTATTTCTATAGAAAATTTTGTCAAAATTTTATTTTTATAGAAATAATGTCAAAATTTTATTTTTATAGTTTATTTTATAGAAAATTTTATTTCTTACAATATTTTGTTAAAATGTTATATTCTATACAAAATTTTGTCAAAATTTTACTTCTATAAAAAATGTTGAAACATTTTATTTCTCTAGACAATTTTGTCAACATTTTATTTCTATAGAAATTTTTTAACAAAATTTTATTTCTATAGAAAATTTTCACAAAATTTTATTTCTATAGAAAATTTTGTCAAAATTTTATTTCTGTAGAAAATTTTTTCAAAATTTTATTTTTATAGAAAATTTTTTCAAAATTTTATTTCTGTAGAAAATTTTGTCAAAATTTTATTTTTATAGAAAATTTTGTCAAAATTTTATTTCTATAGAAAATTTTTTAAACATTTTATTTCTATAGAAAATGTTGTCAAAATTTTATTTCTATAGAAAATTTTGTCACAATTTGGTTTCTATAGAAAATTTTATTTCTATACAAAATTTTACCACAATTTTATTTATATACAAAATTTTATTTCTTTATTTCAAAATTTTGTCAAAATTGTATATTCTATACAAAAATTTACGTCTAACAGGTTGGCTGATAAGTCCCCGGTCTAACAAAGAAAAAACACATTTTTTTGTCAAAATTAGTTTTTATTATTCAACATAGTTCCCTTCAAGAGCGATACAACGATTATAACGACCTTCCAATTTTTTGATACCATTTTGGTAGTACTCCTTCGGTTTTGCCTCAAAATAGGCCTCAGTTTCGGCGATCATCTCTTCATTGCAGCCAAATTTTTTCCCTGCGAGCATCCTTTTGAGGTCTGAGAACAAGAAAAAGTCGCTGGGGGCCAGATCTGGTGATTACGGTGGGTGGGGAAGCAATTCGAAGCCCAATTCATGAATTTTTGCCATCGTTCTCTATGACTTGTGGCACGGTGCGTTGTCTTGGTGGAACAACATTTTTTTCTTCTTCATATGGGGCCGTTTTGCCGCGATTTCGACCTTCAAACGCTCCAATAACGCCATATAATAGTCACTGAGACAGAGAGAAGTTCACCAATGTGGTATCACAATGGACTGAATAGTCTAAGTGAGCCTGATACATCGGGCTGCCACATAACCTAACCTAACCTAACCATAGTCACTGTTGATGGGTTTTCCCTTCTCAAGATAATCGATAAAAGTTATTCCATGCGCATCCCAAACAAGTATATACAGCAGTAAGTTCGGCCGGGCCGAATCTTAAATACCCACCACCATGAACCAAATATTAGGGGTTCCTTTGAAATTTCAGGAGGTCTTGAGGACTTGAGGACACTTCCCGAAGATACATTTAAAGATTTCACCTATGAGGACTATATCAGATTCTGGATTTATAAGAACCATTTTTGTTTGAGTTTTAGAGGAATCATTAACATCTCTTGTAAGTGTGCAAGAAAATTATAAAATAACGTTTTGATTTGAAATCTTAAATCTGTAGAAGTAAAATCTGTGTGCGCTTTCTACACCCTCAAGAAGTGAAGTCGGTCTATATGGAGGCATTACCAAATGGACCGATAAAAACTTAATCCGATACACGTTTTTGTGAGCCTAAAATACCAGAATATTTACAATTTAAGGCAAATCAGATAAAAACTACGGTTTCTAGAAACCCAAGGAGTTAAATCGGAAGATCGTTCTTATGGGGGCTATACTAAAATATGGACCGATACTCACCGTTTTCGGCATACCTCTTTATGGTCCTAAAATACCTCTAGATTTCCAATTTCAGGCAAATAGGATAAAAACTTCGGATTCTAGAAGCCCAAGAAGTAAAATCGGGAAATCGGTCTATATGGAGGCTATACGAAAATATGGACCGATACTCACCATTTTCGGCACACTCTTTATGGTCCTAAAACACCTCTAGATTTCCAATTTCAGACAAATTGGATAAAAACTACGGTTTCTATAAGCCCAAACCCCAAATCGGGAGGTCGTTTTATATGGGGACCATACCAAAACATGGACCGATACTCACAATTTTTGGCACACGTATTTATGGTCCTACAATACCTCTAGATTTCCAATTTCAGGTAAATTGAATAAAAACTGCGGTTTATATAAGCCCAAGAAGTAAAATCGGGAGATAGGTCTATATGGGGGCTATACCAAAATATGGACCGATACTCACAATTTTTGGCATACGTATTTGTGGTCCTACAATACCTTTAGATTTCCAATTTCAGGTAAATTGAATAAAAACTGCGGTTTCTATAAGGCCAAGAAGTAAAATCGGGAGATCGGTCTATATGGGGGCTATACCAAAACATGGACCGATACTCACTATTTTTGGCACACCTCTTTATGGTCATAAAATACCTCTAGATTTCAAATTTCAGGCAAATTGGATAAAAACTACGATTTCTATAAGCCCAAGACCCCAAATCAGGAGGTCGGTTTATATGGGGACTATATTAAAACCTGGACCGATATAGCCCATCTTCGAACTTGACCTGCTTGCAGACAAAAGACGAGTTTGTGCAAAATTTAAGCACGATTGCTTCATTATTGAAGACTGTAGCGTGATTACAACAGACAGACAGACAGACAGACAGACAGACAGACAGACGGACAGACGGACATCGTTATATCGTCTTAGAATTTCTCCCTGATCAAGAATATATATACTTTATATAGTCGGAAATCGATATTTCGATGTGTTACAAACGGAATGACAAACTTATTATACCCCCGTCACCATTCCATGGTGGTGGGTATAAAAACAGAGGCCATTGCTTTGCCAGCGGACTTTTGAGTCTTTCCACGCTTCGGAGTGCTGTCCACTCAGCCGACTGTCGATTGGACTCAGGAGTGTAGTGATGGAGCCATGTTTCATTCATTGTCACATATCGATGGAAAAACTCGGGTGTATTACGAGTTAACAGCTGCAAACACCGCTCAGAATCATCAACACGTTGTTGTTTTTGGTCAAATGTGAGCTCGCGCGGCTCCCATTTTGCACAGAGCTTCCGCATATCTAAATATTGATGAATGATATGAAAAACACGTTCCTTTGATATCTTTAAGGCCTCTGCTATCTCGATCAACTTCATTTTACGGTCAATCATTTTGTGGATTTTTTGGAAGTTTTTGTCGGTAACCACCTCTTTCGGGCGTCCATTGCGTTCACCGTCCTCCGTGCTCATTTCACCACGCTTAAATTTTGCATACCAATCAATTATTGTTGATTTCCCTGAGGCAGAGTGCGGAAACGCATTATCAAGCCAAATTTTTGCTTCCACCGTATTTTTTCCCTTCAGAAAACAGTATTTTATCAAAACACGAAATTCCTTTTTTTCCATTTTTTTCACAATAACAAAAGTTGCTTCACAAAAGACGCTCTATCTCACAAACTAATTGACTTACAGACATCAAATTTTGATACGAATCATTTGAAGGTTGCTACTATATAAAAATAATATGCATTTAATACTAGCGACGCCATCTATGTGTCAGACCGGGGACTTATCAGCCAACCTGTTATATATTTTAACATTTTTGATGTTGTTTCGAAAATGTTATTTCCCCCCCCCACTGTGTGATATATGAAAAATATACAAACCCTAGAGTTGGTGAATTGTCTTTACAACCATTTTTTATTCCATTTTTCAGTAAACCATCCCCAAAATACTAATTACCGCCTATCACCATATATAAAAACGATAACGGGGGAAAACCCAATACAAAGGTCTTTGCAATGCGTATGTGTCTAGGGCTGACGGGAATATGGTCATCATCATCATCACCATCATTGTCGTCCTCGTTGTTGTCCTTGCCCTTTGACTTTGTCATTGTTGATTGTAATGCAATTTTTCGGTAATTTGTTGTTAGATGACATCTATATCGATTGTAACCACCAGATACAATTACAGGACTCATGCATAAATACTAATCGATTGAATCGTATGACTGCCTAGCTAGCTAGTTGGCCAGTTGATTACGGCATGTTTGACTGTCTGCCCAAAACAGATGATTATCACAATTTTGTGCTCAAAATGTTCCATGTAAAAGCCAACAGGAAGGACAATAGACATGCTAAACTGCCCCGGAGTATATCTGTGACAACAAATCTTTATGTTAAGTGGTTGGAGAGGAATTAATTTCACAGATTGTCTGATGTCAATGATATCGGAAGTCTAACAATTGATATAACATGAACAACAACAGCAACAGCAACGACAAAAGCCCCAAAGGACAAAATGCCAGGAAAATGATTTTAGTTAAAGCAACAAAAGTCACATGAATATGACAAAAATAAATGACATATTTGGGCCTTTATAATTTTGGAAAATTGAAATAAGTTTTATCAGGACCACATTTATGGGCATTGAGGCATATGAATGTGGACATTTGATGAAATTGTCTTTAAGGAAAATATCAAAGGCTTTAATAGACTTTGATGGATTTCGGAAGTCATTACACTATATTTAAATATAAAAATTAGGACAAATTAACATATATGGTTTGCTGTAGAAAATCAGGTATAATTTAAAAATTGAGGAAATATGAAATGTTTGTCCTACCATATTGCGAGCTGTACTAAGATCAAGATTTCGAAACACAACCACAGTTGCTAAAGGGTGATACGGTCAAAATTTGGTCAAGGGAAAACGCGTGTAAATCGGTGAAATCGTTTATTTAAAAAATCAAATTAAATTTCTTTTTCAAGATCAATTAGTATAAAATTCAGGAAAAATATTCAGTTAGGCTTTCGCTTTTCCAAATCCGAATTGCCGAGCCTCACGCTTGACACCTGCCATCAGAATTTGTACAGTCACCTTGTCCACCTTCTTCGCCGCAGAAAGCCAGTTTGCCTTGAACTGCTGCTCGTCCTTAGCAGTTTTTATACCCTCCACCATAGGATGGGGGTATATTAACTTTGTCATTCCGTTTGTAACACATCGAAATATTGCTCTAAGACCCCATAAAGTATATATATTCTAGGTCGTGGTGAAATTCTGAGTCGATCTAAGCATGTCCGTCCGTCCGTCCGTCTGTCCGTCTGTCCGTCTGTCCGGCTGTCCGTCCGTCTGTGGAAATCACGCTAACTTCCGAACGAAACAAGCTATCGACTTGAAACTTGGCACAAGTAGTTGTTATTGATGTAGGTCGGATGGTATTGAAAATGGGCCATATCGCACCACGTTTACGTATAGCCCCCATATAAACCGATCCCCAAATTTGGCTTGGGGAGCCTCCCGGAGCAGCAAAATTCATCCGATCCGGTTGAAATTTGGTACGTGGTCTTAGTATACGGTCTCTAACAACCATGCAAAAATTGGTTCATATCGGTCCATAATTATATATAGCCCCCATATAAACCGATCCCCAGATTTGACCTCCGGAGCCTCTTGGAGGGGCAAAATTCATCCGATCCGATTGAAATTTGGTACCTGATGTTAGTATATGGTCTCTAACAACCATGCAAAAATTGGTGCATATCGGTCCATAATTATATATAGCCCCCATATAAACCGATCCCCAGATTTGACCTCCGGAGACTTTTGCAGGGGCAAAATTCATCCGATCCGGTTGAAATTTGGTACCTGATGTTAGTATACGGCCTCTAACAACCATGCAAAAATTGGTCCATATCGGTCAATAATTATATATAGCTCCCATATAAACCGATCCCCAGATTTGACCACCGGAGCCTCTTGGAGGAGCAAAATTCATCCGATCCGGTTGAAATTTAGTACGTGGTCTTAGTATACGGTTTTTAACAACCATGCAAAAATTGGTCCATATCGGTCCATAAATATATATAGCCCCCATATAAACCGATCCCCAGATTTGACCTCCGGAGCCTCTTGGAGGGGCAAAATTCATCCGATCCGGTTGAAATTTGGTACCTGATGTTAGTTTACGGCCTCTAATAACCATGCAAAAATTGGTCCATATCGGTCCATAATTATATATAGCCCCCATATAAACCGATCCCCAGATTTGACCTCCGGAGCCTCTTGGAAGAGCAAAATTCATCCGATCCAGTTGAACTTTGGTACATGGTGTTAGTATATGGTCTCTAACAAACATGCAAAAATTGGTCCATATCGGTCCATAATTATATATAGTTCCCATATAAACCGTCCCCAGATTTGACGTCCGGAACCTCTTGGAGGAGCAAAAGTCATCCGATACGGTTGAAATTTGGTACATTTTGTCAATATATGGCCTCTAACAGCCATGTAAAAATTGGTCCATATCGGTCTTTAGTTATATATAGCCGATGACTTATTACACAAAAATTGGTCCATATCGCCAAAAATAATCTACCAAAACTTTATTTCCATAGAAAATTTTGTCAAATTTTATTACTGTAGAAAGTTTTGTCAAAATTTCATTTCTATAGAAAGTTTTGTCAAAAGTTTATTTCTATACAAATGTTTGTCAAAATTTTATTTCCATAGAACATTTTGTCAAAATTTTATTTCTATAGAAAATTTTGTCAAATTTTATTACTATAGAAAATTTTGTTAAAATTTCATTTCTATAGAAAGTTTTGTCAAAAGTTTATTTATATAGAAATGTTTGTCAAAATTTTATTTCTATAGAAAATTTTTAAAAAATTTATTTCTGTAGAAAATTTTGTCAACATATTATTTCTATACAAAGTTTTGTCAAAATTTCATTTCTATACAAAATTTTGTCAACATTTTATTTCTATAGAAATTTTTGTCAAAATTGTATTGCTATAGAAAATTTTGTCAACATTTTACTTCCATAGAAAATTTTGTCAACATTTTATTTCTATAGAAAATTTTGTCAAGTTTTTATTTCTATAGAAAATTTTGTCAAATTTTTATTTCTATAGAAAATGTTGTCAAAATTTTATTTCTATAGAAAATTTTGTCAATGTTTCATTTCTATAGAAAATTTTGTCAAAATTTTATTTCTATAGAAAATTTTGTCAAACTAGATTATATACGTATTTAATCGGCCTTTTTTTGTTTAATATATACCCCGTATCGGCTAACTTACAATTTAGAAGACAGTGTTAAAAAGTTTTACGATACCTTGCCATCGGCAAGTGTTATCGCAACCCAAGTAATTCGATTGTGGATGACAGCCTTTAGTAGAAGTTCCTACGCAATCCATGGTGGAGGGTACATAAGATTCGGCCTGGCCGAACTTACGGCCGTATATACTTGTTTTGGTCTTCTTTAGGTTCCGCTTGACAATAGCCCAGTATTTCTCAATTGGGCGGAGTTCTGGCGTGTTGGGAGGGTTCTTGTCATTGGGAACCACCTGCACGTTGTTGGCGGCGTACCACTCCATGGCCTTTTTACCGTAATGACAAGATGCCAAATCCGGCCAAAACAGTACGGAACAACCGTGTTTCTTCAGGAAAGGCAGCAGACGTTTATTTAAACACTCTTTCACGTAAATTTCTTGGTTGACAGTCCCGGAAGCTATGAAAATGCTGCTTTTCAAGCCACAGGTACAGATGGCTTGCCAAACCAGATATTTCTTTGCGAACTTTGACAGTTTTATGTGCTTGAAAATATCTGCTACCTTTCCCCTTCCTTTTGCCGTATAAAACTCCTGTCCCGGAAGCTGCTTGTAGCCGGCTTTGACGTAGGTTTCGTCGTCCATTACCACGCAGTCAAACATCGTCAGCATCGTCGTGTACAGCCTCCGGGATCGCGCTTTGGGCGTCGTATTTAGTTTATCATCGCGATTTGGGGTCACTACCTTCTTGTAAGTCGATAGTCCGGCTCGTTTTTTGGCTCGATGCACGGTTGTAGACGATACACCCAGCTTATTTACGGCATCTCGGAGAGAGAGGTTAGGGTTTCGCTTGAAACTACCGGCAACTCTCTTTGTCGTCTCAGCGGCTTCCGGTTTTCGATTTCCCCCCGATCCAGACTTCCTGGCTGTCGACAAACGTTCCCCAAACACTTTAATTACATTTGTAACGGTTGATTTGGCAACTTTTAGCGATTTTGCCAGCTTTGCGTGCGAGTAGCTCGGATTTTCGCAATGCGCGAGCAAAATTTTGATACGCTGCTCTTCTTGCTTGGACGGCATTTTGACAACTGAAGAGTGAATTCCAAAATCAAACTAGGAGCAACATTCTACACACACACACCTTCAAAATGAGGGGTGTTCAGGTTTTTTAAATGCAAAATTGAAAGAAATACGTCAATCTTATATTGAGCAAATTTTGACCGTATCACCCTTTAGAATTCCAGCAAAAATCGTAGATTGTTAGAATTCTTGATGTTTCGGTCGATTTTTCAAAATATTCCTCTTCATCTAAGAGGTACTTCACTAATTTTCCATGGAATAAAATTTTCACAAAATTTTCTATAGAAATAAAATTTTGACAAAATTTTCTATAGAAATAAAATTTGAAGAAAATTTCTATACAAATAAAATGTTGATAACATTTTATAGGGAAATAAAATGTAGACAAAATTTTCTATGGAAATAAAATTTTCAAAAAATGTTCTACAGAAAAAAAATTTTGACAAATTTTTCTAAAGAAATAAATTTTTGACACTGTTTTCTATAGAAAAAAATTGACAAAAATTTCTATTAAAATAAAATTTTCACAAAATTTTGTATAGAAATAAAATGTTATTGTCGTTTTTTTTTTTTTTTGTTCTCAGCTTAAAGCCATGCATTGACTAAACTACAAGTGTTGTTTAACCAACAGAGGAAAAGTATGCTTGTCAAATTTATTTGGGCAAAGCCCTATAGACTGCAAGATGGTTGGATGTACAGCTGTTTCGGAATTACCACATTCCTCATCAGCATCCTCTACTTGCAGCAAAACTATCAACCAATTATCAGAATAAATTCGGGTAATTCACTCAACCCAACGTGAACTACACTTGAACCTCCCGAAAAAGGGTTTGATAGTCGGCTACTGCCTAAACAAATTTGCCAGCATATCTCTTTTCCTTTGCCAAACTCAAATCATCGATTTGTATGTATTTGGCTGGGTTTGTTTTTGAGCGTGCTTCCTCTATCTTCATTCGTTTTGTTTGTTATTGTTGGCTTCTCCTCAATCGTTATTGTCGTTTTTTTTTTATCTCAGCTTAAAGCCATGCATTGACTAAACTACAAGTGTAGTTTAACCAACAGAGGAAAAGTATGCTTGTCAAATTTATTCTGATAATTGGTTGATAGTTTTGCTGCAAGTAGAGGATGCTGATGAGGAATGTGGTAATTCTGAAACAGCTGTACATCCAACCATCTTGCAGTCTATAGGGCTTTGCCCAAATAAATTTGACAAGCATACTTTTCCTCTGTTGGTTAAACTACACTTGTAGTTTAGTCAATGCATGGCTTTAAGCTGAGATCAAAAAAAAAAAAAAAAACGACAATAACGATTGAGGAGAAGCCAACAATAACAAACAAAACGAATGAAATAAAATGTTGACAAAATTTTCCATAGAAATAAACTTTTGACAAAATTTTCTATAGAAATAAAATTTTGACAAAATGTTCTATAGAAATAAAATTTTGACAAAATTTTTCTTTAAGTTTTGAAAAAAAATCCATAGAAATAAAATTTTGAAAAATCTTTACAAAAATTTTCTACAGAAATAAAATCTTGACAAAATTTTCTATAGAAACAAAATTTTGACAAAAATTTTCAATAGAAATAATTTGCTACAGAAATAAAATTTTGACCAATTTTTCTAAAGAAATACATTTTTGACACAGTTTTCTATAGAAATACAAATTTGACAAAATTTTTTTTTTTAAAATAAAATTTACACAACATTTTGTATAGAAAAAAATGTTGATAAAATTTTCCATAGAAATAAACTTTTGCCAAATTTTTCTATAGAAATAAAATTTGACAATTTTCTATAGAAATAAAATTTTGAAAATTTTGACATTTTCTATAGAAATACAGTTTTGACAAAATTTTCTATAGAAATAAAGTTTTGCCAAAATTTTGATAACATTTTCTATAAATATAAAATTTCTATAGAAATAAAATTTTTACAAAATTTTCTATAAAATAAAATTTAAAAAATTCTATAGAAATAAAATTTTGAAAAAAAAAATCTACACAAATAAAATTTTCTATAGAAATAAAATTTTGACAAAAAAATAAAATGTTGACAAAATTTTCTATAGAAATAAAATTTTGACAAAAATTTCTACAGAAATTTTATGTTGACAAAATTTTCTATAGAAATGAAACTTTGACAACATTTTCTAACGAAATAAATTTTGAAAACAAAAATTCTATAGAAGTGAAATTAAAAAAAAATCTATAAAAATTAAATTCTGAGAAAGTGTTCTAATTTTCTATAGATCACAAATGTATACATAATTTTCTATAGAAAAAACTTATATAACATATTCTATAGAAACAAACTCTTGAAAAAATTTTCTATAGAAATAAAATTTTGACAAAATTTTCTATAGAAATAAAATCTTTACAAAAATATTCGACAGAAATAAAATGCTGACAAAATTTTCTAAAAGAATAAATGTTTGACAAAGTTTTCTATTGAAATACAAATTTGACAAAATGTTCTATAGAAATAAAATTTTGACAAAATCTTTCTTTAAGTTTTGAAAAAAAATCCATAGAAATAAAATTTTGAAAAATCTTGACAAAATTTTCTATAGAAACAAAATTTTGACAAAAATTTTCAATAGAAATAATTTGCTACAGAAATAAAATTTTGACCAATTTTTCTAAAGAAATACATTTTTGACACAGTTTTCTATAGAAATACAAATTTGACAAAAATTTATATTAAAATAAAATTTACACAAAATTTTGTATAGAAAAAAATGTTGATGAAATTTGCCATAGAAATAAACTTTTGACAAAATTTTCTACAGAAATAAAATTTGACAAAATTTTCTATAGAAATGAAATTTTGACAAAATATTCTATATATTTAAAATTTTGACAACATTTTCTATAGAAATAAAATCTTGACATAATTTTCTATAGAAATAAAATCTTTACAAAAATTTTCTATAGAAATAAAATTTTGATAAAATTTTCTATAGAAATAAAATTTTGATAAAATTTTCTATAGAAATAAAATTTTGAGAAAAGTTTCTATACACATTAAATTTTGATAAAATCTTATATAAGAATAGAATTTGGACAAAATATTCTGTAAAAATAAAAATTTTCGATAGAAAAAAAATTTGACAAAATTTTCGATAGAAATACAATTTTGAAAACAAAATCTGAATTGAATTTTCTATAAAAATTAAATTTTATTATTGTTGTTTTTGTTTATAAAAAAAATAAATTAGGACCGAATTTTCTATAGAAATAATATTTTAATAATATAAAATGTTGGCAAAATTTTCTATAGAAATAAAAATTTCTTATATTTCATGTTAGCCTGATAACGAAACAGGCAATTGACGTCCAAATGCATTATATCTAATTATACAATTATTTTTCGAGCTTTATGGACAGATATAGATTAAGGAACATGGTTAATAGAGCCATTGAAAAGAAAACGCCAGATACCAATCTATACACGCCTGCAAGGCCGTATTCAGGGGGGGGGATGAGGGGGATCAAACCCCCCCCCCCCCCCGAAATGAATGAATATTTTTATATAAATATATATTTTTAGCTGCATAGAAAAATCTTATCGAAGATGTTGAAGAAAAGCTGGAGGTTTTATTTTGAAAAACGCTTACCTATAAAACTTGCACAAATCATAGAATACTAGTTGAAAAGCCCGTCAAACGACGGTCGAAAAAAACAAATTGTTTTTGTTCTCGCACCACAAATTTCATTTTTGGAAAATGTCTTTCTGCTTTTTATTTGTGTTTGTTGTTCTTTTTGTGAACATGACTCGCTTTGTTTGGCTATAGCAACAACAACGAAACAGCCAAACACACATGTGTAAATGAAATGGCGCTAAACCTGCGAAAAGAACCTGCCTAATTCAGCGATGGAAGCACTTGGGGAGTGCAATAAAGATATATTTCCAAACGTGCATATTCTTTTAAAAATTCTGGTCACTTTGCCAGTTACTCAGGGGTGGAAAATACAATTTTTAAGAAAGTACAAAAAAGGTATTTTTTGAGCGGAAAGGTACTTTTTACTAAATTTCAACAAAAATTTCACTGGAAAATTATTGTCAAGAGACTAAATTTTAAAGAAAATAAAATTTTGACAAAATTTTCTATATAAATAAAAGTTTGCAAAAATTTTCTATAGAAATAAAACTTTGCAAAAAAAATCTGTGAAAAAAAATGTTGCAAAATTTTTTCTACAGAAATAAAATTTTGCAAAAATTTCCTATAGAAATAAAATTAGTACAAAATTTTCAATTGAAATAAAATTTTGACAAAATTTTCTATAAAAATAAAATTTTGCAAAAATTCTATATAGAAATAAAATTTTGACAACATTTTCTACCGAAATAAAAAAATCGATAATATAGAATCGCATTCTTTTTTCGACTAAAACATTCTTGAAGTTCAATAAAATCATGTTTTTGACTATGTCTTTTACAAAATCGAGATTTTCTTCCCACATGAACATGTCTGTTTTGCCATATTTGTAAAAGACTATTAGCAAATAAGGTTGATAAAGACTTTCTCAAAATATTAAAATATTTTGTCAAAGCTATTGTACCATAAATATGATATCGACTCAAAAATGTCTACACAAAATGTACTAAATCATTCGCGGGGGTACTACGGTACTGACCGGGGTGAAAAAGTATTGAAAAAAGTACTATTGTACTGCATTTTCCATCCCTGCAGTTACTACGTACTCATCCGAACTTTCATTTTCAACAATGAAGAGATTAAAGACGTATCTTAGAAATGCAACTAGCGAGAGTAGACTCAATGGATTGGCATTAATGTCGGTTCATCGCCGTATAAATGTGCCGACTGAAGAAGTAATTGATTTGTTTGCTGCCCAAAAAGCCCGTCGGCTCAATTTATTATTATAAAAATATTGTATACATATGCATAAATAAAATTTTCTACACATGAGATTATATGAATATTTTTTTTTTAAGTTGAACCCCCCCGAATTAAAATCCTGGCTACGGCCTTGCACGCCTGGACTGTACCTGTTTCGGTTCGGGCGAATGAACCTTTCCACAGCCTTTAGTATAGATCTGGCTGGGAGAGATAACTCAATTTTGGGCCCTTTATGCTAACTCCTTATGGAGAAAACATTTGGGAAATTTCCTCTTACAAATTGAATCATCTTTTCTCCCACTGTAAAAATTTTCAATAGATCGATCTTCATGTTTTTTATATGTTTGCCCAGCAAAAAAAATTGGAAGTTAGGTTAGGTTAGGTTATGTGGCAGCCCGATGTATCAGGCTCACTTAGACTATTCAGTCCATTGTGATACCACAGTGGTGAACTTTTCTCTTATCACTGAGTGCTGCCCGATTACATAAAGGGTGATTTGTTAAGAGCTTGATAACTTTTTTTTAAAAAAAACGCATAAAATTTGCAAAATCTCATCGGTTCTTTATTTGAAACGTTAGATTGGTCCATGACATTTACTTTTTGAAGATAATTTCATTTAAATGTTGACCGCGGCTGCGTCTTAGGTGGTCCATTCGGAAAGTCCAATTTTGGGCAACTTTTTCGAGCATTTCGGCCGGAATAGCCCGAATTTCTTCGGAAATGTTGTCTTCCAAAGCTGGAATAGTTGCTGGCTTATTTCTGTAGACTTTAGACTTGACGTAGCCCCACAAAAAATAGTCTAAAGGCGTCAAATCGCATGATTTTGGTGGCCAACTTACCGGTCCATTTCTTGAGATGAATTGTTCTCCGAAGTTTTCCCTCAAAATTGCCATAGAATCGCGAGCTGTGTGGCATGTAGCGCCATCTTGTTGAAACCACATGTCAACCAAGTTCAGTTCTTCCATTTTTGGCAACAAAAAGTTTGTTAGCATCGAACGATAGCGATCGCCATTCACCGTAACGTTGCGTCCAACAGCATCTTTGAAAAAATACGGTCCAATGATTCCACCAGCGTACAAACCACACCAAACAGTGCATTTTTCGGGATGCATGGGCAGTTCTTGAACGGCTTCTGGTTGCTCTTCACTCCAAATGCGGCAATTTTGCTTATTTACGTAGCCATTCAACCAGAAATGAGCCTCATCGCTGAACAAAATTTGTCGATAAAAAAGCGGATTTTCTGCCAACTTTTCTAGGGCCCATTCACTGATAATTCGACGTTGTGGCTCGTTAGTAAGTCTATTCATGATGAAATGTCAAAGCATACTGAGCATCTTTCTCTTTGACACCATGTCTGAAATCCCACGTGATCTGTCAAATACTAATGCATGAAAATCCTAACCTCAAAAGAATCACCCTTTATTAAGCTCAATGACAAGGGACCTCCTTTTTATAGCCGAGTCCGAACGGCGTTCCACATTCCAGTGAAACCACTTAGAGAAGCTTTGAAACCCTCAGAAATGTCACCAGCATTACTGAGGTGGGATAATCCACCGCTGAAAAACTTCTTGGTGTTCGGTCGTAGCAGGAATCGAACCCACGACCTTGTGTATGCAAGGCGGGCATGCTAACCATTGTACCATGTGGAACAACTTCCAAATGTTTGTGGAAGTTGTTCCACAAACATTTCTTTTAAAGCCCAACCCAGAATCCCCCATCGAGTTTTTTCAACTTCCTCTTCCGATGCAGTCCAAGTATTAGAAAGATCGCAATCAGGCTATTTTAAGTGCAAACTTTGGACAATAAAATTTTACAAAAAAATAGAAAATTAATAAAAAAAACTAAAACAAAATAGAAAATTAATAAAAAAGTAAAAAAAAAATCATCCCCGCTGGGATTTGAACCTGTGCCGTTTGACTTTTTCGCTTCCATGGAATTTCTTTTGAGAAGATTTTGCATATTACGAGAATTTTTAATTTTTTTTTTGTTGATTTTTAATGGAAAAAATCTATTTATACGAAAATATATGCCGAAAATAAAGAATAAAAACGATGCATGACATAAAAAAATATTTTTTAGAAAAATATTTGATAAAAAAATTGCCGCTGGTGAAATTTGAACCTGCGTCTCTTATTTTCTCGCTCATACTAATAAAGAACATCTCGGGAAGCAATTAGAATGTTATTCTTTGGTGTTGGTTTACGATCATATCACAAACATTTGAATTGACCTTTCGACGCTTTATGTTCAATGGCGTTTGTGGCTGAGTGTGCTAAGGCGTTCTGTTATGGTGCCAACAGACCCAGGTTCAACCCCTGGTCGGAGCGAAAAAGTTTTTCAAATTGTAAAAATTAGATAATAGGAAAATAATTGTATAATAAAACATATGGACGAAAAACAGTGAAATTGGTTGAAAAAAATTGTTTTTTTTTTCGCTTTTTAAATTTTTTCATTCAAATTAACTTCCAGGGCACAACTTCTAAAGCAATGCAAAGGATCCAAAAATGGAGTACTTCCGTCCTATGACAAGCCCATGTAAAATTCATTGGGGATGATCCAAGTTTGCACTACTTCCGGATCACAGATTGGGGATCCAAACTACTTTTTTGGAAGCTCTTTTTTTGCTGGGATGGGTTATCAAATTACCAAATCAGTGATGAACACTGATGAGGCGGCAACATTTAGGCCCGAGTCCTTGTGTAGTGATATTACAATCAGGGATCCGGAGCGGTCCATGTTTTTCGCTCCGCTCCGCTCCCGCTCCGGAGAAAAAAAAACGCTCCGCTCCGAGAAAAAAAAATCGCTCCGCTCCGCTCCGCTCCACGCTCCGCTCCGCTCCTCTTCGAGAAAATTATAGTACAAACATTGTATTATTTGTTCAATTGAGTTTTATTTTATTTAGAAAAATCGGGCGGTACATATATGGGAGCTATAGCTAAATCTGAACCGATTTCGATGAAATTTTCAGACTTAAAGGGTGATACAGAAGATTATTTTGTGCTAAATTTGACGACGATCGGTTAGTAAAAAAAGTGCAACGTGACCCCATTTGTCGAAATCGGGCAATACATATATATGGGAGCTATATCTAAGGGAACAAATTCCCTTAATGTCATGCTGCATCTATTGCCTTTAGACATTTTGGCCAAACAGTCAGCTGCAACAACGGCTGTGCGGTTGCGCGAACTATCGCTGTGGTCGGAAAAAGGTTACGGTCACAGTTCTGTCCTCAAAACAATGTCAGATGTGCCTAACGTAGTGGATTACACTTTGGCGAGTCCACTTTTCGACAAAAAGTTTAAGACTCTAATCCCCAATAGTGAGGCGTGGTGCACACAGACCCCGGGGAATAAAGAATATATAGATTTCTACACTGATGGCTCCAAATTGGATGGACAAGTGGGTTTCGGAGTATATTCTAATGATTTGGAACTTCAAATAGCGAAAAGATTACCTAATCACTGTAGTGTTTTTCAGGCTGAAATATTAGCAATAAGAGAGGTGGCGAATTGGCTGAGAAGTAATGTTCCAAAAAATGTGGGCCTTAATATATACTCAGACAGTCAACCTGCAATAAAATCCTTGGACTCTGTGTTCCTCAACTCGAAAACGGCCATCGATTGCCGCAAATCTCTCAATGAGATGGCTGAGCAGTACAATATTCACCTAATATGGGTGCCTGGCCATAGGAACATACCGGGGAACTGCGAAGCCGATGAGTTGGCAAGGCTAGGGACTACCTTACATATTCCAGGGGAACTAGAATTTGTTGGTATGCCCCTAGCTACCTGCAAGCTCATGCTGCGTGAGAAGGCTGTTATGATGGCAAATGTTCGATGGGAGAATTGCAAGGGTTGTAACGACACCAAGCAAATATGGCCCCATTTCAACTTAAACCGCACACTAGATATGCTAATGTTCTCGAGACGTCAGATATCACTCCTGATATCTGCTATAACGGGTCGCTGCCTGATAGGAGATTTTGCAAAAACTATTGGCGCGAAGTATAATGACTATTGTATGAGCTGTCATGATGCGGAGGAAAAAGAATCAATTAAACACCTCTTGTGTGAGTGTCCTGCATTTTGTGTAAAGCGCAAGCAACTTTTAGGAGCATATAGCTTCAGATTACTGGCGGATCTGGAAAACGTTAACTTAAGCAGTCTGCTAATGTTTTTGGAACAATCTGGTTGGTTCAACAAAGAAAAATAATCAAGAAGGTTCAGCGGTTAAAACTAGAAGTGCCCATATGTAATAGGTACTTTTAGTTAATGTGGTATCACAATGGACTGAATAGTCTAAGTGAGCCTGAATCTTAATCGGGCTGCTACTTTAACCTAACCTAACCTATATCTAAATTTGATCCGATTTCTTCCAAATTCAATAACGTTCGTCCTTGTGCCCAAAAAAACTCCCTGTACCAAATTTCATCAAAATCGGTTAATAATTGCGACCGAAATCCTGTGAACAACAAATACATGGACAGACGGACGGACGGACGGACGGACGCCAAGCGCTAGATCGACTCAGGAGGTGATTCTGAGTCGATCGGTATATATTTTATGGGATCTAAAATCAATATTTCTTGTAGGCACATTTTTTGACAGATCAAACTTATTATACCCTAACCACTATGTGGTTTAGGGTATAATGACTTTAAAACAATGTGTTGAAATATTTTATTAATTTTGAAGATTTTTTCAGAAATATTAAATCCATTTTGACTTCATTAAAACGAAATTTGCATTCATGTTAGGATACACATTTTTATGTCGAATCACTTAGCTATAAGGACAAACAGACTTCATTGAAAAGTTTAGAGACTTTTAGACAAGGAAAAACTTTTTTCAGAGAAATACGTCTTCTATTCTAAGCAAAATTCGTAATCGTATTTTAAGCATGTGAAATATTTGGCCTCCCGACAATATTCTTTGCGGTGCACAATCTACTATTTAATATGTGATAGAAACCAAATTTATGAAAATGGACCAAAATGGACCAAATTCTGTTTGGACTGACCATCGGACTAAATTTAAAAATTAGAAATCTTTTGGACCAATTTTGGTCCGATCGGACCAAAACGGCAACGCTGATTGGAATTGAAAGTCTATACACAGAGTATAAGTAACTACTCTCCGAAAGTTTTTTTTTGTTTTGCAACAGACGTAGAGAAGAGGTTTTGTTATATTTGTAATGTGTGTGTGTATGTTTATGTTTGCAACAACCTCCATCGACATCAGTCCGTGGTATACCTACGAATATTCTTACTCAGATCTAGTGTTACCTAATTTCGCTTTTTATACCCACCACCATAGAATGGTGACGGGGTATAATAAGTTTGTCATTCCGTTTGTAACGCATCGAAATATCGATTTCCGACTATATAAAGTATATATATTCTTGATCAGGGAGAAATTCTAAGACGATATAAGCATGTCCGTCTGTCCGTCTGTCTGTCTGTCTGTCTGTCTGTCTGTCTGTCTGGCTGTCTGTTGTAATCACGCTACAGCATTCAATAATGGAGCTATCGTCCTGAAATTTGGCACAGAATCGTCTTTTGTCTGCGCGCAGGTCAAGTTCGAAGATGGGCTATATCGGGCCATGTTTTGGTATAGCCCCCATATAAACCGACCTCCCGATTTGGGGTCTTTCGCTTATAGAAACCGTAGTTTTCATCCAATTTGCGCGAAATTGAAAATCTAGCGATATTTTGGGACCTTGAAGAGGTGTGCCAAAAATGGTGAGTGTCGGTCCATGTTTTGGTATAGCCCCCATATAAACCGATTTCCCGATTTTACTTCTTGGGTTTATAGAAACCGTAGTTTTTATCCAATTTGCCTGAAATTGGAAATCTAGAGGTATTTTTGGGCCATAAAGAGGTGTGCCGAAAACGGTTAGTATCGGTCGGTATTTTAGTATAGCCCCCATAAGAACGATTTCCCGATTTAACTCCTTAGGTTTCTAGAAACCGTAGTTTTTATCCGATTTGCCTGAAATTGTAAATATTCTCGTATTTAAGGCTCACAAAAACGTGTATCGGATTAAGTTTTTATCGGTCCATTTGGTAATGCCTCCATATAGACCAATTTCACTTCTTGTGAGTATAGAAGGCGCACTGATCATGAAAATTGCTTGAAACTCAATGTAAAATTTCCAGATTTTATTTTTCGGGTGAAAATCTACAGATTTAAAATTTCAAATCAAGACGTTATTTTATAATTTTCTTGCACACTTACAAAAGATGTTAATGATTCCTCTAAAACTCAAACAAAAATGGTTCTTATAAATCCAGAATCTGATATAGTCCTCATAGGTGAAATCTTTAAATGTATCTTCGGGAAGTGTCCTCAAGTCCTCAAGCCCTCCTGAAATTTCAAAGGAAATCCTAATATTTGGTTCATGGTGGTGGGTATTTAAGATTCGGCCCGGCCGAACTTACTGCTGTATATACTTGTTTCCCCTTTATTGTATAATAAATGTATATGCGCACATTTCTCAACCAAAATTGAAACTATCCATAATTTTAATTAAATTTTCGAGAACTAATATCAGAAATAAGAGAATGCTAGGATATAGTACAATAGTAAAGCAAATGTGAATGAAAAAAAGCATGCCCGGTTCCAAAGATTTTGTCTTTACTTTAACAGTTTGGGTATTAATTCCGAGCCAAAGAAGCGGAGAATACAAGTAAGGATACTTTAAAGACGTAATTCTCTTTTAAATTTGGGGGTTTTGTACTTGCTTCTAGGAAGCAAATGTTAATTTTTAATTTTTTTAGATTTTTTTTCGTCAGTTGTTATCAAAATCCTTTAACAACGAGTTAACGAGTTATTTTTTTCCATATTAAGACTCGACTTCCAGTAGAAATTATGCTATGTTTCAAGTAAAAAGCGTCTTTAAAATAAAGTGTTGAAAAACATGTCTTATTTTTTAACGATTTTTTGCTTTGTAGGCAAGATGCAAAAAGGAAACAAATTTAAAGACAATTTTATTAATTTTAAAGAATTTTTCTTAATTATTAAAGTCACGTTGACCTTACCTCAAAAATTGTATCTTTCATGTTATGATACACATTTTTAAGTAAAATCACTTAATTATAAGGACATTACAACTTCATTCAAAAGTTTATAGCCTTTTGGACAAGAAAAAAAACTTTATTTTAGAGAAATGCGTCTTCCATGTTAAGCAAAATTTGCATTGTTATTCTAAGGACATGGAATCTTTGACTTCACGACAATATTTTTTTCAGTGTAGAAAACTAAAAAATTAAATATAAATAAGATCGTTTAATTGCATTTATTTGACGTTCATTACAAACATCTTTGTAGTAATACGGGATGAAATTGATCGAAAGTACTGTTGTTACTTTTACAACACATACTAGATATATATTTTAACATTTGCCGTTTTTGAAAACAATTACTAAAAAACACGTTGTGTTTTCCCCAATGTACGTACGTACAAAAATACATATCGTACATTTTAAACGTTTACTCACACTACGCTAAGTACTAGCTAAATTTGAAATTACCTACACCCAGAAAAAAGGGGCTCTAATGCCAACTCAACTTTATTTTAGTTCATGAAGATTAGATGATTTTAGTTAAATTTTGCACAATATGAGTAAATGTTCCTTAGTTGAATAATTTTTTGCTAACTTTAATGACATGAACTAAAAATAAGAAAAAAAGTTGTATACAAATATAGTGCACAATTTTACTAAAAAATAAAATAGTTCATATTTTCTTAAAATGGCAGAAGTTTGCTTAAATTGAGTTCATAAGTCTCTCAAATGAGTAAATTTTACTAAAATTGTACCTGTCATGAACTTCGTATAGCGCTAAAGACATTTTAACAATTTTTAAATCCAATTTTTTCTTTCAACATATGAAATTTTCTTAAACTAGAGAAAAAAATTAATTATTTTTAATAAATTTTCTTCAAATTGACAAAAAGTATTAACTTATTTGTAACATGTTGCAATTAGAAAACAATTTTAGTTAAAATTTTCTAAAATAAACCTACATTTTCTTCCACGCTGGGTTCACTTTTTTTTGGGTGTACACAGTGTAATTTCAAAGTTACACATTTCATTCAAGTAATATTTTATTCGGAGCGGAGCGGTTTTTCATTTGGAAACCGCTCCGCTCCCGCTCCGCTCCGGATTTTAGAAATGCCGCTCCCGCTCCGCTCCCGCTCCGGCAAAAAAGGGCTTGCTCCGCTCCGCTCCACGCTCCGCTCCGGATCCCTGATTACAATTGTAGAAAAATGACTTAGTCCAGCTGAGTAAAATTTTAAATTAGGGTCTGAACCCCCAACATAAAATACTGTGACCGTTTCTACACACAAAAAATTTTTTTTTCTGATTCAATCACGAAATTAATTGATCCAATTCATTTTTTAATTGAAATGTCTTCAATCACAGAAATGATAGTATCAATTAAAAAATTAATTAAAGATCAATTAAAAAATTAATTGATCCAATTAAAAAAATTAATTGATACTATTAATATTTGTGATTGATTTTTGTTTCAATTAAAAAATTTGTTGATTCAATTAAATTTTTAATTGAATATTTTTTAAAACTCAATTAAAATTTTAATTGGAAAATTTTTCGTGAAATTTTTTTCTGTGTAGTATAAATTCTGCATTTCTATACGTGGGGTGCAAGTTTTCTTTCTTAAATTTTAAAGATTTCCTGTCCTTTTAATTCTTCGTTTTAAGAATAGAATTTCATGTAAATCATTATAGTAAACCTGATTTATTATACTTATAACGATTTCGCAAAAAAAACTTTTCATATTTTATGAAAATTTCCCACCAAATCACCAAGTCCCTTACTCAAAAATTTCGTCCCCATCCATTAATTAGATTTAGATATAAACATGTAAAAACAGGTTTTTCTTTTGTAAAATTTGGATTAGAGTTTGTCTATAGTTCACAATCCTATACTTTAATAGTTTTTGAAACAGTCAACGAGTTTTAATTGCCACGATCTACTATGCTATTTAAATTGGCAATTTTATTCAAGCACATACACATTTAACGCATACATCTGTTATCATAAAATGAACTGAAAACATACCACCATAGACTTTCTTAAAAAAAACAAGTATATACGGCCGTAAGTTCGGCCAGGCCGAATCTTATGTACCCTCCACCATGGATTGCGTAGGAACTTCTACTAAAGGCTGTCATCCACAATCGAATTACTTGGGTTGCGATAACACTTGCCGATGGCAAGGTATCGTAAAACTTTTTAACACTGTCTTCTAAATTGTAAGTTAGCCGATACGGGGTATATATTAAACAAAAAAAGGCCGATTAAATACGTATATAATCTAGTTTGACAAAATTTTCTATAGAAATAAAATTTTGACAAAATTTTCTATAGAAATGAAACATTGACAAAATTTTCTATAGAAATAAAATTTTGACAAAATTTTCTATAGAAATAAAAATTTGACAAAATTTTCTATAGAAATAAAAACTTGACAAAATTTTCTATAGAAATAAAATGTTGACAAAATTTTCTATGGAAGTAAAATGTTGACAAAATTTTCTATAGCAATACAATTTTGACAAAAATTTCTATAGAAATAAAATGTTGACAAAATTTTGTATAGAAATGAAATTTTGACAAAACTTTGTATAGAAATAATATGTTGACAAAATTTTCTACAGAAATAAATTTTTTAAAAATTTTCTATAGAAATAAAATTTTGACAAACATTTCTATATAAATAAACTTTTGACAAAACTTTCTATAGAAATGAAATTTTAACAAAATTTTCTATAGTAATAAAATTTGACAAAATTTTCTATAGAAATAAAATTTTGACAAAATTTTCTATGGAAATAAAATTTTGACAAACATTTGTATAGAAATAAACTTTTGACAAAACTTTCTATAGAAATGAAATTTTGACAAAACTTTCTACAGTAATAAAATTTGACAAAATTTTCTATGGAAATAAAGTTTTGGTAGATTATTTTTGGCGATATGGACCAATTTTTGTGTAATAAGTCATCGGCTATATATAACTAAAGACTGATATGGACCAATTTTTACATGGCTGTTAGAGGCCATATATTGACAAAATGTACCAAATTTCAACCGTATCGGATGACTTTTGCTCCTCCAAGAGGTTCCGGACGTCAAATCTGGGGACGGTTTATATGGGAACTATATATAATTATGGACCGATATGGACCAATTTTTGCATGTTTGTTAGAGACCATATACTAACACCATGTACCAAAGTTCAACTGGATCGGATGAATTTTGCTCTTCCAAGAGGCTCCGGAGGTCAAATCTGGGGATCGGTTTATATGGGGGCTATATATAATTATGGACCGATATGGACCAATTTTTGCATGGTTATTAGAGGCCGTAAACTAACATCAGGTACCAAATTTCAACCGGATCGGATGAATTTTGCCCCTCCAAGAGGCTCCGGAGGTCAAATCTGGGGATCGGTTTATATGGGGGCTATATATATTTATGGACCGATATGGACCAATTTTTGCATGGTTGTTAAAAACCGTATACTAAGACCACGTACTAAATTTCAACCGGATCGGATGAATTTTGCTCCTCCAAGAGGCTCCGGTGGTCAAATCTGGGGATCGGTTTATATGGGAGCTATATATAATTATTGACCGATATGGACCAATTTTTGCATGGTTGTTAGAGGCCGTATACTAACATCAGGTACCAAATTTCAACCGGATCGGATGAATTTTGCCCCTGCAAAAGTCTCCGGAGGTCAAATCTGGGGATCGGTTTATATGGGGGCTATATATAATTATGGACCGATATGCACCAATTTTTGCATGGTTGTTAGAGACCATATACTAACATCAGGTACCAAATTTCAATCGGATCGGATGAATTTTGCCCCTCCAAGAGGCTCCGGAGGTCAAATCTGGGGATCGGTTTATATGGGGGCTATATATAATTATGGACCGATATGAACCAATTTTTGCATGGTTGTTAGAGACCGTATACTAAGACCACGTACCAAATTTCAACCGGATCGGATGAATTTTGCTGCTCCGGGAGGCTCCCCAAGCCAAATTTGGGGATCGGTTTATATGGGGGCTATACGTAAACGTGGTGCGATATGGCCCATTTTCAATACCATCCGACCTACATCAATAACAACTACTTGTGCCAAGTTTCAAGTCGATAGCTTGTTTCGTTCGGAAGTTAGCGTGATTTCCACAGACGGACGGACAGCCGGACAGACGGACAGACGGACAGACGGACGAACGGACGGACATGCTTAGATCGACTCAGAATTTCACCACGACCTAGAATATATATACTTTATGGGGTCTTAGAGCAATATTTCGATGTGTTACAAACGGAATGACAAAGTTAATATACCCCCATCCTATGGTGGAGGGTATAAAAACATAATCACAAAATATTCATCTCTCCATCCCTATCTCTGACTCCGTTTTTCGAAAAGTCTTTTACTAAAATCCATAAAAATTCCAACACCTTACTCTTAACATTCTACAGACATTTTTGGGCAAGCATTTGCACTTTGACTATTCAAATTACCATGGCTAAATGCATAAATAACTATTCATTAAAAATTTCCCAAAAAGCTCATTTGGTAGAAAACACTCATACACACACATAGAAATAATTTTTATTTGTATGGTAAGTGAGGTTCCATTAAATTCAAGTCGAAAACGACCGGCCAGCTAACACAAACAACATCAGTCTCTTCTCAACACCATAGTGGCCATAGTGGCAACATTAGCACGAACACACACATACACATACACAAATAGGACATAGGCAACAACAATGCTCTCACATCATAATGGAATATGTTGTTAAAGTTTTGAAAATAATGGCCTTAATCTGGGCAATAAAATAAAATTATATACAACTTTGGACTTATTGGACGAAACTTCCACTCATGCTATGCTTGGCTATATCCTAGTGCATCACCACTCTCTAGCTTCTACTATCTCTCTCACACTCCCCCTACTAAAATGCAATTCTCTGAAACTGTTTCTTCATTACCTAAATTTTTAGGAGAAATAAATCCTTGAAATTACTTTTTGTGGCTGTAAACACTTTGGGATACCCATTCACCATCACCAACACACACACACATACATATTCTCTTGTCCTCCACTTACACAAACTGCCTAAATGTATCTCTTTAGTTTTTCCTTGTCCATGTATGTTTTGATGTCTTTGTATACTAAAATGTTAGAGAGTCACTTTACTCTTTCGTTGCAACAAAATATTTTACTAAATATGTGCTACTTTAAAGGCCTTCTTGGGTCAGGGGTCATAAGGTGGGCATTTGTGTTTGTGGTCATATTCAGTATGGCTTTGGACTAGAGAAAAAACTTATGTCTGGCAATATTATAGCTAAGCCCACTATAATAATACTTAACACTATTCTAAATACGGTCATTGAGGGCATTCACAGTGGTTAGAAAAGAAATGTTAATCAACATAGAGAGAGAGAGAGAGAGTTTGTGGTAATGGTAAACTAATCTTACACAGTAATAGATTAACCCTTTCGACCCCTACTTTGGAACAAAATTTTCTATAGAGCTAAAATTTTTACAAAATTTCCTATAGACATACAATTTTGACAAACTTTTCTGTGGAAATAAAATTTTGACAAAATGTTCCTATGGATATAAAAATTTGAAAAAATTTCTATAGAGATAAAATTTTGACAAAATTTTCTATAGAGATAAAATTTTGACAAAATTTTGACAAAATTTTCTATAGAGATAAAATTTTGACAAAATTTTCGATAGAGATAAAATGTTCTATAGAGATAAATTTGGCAAAATTTTCTAAGGTGATAAAATTTTGACAAAATTTTATATAGAAATAAAATTTTAGCAAAATTATCTATAGAGATAAAATTTTGGCAAAATGTTCCTATAGATAAAAAAATTTGAAAAAAATTTCTATAGAGATAAAATTTTTGACAAAATTTTCTATAGGGTTTTATCCCTATAGAAACATTAGGGTTTTTGACAAAATTTTCTATAGAGCTATAATTTTGACAAAATGTTCCTATAGATAAAAAAAATTTAAAAAAAATTTTCTATAGAGATAAAATTTTGACAAAATTTTCTATAGAAATAAAATTTTGACAAATTTTCTGTAGAGATAAAATTTTGACAAAATTTTCTATAGAGATAAAATGTTGACAAAATTTTCTATAGAGATAAAATTTTGACACAATATTCTATAGAAATAAAATTTTGACAAAATTTTCTATAGAGATAAAATTTTGACAAAAATTTCTATAGAGATAAAATTTTGACAAAATTTTCGATAAAGATGAAATTTTGATAAAATTCTCTATACCACTAAATTTAAAAAAAAATCTATACCAATAAAATTTCAACAAAATTTCTATAGAGATAAAATTTTGACGAATATTCTATAGAGATAAAATTTTTGCGAAATTTTCTATACAGATAAAATTTTCACAAAATCTATATCTATAAAATTCAATCAATGTTTGTTTAGTTGTTTGTTTGTTTGATTGTTTGTTTGTATGTTCCGAGTTGGCTCCGAAACGGCTGAACCGATTTACTTGAAACTTTCAGAGATCGTAGGAGGCGTTCATGTGGTGAAAATAGGGTACCTCATTTTTTGACACCCGGTCGCGGAGGGGGCCCTCCCCTTTGTCGGACTTTTTGAAAATTGGACCAAAGTTGACCGATTAGCTTGAAATTTGCATTGAATGTTGGGGTTGGCATCTAGACAAAAATCGGCTACATTATTTTTCGATATTTGGTCGGGGAGGGGGACCACCCCTTTGCCCGACTTTTTTTAAAGTACAGTGAAAACAAAACTAAACTGCCCCGACTGAAATTATACGGCAAAATGAGTGAGGTTATGATATGTATATCAGGTTCCTAATTTTTTAATAAAAATAAAAGGACATAGGGAGACATCCGCTTCTCTTAAGTAACTACATACAGAGAAACAATTAAACTTGACAGAGTTACTTGAAATTTACAGAGGACTCGGGAGAGGTTATGATATTAATAGTTGATACCTGATTTTGTGATATTTGTACGGAAGACAGGCCGCGCCTTTAGGCTTATAATTTGCTTGACATTTTCTGGGACGTTTACAAAAGATACGCTACATCACTTTTCGATATTTGGTCGGGAAATAGGTCCTCCTCTAAAACTGCAAACAAAACAAAAATTCTTAAGTTTTCTTGAAATTTATAAAGGCAGTGGAGGAAGGTTATGAACGAAGGGAAGTTTCAAGAATTTTCAGGGAAGGTTAGGGCTGCTATTCACTACGGTGTTTGTCCATATTGTATCGGGGAAAGGACGTCACTTTTAAACCAATAAGCAAAATTTAAACATCTCCGATCTACTTGAAATTTACAGGGAATGTGGGAGGAGGTGATTAAACTTATACATGATTTTTAAATTAGTATATGATTTTTCGATATCTGGTTAGAGAAGGGGAAAATTGAAATAAACTTTGTCGATTTACTTCGATTGAATTTATAGGGACCATTGAGTAGTTATGAAATTATGTTAATATATTGTATTGATAGTCCGATATCAGGTCGGAGTGGAGCGAAGGTGGGGAGAGGGTTCCCTTTTGTCCGTTTTTTATACCCTCCACCATAGGATGGGGGTATATTAACTTTGTCATTCCGTTTGTAACACATCGAAATATTGCTCTAAGACCCCATAAAGTATATATATTCTGGGTCGTGGTGAAATTCTGAGTCGATCTAAGCATGTCCGTCCGTCCGTCCGTCTGTCCGTCTGTCCGTCTGTCCGGCTGTCCGTCCGTCTGTGGAAATCACGCTAACTTCCGAACGAAACAAGCTATCGACTTGAAACTTGGCACAAGTAGTTGTTATTGATGTAGGTCGGATGGAATTGAAAATGGGCCATATCGCACCACGTTTACGTATAGCCCCCATATAAACCGATCCCCAAATTTGGCTTGGGGAGCCTCCCGGAGCAGCAAAATTCATCCGATCCGGTTGAAATTTGGTACGTGGTCTTAGTATACGGTCTCTAACAACCATGCAAAAATTGGTTCATATCGGTCCATAATTATATATAGCCCCCATATAAACCGATCCCCAGATTTGACCTCCGGAGCCTCTTGGAGGGGCAAAATTCATCCGATCCGATTGAAATTTGGTACCTGATGTTAGTATATGGTCTCTAACAACCATGCAAAATTTGGTGCATATCGGTCCATAATTATATATAGCCCCTATATAAACCGATCCCCAGATTTGACCTCCGGAGACTTTTGCAGGGGCAAAATTCATCCGATCCGGTTGAAATTTGGTACCTGATGTTAGTATACGGCCTCTAACAACCATGCAAAAATTGGTCCATATCGGTCAATAATTATATATAGCTCCCATATAAACCGATCCCCAGATTTGACCACCGGAGCCTCTTGGAGGAGCAAAATTCATCCGATCCGGTTGAAATTTAGTACGTGGTCTTAGTATACGGTTTTTAACAACCATGCAAAAATTGGTCCATATCGGTCCATAAATATATATAGCCCCCATATAAACCGATCCCCAGATTTGACCTCCGGAGCCTCTTGGAGGGGCAAAATTCATCCGATCCGGTTGAAATTTGGTACCTGATGTTAGTTTACGGCCTCTAATAACCATGCAAAAATTGGTCCATATCGGTCCATAATTATATATAGCCCCCATATAAACCGATCCCCAGATTTGACCTCCGGAGCCTCTTGGAAGAGCAAAATTCATCCGATCCAGTTGAACTTTGGTACATGGTGTTAGTATATGGTCTCTAACAAACATGCAAAAATTGGTCCATATCGGTCCATAATTATATATAGTTCCCATATAAACCGTCCCCAGATTTGACGTCCGGAACCTCTTGGAGGAGCAAAAGTCATCCGATACGGTTGAAATTTGGTACATTTTGTCAATATATGGCCTCTAACAGCCATGTAAAAATTGGTCCATATCGGTCTTTAGTTATATATAGCCGATGACTTATTACACAAAAATTGGTCCATATCGCCAAAAATAATCTACCAAAACTTTATTTCCATAGAAAATTTTGTCAAATTTTATTACTGTAGAAAGTTTTGTCAAAATTTCATTTCTATAGAAAGTTTTGTCAAAAGTTTATTTCTATACAAATGTTTGTCAAAATTTTATTTCCATAGAAAATTTTGTCAAAATTTTATTTCTATAGAAAATTTTGTCAAATTTTATTACTATAGAAAATTTTGTTAAAATTTCATTTCTATAGAAAGTTTTGTCAAAAGTTTATTTATATAGAAATGTTTGTCAAAATTTTATTTCTATAGAAAATTTTTAAAAAATTTATTTCTGTAGAAAATTTTGTCAACATATTATTTCTATACAAAGTTTTGTCAAAATTTCATTTCTATACAAAATTTTGTCAACATTTTATTTCTATAGAAATTTTTGTCAAAATTGTATTGCTATAGAAAATTTTGTCAACATTTTACTTCCATAGAAAATTTTGTCAACATTTTATTTCTATAGAAAATTTTGTCAAGTTTTTATTTCTATAGAAAATTTTGTCAAATTTTTATTTCTATAGAAAATTTTGTCAAAATTTTATTTCTATAGAAAATTTTGTCAATGTTTCATTTCTATAGAAAATTTTGTCAAAATTTTATTTCTATAGAAAATTTTGTCAAACTAGATTATATACGTATTTAATCGGCCTTTTTATACCCACCACCATAGAATGGTGACGGGGGTATAATAAGTTTGTCATTCCGTTTGTAACACATCGAAATATCGATTTCCGACTATATAAAGTATATATATTCTTGATCAGGGAGAAATTCTAAGACGATATAACGATGTCCGTCTGTCCGTCCGTCTGTCTGTCTGTCTGTCTGTCTGTTGTAATCACGCTACAGTCTTCAATAATGAAGCAATCGTGCTGAAATTTTGCACAAACTCGTATTTTGTCTGCAGGCAGGTCAAGTTCGAAGATGGGCTATATCGGTCCAGGTTTTGATATAGTCCCCATATAAACCGACCTCCCGATTTGGGGTCTTGGGCTTATAGAAATCGTAGTTTTTATCCAATTTGCCTGAAATTTGAAATCTAGAGGTATTTTATGACCATAAAGAGGTGTGCCAAAAATGGTGAGTATCGGTCCATGTTTTGGTATAGCCCCCATATAGACCGATCTCCCGATTTTACTTCTTGGACTTACATAAACCGCAGTTTTTATTCAATTTACCTGAAATTGGAAATCTAGAGGTATTTTATGACCATAAAGATGTGTGCCAAAAATGGTGAGTATCGGTCCATGTTTTGGTATAGCCCCCATATAGACCGATCTCCCGATTTTACTTCTTGGGCTTATAGAAACCGCAGTTTTTATTCAATTTACCTGAAATTTGAAATCTAGAGGTATTGTAGGACCACAAATACGTGTGCCATAAATTGTGAGTATCGGTCCATATTTTGGTATAGCCCCCATATAGACCCATCTCCCGATTTTACTTCTTGGGCTTATAAAAACCGCAGTTTTTATTCAATTTACCTGAAATTGGAAATCTAGAGGTACTGTAGGACCACAAATACGTGTGCAAAAAATTATGAGTATCGGTCCATATTTTGGTATAGCCCCCATATAGACCCATCTCCCGATTTTACTTCTTGGGCTTATAGAAACCGCAGTTTTTATTCAATTTACCTGAAATTGGAAATCTAGAGGTATTGTAGGACCACAAATATGTGTGCCAAAAATTGTTAGTATCGGTCCATGTTTTGGTATGGTCCCCATATAAAAAGACGTCCCGATTTAGGGTCTTGAGCTTATAGAAACCGTAGCTTTTATCCAATTTGTCTGAAATTGGAAATCTAGAGGTATTTTAGGACCATAAAGAGGTGTGCCGAAAACGGTTAGTATCGGTCCATATTTTGGTATAGCCCCCATATAGACCGATTTCCCGATTTTACTTCTTGAGCTTCTAGAATCCGAAGTTTTTATCCTATTTGCCTGAAATTGGAAATCTAGAGGTATTTTCGGGTCATAAAGAGGTGTGCCGAAAACGGTGAGTATCGGTCCATATTTTAGTATAGCCCCCATAAGAACGATCTCCCGATTTAACTCCTTGGGTTTCTAGAAACCGTAGTTTTTATCTGATTTGCCTGAAATTGTAAATATTCTGGTATTTTAGGCTCACAAAAACGTGTATCGGATTAAGTTTTTATCGGTCCATTTGGTAATGCCTCCATATAGACCGACTTCACTTCTTGAGGGTGTAGAAGGCGCACTGATCGTGAAAATTGCTTGAAACTCTATGTAAAATTTACTTCTACAGATTTAAGATTTCATATCAAGACGTTATTTTATAATTTTCATGCACACTTACAAGAGATGTTAACGATTCCTCTAAAACTCGAACAAAAATGGTTCTTATAAATCCAGAATCTGATATAGTCCTCATAGGTGAAATCCTTAAATTTATCTTCGGGAAGTGTCCTCAAGTCCTCAATCCCTCCTGACATTTCAAAGGAAACCCTAATATTTGGTTCATGGTGGTGGGTATTTAAGATTCGGCCAGGCCGAACTTACTGCTGTATATACTTGTTTTGTTTAATATATACCCCGTATCGGCTAACTTACAATTTAGAAGACAGTGTTACAAAGTTTTACGATACCTTGCCATCGGCAAGTGTTATCGCAACCCAAGTAATTCGATTGTGGATGACAGCCTTTAGTAGAAGTTCCTACGCAATCCATGGTGGAGGGTACATAAGATTCGGCCTGGCCGAACTTACGGCCGTATATACTTGTTTTTTTCTTTCTTAAATTGAAAGTAGAGGGTTGTCCGTAAATGGGAATTTTATGATTTTTGCACAGGCTTCTGCCAGACTTCTTTTTAGTAAAGAACTTAGATTTACATGAAATTGGCAGAGGGTGCATCATTTTCCAACATTTTAGCAAATGTTAATGTGGTAAAATTGTTTACTACTTTTGCTTTTTCCGATTTATTAGATGGGAAACAGTAATTCTTTGTATGTTTTATAATATAGTGCTTAATTTTCAGATATGTTGATGAGAAGGATACCTTTCATTGACAAACCACACTTCAAATTCACAAGAAATGTAGAAGTTTGTCCAACTACTTGAATACAGAACATTTTTTAAGACGAACCATCTTACATATGCATATCCACCGTAGTTGTACCTATAAACGAAAGAGCAAGTAGTCCGATTTGTTTGAAAGAATTCAAATCTTTTCGAATTTGTTTTCAGCACGAAGAATATGGTTGACTAAGTTAACGCAAAATGTTCCTACAAATACGCTTCGGAAGGCGCAGCGAATCGGGCCGGGTTACGCTAGTTTTCTATAGAAATACAATTTTGACAAAATTTCCTATAGAAATAAAATTTTAACAAAATTATCTAAAGAGATACAATTTTGACAAAATTTTATATAGGGATAAAATTTTGACAAAATTTTATATAGAAATAGAATTTTGCCAAAATATTCTATAGAAAAAAAATTTGACAAAATTTTCTATAGAAATAAAATTTTGACAAAATTTTCTAAAGTGATAACATTTTGAAAAAATTTTCTATAGAGATAAAATTTTGACAAAATTTTCTATACCACTAAATTTTAACCAATAAAACTTCAACAAAATTTTCTATAGAGATACAATTTTGACCAAATATTCTATAGAGATAAAATTTTTACGAAATTTTCTATACAGGTAAAATTTTCACAAAATGTCCTATACAGATAAAATTTTGACAAAATTTTCTATAGACATATAATTTTGACAAAATTTTCTATAGTGATAAAATTTTGACAAATTTTTTTATAGAGATAAAATTTTGACAAAACTTTTTATAGTGATATAATTTTGACAAAATTTTCGAAAGAGATAAAATTTTGACAAAATTTTCGAAAGAGATAAAATTTTGACAAAATTTTCTATACCAATAAAATTTTAACAAAATTTTCTATAGAGATAAAATGTTGACCAAATTTTCTATAGAGATAAAATTTTTACGAAATTTTCTATACAGATAGAATTTTCACAAAATGTCCTATAGAGATAAAATTTTGACAAAATTTTCTATAGTGATAAAATTTTGACAAAATTTTCTATAGAGATAAAATTTTGACAAAACTTTCTATAGTGATATAAATTTGACAAAATTTTCTATACCACTAAATTTTAACAAAATTTTATATACCAATAAAATTTCAACAAAATTTTCTATAGAGATAAAATTTCAACAAAATTTTCCATAGAGATAAATTTTTTACAAAATTTTCTATACAGATAGAATTTTCACAAAATGTCTTATAGAGATAAAATTTTGACAAAATTTTCTATAGAGATAAAATTTTCGATGGAGATAAAATTTCGACAAAATTTTCTATAGAGATACAATTTTGACAAAATTTTCTATAGAGATAAAATTTTGATGAAAGTGTCTGTAGAGATAAAATTTTGACAAAATTTTCTATACCACTAAATTTTAACAAAATTTTCTATACCAATAAAATTAAAAAAACAAGTATATACAGCAGTAAGTTCGGCCGGGCCGAATCTTAAATACCCACCACCATGAACCAAATATTAGGGTTTCCTTTGAAATTTCAGGAGGGCTTGAGGACTTGAGGACACAACCCGAAGATAAATTTAAAGATTTCACCTATGAGGACTATATCAGATTCTGGATCTATAAGAACCATTTTTGTTTGAGGTTTAGAGGAATCATTAACATCTCCTGTAAGTGTGCAAGAAAATTATAAAATAACGTCTTGATTTGAAATCTTAAATCTGTAGAAGTAAAATCTGGAAATTTTACATTGAGTTTCAAGCAATTTTCATGATCAGTGCGCCTTCTACACCCTCAAGAAGTGAAGTCGGTCTATATGGAGGCATTACCAAGTGGACCGATAAAAACTTAATCCGATACACGTTTTTGTGAGCCTAAAATACCAGAATATTTACAATTTCAGGCATATCAGATAAAAACTACGGTTTCTAGAAACCCAAGGAGTTAAATCGGGAGATCGTTCTTATGGGGGCTATACTAAAATATGGACCGATACTCACCATTTTCGGCACACCTCTTTGTGACCCGAAAATACCTCTAGATTTCCAATTTCAGGTAAATAGGATAAAAACTTCGGATTCTAGAAGCCCAAGAAGTAAAATTGGGGAATCGGTCTATATGGGGGCTATACCAAAATATGGATCGATACTCACCATTTTCGGCACACCCCTTTATGGTCCTAAAATACCTCTAGATTTCCAATTTCAGACAAATTGGATAAAAACTACGGTTTCTATAAGCCCAAGACCCCAAATCGGGAGATCGGTCTATATGGGGGCTATACCATAATATGGACCGATACTCACAATTTTTGGCACACGTATTTGTGGTCCTACAATACCTCTAGATTTCCAATTTCAGGTAAATTGAATAAAAACTGCGGTTTCTATAAGCCCAAGAAGTAAAATCGGGAGATCGGTCTATATGGGGGCTATACCAAAATATGGACCGATACTCACAATTTTTGGCACACGTATTTGTGGTCCTACAATACATCTAGATTTCCAATTTCAGGTAAATTGAATAAAAACTGCGTTTTCTATAAGCCCAAGAAGTAAAATCGGGAGATCGGTCTATATGGGGGCTATACCAAAATATGGACCGATACTCACAATTTTTGGCACACGTATTTGTGGTCCTACAATACCTCTAGATTTCAAATTTCAGGTAAATTGAATAAAAACTGCGGTTTCTATAAGCCCAAGAAGTAAAATCGGGAGATCGGTCTATATGGGAGCTATACTAAAACGTGGACCGATACTCACCATTTTTGGCACACCTCTTTACGGTCATAAAATACCTCTAGATTTCAAATTTCAGGCAAATTGGATAAAAACTACGGTTTCTATAAGCCCAAGACCCCAAATCGGAAGGTCGGTTTATATGGGGACTGTATCAAAACCTGGACCGATATAGCCCATCTTCGAACTTGACCTGCCTGCAGACAAAAGACGAGCTTGTGCAAAATTTCAGCACGATTGCTTCATTATTGAAGTCTGTAGCGTGATTACAACAGACAGACAGACAGACAGACAGACAGACAGACAGACGGACAGACGGACATCGTTATATCGTCTTAGAATTTCTCCCTGATCAAGAATATATATACTTTATATAGTCGGAAATCGATATTTCGATGCGTTACAAACGGAATGACAAACTTATTATACCCCCGTCACCATTCTATGGTGGTGGGTATAAAAATCTATATAGATAAAATTTTTACGAAATTTTCTATATAGCTAAAATTTTCACAAAATGTCCTAAAGAGATACTATTTTGTCAAAATTTTCTAAAGAATTAAATTTTTGACAAAAGTTTCTATAGAGATAAAATTTTAATAAAATGTCCTATAAAGATAAAATTTTGACAAAATTTTCGATAGAGATAAAATTTTGACAAAATTTTTGATTTTGACAAAATTGTCGATAGAGATAAAGTTTTGTCAAAATTTTCTATAGAGATAAAATTTTAACAAAATTTCCTATAGAGATAAAATTTTAAAAAAAATTTCTATGGAGATAAAATTTAAAAAAAAAATCTATAGAGATAAAATTTTAACAAAATTTTCTATAGAGATAAAATTTTGACAAAATTTCCTATAGAGATAAAATTTTAACAAAATTTCCTATAGAGATAAAATTTTAAAAAAATTTTCGATAGAGATAAAATTTAAAAAAAAAAATCTATAGAGATAAAATTTTAACAAAATTTTCTATAGAGATAAAATTTTGACAAAATTTTCTAAAAAGAGATAAAATTTTGACAAAATTTTCTATAGAGATAACATTTTTACAAAATTTGCTATAGAGAAAAAATTTTGACAAAATTTTCTATAGAGATAAAATTTTGACAAAATCTTCCAATAGAACAAAAAATTTTGAATATATTTTGAAAATTTTGCTTTAAAAAGAAAATTTTCTACAAAAATAAAATTTAAGAAAGTAAAATTTTGACAAAATTTTCTTTAAAGTCAATATTAAAATAAAATAATAACACCAAAGAAACCTCTTTTTCATAATAACCACAAAAATTTGATCAAACACTGCAAAATAAAACTTTTTTATTTAGTAGTTTTTTTTTTTGTAAAATTTTCTTAAAATTTTGGTAGAATATTTTTGCCTCGAGTGGTAACCGTGCCAGTAGGACCAGTCGAAGACCCATCTTTTAGTACACCGATCGTCTTAGAATTAAATTGTAAGTCGATTTAGCGATGTCCGTCTGTCTGTTGATGTATTTGTATGTGCAAAGTTCAACTCTCAGTTTTAGTCTTCAAATTTGGCATAGGGTATTTTGTCGGCTCAAAGACGATTCCTATTAATTTTGGAAAAATTCAATTCGGATTTAGATATGACTGTCATATATATCGGTATGAAATAAGTGGTTTTTTGAATATATAACAATAATTATTAATGGGAAAGTAAAAACATTTTATTAAAAGTTTTTTCCATTGATTTCTACACATTTCGACCATCTTTCTGGCAATTTGTGAATTGTTCGTCTTTTAGAGGAAAACAGACAACCAATTTTCGACCTCCTCGTAGGAATCAGCCAATGCATGTCGCATCGATGTAAACAAATGGTAGTCGGAAAGAACCAAGTCTGTGGAATACGGCGGGAGGAGTAGCTGCTCCCAGCCAAGTGTTTTGTTTGCATTGTCATGGATCAAAATTACCTTGTCGTGTCTTCTGGCCCATTCTGGTCGTTTCTCTATCAATACATGGTTCAAATTGATCACTTGTTATCGCCAGCGATCAGTATTAACGGTTTCACCAAGATTTAGGAGCTCGTGGTACACCACACCTTTCTGGTGCCACCAAACACACAGCATTGTATTCTTGCCGAATTGATCTGGTTTTGCAATCGATGTTGATGTTGTCCCAGATTAACCAACGTGTTTTCCGTTTAGGATTCTTAAAATAAATTTTTCATTGCCAATAACAATCCGATGCAAAACCGATTTTCTTTCGTGTCTTTGAAGCAAAAATTTCACAAGTGTTATTTCGGTTTTCCATCTGTCTTTCATTCAATTCATGTGCCACCCATTTCCACACTTTTGAATCTTTCCCATAGCTTTTAAATGGTCAAAAATTCTTTGTTGTGCCACATTTAACATTGCTACCATTTGATTTTGACTCAAAGTCTCATCTCCAGCCAATATCGTTTGCAATTGGGCGTCTTCAAACTTTTTTCGTGGTCTTTCACGTTCTTCATTTCTCACATCAAAATCGTTATTTCTGAAACGTTGAAACCATCTTTTGCATGGTGCTTCTGATAGAGCATGATCACCATATGCCTCGGCAAGCTTTCGATGCGACTCTGCAGAACTTTTCTTCAAATGAAAACAAAAAAATAATGCTGTCCGCAAATCACCATTTTCTGGTACAAAATTCGACATTTTTACACGATGAAAAAATATGATGTTATCTGTTCAATGACTTGATGTATACTTCACAGATGTCATAGCATACAAAAACAAACAAAACAAGTATATACAGCCGTAAGTTCGGCCAGGCCGAATCTTATGTACACAGAAAAAATTTTCACGAAAATTTTTCCAATTAAAATCTTAATTGAGTTTTAAAAAATATTCAATTAAAAATTATATTGATTCAACAATTTTTTTAATTGAAATAAAAATCAATCACACAAATTAATAGTATCAATTAAATATATAATTGGATCAATTAATTTTTTAATTGACTGTCAATTAATTTTTTAATTGATACTATCATTTCTGTGATTGAAGACATTTCAATTAAAAAATTAATTGGATCAATTAATTTCGTGATTGAATCAGAAAAAAAAATTTTTTGTGTGTACCCTCCACCATGGATTGCGTAGAAACTTCTACGAAAGACTGTCATGGAAGATCGAATTACTTGGGTTGTGGTATCTTAAAACTTCTTAACATCATTTTCTAAATTGCGAGTTAGTCCATACGTGGTATGTATTAGACAATACGTAGAGAGCCAGAATTGAAGTATGGGGGTCGCTTATATGGGGGCAATATACAATTATGAACTTGATATGGACCAATTTTGGTGTGATTGGGTATCGATTTATCTGAGGGCTATATATAACTATAGACCGATATGGACCTAGTTAGGCATGGTTGTTAACGGCCATATACTAGCACAATGTACCAAATTTCAACTGACTCGTATGAAATTTGCACCTCCAAGAGGCTCCAAGGCGGTTTATATGGGGGCTATATATGGTTATGGACTGATATGGACCACTTTTGGCATAGTTGTTAAATATCATATACTACCACCACGTACAAAATTTCAACCAGATAGGATGAATTTTGCTTCTCCAAAAGGCACCGGAGTTCAAATCTGGGGATCGGTTTATATGGGGGCTATGTATAATTATGGACTGATATGAACCAATTCCTGCATTGTTGTTGGATACCATATACTAACTTCAAGTACCAAATTTCAACCGAATTGGATGAATTTTGCTCTTCCAAGAGGCTCCGGAGGTCAAATCTGAGGATCGGTTTATATGGGGGCTATGTATAATTATGGACTGATATGAACCAATTCCTGCATTGTTGTTGGATACCATATACTAACTTCAAGTACCAAATTTCAACCGAATTGGATGAATTTTGCTCTTCCAAGAGGCTCCGGAGGTCAAATCTGGGGATCGGTTTATATAGGGCCTATATATAATTATGGACCGATTTCGACCAATTTTTGAATGGGTGTTTGAGGCCATATATTAATACCACGTACCAAATTTCAACTGAATAAGATGAATTTTGGTCTTCCAAGAGGCTCCGGAGGTCAAATCTGGTGATCGGTTTATATGGGGGCTATATATAATTGGACCGATGTGGACCAATTTTTTCATGGTCATTAGAGACCATATATTAACACCATGTACCACATTTCAGCCGGATCGGATGAAATTTGCTTCTCTTAGAGGCTCCGCAAGCCAAATCGGGGGATCGGTTTATATGGGGGGCTATACGTAAAAGTGGACCGATATGGACCAATTTTTGCATGGTTGTTAGAGACCATATACTAACACCATGTACCAAATTTCAGCCGGATCGGATAAAATTTGCTTCTCTTAGAGGATTCGCAAGCCAAATTTGGGGGTCCGTTTATATGGGGGCTATACGTAAAAGTGAACCGATATGGCCCATTTGCAATACCATCTGAACTACATCAATAACAACTACTTGTGCCAAGTTTCAAGTCGATAGCTTGTTTCGTTCGGAAGTTAGCGTGATTTCAACAGACGGACGGATGGACATGCCCAGATCGACTCAGAATTTCACCACGACCCAGAATATATATAGAGCAATATTTCGATGTGTTACAAACGGAATGACAAAGTTAATATACCCCCTATATCCTATGGTGGAGGGTATAAAAATAAGGGCTCGTTCACAACATATGTTCCCTAACGAGATATTTGTATCTTAACGCTCATTTCACACCGGTATTCCTGGTAAATGCAACCACTTGTGCAAAAAAATCATATTGTGATCACTGTATTTTCACGATAAACTTACACACAATCTAATTACCTCCTGTGTATAAGTACAGCGATCCAGTAGATAATTTTGAGAACCAATGTAGCTACATATAAACACCTACTTATAATATTCACTTCCATAATAATAAAATTCACTCTTAGTTTATTAGGGAAATTTTCTTTGAGAAAATAGAGGAATAAACATTTTAAGCACATTTATCCTTTCTCAAACTTTAGAGCTTTCTTTCGCCATCAAAGAAGAGAAAACGAAAAACTTCTCATTCTCAACAACTACACTTGTTCAGGATGGAACAAAAATAAAACTTGCATTATTGTCTTCCATAATGTACTTAAGGCCCCCACACACCATACATAGACTCAAAGTATTTACAGCTAAACTCATTGAAGCTCACCCTATTGTGGCGGCATATGCTTTGGTCCAAACCATCTGATTGATGTTACTTGCACTGTAGACACGCACACACACACAGGCTTAAGAAAGAGTGCGTGTCTGAGACTCTTCGCCTCAAGAGTCATACAACAAAGAGCTTTCTCTTCTCAACGAGATGTTGGAACTAAGCATGTATGGTGTTTTTTTGTAGAGAGAGAGAGGTGGGAGAGAGAGTTGGTAGAAAGTACTTCTTATCTGCGATTATCCAAACTCCAGTTTATTATTTTATTCAATGTTAAGTTAAGTTTAAGTGAAGTTTCTCAACAAATCGACCGATAACAAACACCCTGTGTCTGCCATCATCACACACATCAAAGTATTTGAACTTTTCTCGCAGACAATAAATGGATGGAGGATTGTGTATGGCAGCTGCGATAGATGAATTGATGAGTACATCAGCCATCATTATAATCGTCGCCTCAAGATAAGAATTTGATGTTCAAAGGAAATTTCTTCGATTGATGTTTCTTTGATAAACCTTTTGGTAAATCTGTAGAATGTGTAAATGATGCGAATTTCCTGTGTTGTGTAAGGGAAAGAAATAGCGTCTTGTGATTTTTAGTTTTTTTTTCTTTCTAAATGTCCTCTTATGCATTATAACAATCATGTATAACATAAAGCTATATTGGGTTAAAAGGTAGTCCGTCCAATAATTGCTCAAATAGCCTCGCTATGGGCCCAATAGAGCTCTGAAATTTAGTACATATAACACTGGAGATAAGCAAAAATGTATTAAAAAATTTTGGACCGATCCGCCGCCAAACACCACAAAGTTTTGCAGCGGTAGATTATGCTAGTGACATTTAGCCCTCATATAAATCGACCCCCGATTTGAGTACCTGGACACCGCAATTTTTATCCGATTTGTATAAAATTAGAAATCTAGAGATAAACAAGTATAAACGGCCGTAAGTTCGGCCAGGCCGAATCTTATGTACCCTCCACCATGGATTGCGTCAATCGAATTACTTGGGTTGTGGTATCTTAATTCGTTTTCTAAATTGTGTGTTAGTCCATACGTGGTATACATTAGACAAAAAAAGTATGTGTAGGTAAGTCTACAAATAACAAGTAAGGAAAGTCTAAAGTCGGACGGGGCCGACTATATTATACCCTGCACCACTTTGTGGATCTAAATTTTCGATACCATATCACATCCGTCAAATGTGTTGGGGGCTATATATAAAGGTTTGTCCCAAATACATACATTTAAATATCACTCGATCTGAACAGAATTTGATAGACTTCTACAAAATCTATAGACTCAAAATTTAAGTCGGCTAATGCAATAGGGTGGGACACAATGTTAGTAAAAAAATATGGGAAACGTTTAAATCTGAAGCAATTTTAAGGAAACTTCGAAAAAGTTTATTTATGATTTATCGCTCGATATATATGTATTAGAAGTTTAGGAAAATTAGAGCCATTTTTAAAACTTTTCGACTAAGCAGTGGCAATTTTACAAGGAAAATGTTGGTATTTTGACCATTTTTGTCGAAATCAGAAAAAACATATATATGGGAGCTATATCTAAATCTGAACCGATTTCAACCAAATTTGGCACGCATAGCAACAATGCTAATTCTACTCTCTGTGCAAAATTTCAACTAAATCGGAGTTAAAAATTGGCCTCTGTGGTCATATGAGTGTAACTCGGGCGAAAGCTATATATGGGAGCTATATATAAATCTGAACCGATTTCAATCAAATTTGGCACCCATAGCTACAATGCTAAATCTACTGCCTGTGCAAAATTTCAACTTAATCGCAGCACAAAATTGGCCTCTGTGGTCATATGAGTGTAAATCGGGCGAAAGCAATATATTGGAGCTATATCTAAATCTGAACCGATTTCAACCAAATTTAGCATGCATAGCTACAATGCTAAATCTACTCCCTGTGCAAAATTTCAACTAAATCGGAGCAAAAAATTGGCCTCTGTGGTCATATGAGTGTAAATCGGGCGAAAGCTATATATGGGAGCTATATCTAAATCTGAACCGATTTCAACCAAATTTGGCACGCACAGCTACAATGCTAATTCTACTCCCTGTGCAAAATTTCAACCAAATTGGAGTAAAACTCTGGCTTCTGGGACCGTATTAGTCCATATCGGGCGAAAGATATATATGGGAGCTATATCTAAATCTGAACCGATTTCAATAAAATTTAGCACACTTGACTATAGTGCTAATTGTTCTTCTTGTGCAAAATTTTAAGCAAATTAGGGTAAAACTCTGGCTTCTGGGGCCATATAAGTCCATATCGGGCGAAATATATATATGGGAGCTATATCGAAATCTGAACCGATTTCTTCCAAAATCAATAGGGATCTATTCTGAGCCAAAACACATACTTGTGCCAAATTTGAAGTCGATTGGACTAAAACTGCGACCTAGACTTTGATTACAAAAATGTGTTCACGGACAGACGGACATCACTATATCGACTCAGGAGCCCACCCTGAGCATTTTTGCCAAAGACACCATGTGTCTATCTCGTCTCCTTCTGGGTGTTGCAAACATATGCACTAACTTATAATACCCTGTTCCACAGTGTGGAGCAGGGTATAATTACGAATCGATATGGACTTTTGCACGGTACGTAGGGAGCCAGAATTGCAATATGGGGGTCGCTTATATGGGGGCTATATACAATTATTGATATGGACCAATTTTTGTGTGATTGGGGATCGATTAATCTGAGGGCTATATATAACTATAGACCGATATGCACCTAGTTAGGCATGGTTGTTAACGGCCATATACTAGCACAATGTACCAAATTTCAACTAACTCGGATGAAATTTGCTCCTCCAAGAAGCTTCAAAACCAAATCTCGGGATCGGTTTATATGAGGGCTATATATGATTATGGACTGATATGGACCACTTTTGGCATGGTTTTTAAATATCATATACTATCACCACGTACAAAATTTCAACCAGATCGGATGAATTTTGCTTCTCCAAAAGGCACCGGAGGTCAAATCTGGGGATCGGTTTATATGGGTGCTATATATAATTATGGACTGATATGAACCAATTCCTGCATGGTTGTTGGATACCATATACTAACATCACGTACCAAATTTCAACCGAATCGGATGAAGTTTGCTCTTCCAAGGGGCTCCAGAGGTCAAATCTGGGGATCGGTTTATACGGGGGCTATATATAATTATGGACCGATTTCGACCAATTTTTGCATGGGAGTTTGAGGCCATATATTAACACCACGTACCAAATTTCAACTGAATCAGATGCATTTTGGTCTTCCAAGAGGCTCCGGATCGACTCAGAATTTCACCACGACCCAGAATATATATACTTTATGGGGTCTTAGAACAATATTTCGATGTGTTACAAACGGAATGACAAAGTTAATCCTATGGTGGAGGGTATAAAAAGAGGTGTGCCACATATGGCGTGTATCGGACCATGTTTTGTTATAGCCCCGATCTCCCGAAGGTCTGGACACCCAAATTCTGTATTCGATTTGACTGAAATTCAAAATCTAGACATATTTTAGGTCCACAAGGAGGTGTACCGGAGGGACTGAAATTCAAAATTTAGAGGTATTTTGTGCTACATATGGCGTGTATTGGTCTATGTTTTGGTATAACCCCCACATTGCACTCCTAGATACCGACATTTTTATCCTGGGGGTTAATCACGGCATTCTATATCGAAATTGTTCGATGGAAATCTAAACATCTACATTTAAATGTTAAATGTTTAACACAATGTTATGCTATGGTCACACTGGGCAAATATTTGACAGAAATCAAAAATGAATCCGTCGCCACAGCCAAACCAGAAAACATATTTAGCTCATATGGGATACATAACATCACGGTAGGATTAGTTTCCAAACACCGTATCCAGATATTTGGAAAATGATTCTGGAAAAATGTTTGACACTCATTTTGGTCAAATATTTGCCTAGTGTGACCATAGCCTTAGTAACAAATATAGGAAATATTTACAGCTAGAGACTTTTTATGGAATTGCGCAAAAGAGAATTTATGATTTACCCAGCAAAAAAGCGTAGCCAAAAAAGTAATGAAAATGTTCTTTATGGATCCGGAAGTGGTGCAAAATTGTCGCAGAAGCGATGAATTTAACATGGGCTTGTCATAGGATGGAAGTCCTCCATTTCAACAGGCGTTGTACTGAATTTGCATCACTTCTTTAGGTGTGAACCGAATTCAATGTTTTGGATGTAAATTAAAAAATTCTGTGATATTTTGTAAAATAAATAATTTTTATAATTTTTTTATAATCTTTAATGGATTCTAACGGTTGTCGGAAATGTTTGACCTCAAATATTTTCAAAAATTCACATTTTTTTTTCAGATTGGATTTAGCATTTTTTTCGACAAAATTTAAATGATTTGTACCATTATATGAATTCTTACTCTGTTTTTAACCTATTTGAAACAAAAAAAGTTAAAATTACCCATTAAAAGTATAAAAAAAAAACCAGGTTATAAAAATTGAATTAAAAGAACTTTCTGGGTAGTTAAAATAAAGGACATCATTGGGAGTGCATCATTTGGAACTGCTTTTAAAGTTGTGCATTTGGAAGAACTTCCAAATTTTTTTGCTGGGTACCGCACAGTACATATGTATTAGAGGTATAACTGAATTTGTGGCACTTTTTAAAAGCTTTCCTTCTTAGCAGTGCCGAGAATATGGACTAGATTTATTTCTCTAGAAAATTTTGTCAAAATTTTACTTCTCTAGAAAATTTTATTAAAATGTTCTTTCTATAGAAAATTTTGTTAAAACTTTATTTCTTTCATACGTTTTGTTTTGTTATTGTTGGTTTTTGTTCTTTAATCATTGTTGTTGTTTTTTTGATTTCAGCTTAAAACCATACATTGATTAAACTACAAGTGTAGCTTAACCAACAGAAGGAAAGAATGTTTGTCAATTTTATTTGGGCAAAGCCCTATAGACTGCAAGATGGTTGGATAGACGCACGTTTAGGAATTACCACATACCTCATCAGCATCCTCTACTTGCAGCAAAACTGTCAACCAATTATCAGAATAAATTCAGGCAGTTCATTAAACCCAACAATAAACCACACTTGAACCCTCCGAAAAAAGGCTTTACATTGATAGCCGGCTTATGCCGAAATACATTCGTAGTTTAGTCAATGTATGGTTTTAAGCTGAAATCAAAAAAACAATAACAAAACTTTATTTCTTTAGAAAATTTTTATCAATATTTTATTTCTATAGAATTTTTTCTCAAAGTTTTATTTCTGTAGAAAATGTTGCCTATCGGAAATATTGTCAAAATTTTATTTTTATAGAAAATGTTGTCACAATTTTATTGCTGTAGAAAATTTTGATAAAATTGAATTTCTATAGAAAATTTTGTCAAAATGTTATTTCTATCGAAAATTTTGTGAAAATTTTATTTCTATAGAAAATTTTGTGAAAATTTTATTTCTATAGAAAACTTTGTAAAAATTTTAATTCTATAGAAAATTTTATCAAAATTTTATTTCTATAGAAAATTTTGCCAAAATTTTATTTCTATAGAAAATGTTATCAAAATTTTATTTCTATAGAAAATTTTGTCAAAATTTTATTTCTATAGAAAATTTTGTCAAAATTTTATTTCTATAGAAAATTTTGTCAAAATTTTATTTCTATAGAAAATTTTGTAAAAATTTAATTTCTATAGAACATTTTGTCAATATTTTATTTCTATTGAAAATTTTGTCTAAATTGAATTTCTATAGAAAATTTTGTCAAAATTTAATTTTTATAGAAAATTTTGTCAAAATTTTATTTTTGTAGAAAATTTTGTCAACATTTATTTCTATAGAATTTTTTTTTTAAATTTTATTTCCATAGAAAATTTTTTCAAAAATAAATTTCTTAGAAATTTTTTTCAAAATTTTATTTCATTCGTTTTGTTTTGTTATTGTTGGTTTTGTTCTTTAAGCATTGTTGTTGTTTTTTATTTCAGCTTAAAACCATACATTGACTAAACTACAAGTGTAGCTTAACCAACAGATGAAAAGAATGTTTGTCAAATTTATTTGGGCAAAGCCCTATAGACTGCAAGATGGTTGGATGGACCCACGTTTCGGAATTACCACATTCCTCATCAGCATACTCTACTTGCAGCAAAACTATCAACCAATTATCAGAATAAATTCAGGCAGTTTATTAAACCCAACAATGAACCACACTTGAACCTTCCGAAAAAAGGTTTTACATTGATAGCCGGCTTATGCCGAAAATAAATTCGTACAAACATATCTCTTTTCCTTTGCCATTTTGTCAAAGTTTTATTTTGTTGTCAAAATTGCATTTCTATAGAAAATTTTAACAAAATTTTATTTCCATAGAAAATTTTCTCAAAATTTTATTTCTATAGAAAATTTTCTCAAAATTTTATTTTTATAGAAAATTTTCTCAAAATTTTATATCTATAGAAAATTTTCTCAAAATTTTATTTCTATAGAAAATTTTATAAAAATTTTATTTCAATAGAAAATTGTGTCAAAATTTTATTTCTATAGAAAATTTTGTCAAAATTTTATTTTTATAGAAAATGTTTTCAAAAATTTATTTCTATAGAAAATTTTGTCAAAATTTTATTTCCATAGAAAATGTTCTCAAAATTTTATTTCTATAGAACTCTACCAATTGTGACAACCGTGAATGCAATGGTTATCAAGCTCGCCTTGTATACGAACCGAACGTAGGTGAAACCGTAAACATTCCGTTTACGAACATTTCCGTTTCATTTTGTTACCGTCCGTTCACGATTTTGGAACGTCATGTTTTCTATTAGTGTTGTCATTAGTGCATGAACATTTGACAGTCAAAAAATTTTTCTGGTGGCGATTGATCGAAGAAAAAAATACGATTGCGGTGCCTCGGAACACGTCTATGACTTCGTGACAGTTGATGAATCGTGGATGTTCACGTTTCCGCAGAAGCCAAATCCAACAAAAGTTTCTTACCAACGAAACACTTCTAAGCAAATGATCGCCTGTTTTCGGAGAAACTGGAAATCTCGCAATCGTAGAAATCAGGAAAACCAACCACCGGAGACGGATTACTCTCCATCACGACAATGCGTGATCTCACAAATCGGCTCACACAAAACACCGATTTGATGGATCATCTGCCGTATAATCCTGACTTGGCACCGAATGACTTCGTTTTATTCCCGTACGTAGGACATAGACTGAGAGGTCAACGTTTTTCAACACCTGAAGAGGCAATTGATGCGTACAGAATGCATGAGATACCTCAATCCGAGTGGTAAAAATGCTTTGAAAATTGGGTCAAACGCATGCAAAGCTGTATAGATCTTATTGAGGAATATTTTGAAAAGCAATAAAGTGATTTTCGATGATAAATATTTGTTTTTATTCCCTAATCCCACCATATCGACAACAAAATCGACTTTTCGATTAAATAATTTCGGTCTATTTGAGTCAATTCTCAAAAATATTAGAAATCGAGTAGCCGAATTTTAAAATTAAAAAAAAACTCGGCCTTCAAGTTTCGATGTCTAAGTCGATTTGACTCGTTTTTTAATGCATTGGCGACTACATTTTAATTTGTCTGAACTAACATAATCAGTGATATCAAATACTGAAATCATAAACCCTACCTTAGCAATTCCTATGCTCCATTTTTAACAATAAACCACCACCGTCTATTTAGAAACCTCGAGTTTCTCAAAAATGCCATAGTTATGACATTAAGACGATTTTAATTTTTGCATTTGAGTTATTCAACAGAACAAAGAAGGAAGACCCAATAATGAATTCTGAATTTTCACCAGTCACCTTTCAACTTTCAATGAAAATCCCTCAAGTCCAGGGAAACTGCATAGCAAATAGAAACTCAATTTATAAGAACTGCACAAATGGAATCGTGAGAAAATGCACAAAAAAAATTGGAAGGGCAAATAACCAAGCGAAACCAATTCATTCATTCGCTCTAAAATTGCAAGAATTATGCAGGATTAAATAAAAGTTGTTTTTTTGTTTCGCCCATTCACCAAACGCTATCCGAAACTCGACAAACAGTAGCAAATTTTCATTTGTCTTCACTAATTTTTAAGCAAATATTTAGAGCATAAGACCTATGGGAAAACGGGGAGTTGGGAATGAGGTCTCACAGATCTCACTGGTATCCTACATAGTTTCATCGAAATAACCAACAACAACACTACGTACTAACAAAGTTATAATTCATAGTCTTAAAGAAGAAAAGCTTCTTCATACAAAGACCATGCCATGCCATGGTGAAGGTTTGTACGATGTTACCATCTTTACTTGGTCATAGATGAGGACCAAGAGTATAACAAAAAACCAAAAAGGCTAAAACCTAACCTAACTTTAACTCCAACTCCAACTATGGCTATGGCACAGTTTCCCATTGCACCATTTCACCAGGATGAAGTTGAAGTTTAGTTATTTTACCGATGGTAACAACTCAAGTCCTACACATGTGCTCCAAGTAAGAAATTTTCCCAAGATCATAAACTTAAATGGTGGCCATAAAGTAGAGCTTTACACAACAACCACACTAAATTTGCTTCCATTGTTGGAGAAACTATTTTGAGTGCAGGATGTCTTTGAGATGTGAAAAACACAGTGAGAAATAATTTTTTTTTAATCTTTGATTGCCATTTTAGTCCCCAAACATAGAGACCCCGTATAGAATGGCAAAAAAATTGGCACTTCCAGTTCAATATTTTATACCCTCCACCATGAAAGGGGGGAAGGGGTATATTAACTTTGTCTTTCCGTTTGTAACAAATTGAAATATTGGTCTATATTCTGACCCGTGGTAAAATTCTAAGTCGATCTAGTGATGTCCGTCCGCCCGTCTGTTGAAATTACGCTAGGAATAAAATGTTGACAAAATTTTCTATAAAATAAAAATTTCTACAAAAGCTTTTATAGAAATAAAATTTTGGCGAAATTTTTTATTTCTATAACATTTTTACAGCGTTTTCTATAAAAATAATTTTTTAACAAAATTTTTTATAGAAATAATATTTTGATATTTTTCTATACAAATTTAAGTTTGAAAAAATTTTCTATAGAAATAATTTTTAAAAATATTTTGTATAGAAATAAAATTTGGATAATAATTTCTCTTGAAATAAAATTTTGACAAAATTTGCTCTAGGAATAAAATTTTGACAAAATTTTCTCTAAGAATAAAATTTTGACAACATTTTCTATAGAAATAAAATTTTGACAACATTTTCTATAGAAATACATAAAATGAATAAAATTTTCTCTTGGAATAAAATGTTGGCAAAATTTTCTCTAAGAATAAAATTTTGACAAAATTGTCTAAAAGAATAAAATTTTGACAAAATTTTCTGTAGAAATAAAATTTTGATATTAACTTTGTCATTCCGTTTGTAACAAATCGAAATATTGGTCTATACTCTGAGTCATGGTGAAATTCTGAGTCGATCTAGCTATGTCCGTCCGTCTGTTGAAATTACGCTAGGAATAAATAGAAAAAAAATTTGACAAAACAAAAATCTATAAAAATAAAATTTTGACAAAACAAAAATCTATAAAAATAAAATTTTGCAAAAATTTTCTATAGAACAAAATTTTCTTTAGGAAATTTTTTTTGACAAAATGTTCTCTAGGAACAAACTTTTCGGTGGGAATAACATTTTGAAAAATTTTCGGTGGGAATAAAATTTTTACAAAATTTTCTGTGGGAATAAAATTTTGAAAAAAAATTCTGTGGAAATATTTTTCACAAAATTGTCTATAGGAACGAACTTTTGACATAATTTTTAGTGAGAATAAAATTTTGACAAAAATTTCTGTTGGAATACAATTTAAAAAAAAAAAATTTCTAAGGAAATAAGCTCTTAACAAAACTTTCTATAGAAAAATATAGAGATAAAATTAAAAAAAAAAAAAAACTCTATACAGATAAAATTTTAACAAAAATTTTCTGTAGAGATAAAATGTTGACAAAACTTTCTATAAAAATAAAATTTTGACAAAATTTTTTTATAAAAATATTAAAATGAAATTTTGACAAAATTTTCTATCGAAATAAAGTGTTGATAGAATGTTCTATACAAATAAATAAAATACATAAAATTTTCTCTTGGAATAAAATTTTGACAAAATTTTCTCTAGGAATAAAATTTTGACAAAATTTTCTCTAAGAATAAATTTTGCAACATTTTCTGTAGAAGTAAAATTTTAACAAAATTTTCTGTAGAAATAAAATTTTGATATTAACTTTGTCATTCCGTTTGTAACAAATCGAAATATTGGTCTATATTCTGAGTCGTGGTGAAATTTTGAGTCGATCTAGCGATGTCCGTCCGTCTGTTGAAATTACGCTAGGAATAAATAGAAAAAAATTTGACAAAACAAAAATCTATAAAAATAAAATTTTGACAAAGCCAAAATCTATAAAAATAAAATTTTCCAAAAATTTTCTATAGAACAAAATTTTCTTTAGGAAAAAATTTTTGACAAAATTTTCTCTAGGAACAAATTTTGAATAAATTTTCGGTGGGAATAAAATTTTGAAAACATTTTCTATGGAAATATTTTTGACAAAATTTTCTCTAGGAACAAACCTTTGACAAAATTTTCGGTGGGAATAATATTTTAGCAAAAATTTCTGTGGGAATACAATTTTGAAAAAAATTCTATGGAAATAAGCTCTTAACAAAACTTTCTATACAAAAATATAGAGATAAAATTTAAAAAAATTTTTCTATAAAGATAAAATTTTAACAAAAATTTTCTGTAGAGATATAATTTTGACAAAATTTTCTATAGAGATAAAATTTTGACAAAATTTTCTATAGAAATAAAATTTTGACAAAATTTTTTTATAAAAATATTGAAATGAATTTTGACAACATTTTCTATAGAAATATCCAACCATCTTGCAGTCTATAGGGCTTTGCCCAAATAAATTTGACAAACATTCTTTTCCTCTGTTGGTTAAGCTACTCTTGTAGTTTAGTCAATGTATGGTTTTAAGCTGAAATAAAAAAACAACAACAATGCTTAAAGAACAAAACCAACAATAACAAAACAAAACAAATGGAAAAAGAAGAGGAGGCACGCTCAAAATAAACCCAGCCATGTGAATTCAAATCGATGATTTGACAGTGGCATAGGAAAAGAGATATGTTTGTTTCGAGTTTATTTCGGCATAAGCCGGCTATCAATGTAAAACCTTTTTTCGGAGGGTTCAAGTGTGGTTTTTGTTGGGTTTAATAAACTGCCTGAATTTATTCTGATAATTGGTTGATAGTTTTGCTGCAAGTAGAGGATGCTGATGAGGAATGTGGTAATTCCGAAACGTGCGTCCATCCAACCATCTTGCAGTCTATAGGGCTTTGCCCAAATAAATTTGACAAACATTCTTTTCCTCTGTTGGTTAAGCTACTCTTGTAGTTTAGTCAATGTATGGTTTTAAGCTGAAATAAAAAAACAACAACAATGCTTAAAGAACAAAACCAACAATAACAAAACAAAACAAATGGAAAAAGAAGAGGAGGCACGCTCAAAATAAACCCAGCCATGTGAATTCAAATCGATGATTTGACAGTGGCATAGGGAAAAAGAGATATGTTTGTTTCGAGTTTATTTCGGCATAAGCCGGCTATCAATGTAAAACCTTTTTTCGGAGGGTTCAAGTGTGGTTTTTGTTGGGTTTAATAAACTGCCTGAATTTATTCTGATAATTGGTTGATAGTTTTGCTGCAAGTAGAGGATGCTGATGAGGAATGTGGTAATTCCGAAACGTGCGTCCATCCAACCATCTTGCAGTCTATAGGGCTTTGCCCAAATAAATTTGACAAACATTCTTTTCCTCTGTTGGTTAAGCTACTCTTGTAGTTTAGTCAATGTATGGTTTTAAGCTGAAATAAAAAAACAACAACAATGCTTAAAGAACAAAACCAACAATAACAAAACAAAACAAATGAAATAAAATTTTGACAAAATTTTCTATAGAAATACAATATAGAAATACAGACGTAAAATTTTGGCAACATTTTCTGTAGAAATAAAAAAAAATTGTGTTTAGAGATAAAATTTTGACAAAATTTTCTATAGAAATACAATATAGAAATACAGACGTAAAATTTTGGCAACATTTTCTGTAGAAATAAAAAAAAATTGTGTTTAGAGATAAAGTTTTGACAAAATTTTCGATAGAAATAAAATTTTAACAGAATTTTCTATAGAAATAAAATGTTGATAAAATTTTCTATCGTAATAAAATTTTGACAAAATTTTCTACTGAAATAAAATTTTGGCAAAATATTCTCTAGGATAAAATTTTGACAAAATTTTCTGTGGGAATAAAATTTTGAAAACTTTTCTATGGAAATAAACTCTTAACAAAACTTTCTATACAAAAAATATTTGTTAAAATTTTCTATAAAAAAATTATTGACAAAATATTCTATAGAAATAAAATTTTGACAAAAATTTCTATTTTCTAAAATGTTGATAAAATTTTCTATCGAAATAAAATTTTGACAAAATTTTCTCTAGGAATAACATTGTGGCCAAATTTTCTCTAGGAATAACATTGTGGCACAATTTTCTATCGAAATAAAATTTTGACAAAAATTTTTTAAGAATAAAATTTTTACAAAATTTTCTGTAGAAATAAAATTTTGGCAAAATGTTTTTTGACAAAATGTTCTCATGGAATAAAATTTTGATATTAACTTTGTCATTCCGTTTGTAACATATTGGTCCATATTCTGAGTCGCGGTGAAATTCTGAGTCGATCTAGCGATGCCCGTCTGTTGAAATTACGCTGGGAATAAATAGAAATAAAATTTTGACAAAACAAAAATCTATAAAAATAAAATTTTGACAAAACAAAAATCTATAAAAATAAAATTTTTCGATAGAACAAAATTTTCTTTAGGAAAAATTTTTTGACAAAATTTTCTTTAGGAACAAACTTTTGAAAAATTTTCGGTGGGAATAAAATTTTGACAAAATTTTCTGTAGGAATAAAATTTTGAAAAAAATTTCTATGGAAATATATTTGACAAAATTTTCTCTAGGAACAAACTTTTGACAAAATTTTCGGTGGGAATAAAATTTTGGCAAAAATTTCTGTGGGAATAAAATTTTGAAAAATTTTATATGAAAATAAGCTCTTAATAAAACTTTCTATACAAAAATATAGAGACAAAAGTTTGACAAAATTTTCTCTAGGAATAAAATTTTGACAACATTTTCTCTAAGAATAAAATTTTGCAACATTTTCTGTAGAAATAAAATTTTAATATTAACTTTGTCATTCCGTTTGTAACAAATCGAAATATTGGTCTATATTCTGAGTCGTGGTGAAATTCTGATTCGATCTACCGAAGGCCGTCCGTCTGCTGAAATTACGCTAGGAATAAATAAAAATAAAATTTTGACAAAAAAAAAATCTATAAAAATCTAATTTTGCCAAAAAACAATATATAAAAATAAAAACGCACGTTTCGGAATTACCACATTCCTCATCAGCATCCTCTACTTGCAGCAAAACTATCAACCAATTATCAGAATAAATTCAGGCAGTTCATTAAACAAAAATTTACAAAATTTTCTGTAGAAATATAATTTTGACCAAATTTTCTTTAGGAATAAAATTTTGACTAAATTTTATTTTGGAATACAATTTTGACAACATTTTCTCTAGGAACAAACTTTTGACAAAATTTTCTGTGGGAATAAAATTTTGAAAAAAATTTCTTAACAAAACTTTCTATCCAAAAAATATTTGTAAAAAATTTCTACAAAAAATTATTGACAAAATTTTCTATAGAAATAAAATTTTGACAACCATTTTTTATAAAAATAAAATTTTGACAAAATTTTCTATAGAAATAAAATTTTGACAAAATTGTCTATAGAAATAACATTTTGACAAAATGTATTATTTGACAAAAATTTTTTGAGAAAACAAATCGAAATATTGGTCTATATTCTGAGTCGTGGTGAAATTCTGAGTCGATCGAAATTATGCTAGGAATAAATAGAAATAAAAAAGAAATAAAATTTTAACAAAAAAAATCTATAAAAATAAAATGTTGACAAAAAAACAATGTATAAAAATAAAAATTTACAAAATTTTCTGTAGTAATAAAATGTTGACCAAATTTTCTTTAGGAATAAAATTTTGACCAAATTTTCTTTTGGAATACAATTTCGACAAAATTTTCTCTAGGAACAAACTTTTGAAAATATTTTCATTGGGAATAAAATTTTGACAAAATTTTCTGTGGGAATAAAATTTTGAAAAAAAAATTCTATGGAAATAAGCTCTTAACAAAACTTTCTATACAAAAATATGGAGATAAAATTTTGACAAAATTTTCTATTGAGATAAAATTTTGACAAAATTTTCGATACAAATAAAATTTTGACAAAAATTTTCGATAGAAATAAAATTTTGACAAAAATTGTTTATAAAAATAAAATGTTGACACAATTTTCTATAGAAATAAAATTTTGACAAAATTTTCTATAGATATAAAATGTTGTTAAAATTTTCTATCGAAATAAAATTTTGACAAAATTTTCTACAGAAATAAAATTTTGGCAAAATCTTCTCTAGGAATAAAATTTTGACAAAATTTGCTGTGGGAATAAAATTTTGAAAAACTTTTCTATGGAAATAAACTCTTAACAAAACTTTCTATCCAAAAAACATTTGTAAAAATTTTCTACAAAAAATTATTGACAAAATTTTCTATAGAAATAAAATTTTGAGAAACATTTTTTATAAAAATAAAATTTTGACAAAATTTTCTATAGAAATAAAATTTTGACAAAATTTTCTATAGAAATAAAATTTTGACAAAATTTTCTATAGAAATAAAATTTTGACAAAAATTTCTATTTTCTAAAATGTTGATAAAATTTTCTATCGAAATAAAATTTTGACACAATTTTCCCTAGGAATAACATTTTGGCCAAATTTTCTCTAGGCACAATTTTCTATCGAAATAAAATTTTGACAAAAAATTTTTATACCCTTCACCACTACTGTGGTACAGGGTATAATAAGTTTGTGCATTTGTATGTAACGCCAAGAAGGAAAAGTCTGAGACCCATCGTTTAGTATACCGATCGTCTTAGAATTAAATTCTGAGTCGATTTAGCTATGTCCGTCTGTCTGTCTGTCTGTCTGTCTGTCTGTCCGTCTGTCTGTCTGTTGATGTATTTTTGTGTGCAAAGTACAGCTCACAGTTTTAGTCCGATTGTCCTAAAATTTGGTGTAGGGTCCTGTTTCGGCTCAAAGACGATCCCTATTGATTTTGGAAAAAATCGGTTCAGATTTAGATATAGCTGCCATATATATTTTTCACCGATCTGGTCATAATTGGTGTGTATATCAACCGATCTTCCTCAAATTCCGTACATCCGAATATTTTATAAGCCTCGAAAAACTTGCAAAATATCAGCCAAATCGGTTCAGATATAGATATAGCTCCCATATATAGCTTTCGCCCGATTTACACTCATTTGCCCACAGAGGCCAATTTTTTGCTCTGATTTAGTTGAAATTTTGCACAGGGAGTAGAATTAGCATTGTAACTATTCGTGCCAAATTTGGTTGAAATCGGTTCAGATTTAGATATAGCTCCCATATATAGCTTTCGCCCGATTTACACTCATATGACCACAGAGGCCAATCTTTAACTCCGATTTAGTTGAAATTTTGCACAGGGAGTAGAATTAGCATTGTAGATATGCGTGCCAAATTTGGTTGAAATCGGTTCAGATTTAGATATAGCTCCCATATATAGCTTTCGCCCGATTTACACTCAAATGACCACAGACGCCAATTTTTTGCTCCGATTTAGTTGAAATTTTGCACAGGGAGTAGAATTAGCATTGTAGCTATGCGTGCCAAATTTGGTTGAAATCGGTTCAGATTTAGATATAGCTCCCATATATAGCTTTCGCCCGATTTACACTCATATGACCACAGAGGCCAATTTTTAACTCCGATTTAGTTGAAATTTTGCACAGGGAGTAGAATTAGCATTGTAGCTATGCGTGCCAAATTTGGTTGACATCGGTTCAGATTTAGATTTAGCTCCCATATATATGTTTTTCTGATTTCGAACAACATTTTCCTTGTAAAATCGCCACTGCTTAGTCGAAAATTTGAAAACATGACTCTAATTTTCCTAAACTTCTAATACATATATATCGAGCGATAAATCATAAATAAACTTTTGCGAAGTTTCCTTAAAATTGCTTCAGATTTAAATGTTTCCCATATTTTTTTTTTTACTAAATTGTTTTCCACCCTAGTGCATTAGCCAACTTAAATTTTGAGTCTATAGATTTTGTAGAAGTCTATCAAATTCTGTCCAGATCGCGTGATATTTAAATGTATATATTTGGGACAAACCTTTATATATAGCCCCCAACATATTTGACGGATATGATATAGTATCGAAAATTTAGATCTAGAAAGTGGTGCAGGGTATAATATAGTCGGCCCCGCCCGACTTTAGACTTTCTTTACTTGTTAAATTAGTATATGATTTTTCGATATCTGGTTGGGGAAGGGGAAAATTGATATAAACTTTGTCGATTTACTTCGATAGAATTTATAGGGACCATTGAATAATTTGTGAAATTAATATAGGGTACGTGATAGTCCGATATCAGGTCGGAGTAGAGCGAAAGTGGGGAGAGAGTTCCCTTTTGTTCGTTTTTTTGAAAGTAGAGGTTTTTCTGTAAATGGGAACTCGGTACATAATTTTATGATTTTTGCACAGGCTTCTTTCTGTCAGACTTCTTTTTAGTAAAGAACTTAAATTTGCATCATTTTCCAACATTTTAGCAAATGTTAATGTGGTTAAATTTTTTTACTACTTTTGCTTTTTCCGATTTATTGGATGTGAAACAGTAATTCTTTGTATGTTATTATAATATAGTGCTTAATTTTCAGATATGTTGAGGAGAAGGATACCTTTCCTTGACAAACCACACTTAAAATTCACAAGAAATATAGAATATTGTCCAACTACTTGAATACAGAACATTATTTAAAAAAAAAAATTGGAGGAAAGGGTACACCCTCTCCCCGACATTTTTTAAGATGAACCGTTTTACATATGCATATCCGCCGTATTTGTACCTATAAACGACAAAGCAAGCAGTCCGATTTGTTTAAAAGAATTCAAATCTTTTCGAATTTGTTTTTTTAGCACGAAGGATATGATTGACTAAGTTAACGCAAAATGTTCCTACAAATACGCTTCGGAAGGCGCAGCGAAGCGGGCCGGGTTACGCTAGTTGTCTATAAAAATAACATTTGGAACAAATTTTCTATAGAAATAAAATATTGACAAAATATTCTCTAGGAAATAAATTCTGATAAAATGTTCTCCAAGAATAAAATTTGGACAAAATTTTCTCTAAGAACAACATTTTCTATAGGAATAAAATGTTGACTAAATTTTCTGTGGAAATAAAATTTTAACAAAGGAAATAAAATTTTGACAAAATTTTCTATAGAAATAAAATTTTGACAAAAATTTTCTATAGAAACAAGTTTTGACAACATTTGAACAAATTTTCTATAGAAATAAAATTCTCACGAAATTTTTTATAAAAATAAAATTTTGACAGCATTTGCTATAGAAGTAAAATTTTGAAAAAAAATTTTTATACAAATAAAATTTTGACAAAATTTTCTATACAAATAAAATTTTGACAAAATTTTCTATAGTAATAAAATCTTGACAAAATTTTCTCTAGGAATAAAATTTTGACAAAATTTACTATAGAAATAAAATTTTGACAAAGTTTGAATTGAATTAAAATTTTGTGGAAATTTGCTATTGAATTAAAATTTTGTGGAAACTCGCTATAGAAACAAAATTTTGTTATAAAATTTCTATAGAAATAAAATTTTTACAAAATTTTCTATAGGAATAAAATGTTGACTAAATTTTCTGTGGAAATAAAATTTTAACAAAGTTTTCTATGGAAATAAAATTTTGACAAAATTTTCTATAGAAATAAAATTTTTACAAAAATTTTCTATGGAAACATGTTTTGACAACATTTGAACAAATTTTCTATAGAAATAAAATTCTCACGAAATTTTTTATAAAAATAAAATTTTGACAGCATTTGCTATAGAAGTAAAATTTTGAAAAAAAAATTTTATACAAATAAAATTTTGACAAAATTTTCTATAGTAATAAAATCTTGACAAAATTATCTATAGTAATAAAATCTTGACAAAATTTTCTCTAGGAATAAAATTTTGACAAAATTTTCTATAGTAATAAAATTTTTATCCAATCTTCGATTTAGACCCAACTATCAGTGAGATATTCAGGACTGATGTGTAATCACTGAGATTTTCGGATTTGGAAGCACGGTTGCCACAGTTGGTAGAATTGTACTAAAAATGGTAGATTTTGTACTGCTTGGTAGAATGGTAGAATTCTTGATGTTTTGGTAAAATTTGCAAATTCTTCCTCTCCAAGTAAGTAGTATCTCAGGGAGCCACAGTGGTGCAATAGATTCCTGCTTCGACCGAACACCAAAAAGTTTTTCAGTGGTGGATTATCCCACCTCAGTAATGCTGGTGACATTTCTGAGGGTTTCAAAGCTTCTCTAAGTGGTTTCACTGCAATGTGGAACGCCCTTCGGACTCGGCTATAAAAAGGAGGTCCCTTGGCATTGAGCTTAACATGGAATCGGGCAGCACTCAGTGATAAGAGAGAAGTTCACCAATGTGATATCACAATGGACTGAATAGTCTAAGTGAGCCTGATACATCGGGCTGCCACCTAACATAACCTAACCTAACCTAGGTGGTATCTCAATACAAATAAGATTTGAAAAATTGTTCTATAGAAATAAAATTTTGACAAAATTTTTCTATAGAAATAAAATTTTGAAAAAATTTTCTATAGAAAATGTTAACATAATTGCCTATAACAGAAATAAAATTTTAACAAAATCTTCTATAGAATTAAAATTTTGACAAAATTTTCTATACAACGAAAAAAACAGTGAACTCTTTTATAGGAAGAATGAACTACCACTCACGAAAATTGAACTAAATTTTACTCCACATTTTGAGATTTTCACAAAGCGTTGTTAAAACCAGGAAATTTTAATGGTCTGTTGTACTTTTTAACTGCAGTTCACGAAATTACATCATCTCATAGAAGAAAACTTAACAAAAATTAAAGAAGAAAATCATTGGCACCATATCATGACCATTTTAACCATCGAAATCATGACCATTTTAATCGTACGAAAATGTTCCTTTGTTTTAGTTCATATTGAACTTATGTGTTTGGTCATTGAACTTTATACTCACGTTTAGTTTATAAAATTTTTGAGACATACTTAAAAAAAGTAAGATTTCATTAAGCTGTGGAAAATTTCGATAAAAATAATAAAATTTAACAACAAGCAAGTAAATTTTTATACTCTCCACCATAGGATGGGGGGTATATTAACTTTGTCATTCCGTTTGTAACACATCGAAATATTGCTCTAAGACCCCATAAAGTATATATATTCTGGGTCGTGGTGAAATTCTGAGTCGATCTGAGCATGCCCGTCCGTCCGTCTGTTGAAATCACGCTAACTTCCGAACGAAACAAGCTATCGACTTGAAACTTGGCACAAGTAGTTGTTATTGATGTAGGTCGGATGGTATTGCAAATGGGTCATATCGGTCCACTTTTTTTTATAGCCCCCATATAAACGGACCCTCAATTTTGGCTTGCGAGGCCTCTAAGAAACGCAAATTTCATCCGATCAGACTGAAATGTGGTACATGGTGTATGTATATGGTCTCTAACAACCATGCAAAAATTGGTTCACATCGGTCCATAATTATATATATATAACCCACATATAAACCGATCCCCCGATTTGGCTTGCAGAGCCTCTAAGAGAAGCAACTTTCATCCGATCCGGCTGAAATTTGGTACATGGTGTTAGTATATGGTCTCTAACATCCATGCAAAAATTGGTCCACATCGGTTCATAATTATATATAGCCCCCATATAAACCGATCCCCCGATTTGGCTTGAGGAGCCTCTAAGAGAAGCAAATTTCATCCGATCCGCCTGAAATTTGGTACATGGTGTTAGTATATGGTCTCTAACAACCATGCAAAAATTGGTCCATATCGGTCCATAATTATATATAGCCCCCATATAAACCGATCACCAGATTTGACCTCCGGAGCCTCTTGGAAGACCAAACTTCATCTGATTCAATTGAAATTTGGTACGTGGTGTTAATATATGGCCTCAAACTCCCATGCAAAAATTGGTCCATATCGGTCCATAATTATATATAGCCCCCATATAAACCGATCACCAGATTTGGCTTGCGGAGCCTCTAAGAGAAGCACATTTCATCCGATCCGGCTGAAATTTGGTATATGGTGTAAGTACATGGTCTCTAATGACCATGCAAAAATTGGTTCACATCGGTCCATAATTATATATAGCCCCCATATAAACCGATCCCCCGATTTGGCTTGAGGAGCCTCTAAGAGAAGCAAATTTCATCCGATCCGGCTGAAATTTGGTACATGGTGTTAGTATATGGTCTCTAACAACAATGCAAAAATTGGTCCATATCGGTCCGTAATTATATATAGCCCCCATATAAACCGATCACCAGATTTGACCTCCGGAGCCTCTTGGAAGACCAAAATTTATCTGATTCAGTTGAAATTTGGTACATGATGTAAATACATGGCCTCAAACACCCATGCAAAAATTGGTCGATATCGGTCCATAATTATATATAGGCCCCATATAAACCGATCCCCAGATTTGACCTCCGGAGCACCTTGGAAGAGCGAAATTCTTCCCATTCGGTTGAAATTTGGTACGTGATGTTAGTATAGGGTATCCAACAACCATGCAGGAATTGGTTCCTATCAGTCCATAATAATATATAGCTCCCATATAAACCGATCCCCAGGCTTGACCTACGTTGCCTTTTGGAGAAGCAAAATTCATCCGATCTGGTTGAAATTTGGTACGTGGTGGTAGTATATGATATTTAGCAACCATGTGAGTTGAAATTTCTGGATGGCAGTCTTTCGTAGAAGTTTCTACGAAATCCATGGTGGAGGGTACATAAGATTCGGCCTGGCCGAACTTACGGCCGTATATACTTGTTTCCAATAAAAATAAGTTAAATTTAGCGATAGTTAAGCTACGGATTTTTTTTTCTGTGTAGAAATAAAATGTTGACAACATTTTCTCTAAGAATAAAATTTTGACAAAATTTTCTATAGCAATAAAATTTTCAATCATCGACTTAGAGCCAACTAGGTATCTGTCCGTCCGTATACACGCTCACAAAAAATCGCTTCTGTAACATATACTCCCAAACATATTTTGCTTCAAGCATATACATTTTTGGGTATTGCCCAAACATTTATATGTTTGATCTCTTCCAATATATAATATGTTTGAAAGCATATTGGTCTAAACAATATATGTTTGGGTAGTCTAAGTTCCAAACATTTTGTATTTTTGCATCCAAATTCAATAATGTTGTCTTCCAAAAAACAATATGTTATTTTGTGAACATATAATATGTTTGGAAGCATTTTGCACCCAAAAATATTATATGCTTAAAAAATTCTCCCAAACAATATTGTGATCAAACATTTTTTTTATTTATTTATATATTTACAATCATAATAAATTATGAAAATAAACAGGTAATATAGGTGCTAACAACATAGGTTTTCGACCTGAATGCTCAAAATTTTGTTTCTGCCCAATTGTATATTCCCCCACATCTTTCTCACTTCCACGACATTTTTTAGTTCTTAGCACCTTTTTCTGTAATACAAACATTGTAGAAGAAATTTTTCAATTTTTTTTATTTTAATTTTACCTTTTGCCGGACGGGGATTCGAACAGCGGACCACACAGTTTGTAAGGATCAAAGAAGTAGCTGATCAATTGCCCAAGGAAAAATAAAATGTTAATTTTGTAATAACAAGCAACAACCACCAACTTAATTCAATATCGCTCCCTGTTAAATAGCGCTCCAAGCTACTAAACACATATATGTTTATAGGCTATTTCTAAATTAATATATGTTTGCATCCAAGCATATTATATTTACAAACATTTTATGTCCCAAACTTAATATGTTCTAACATATTAACATATATGTCCCAAACATGTTATGCTAGTTTATGAACATTATATGCTTGCACTCAATAATATTGTGTTTAAAAATGTGTGCTCCAAACATATAATGTTTATAGCCAAACATATGAAAAACAGTCTTTTTCATCCGTGTAGACGACATTTATTTCAATCTATTCTACGTGTATCTTTCAGGATATAAGCTCCAGTTTTCTATTCCCAGCGTATATTAATTCAGACATAATTTCAATACGAAAAATAAACGAAACCATTACAGCTTATTTTCAGCAAAGAGAAAAACACCAACTAAAATTGGACACAAGCACACATATAGAGCAAAGGATTCACCAAGAATTTCTTACAAAAAAAGCAAAACAAAAAGAGACACAACATAGCAAGAAAATGGAATCTGAACTCTGCTAAAGAGGTAAGTGAAAATGTGGCACGTTTGCATAATACCACTTTAACTAATCCCGATATTTTCATTCGACCAAGTGAACAGACGCATAAACGATAAAAAAAAAGAAATTCACTTAGAATTTTTCAAAGTTATAAAACGTTTGGCCATATTCTTATCTACGCGAAAGCATTCAAAAAACCACCATGGATGGAAATTTAAAAGGTCCATTCATTGGAGTAGGAGCAAGAGAACACAACAGCTCTGACGATGGAAACAAGTTCCTTATTCATTCACTGTCTGTTGTGGGGGGAGGAAATAGGAACAAATATTGTTAAAAGGATGATAATAACAACAATTGCTAACAAGCTGTCCTGTTTTCTTCTTTTTTTTTTGTTTATAACCCTGTCCTTATGGTAAAGCTTAAGGCAGGATGGACCAGCCTAAGACCAATTGGATATAGAAACAAGAATGAGGATTTGTTGGCTTGAACATATTCGCTTTGTCGTCGCCTTCACTGTCTATAGCTGGCAGGCCAAGATTTTAACATTGTCCTGTAAGTTGTTTGGTTTTTTTTTGCTGTTTTGAAATAGAAAGTCCTTGTTGCTTTTATTGGCTATATAGGCCAGTTTGACACAGTTTAGCGATGTCTTTTCATGAGAAAGCCAACGAAAATGGTTGCGAATTTTTTCTACCTTTTTTTTAATTTTCTTTTTTGGAGGCTTTCGACATCTGACCTACCATTGTTTTCACTCGATAGCTCATCATTATCCATCCACTGGAAAATGCATTCCATGAAGTAGACTTTTCTACATGAAGGTATTATATAAGGCATAGACCTTTTGCACAATGGGGTGAGTTTGACACAAGAGGGAAACTCACCCCCTTGTGAAATTGAACATAAGGCTCTCGATCTCCAAAAGTAAAATGTTGATTTTTGGACTAATCGAGTTTTAGTCAAAACCAAAAGGGGTAAGAAAAGTCGAATTTTTCTAATATATTAAAACTTTTATTATACCCTCCACCATAGGATGGAGGGTATATTAACTTTGTCATTCCGTTTGTAACATCGAAATATTGCTCTAAGACCCCATAAAGTATATATATCTTGGTCGTGGTGAAATTCTGAGTCGATCTGAGCATGTCCGTCCGTCCGTCCGTCCGTCCGTCCGTCTGTTGAAATCACGCTAACTTCCGAACGAAACAAGCTATCGACTTGAAACTTGAACAAGTAGTTGTTATTGATGTAGGTCGGATGGTATTGCAAATGGGCCATATCGGTCCACTTTTACGTATAGCCCCATATAAACCGATCTCCAGATTTTGCTTGCGAAGCCTCAAAGAGAAGCAAAATTGCATCCGATCCGGCTTAAATTTGGTATATGGTGTCAGTATATGGTCTCTAACAACCATGCAAAAATTGGTCCACATCGGTCCACTTTTACGTATAGCCCCCATATAAACGGACCCCCAAATTTGGCTTGCGAGGCCTCTAAGAGAAGTAAATTTCATCGAATCCGGCTAAATTTGGTACATGGTGTCAGTATATGGTCTCTAACAACCATGCAAAAATTGGTCAAAACCGGTCCATAATTATATATAGCCCCCATATAAACCGATCCCCCGATTTGGCTTGCAGAGCCTCTAAGAGAAACAATTTTCATCCGATCCGGCTGAAATTTGGTACATGGTGTTGGTATATGGTCTCTAACAACCGTGCAAAAATTGGTCCATATCGATACATAATTATATATAGTCCCCATATAAACCGATCCCCCGATTTGGCTGCAGAGCCTCTAAGAGAAACAATTTCCATCCGATCTGGCTGAAATTTGGTACATGGTGTTGGTATATGGTCTCTAACAACCGTGAAAAAATTGGTCCATATCGGTCCATAATTATATAAAGGCCCCATATAAGCCGATCACCAGATTTGACCTCCGAGCCTCTTGGAAGACCAAAATTTATCTGATTCAGTTGAAATTTGGTACGTTATGTTAATATATGGCCTCAAACACTCATGCAAAAATTGGTCGAAATCGGTCAATAATTATATATAGGCCCCATACAAACCGATCCCCAAATTTGACCTCCGGTGCAAAATTCATCCGATCTGGTTGAAATTTGGTACGTGGTGGTAATATATGCTATTTAACAACCATGTGAGTTGAAATTTGTGGATGACAGTCTTTCGTAGAAGTTTCTACGCAATCCATGGTGGAGGGTACATAAGATTCGGCCTGGCCGAACTTACGGCCGTTTATACTTGTTATTTTTTATTTTTTTGGAAATTCGACTCGCATGTAGAATATAGTATATAAATATATTTCAATAGCAACTCTGACATACTACACGCAAAAAAATAATTCTTTCCTCCGAAACGAAATTTTAGACAAACAAAGTTCGTTTCTCATTTGCTTTTCGCTCTAAGGAAGTGTATTTGGGAGAAAAGTATATACTTTTTGGGATAAACGTTTATTATTTTCCAGGATGTAAAAACAATTTCATAAAAACTAACTCAAAAAAAAAACGTTGTTTTCTTGCTAATTGCATTTTCCCTCACATCTTTCTCACATCCACGAGGTTTTTTAGTTCTTAACACCTTTTCCTGTAATACCAACAATGTAGAAGAAATTATACAATTTTATAATTTTTCAAAATTTTTTTTACCTTTCGCCTGGACGGAGAATCGAACCGCGGACCATGCACTTTGTAAGCCAACACACTAACCAGTGAGCTATATAACTATTATGGTCATCAATAGATAATTGTCCATATAAGTAATATTTATATAGCATAGCTTGCGGCGCCCACGAACCGAATAAACAAAGTTTATTTAACAGAAACAAACATTTAGTTTAGCATCGTGGAGCAGTGGTTGCTACGTCCGACTTGCATGCCAAGGGTCGTGGGTTCGATCCCTGGTTTTTGGTTTTTTTTTACATATATTCCAGATATGTTCGGAAGATTCCGAAAAAATGTTCAACAATACATTGTACTATATTAAATTTTGAACTGTCAAATGTGTCTTATTAAAGACCTAAAGACAGAAAAGAACAGTGTTTGATATAAACGAAATGGACTGTGTTGTTGTTTCAAAAATAACTTTTTTTTATTGCAAAAATAAAAATTTTGTAACAAACGATTTTTTTTTTTTGGTAATAAAAGTTTAAAATTTTCGAAACAATTCAAAAAACTCTAACAAAAGAAAAACGTTTTCGGTACACGTTTTCCAAACGTTTTTTTTTTCTTTGCGTGTATGAATATGAATGTGTAAAAGTAACCTCTGAACATACTACAATATTTTATCAAGCCCAAGTCAATTTTTGCAAATACAAAAAAAAATAACTCGAAAAGTCGACATTTTAAAAACCCTAAAGATTTAAAAGTCGATATTTGGTAATGTTTAATACGTCGAAACACACAAAATGTTAATTTTTATACCCTCCACCATAGGATGGGGGGTATATTAACTTTGTCATTCCGTTTGTAACACATCGAAATATTGCTCTATATATATTCTGGGTCGTGGTGAAATTTTGAGTCGATCTGAGCATGTCTGTCCGTCCGACCGTCTGTTGAAATCACGCTAACTTCCGAACAAAACAAGCTATCGACTTGAAACTTGGCACAAGTAGTTGCTATTGATGTAGGTCATATGATATTGCAAATGGGCCATATCGGTCAACTTTTACGTATAGCCCCCATATAAACGGACGCTCAAATTTGGGTTGCGGAGCCTCTAAGAAAAGCAAATTTAATCCGATCCGGCTGAAATTTGGTACATGGTGTTAGTATATGGTCTTTAACAACCATACCAAAATTGGTCCACATCGGTCCATAATTATATATAGGCCCCATATAAACCGATCCCCCGATTCGGCTTGCGGATCTTCTAAGAGAAACAAATTTCATCCGATCCGGCTGAAATTTGGTACATGGTGTTAGTATATGGTCTCTAATGACCATGCAAAAATTGGTCGACATCGGTCAATAATTATATATAGCCCCCATATAAACCGATCACCAGATTTGACCTCCGGAGCCTCTTGGAAGACCAAAACTCATCTGATTCAGCTGAAATTTGGTACGTGGTGTTAATATATGGCCTCAAACACCAATGCAAAAATTGGTCGAAATCGGTCCATAATTATATATAGCCCCCATATAAACCGATCTCCAGATTTGACCTCCGGAGCCCCTTGGAAGAGCAAAATTCAACCGATTCGGTTGAAATTTGGTACGTGGTGTTAGTATATGGTATCCAACAACCATGCAGGAATTGGTTCATATCAGTCCATAATTATATATAGCCTCCATATAAACCGATCCCCAGATTAGACCTCCGGTGCCTTTTGGAGAAGCAAAATTCATACGATATGGTTGAAATTTGGTACGTGGTGATCGTATATGATATTTAACAACCATGCCAAAAGTGGTCCATATCAGGCCAAAATCATATATAGCCCCCATATAAACCGATCCCGAGATTTGGTTTTGGAGCCACTTGGAGGAGCAAATTTCATCCGAGTCAGTTGAAATTTGGTACATTGTGCTAGTATATGGCCATTAACAACCATGCCTAACTAGGTGCATATCAGTCTATAGTTATATATAGCCCTCAGATAAATCGATTCATAATTGTATATAGCCCTCATATAAGCGACCCCCATATTTCAATTCTGGCACTCTACGTACCGTGCAAAAGTCCATATCGTAATTATTTGTAGACTTACCTATACATACCTTTTTGTCTAATATATACCACGTATGGACTAACTCACAATTTAGAAAACGATGTTAAGAAGTTTTAAGATAGCACCATCCAAGTAATTCGAATGTGGATGACAGTCTTTCGTAGAAGTTTCTAAACAATCCATGGTGGAGGGTACATAAGATTCGGCCTGGCCGAACTTACGGCCGTATATACTTGTTTTAAATTGTAATAAGTCGACTCTAAAAGTCAATTTTCCACATTTTTTTCAAAATCGAAACCTCGACAAGTTGACTTTTTAAAATTTAAGTCGAAAGGTCGAATTTTCAAACTTCTGAAACGACCTTGAAATTTCATCTTTTCCAAATTTTAAAAGCCAAAAATTCATTTTTTTTTTCAAATTTTGAAAAATTTAAATTTTATCAAATTCAAATTTTCCAATTAAAATCTAACTCAAATCAACAAGACTATTTTTCGAAATTTTTCTTTTCCAAAAATGGATAATTCAATTTTTACAAAAAAAAAAAACCCAAATATTGTCTTGAAAAGTCAAATTTTTTCAATTAAAGACACACAAAATCGAGTCGAAAAGATAATTTTTCTAAATTTAAAACAAATTCGAAAATTTTACTTTTAAAATTAAAAAAAAAAGTTGAAAATTTAAAAAGTCGACTTTTTCACAATTTTGGAAATTTTTAAAAGTCGAAAGTTAATTTTTAATATTTGAATTTTATTTTAATTTTATCAAATTCAAATTTTCCAATTAAAATCTAACTCAAATCAACAAGACTATTTTTCGAAATTTTTCTTTTCCAAAAATGGATAATTCAATTTTTACAAAAAAAAAAAAAAACCCAAATATTGTCTTGAAAAGTCAAATTTTTTCAATTAAAGACACACAAAATCGAGTCGAAAAGATAATTTTTCTAAATTTAAAACAAATTCGAAAATTTTACTTTTAAAATTAAAAAAAAAAGTTGAAAATTTAAAAAGTCGACTTTTTCACAATTTTGGAAATTTTTAAAAGTCGAAAGTTAATTTTTAATATTTGAAAAGAAAAAACAAAATCAATGATCGTAAATCCACTTTTCCCAATTTTTAAATCGTTGAAAACTTAAAAATTGCCTTTTCTTATTAAAAAAATATATATTTTGAAAAAAATCGTAATTTCGACCAGTAGACTTTTCTAAAATTTTACAAAATCGAACGATAGATGCGGAAAACTTTAAAAGACGACTTTTCCAATTAAAATCTAAGTGGAATCGACAAGTCAACTTTTCGAAATAAACATAAAAATTCCCGAAAATTTTAAATTTTAATTTTCCAAAGTAGTAACATTTTTTTTACTTCAAAAATTCGACCCGATTCCCTAATTCAAAGAATCGACTCGAAAAGTAAAATTTTCTCAAATAAAAACAAAAAACAAGCGAAACAAGGATTAATCAATTTGTTCAATTTATAGTAAAACAAATCAAAACCAAAAGCCAATGTTTCCTATTAAAAAAAAAATCAAAAATTCGAAATTTAAAAAAAAAATGAAAACTTTAGAATTCGAAAATTCGGCGAATTTTGAAAGTCAAAACTCAATTCGAAATGTAGCTTTTACACAATTTTAAAAAAAGTCAGCTGGAATCGTAAATTTTTCCAATTCTTAAAAAAGTCAATAAGCCCTCTTTTCAAAATTTTATAAAAATCAAAAAGTTGTAAATCCACTTTTCCAAAAGCTTTTTAACGTTGAAAACGTTAAAAGTCGACTTTTTAAATTTATAGAAATCGACTCAAAGTCAACTTTTAAAAATTTTCGAAAAAATCGAAATATCGACAGACCGACTTTTCAAAATTTTTTTATAATCTTGGCAAGTAGACTTTTCACGATTGTTATTTTTTTTTTTTTGCAAAGTCGAACGGTCTAAATGTCGACTTTTCAAATATTTCGATTTTGATTATAATCACTACACAAAATCTGAACATTTCAACACTGTACCTCAGTTTCCCATTCACAAATGGCAGGCTCTTTTCCAGGTTTTTTCTTTTGATTTCATTCGAGTATGTGGCGATGGGTTCATTGTTTTGGAAATTTCATTAAAATTGACCTAACAAAAATCTTTCATTGATATAAAGAAACATTTCCAAAATGCTTCGTTGATTAACAGAAAATTCGTTATAATAAAGAAAAATTTCGTTATATCAACGAATTTGTTTCATTGGCTCAATTTTAATGGCACATTTCGTTAATATAACAAAGTTTTTTTCTACCAGTTTTTTCTACCAACCCATTGTGCTCCATAGTAGAAAAAATTTAAGAACTATTCCAATGTGCAAACAATCGCCTATGTCTGGGGTCAGTAGTTAGTCTGTGTCTGTAAATCCTTGCCCTGCAATGCTTGCACATCAATTAAAACAGCCTATCATCTACACCCTATGAGGCATTTGCTTGCTTTCATCTTCGTATCCTTCCTTCCTTCCTTGCTTCCTGCGATTTAGTCCTTATGTCCTTTCTGGCGGGGCATTTAGCCATGAGGCCGATCCGTTTAGTTTTCCCATTTCATCATTCGTTTATTCTCTTATACAAAAATTTCTTGGAGCTCTACTTTTAGATGATTCACATTCACATCGTACTTCGTACTCCACTGCCTCCGTGCTTTTGTCAGCGAGAGTCAAAAAAAAGTAGATTTAAGTTTTAAAAAAGAAAGCTTAGAGTGTGATGTCGTTTTCTTCCGTTTTTTTGGGAGTACTTGAGAGACAGTGCCTTAGGCTGGTGATTAAGATAACAAGTCAAAAAAGTAATTGTCAAGATATTTTCTGTTTCCTATTCTTGATATGTGTTGTGTGAGCGTTCAGCTCAGCACAAAGTAAAGCGAAGTGAAAAAAAAATATGGAAAAGAAATGTTCGAGTTTTCTTTTTTTTATTTTTTTATTTTACATACCAATTGAAATTGTACAGTGATTGCTAGATTTTTTACTGTATGGTAAATTGATACAACCTCTCCAACTAAAAGGTACTTCACATAGAGAAATTTTATTTTAACACAAATAAAATGTTTACAAAATTTTCTATTCAAATGAAAATTTGGCAAAATTTTCTATAGAACTACAATTTCGACAAAAATTTCTCTTGACAAATAAAATTTGGAAAAAAATTTTAAATCATTTTCTATGGAAATAAAACTTTGACAACATTTTCTATAGAACAAAAATGCTAAGAAATTTTTCTATAGAAATAAAATTTTAAGATAATTTTTTATTTCTAAAGAAAATTTTCTATAGAAATAACATTTTGACAAAATTTTCTATAGAACCACAATTTTGAAAAAAAAAATCTATAGAAATAAAATCTTGACAAAATTTTCTATTGACAAATAAAATTTTGACAAAATTTTCTATAGAAATAAAATCTTGAGATAATTTTCTATGGAAATAAAACTTTGACAACATTTTCTATAGAACAAAAATGTTAAGAAACTTTTCTATAGAAATAAAATTTTAAGATATTATTTTATTTCTAAAGAAAATTTAGTATAGAAATAACATTTTGACAAAATTTTCTATAGAACCACAATTTTGACAAAAATTTCTATAGAAATAAAATGTTGACAAAATTTTCTATTGACAAATAAAATTTTGACAAAATTTTCTATAGAAATAACATTTTAAGATAATTTTTTATTTCTAAAGAAAATTTTAACAAAATTTTCTACAGAAATATTATTTTGACAAAATTTTCTTTAGAAATAAAATTTTGAAAAATTTTTCTATAGAAATAAGATTTTAAGAAAATTTTCTATAGAACAAAAATTAACAAAAACTCAAATAAACTTGTAAGAAAATTTTTTATAGAATAAAATCTTGACCAACTTTTCTATAGGAAAAAAAATTGGTAGATTTTTTTAAAAATATCTTCTTCCAATTTTAGTTTGTATGGTATATTGGTAAAATTCCTGGTGTTTTGGTAGATTTGTCAAAATATTCTTCTTCAAATGAGAGGTACTTAAATTTTTTATAGAAATAAAATTTTGACAGAAATAAAATTTAGAAAATAGAAATAAAATTTTGACAAAAATTTGATTCGGAATAAATCTTTTCAAATTGGTAAAATTTTGACAAAATTTTCTACAGAAATAAAAATTTTACAAGATTTGCAATAGAAATAACATTTTGGCAATATTTTAACAAAATTTTCTACAAAAATAAACTTTTTGACAAAATTTTCTATAAAAATAAAATTTTGACAAAATATTCCATAACAAAATTTGTTTTACAAAATTTTCTATGGAAATAAAATTAGACACAATTTTCTATAGAAAAAAATTTTAACAAATTTTTCTATAGAAATAAAATTTTTAGAAAATTTTCTGTAGAAATAAAATTTTTAGAAAATTTTCTATACAAATAAAATTTTGACATAATTTTCTATAGAAATAAAATGTTACGAAAATTTTCTATAGAAATAAAATTTTAAGAAAATTTTCTATTAGAATAACATTTTAAGTAAAATTTCCATAGAAATAAAATTTTAAGAAAATTTTCTATAGAAATAAAATTGTGACAAAAATTTGATCAAAAAAATTCAAATTAAAATCATTTAAAATAAGTATGTAGATTATTTTGGAAAAATTTTCTTCAAATTTTGGTAGATATGGCAGATTGGTAGAATTCCTCATTGTAGAAATAGAATTTTGGTTAAGCTACACTTGTAGTTTAGTCAATGTATGGTTTTAAGCTGCAATAAAAAACAACAACAATGCATAAATTTTTAGAAAATTTTCTATTAGAATAAAATTTTATGTAAAATTTCCATAGAAATAAAATTTTGAGAAAAAACTTTGTCAAAAATTTGATCAAAAGTTCAAATTAAAATTACTTAAATTTAGTAGATTATTTAGGACAAAATTTCTTCAAATTTTGGTAGATATGGCAGATTGGTAGAATTCCTGATTGTAGAAATAAAATTTTGACCAAATTTTCTATTCAAATAAAATTTCAAGAAAATTGTCTATGGAAATAAAATTTTACAAAAATTTTCTATAGAAATAAAATTTTGAGAAAATTTTCTATTAAATAAAACTTTTAGTAAAATTTCCATAAAAATACAATTTTGAGAAAATTTTCTATATAAATAAAATTGTGACAAAAATTTGATCAAAACATTCAAATTAAAATTATTTAAATTAAGTAGATTATTTTGGAAACATTTTCTTCAAATTTTGATAGATATGGCAGATTGGTAGAATTCCTCATTGTAGAAATAAAATTTTAAGAAAATTTTCTATTCAAATAAAATTTTAAGAAAATTTTCTATAGAAATAAAATTTTAACAAAATTTTCTATAGAAATAAAATTTTACAAAAATTTTCTATAGAAATAAATTTTAAAAAAAAATTCTTTAGAATAAAATTTTAAGTAAAATTTCCATAGAAATAAAATGTTGAGAAAATTTTCTATAGAAATAAAATTGTGACAAAAATTTGATCAACAAATTCAAATTAAAATTATTTAAATTAAGTAGATTATTTTGGAATAATTTTTTTCAAATTTTGGTAGATATGGCAGATTGGTAGAATTCCTCATTATAGAAATAAAATTTTGACCAAATTTTCTATTCAAATAAAATGTTGACTAAATTTTCAATTCAAATAAAATTTTAAGAAAATTTTCTATAGAAATAAAATGTTAACAAAATTTTCTATAGAAATAAAATTTTACGAAAATTTTCTATAGAAATAAGTTTTTAAGAAATTTTTCTATTAGAATAAAATTTTAAATAAAATTTCCATAGAAATAAAATTCTGAGAAAATTTTCTATTAAAATAAAATTGTGACAAAAATTTGATCAAAAAATCCAAATTAAAATTATTTAAATTAAGTAGATTATTATGGAAAATTTTTCTCCAAATTTTAGTAGATATGGCAGATTGGTAGAATTCCTGATTGTAGAAATAAAATTTTGACCAAATTTGTTATTCAAATAAAATTTTAACAAAATTTTCTATGGAAATAAAATTTTACAAAAATTTTCTATAGAAATAAATTTTTAAGAAAATTTTCTATAGATATAATTTTTTAAGAAAATTTTCTACTAGAGTAAAATTTTAAGTAAAATTTCCATAGAAATAAAATTTTGAGAAAAAAAATTGTCAAAAATTTGATAAAAAAAATCACATTAAAATTATTTAAATTTAGTAGATTTTTTAGGACAAATTTTCTTTAAATTTTGGTAGATATGGCAGATTGGTAGAATTCCTGATTGTAGAAATAAAACTTTGAGCAAATTTTCTATTCAAATAAAATTTCAAGAAAAATGTCTATAGAAATAAAATTTTACAAAATTTTTCTATAGAAATAATATATTACAAAAATTGTCTACAGAAATAAAATTTTGAGAAAATTTTCTATTGGAATAAAATGTTAAGTAAAATTTCCATAGAAATAAAATTTTACAAAAATTTTCTAAAGAAATAAGTTTTTAAGAAAATGTTCTATTAGAATAAAATTTTAAGTAAAATGTCCATAGAAATAAAATTATGAGAAAATTTTCTATAAAAATAAAATTGTGACAAAAATTTAATAAAAAAATTCAAATTAAAATTATTTAAAATAAGTAGATTATTTTGGAAAATTTTTCTTCAAATTTTGGTAGATATGGCAGATTGGTAGAATTACTCATTGTAGAAATAAAATTTTGACCAAATTTTCTATTCAAATAAAATGTTGACTAAATTTTCAATTCAAATAAAATTTTAAGAAAATTTTCTATAGAAATAAAATGTTAACAAAATTTTCTATAGAAATAAAATTTTACGAAAATTTTCTATAGAAATAAGTTTTTAAGAAATTTTTCTATTAGAATAAAATTTTAACTAAAATTTCCATAGAAATAAAATTCTGAGAAAATTTTCTATAAAAATAAAATTGTGACAAAAATTTAATCACAAATTTCAAATTAAAATTATTTAAATTAGTAGATTTTTTGGAAAAATTGTCTTCAAATTTTGGTAGATATGATAGATTAGTAGAATTCCTGATGGTTTGATAGATTTTGCAAAATCTTCCTCTCCAACTAGGAAGTACTTAAATTTTTAATAGAAATAAAATTTTGCACAAATTTTCTATAGACATACAGTTTTCACAAGAATTTCTATAGTAATGACAATTTGCAAATATTTTCTATAAAAATAAAATTTTGAGAAAATGTTCTCTAAAAATAAAATATTGACAAAATTTTCTATAAAATAAAATTTTGAGAAAATTTTCTATGGAAATAAAATTTTGGGAAAAATTTCTATAGGAATAACATTTTGACAAAATTTTCTATAGAAATAAAATTTTGACAAAATCTTCTATAGAAATAAAATTTTGACAAAATCTTCTATAGAAAAAAATTTAAAAAAAATTTCTATAGAATTAAAATTTTAAGAAAATTTTCTATAGATATAAAATTCAAGAAAATTTGCCATAGAAATAAAATTTTGAGAAAAAATGTTATTGACAAACAAAATTTTAACAAAAAATTCTGCAAAAATATAATTTTGACAAAATTTTCTATAGAAATAAAATTTTACAAAAATTTTCTATAGAAATAAATTTTAAAAAAAAATTCTTTAGAATAAAATTTTAAGTAAAATTTCCATAGAAATAAAATGTTGAGAAAATTTTCTATAGAAATAAAATTGTGACAAAAATTTGATCAAAAAATCCAAATTAAAATTATTTAAATTAAGTAGATTATTATGGAAAATTTTTCTCCAAATTTTAGTAGATATGGCAGATTGGTAGAATTCCTGATTGTAGAAATAAAATTTTGACCAAATTTGTTATTCAAATAAAATTTTAACAAAATTTTCTATGGAAATAAAATTTTACAAAAATTTTCTATAGAAATAAATTTTTAAGAAAATTTTCTATAGATATAATTTTTTAAGAAAATTTTCTACTAGAGTAAAATTTTAAGTAAAATTTCCATAGAAATAAAATTTTGAGAAAAAAAATTGTCAAAAATTTGATAAAAAAAATCACATTAAAATTATTTAAATTTAGTAGATTTTTTAGGACAAATTTTCTTTAAATTTTGGTAGATATGGCAGATTGGTAGAATTCCTGATTGTAGAAATAAAACTTTGAGCAAATTTTCTATTCAAATAAAATTTCAAGAAAAATGTCTATAGAAATAAAATTTTACAAAATTTTTCTATAGAAATAATATATTACAAAAATTGTCTACAGAAATAAAATTTTGAGAAAATTTTCTATTGGAATAAAATGTTAAGTAAAATTTCCATAGAAATAAAATTTTACAAAAATTTTCTAAAGAAATAAGTTTTTAAGAAAATGTTCTATTAGAATAAAATTTTAAGTAAAATGTCCATAGAAATAAAATTATGAGAAAATTTTCTATAAAAATAAAATTGTGACAAAAATTTAATAAAAAAATTCAAATTAAAATTATTTAAAATAAGTAGATTATTTTGGAAAATTTTTCTTCAAATTTTGGTAGATATGGCAGATTGGTAGAATTACTCATTGTAGAAATAAAATTTTGACCAAATTTTCTATTCAAATAAAATGTTGACTAAATTTTCAATTCAAATAAAATTTTAAGAAAATTTTCTATAGAAATAAAATGTTAACAAAATTTTCTATAGAAATAAAATTTTACGAAAATTTTCTATAGAAATAAGTTTTTAAGAAATTTTTCTATTAGAATAAAATTTTAACTAAAATTTCCATAGAAATAAAATTCTGAGAAAATTTTCTATAAAAATAAAATTGTGACAAAAATTTAATCACAAATTTCAAATTAAAATTATTTAAATTAGTAGATTTTTTGGAAAAATTGTCTTCAAATTTTGGTAGATATGATAGATTAGTAGAATTCCTGATGGTTTGATAGATTTTGCAAAATCTTCCTCTCCAACTAGGAAGTACTTAAATTTTTAATAGAAATAAAATTTTGCACAAATTTTCTATAGACATACAGTTTTCACAAGAATTTCTATAGTAATGACAATTTGCAAATATTTTCTATAAAAATAAAATTTTGAGAAAATGTTCTCTAAAAATAAAATATTGACAAAATTTTCTATAAAATAAAATTTTGAGAAAATTTTCTATGGAAATAAAATTTTGGGAAAAATTTCTATAGGAATAACATTTTGACAAAATTTTCTATAGAAATAAAATTTTGACAAAATCTTCTATAGAAATAAAATTTTGACAAAATCTTCTATAGAAAAAAAATTTAAAAAAATTTCTATAGAATTAAAATTTTAAGAAAATTTTCTATAGATATAAAATTCAAGAAAATTTGCCATAGAAATAAAATTTTGAGAAAAAATGTTATTGACAAACAAAATTTTAACAAAAAATTCTGCAAAAATATAATTTTGACAAAATTTTCTATAGAAATAAAATTTTGACAAAATTTTCTATAGAAATAAAATTTTAAGAAAATTTTCTATTAGAATAAAATTTTAAGTAAAATTTCCATAGAAATAAAATTTTGAGAAAATTTTCTATAGAAATAAAATTGTGACAAAATTTTCTATAGAAATAAAATTTTGACAAAATTTTCTATAGAAATAAAATTTTGACAAAATTTTCTATATAAATAAAATTTTTTTATAGACATATTTTGGACAAATTTTTCCATATCCGGCTAGAGTAAATTTCCATGGCTTTTAGTATCGATACAATTCAATATCTTCAAGAATTTACGCTACCTAAAAAAAATACCTTCCACTCCATGTTCCCTCAAACACACTGTGCTTTAAACTTAAATGTTACGAAATTCCATATAACTACAGGGGACCACTTTGGGAACACCGTGAAAACTGACATCATGTTACGGATACGTGATGTCAGAGATTATTTTCAGCTCATGTAACAAAAATCACAGAGTGAATTTCTTTTCACTTTTTTACTTGTGCACTGTCACTGCAGCATTGATACGAAATGGAGAAGATTTCTAAAAATGAACACGTTCCCATTTTTATAATGTTCAAAGTATCCAAAAGCAGCATCCAATAAAAACAAAGGGGGATAAGAATTAAAATCAACCATTAAATATTTAAGACTAATTTAAAAACGGTAATAGTTTGCCATTTGAATAAAACGCATAAAGCGGATTCCATTAATTTCCCAAAAATGTTAGTTGCATGTCAAACATTGAGAAAATGGGGAAAATTTGATAAAGAAAAAATAAACTAGCTTTGATGCTTGTTCACTGCGAGAAAAAAAAACCAAAGGCAAATTGGTTTGTTGGTACCTTTACTTGGTTGGCTAGTAGATTGGTCTTTGGTTCACTTTTCTTTATTTTTTTTTTGAGATTTAAATACGGGAGGTAAAAAAGACAAAACTAAATTTGAACAAAAGTCAAAAAGAAATCTTAAGTTTTAGTCAACTTCAGCAAAAGAAGTTTGAAACACAACATAAATGGCCAAAGAATATCAAAAAGCTTCTAATGCTGACAGTGAAAGGCATCTACAGGACAGAGAGAGATATAACCAGGATATATATCTTGTTATACAAAGGCAATAGTATCTCCAAAACGCTATGGGGGTGTTGGGTAATAATTATGGGAATAATAAAAAATTTCTTAAAATTTTATTTCTATAAAAAATGTCAACATTTTTTCCCATACAAACCTTTTTCAAATTCTTATTTATACAAAACATTTTGTTAAAATTTTATCTCTATAGAAAATTTTGTCAAAATTTTATCTCTACAGAATATTTTGTCAAAATTTTATCTCAATAAAAAATTTTGTCAAAATTTTATCTCTATAGAAAATTTTGTTAAAATTTTATCGCTATAAAAAATTTTGTCAAAATTTTATTTCTATAGAAAATTTTGTCCAAATTTTATCTCTATAGAAATTTTTATCTTAATAGAAAATTTTGAAAATTGTATCTATCTTTTTATCAAAATTTTATCTCTATAGAAAATTTTGTCAAAATTAGAAGATTTTGTCAAAATTTTATCTGAATAGAAAATTTTGTCAAAATTTTATCTCTATAGAAAATTTTGTCAAAATTTTATCTGAATAGAAAATTTTGTCAAAATTGTATCTCTATAGCAAATTTTGTCAAAATTTTATCTCTATAGCAAATTTTGTCTCTATAGAAAATTTTATAAAAATTTTATCTCAATAGAAAATTTTGTCAAAATTTTATCTGAATAGAAAATTTTGTCAAAATTGTATCTCTATAGCAAATTTTGTCAACATTTTGTCTCTATAGAAAATTTTATCAAAATTTTATCTCAATAGAAAATTTTGTCAAAATTTTATCTGAATAGAAAATTTTGTCAAAATTGTATCTCTATAGCAAATTTTGTTAACATTTTGTCTCTATAGAAAATTTTATCAAAATTTTATCTCAATAGAAAAATTTGTCACAATTTTATCTGAATAGAAAATTTTGTCAAAATTTTATCTCTATAGCAAATTTTGTCAACATTTTGTCTCTATAGAAAATTTTATCAAAATTTTATCTCTATAGAAAATTTTGGTTAAATTTTGCCTATATAGAAAATCTTGTCAAAATTGTATTTTATTTCTATAGAAAATTTTGTCAAAACTTTATTTCTATAGAAAATTTTGTCAAAATTACATATCTATAGAATATGTTGTCAAAATTTTATTTCTATAGAAAATTTTGTCAAAATTTTATTTCTATAGAAAATGTTGTCAAAATTTTATCTATATAGAAAATTTTGTCAAAATAAAATATATTTTTATTTTATAGAAAATTTTGTCAACATTTTGTCCCTATAGAAAATTTTGTCAAAATTTTACCTATATAGAAAATCTTGTCAAAATTGTATTTTATTTCTATAGACAATTTTGTCAAAACTTTATTTCTATAGGATATTTTGTCAAAATTTTATTTCTATAGAAAATTTTTTCAAAATTTTATTTCTATAGAAAATTCTGTACAAAATTTATTTCTATAGAAAATTCTGTCAACAATTTTACTTTAATAGAAGCTTTTGCCAAAATTTTTATTTGTACAAAACATTTTGTAAAAATTTTATTTTTATAGAAATAATGTAAAAATTTTATCTCGACACAAAATTTTGTCAAAATGTTATTTCTATAGAAAATTTTTTCAGCATTATATCACAATTTTATTTCTGTCGAAAATTTTGCCAAAATTTTATTTCTATCGAAAATTTTGTCAAAATTTTATTTCAATCGAAAATTTTGTCAAAATTTTATTTCTGTCGAAAATTTTGTCAAAATTTTATCATCAATAGAAAATTTTGTCAAAATTTTATCTCAATAGAAAATTTCGTCAAAATGTTATCTCTATAGAAAATTTTTTCAACATCATGTCACAATTTTATTTCTGTCGAAAATTTTGACAAAATTTTATTGCTATCGAAAATTTTGTCAAAATTTTATATCTATCGAAAATTTTGTCAATATTTTATTTCTGTCGAAAATTTTGTCAAAATTTTATTTCTATCGAAAATTTTGTCAAAATTTTATCTCTATAGAAGATTTTGTCAAAATTTTATTGCTATAGAAAATTTTGTCAACATCATGTCACAATTTTATTTCTGTCGAAAATTTTGTCAAAATTTTATTTCTATCGAAAATTTTGTCAAAATTTTATTTCTATCGAAAATTTTGTCAAAATTTTATTTCTGTCGAAAATTTTGTCAAAATTTTATTTCTATCGAAAATTTTGTCAACATTTTGTTTCTATAGAAAATTTGCCAAATTTGTATATATAGAAAAGTTTGTACAAATTGTATCTCTATAAAAAATATTTTTTCTGTATAGATAATTTTGTCAAAAATGTATTTCTATTGGAAATTTTGTCAAAATTTTATTTCTATAGAAAATTTTGTCAAAAATTTTACTTTAATAGAAAATCTTGCCAAAATGTTTGATTCTACAGAACATTTTGTCAAAATTTTATTTCTATAGAAAATGTTGTCAAAATTTTATTTCTATCGAAAATTTTGTAAAAATTTTATATCTATAGAAAATTTTGTCAACATTTTGTCTCTATAGAAAATTTTGTCAGTATTTTGTCTCTATTGAAAATTTTGTCAAAATTTTATGTCTATAGAAAATTTTGTCAACATTTTGTCAAAATTTTATTTCTATAGAAAATTTTGTCAAAATTTTATTTCTATAGAAAATTCTGTCAAAAATTTTATTTCTATAGAAAATTCTGTCAAAAATTTTATTTCTATAGAAAATTCTGTCAAAAATTTTACTTTAATAGAAACTTTTGCCAAAATTTTTATTTGTACAGAACATTTTGCCAAAATTTTGTTTTTATAGAAATAATGTAAAAATTTTAAATAAATTTTGTATTTTGTCAAAATTTTATCTCTATAGAAAATTTTTTCAACATCATGTCATAATTTTATTGCTATAGAAAATTTTGTCAACATTTTGTTTCTATAGAAAATTTGGTAAAATTTTATATATACAAAATTTTGTAAAAATTGTATCTCTATAAAAAATATTTTTTCTTTATAGATAATTTTGTCAAAAATGTATTTCTATAGGAAATTTTGTCAATATTTTATTTCTATAGAAAATTTTGTCAAAATTTTAATTTCATAGAAAATTCTGTCAAAAATTTTATTTTTGTAGAAAATTCTGTCAAAAATTTTACTTTAACAGAAAATCTTTCCAAAATTTTTATTTCTAGAGAACATTTTGTCAAAATTTTATTTCTATCGAAAATTTTTGTCAAATTTTATATCTATAGAAAATTTTGTCTCTATAGAAAATTTTGTCAATATTTTGTCTCTATTGAAAATTTTGTCAACATTTTATCTCTATAAAAATTTTTGTCAACATTTTATTTATATAGAAAATTTTGTCAAAATTTTATCTCAATAGACAATTTTGACAAAATTTATCTGAATATAAAATTTTCTCAAAATTTTATCACTATAGAAAATTTTGTCAAAATTTTATCTCTATAGAAAATTTTGTCAAAATTTTATTTCTATAGAAAATTTTCTCAAAATTTTATCTATATAGAACATTTTGTGAAAATTTTATCTCTATAGAAAATTTTCTCAAAATTTTATCTATATAGAAAATTTTGTCAAAATAAAATATATTTTTTCTGTATAGATAATTTTGTCAAAAATTTATTTCTATAGTATATTTTGTCAAAATTTTATTTCTATAGAAAATTTTGTCAAAATTTTATATCTGTAGAAAATGTTGTCAAATTTTATTTCTATAAAAAATTTTGTCAAAATTTGATTGCTAGCAAATTTTAACAAAATTTGAATTCTATAGAAAATGTTGTCAACATTTTATTTCTATAGAAAGTTTTGTCACAATTGTATGTCTATAAAAAATTTTGTCAAATTTTTTTCTGTTAAGAATTTTGTCAAAATTTTATTCCTATAGAATTTTTTTTTCTTTTTCTTTAAAAAAAATAAAAACTTGGTCTCACTCTGATTGATCTTAACGTTAAATTATATTAACAATAAATCTTTTATGAAGTTTTGTTCTATTATCATAACAAAACGTTATGCACTTACCTCACATTGATAACTTCTCGACACCATTACTCTGTAAATAGAAAGAAACCTAGTTAATACAATGCATACAACAAAAACAAAAAAAAAAAAATTCGGAACCGCAAAATAGTTCATCACATGCTCAGCCAGTGAATATTTATGGTAATTCTCACGCCATGAAACACTTGGGTTTACCAGAAGTTGATAACAAACTTATAGACGATTTCTTTAATTTTAAAAAAATTGTTCTGAATTAATAATATTAATTAGCCACGTTAACATATTCATAACATATTTTTCTTTCATGTAAGGATGCCCATTTCTAAGTCGAATAACTATGAAGACACAACGACTCCATTGGAAAGTTTATCGAATTTGGACAAGGAAAAGTTATTTTAATCAGAGAAATGAGTTTTCTTTGCTAAGTAAAATTCGCATTTTAGGACATGAATTCTGTGGCCTCATGAAAATATAATTTCTGTGTGACCTTCAAATGGCAGACAAAAAAATATAAAATTTTATTTCTATTGAAGATTTTCTAAATTTTTTATTTCTATAGAAAATTTGATCAAAATTTTATTTTTATTAAAAATTTTGTCTTTTTTTCTATAGAAAATATTCTCAAAATATTATTTTTATGTTAGCCTGATATCAACGCAGGCTGATTTTTCATCCAAATCAATTACTTTGCATTAATTACAATTTTAAATGCGAGCTAATTGGACATGAAAATTAAGGAATTGGTATTATTATGCTATTGAAAAGAAAATGCCAGATACCCATCTTACAAGCCTGACTATACATGTTGAATCATTTTTTCACAACCACTGTGCATCATCTTCTCATATAGCCAACACTGAAACATTTTTATACCCTCCATCATAGGATGGGGGTATATTAACTTTGTCATTCCGTTTGTAACACATCGAAATATTGCTCTAAGACCCCATAAAGTATATATATTCTGGGTCGTGGTGAAATTCTGAGTCGATCTAAGCATGTCCGTCCGTCCGTCCGTCCGTCCGTCTGTTGAAATCACGCTAACTTCCGAACGAAACAAGCTATCGACTTGAAACTTGGCACAAGTAGTTGTTATCGATGTAGGTCGGATGGTATTGAAAATGGGCCATATCGGTCCACTTTTACGTATAGCCCCCATATAAAGGGACCCTCAGATTTGGCTTGTGGAGCCTCTAAGAGAAGCATATTTCATCCGATCCGGCTGAAATTTGGTACATGGTGTTGGTATATGGTCTCTAACAACCGTGCAAAAATTGGTCCACATCGGTCCATAATTATATATAGCCCCCATATAAACCGATCCCCAGATTTGGCTTGCCGAGCCTCAAAGAGAAGCAAATTTCATCCGATCCGGCTGAAATTTGGTACATGATGTTGGTATATGGTCTCTAACAATCATGCAAAAATTGCTCCACATCGGTCCATAATTATATATAGCCCCCATATAAACCGATCCCCAGATTTGGGTTGCGGAGCCTCAAAGAGAAGAAAATTTCCTCCGATCCGCCTGAAATTTGGTACATGATATTGGTATATGGTCTCCAACAACCATGCAAAAATTGGTCCATATTGGTCCATAATTATATATAGCCCCCATAGAAAACGTTCTCCAGATTTGACCTCCGGAGCCACTTGGAGGAGCAAAATTCATCCGATCCGGTTCAAATTAGGAACGTGGTGTTAGTATATGGTCGCTAACATTCATACCAAAATTGGTCCAACCACACAAAAATTGGTCCATATCGGTTCATAATCATGGTTGCCACTAGAGCCAAAAATAGTCTAACAAAATTTTATTTCTATAGAAAATTTTGTCAAAATTTTATTTCTAGAGAAAATTTTGTTAAAATTATATTCGGTTCATAATCATGGTTGCCACTCGAGCCAAAAATAATCTACCAAGATTTTATTTCTATAGAAAATTTTGTCAAAAGTTTATTTCTATAGAAAATTTTGTTAAAATTTTATTTCTGTAGAAATTTTTGTCAAAATTTGCTTTCTATAGAAAATTTTGTCAACATTTTTATTTCTATAGAAAATTTTGTGAAAATTTTATTTCTATAGAAAATTTTGCTAAAATTTTATTTCTGTAGAAAATGTTGTCAAAATTTTATGTCAAACTGAATTATATACGTATTGGATGATTTAATATATACCACGTATGGATTTACATACAATTTAGAAGTTGGTGCTAGGAGGTTTTAAGATACCTTGCCATCGGCAAGCGTTACCGCAACTTAAGTAATTCGATTGTGGATGGCAGTGTTTAGAAGAAGTTTCTACGCAATCCATGATGGAGGGTACATAAGCTTCGGCCTGGCCGAACTTACGGCCGTATATACTTGTTTTTTTTTTTTTCAATAGCATAATAATACCAATTCCTTAATATTCAATTTATTAAATTTCATTTCTATAGAAAATTTTCTCAAAATTTTATTAACATAGAAAATTTTCTGAAATTTGTTCTATAGAAAATGTTCCGAAAAATCAAAAGTTTTATGTGAAAAACGTATTTTGGTCATATATCCTTAGATAGGCGTCCTAGAGCCAAAAGGAGTATAAAATCACAATTTCGATGAAAATCCACATTTGTAGGATGAAAATCCTCAAAAAACCAAAATTTATTAATTTCTATAGAAAATTTTCTGAAAATTTTATTTCTATAAAAACTTTTCTGTAAATTTTGTTTTATAAAAAAATTTTCTGTAAATTTTATTTCTATAGTAAATTGCCTGAAAATTGTATTTATTTCGAAAATTTTATTCTGTAGAAAATTTTGTCAAAATTGTTTATCTGTGGAAAATTTTGCCAAAATTTTATTTCTATAGATAATTTTGTCAATTTTTTTTTTTATTTATTTATTTCTATCGAAAATTTTCTAAAAATTTTGTTTCTATAGAAAATTTTGTCAAAATTTTATTTCTATAGAAAATTTTGTCAATTTTTTTTGCTATAATTTTTTTCAAAATTTTATTACTAAATATGCGTCCTACAGCCAAAAAGGACATTTATTATTGACCACCTCAAAATCATCAAAATTTCGATGAAAAGCTTAAAAAATTAAATTTTTTATATGAAACACTTATTTTGGCCATACATCCAGAAAATCCTTAAAAAAATTAACCTTTTTATATGAGAATCTTATTTTGGCAATATCTACTTAAATATGTGTCCTAGAGCTAAAAGAAGGTTAATCTGTGACCATCCCCTGAAAGTTAATCTGTGACTACCTCCTGCCAAAGGCTCTAGGTCGCAGAAAAAAATCAAAATTTCGATGAAAATCTTCAAAAAATCAACATTTATTTATATAGAAAATTTTCGGAAAATTTTCTGAAAATGTTATTTCTATAAAAAAAATTACTGAAAATTTTATTTCTATAGAAAAATTTTGTAAACATTTTATTCTTCTATTGAAAATTTTTTCAAAATTTTATTTCCATTGAAAATTTTCTCAAAATTTTATTTCTTTGGAAAATTTTGTCAAAATTTTATTTCTCTAGAAAATTTTGTCAAAATTTTACTGTTTTGTCTTTTATTGTGGGTTTGCACTTCAATCGTATATGTTGTTTTGATCTCAGCTTTAAAACCATTGTGTTGACTAAACTACACGAGTAGCTTAACCAACAGAGGAAAAGAATGTTTGTCAAATTTATTTGGGCAAAGCCCTATTGACTGCATGATGGTTGGATGGACGCACGTTTCAGAATTACCACATTCCTCATCAGCATCCTCTACTTGCAGCAAAACTATCAACCAATTATTAGAATAAATTCAGGCAGTTCACAAAACCCATGGTGAACCACACTTGAACCTTCCGCAAAAAGGTTCATGATAGCCGGCTTATGCCGAAATATTTTATTTTTATAGAAAATTTTGTCATAGTTTTTATTTCTATGGAAACTTTTGTAAAAATTTTATTTCTATTGAAAATTTGTTGAAAATTTTATTTCTATTGAAAATTTTATCAAAATATTATTTCTATTGAAAATTTTATCAAAATATTATTTCTATTGAAAATTTTATCAAAATATTATTTCTATAATTTTTTTTTCACAATTTTATTTCTATATGAATTTTGACAAAATTTTCATTCCATAGAAAATTTCCTCGAATTTTGCCAAAATTTTCCGAAAATTGTATTTTTATTGAAAATTTTATCAAAATATTATTTCTATAAAAATTTTATTTCAAAATTTTATTTCTATAGAAAATTTCCTGAAATTTTGTTTCTATAGAAAATTTCCTGAAATTTTGTTTCTATAGAAAATTTCCTGAAATTTTGTTTCTATAGAAAATTTCCTGAAATTTTGTTTCTATAGAAAATTTTGTCAAACTTTTATTTCTATAGAAAATTTTGTAAAACTTTAATTTTTATAGAAAATTTTGTCAAAAATTAATTTCTACAGAAAATTTTTTAAAAATTTTATTTCTATTAAAAACTTTGTCAAAATGTTATCTCTATAGAAAATTTTATCTCTGTAGAAAATTTTGTCAAAATTTTATTTCTATAGAAAATGTTGTCAAAATTTTATTTCTATAGAAAATTTTGTCAAAATAAAATATATTTTTTCTGTATAGATAATATTGTCAAAAATTTATTTCTATAGGATATTTTACTTTATTTATTTCTATAGGATATTTACTTTAATAGAAACTTTTGCCAAAATTTTTGTTTTTACAGAACATTTTGTCAAAATTTTATTTTTATAGAAATAATGTCAAAATTTTATCTCTATACAAAATTTTGTGAAAATTTTATCTCTATAGAAAATTTTTTCAACATTATGTCAAAATTTTATTTCTGACGAAAATTTTGTCAAAATTTTATTTCTATCGAAAAATTTGTCAAAATTTTATTTCTATCGAAAATTTTGTCAAAAATTTATTCGTATAGGATATTTTGTCAAAATTTTATGTCTATAGAAAATTTTGTTTGAAAATGGTATTTCTATTCAAAATTTTATCAAAATATTATTTCTATAAAATTTTTTTTCAAAATTTTATTTCTATAGAAAATTTCATCAAATTTTGTTTCTATAGAAAATTTAGTCAAACTTTTATTTCTATGGAAAATTTTGTAAAACTTTAATTTTTATAGAAAATTTTGTCAAAAATTAATTTCTACAGAAAATTTTGTAAAAATTTTATTTCTATAGATAATTTTGTTAACATTTTATTGCAATTGAAAATTTTCTGAAAATTTCATTTCTATAGAAAATTTTGTCAAAATTTTTATTTCTATAGAAAATGTTGTCAACATTTTATATCTATAGAAAATTTTTCTCAAAATGTTATTGCAAAAGAAAATTTTCTCAAAATGTTATTTCTATCAAAACAAAGGAAAATCGCATTATTTAACAGACCTCATTCAATGGCAAGATGAATTGCGAGTACAACAATGTTTGTGCTGATTACAGCGCAAATAGCTTTTGATTTTACAAAATCAAAACTTTTGTGCGAGAACGTGATTTATGTGAATGAATAAAGAGAAAAAAATTTTGGAAAATGGTATAGCACAGATATATAGACGCTGCCATGACTAAAAATACTAAAAAACAGCAGTCAAGCTGGACACAAAGAGCCAAACGCATTTTGGAAAATGATAGCCCCTCCTTCCCTCACACACATACACACACCCAGAGACAAACAAAAAAGTGAATTACTTTATTTGCAACGAAATGAAACGAATCAACGAACGACCAACCATGGCAAAAAAATTTCCAAAGTTTCCAAAGTGATATTCTAGCCAAGCGGTAACTGCATCAGCAAGCAAATGCATGATGCTCCCAACCAACCAACTCCATTGTCATTGCAATTGAAACTATGGCCACTCGCAGCAATCCTTATGGCATTACGAAAATATTTTTTTTTTTTTTTTTTTCATTTTATCATCAACAATTGTTACAAAACTAAGGATATCACTCACAAATTTTTCCCAAAAAGGCACTAAAAGCCACGGCCACAGCAACAGCGGCGGGAATTGCCAAATAGTCCAACAGCACAAAGTGAAACTCAAGCATAAAGTCAAAGCTTCAACTTTGGGGAGTTTACATTATGGAATACTCCCACCGTGATCTTTGTAAATGGAAGCTACTGTTGGAGTAGCAGAACACAGAGCATTAGTCTGGGTCATGCACGAATGCTTGCACTAAAAAAGTTGCCAGCGCTAGCAAAAATTCTTAGAACACCACTACTCATAATAGGGAGAAAGCTAATACTAACCCATAGTCCTCCAAATCCTCACCTTCAAGCCTTGCAAAAAAAAATTCGTATTTTTTTCAAAAATCTTCTATCCAGAAAATTATAGGAACCAACTGCCAAGAACAAATTGCCGAGTTCAAAAAGCGTTAACTACCTTCATCAATTTTTCCAACATAGATGCTGCACCAGCGGCAGTCCGTACACGCAAAGTCTGTGGAAGATTTCATGCATTCTTTTATCCTTGCTCTACCATTTATGTGTCACACAGGATGTTCCTTTGTGAACTGTAGAGATTCTTTGTTCGTTTGTTAGTCCATTTCAATTCTGATGTTGGTTCAGTTCAGGAACAATTGTTACAGTGGATGATTTGGAATAAGCTGTTTCACTTCATCACATGCCACATGGACATGGAGTCGCAGCTTCAGAGACGAACTCTAAGCATTGAGAAATCTCTGTGCTCTGTCTGAGCTATTTGTCATAAAAAAAAAAACTTAAGACAAACAATTGATAAATGTTTTACATTCTGTCAAGTCATGTTGGTTACTTTAAAACATTTAAAACTAACATCCTTTTTCCCATTCCTCTCATTAATTTCCATGGCACTCACACAGAGTTTCTCTCTGCTGCTGCTGATGATGACATTTGCATCACTGGACAAATGTATGAGAACAAATAATAAACGAATCACTGAGGAATAGGATTTAAAAGCTATAGTCATGTTTTGTTTTGTATAATTTCAGAGTAAATCCGAATAGAGTAAGAGCAAAAGTATTCGTCCAACCAGAGAGAAAGAGAGCGATTTGGACACGAAGCTAGCAATTAACGAATTCCGCCACCAAATCCCCAGCCCCACTATTCACTACATGATCGGCAGAAGTATGCATGCACTTGAATATTAGTGTCGATGGCGCAACGATTCCAACCCTAAATTACCCCAAGATTCTCGGGACAGCCTTTTCACGTCTGTAACGGCGAAAGTCACCCATGTTCGTTTTCGCCATCATCATATTATTATTATGCCTATTAATCTTTTGAATATGTTTTCTATTCCCTGCGCCACACTGTGGAACAGGGTATTATAAGTTAGTGCATATGTTTGTAACACCCAGAAGGAGACGAGATAGACGCATGGTGTCTTTGGCAATAATGCTCAGGGTGGGTCCCTGAGTCGATATAACCATGTCCGTCCCTCCGTTCGTCCGTCTGTCTGTGAACACATTTTTGTGATCAAAGTCTAGGTCGCAATTTAAGTCCAATCGCCTTCAAATTTGGCACATGTTCCTAATTTGGGTCAGAATAGAAGCCTATTGATTTTGGAAGAAATCGGTTCAGATTTAGATATAGCTCCAATATATATCTTTCGCCCGATATGCACTAATATGGACCCAGCAGCCAGAGTTTTATACCGATTTGCTTGAAATTTTGTACAAACATAACACTTAGTCGTATAGTTAGCATGTATGGTTAGCATGTCCGCCTTGCATACACAAGGTCGTTGGTTCGATTCCTGCTACGACCGAACACCAAAAAGTTTTTCAGCGGTGGATTATCCCACCTCAGTAATGCTGATGACATTTCTGAGTGTTTCAAAGCTTCTCTAAGTGGTTTCACTGCAATGTGGAATGCCGTTCGGACTCGGCTATAAAAAGGAGGTCCCTTGTCATTGAGGTTAACATGGAATCGGGCAGCACTCAGTGATAAGAGAGAAGTTCACCACTGTGGTATCACAATGGACTGAATAGTCTAAGTGAGCCTGATACATCGGGCTGCCACATAACCTAACCTAACCTAACCTAACCTAACCATAGTTAAGTGTGCAAAATTTGATTTAAACCGGTTCAGATTTAGATATAGCTCCCATATATATCTTTCGCCCGATTTATACTCATAGGACCACAGAGGCCAATTTTTAACTCCGATTTAGTTGAAATTTTGCACAGGGAGTAGAATTAGCATCGTTGCTATGCGTGCCAAATTTGGTTGAAATCGGTTCAGATTTAGATATAGCTCCCATATATATGTGTTTTCTGATTTCGACAAAAATGGTCAAAATACCAACATTTTCCTTGTTAAATCGCCATTGCTTAGTCGAAAAGTTGTAAAACTGACTCTAATTTTCCTAAGCTTCTAATACATATACATCGAGCGATAAATCATAAATAAACTTTTGCGAAGTTTCCTTAAAATTGCTTCAGATTTAAATGTTTCCCATATTTATACCCTTCAGCACTACTGTGGTACATGGTATAATAAGTTTGTGCATTTGTATGTAACGCCAAGAAGGAGTAATCATAGACCAACCTTTTAGTATACGGATCGGCTTAGAATTAAATTCTGAGTCGATTTAGCGATGTCCGTCTGTCCGTCTGTCTGTCCGTCTGTCTGTCTGTCTGTCTGTTGATGTATTTTTGTGTGCAAAGTACAGCTCGCAGTTTTAGTCCGATTGTCCTAAAATTTGGTATAGGGTCCTGTTTCGGCTCAAAGACGATCCCTATTGATTTTGGAAAAAATCGGTTCAGATTTAGATATAGCTGCCATATATATTTTTCGCCGATTTGGTCATAATTGGCGTGTATATCAACCGATCTTCCTCAAATTCCGTACATTCGAATATATTATGGGTCTCGAAAAACTTGTAAAATACCAGCCAAATCGGTTCAGATTTAGATATAGCTCTCATATATAGCTTTCGTCCGATTTACACTCATTTGCCCAAAGAGGCCAATTTTTAACTTCGATTTGGTTGCAATTTTGCACAGGGAGTAGAATTAGCATTGTAACTATGCGTGCCAAATTTGGTTGAAATCGGTTCAGATTTGGATATATCTCCCATATATAGCTTTCGCCCGATTTACACTCATATGACCACAGAGGCCAATTTTTTGCTCCGATTTAGTTGAAATTTTGCACAGGGAGTAGAATTAGCATTGTAGCTATGCGTTGAAATCGGTTCAGATTTAGATATATCTCCCATATATAGCTTTCGCCCGATTTACACTCATATGACCACAGAGGCCAATTTTTAACTCCGATTTAGTTGAAATTTTGCACAGGGAGTAGAATTAGCATTGTTGCTATGCGTGCCAAATTAGGTTGAAATCGGTTCAGATTTAGATATAGCTCCCATATATATGTTTTTCTGATTCCGACAAAAATGGTCAAAATACCAACATTTTCCTTGTTAAATCGCCACTGCTTAGTCGAAAAGCTGTAAAAATGAGTCTAATTTTCCTAAACTTCTAATACATATATATCGAGCGATAAATCATAAATAAACTTTTGCGAAGTTTCCTTAAAATTGCTTCAGATTTAAATGTTTCCCATATTTTTTTTTACTAACATTGTGCTCCACCCTAGTGCATTAGCCGACTTAAATTTTGAGTCTATAGATTTTATAAAAGTCTATCAAATTCTGTCCAAATCGAGTGATATTTAAATGTATGTATTTGGGACAAACCTTTATGTATAGCCCCCAACACATTTGACGGATGTGATATGGTATCGAAAATTTAGATCTACAAAGTGGTGCAGGGTATAATATAGTCGGCCCCGCCCGACTTTAGACTTTCCTTACTAGTTTTTTTTTTTGTTATGTGAATTATTATAATTATTTTTCTTTTTATTAAATTTGTCATTCTGTTTACAACACATCGAAATATTGCCCTAAGACCCCATAAAGTATATATATTCTGGGTCGTGGTGAAATTCTGAGTCGATCTGAGCATGTCCGTCCCTCCGTCTGTTGAAATCACGCTAACTTCCGAACGAAACAAGCTATCGACTTGAAACTTGGCACAAGTAGTTGTTATTGATGTAGGTCGGATGGTATTGCAAATGGGTCATATCGGTCCACTGTTTCGTATAGCCCCCATATAAACCGACCCCCAAATATGGCTTGCGATTGCTCTACGAGAAGCAAATTTCATCCGATCCGGATGAAATTTGGTACATGGTGTTAGTATATGGTTTCTAACAGCCATGCAAAAATTGGTCCACATCAGTGCATAATTATATATTGCCCCTATATAAACCGATCCCCAGATTTGGCTTGCGGAGCTTCTAAAAGAAGCAAATTTAATCCGATCCGGTTGAAATTTGGTACATGGTGTTAGTATATGGTTTCTAACAGCCATGCAAAAATTGGTCCACATCAGTGCATAATTATATATTGCCCCTATATAAACCGATCCCCAGATTTGACCTCCGGTGCCCCTTGGAAGAGCAATATTTATCCGACTCGGTTGAAATTTGGTACGTGATGTTAGTATATGGTATCCACCAACCATGCAGGAATTGGTTCATAAAGGGTGATATGGTCAAAATTTGGTCAATATAAACTTGACGTATTTCTTTCAATTTTGCATTTAAAAAACCTGAACACCCCTCATTTGAAGGTGTGTGTGTGTGTAGAATGTTGGTCCTATTTTGATTTTGAAATTCACTCTTCAGTTGTCAAAATGCCGTCCAAGCAAGAAGAGTAGCGTATCAAAATTTTGCTCGCGCATCGCGAAAATCCGAACTACTCGCACGCAAAGCTGGCAAAATCAATCAAAAGTTGCCAAATCAACCGTTACAAATGTAATTAAAGTGTTTGGGGAACGTTTGTCGACAGCCAGGAAGTCTGGATCGGGGGGAAATCGAAAACCGGAAGCCGCTGAGACGACAAAAAGACTTGCTGGTAGTTTCAAGCGAAACCCTAACCTCTCTTTCCGAGATGCCGCAAATAAGCTGGGTGTATCGTCTACAACCGTGCATCGCGCCAAAAAACGAGCCGTACTATCGACTTACAAGAAGGTAGTGACTTCAAATCGCGATGATAAACAAAACACGACGGCCAGAGCGCGATCCCGGAGGCTGTACACGACGATGCTGACGAAGTTTGACTGCGTGGTAATGGACGACGAAACCTACGTCAAAGCCGACTACAAGCAGCTTCCGGGACAGGAGTTTTATACGGCAAAAGGAAGGGGAAAGGTAGCAGATATTTTCAAGCACATAAAACTGTCAAAGTTCGCAAAGAAATATCTGGTTTGGCAAGCCATCTGTACCTGTGGCTTGAAAAGCAGCATTTTCATAGCTTTCGGGACTGTCAACCAAGAAATTTTAAACGTCTGCTGCCTTTCCTGAAGAAACACGGTTGTTCCGTACTGTTTTGGTCGGATTTGGCATCTTGCCATTACGGTAAAAAGGCCATGGAGTGGTACGCCGCCAACAACGTGCAGGTGGTTCCCAAGGACAAGAACCCTCCCAACACGCCAGAGCTCCGCCCAATTGAGAAATACTGGGCTATTGTCAAGCGGAACCTAAAGAAGACCAAAAAAACTGCTAAGGACGAGCAGCAGTTCAAGGCAAACTGGCTTTCTGCGGCGAAGAAGATGGACAAGGTGGCTGTACAAAATCTGATGGCAGGTGCCAAGCGTGAGGCCCTGCAATTCGGATTTGGAAAAGCGAAAGCCTAACTGAATATCTTTCCTGAATTTTTTACAAATTTAACTTAAAAAAGAAATTTAATTTGATTTTTTAAATAAACGATTTCACCGATTTACACACGTTTTCCCTTGACCAAATTTTGACCGTATCACCCTTTACTTACCCAGTCATCACAGTCACTCTAGATCTTCACGACCCCTTCCGCCGTTTGACTTGTGTACTTACCCAGGTCGCAGTCACGCTAGATTTTCACGATCCCTTCAATCCACGTTCACCGTTTGACTTGTGTACTTACCCAGATCGCAGTCCCCTCTAGATCTTCACGATCCGGTTGTCTCTGCCCTACGTTTGACTTGTGTACTTACCCAGTCATCACAGTCACTATAGATCCTTACGATCCCTTCGCCTTTTGACTTATGTACTTACCCAGATCGCAGTCACCCTAGATTTTCACGATCCCTTTGATCCACGTTCACCGTTTGACTTGTGTACTTACCCAGATCGCAATCCCCCCTAGATCTTCACGATCCGGTTGTCTCTGCCCTACGTTTGACTTGTGTACTTACCCAGTCATCGCAGTCACTATAGATCTTCACGATCCCTTCCGCCGTTTGACTTGTGTACTTACCCAGGTCGCAGTCACGCTAGATTTTCACGATCCCTTCAATCCACGTTCACCGTTTGACTTGTGTACTTACCCAGTCATCTCAGTTACTCTAGATCTTCACGATCCCTTCCGCCGTTTGACTAGTGTACTTACCCAGGTCACAGTGACCCTAGATTTTCACGATCCCTTTGATCCACGTTCACCGTTTGACGTGTGTACAATCACCCTATATTTTCACGATCCTTTTGAACCTCGTTCACTGTTTGACTTGTGTACTTACCCAGATCGCAGTCCCCCCTAGATCTTCACGATCCGGTTGTCTTTGACCTACGTTTGACTTGTGTACTTACCCAGGTCGCAGTCACTCTAGATGTTCACGATCTCTTCCGCCGTTTGACTTGTGTACTTAGTCATTTTAGATCTCTACGATCGACTGGCCCACACCCACGTTTGACCCATTTCCACCCTGCTCTTCGTTTGGCTTGTGGTTCCTAGTCCATAACTTACCCCGAGTCACTGTTCGTCCTCCATTTTCAGTCGCTTAGCTCTGTTCTAGCTCAACTAGTTCTACACAAGGTTCACAGGACCATCTTTGACACCAGATTTATAGAGCGTACTTAGCCAGGTCGCCATTCAACCACCCAGATTCGCTAGCGCACCAAGCCAGGTCGCTGTTCCAGCCAACGCCGTCGAACCAAGATTCTGACCCAGATTTACAGAGCGTACTTAGGTAGGTCGCCATTCAGTTCGCCCATTCCAGCCATATCTTCGATCAGGCCGAACACGCGGCCAGTCGAGTCCAGTGTGCTTATCCAGACGACCATCCCAAGTTCATCCGGCCCCATTGACTCCGTCTCAGAACGTGCCTTCACCAGCCGTCTCTCTAAAAAAATTCTGTGACGGACCCTTCCTCCTCTAGCAATACCCCAGCGACCGGAGGAAACACGTCGTTACAAGTCGTCTGCCCATGCCACTGCAATGTGTGATAAGCTCCACGGTAGAAACAAGATTCTCAAGTTACTTGCCGTCAGCACTTGGGATACGGACAGAGAAACCTTTAAGACAATTGGCTGGTCAGTGCTAAACTATGCAACGCCAATGTGGACACCTCAGACAAGTGATACGCAGTGGAATAACACAAAGACATGCCAGAACGCTGCCCTTAGAACTGCGACTGGATGTCTCCCAGGATCACCTTTAGTTATATGGAGACAAAGATCCAGATACAATGCGTAGACATAAAACTACATGTTGTCAAAGCAGTATCTCTTGGGTTGTTATCACAGTAATAATCCAAGCTACAATCTTATGGCCCTACTCTCTCCGACTTGTGCACCCGACTTCATTCCTATCTATCAGTGATTGATAGCAGAGTAGCTGACGCGAGTCCCATACGCTAGCGAAATGATGACGCGTGTCAGGGCCATCACTCTGGGCACATTCCTCCTTGTTGTATTATGATAGAATCCAGTTTTGTAATACCCTACATCATCTGGTATCCAGATTGAGGAACTCTGCGACAAAGATGGGAATGATCTGGTGGTAGTGAATCGAGGAGGTTGGACTGGACAAGAGAAAGGGTGACGCGTCTCTCGCGTCCTTAACTACGGATGGGACACACGTCAGCTACACTGGTATCAATCACTGATAGGTAGAATTTAAGGGTGCTGTGCTTGCCTGATCAAAACTACTTGGTCTGCCGAGGGAGGTCTCTTTCCTTCGGTGCTATGAGCGGTGGTCGGACGGTGAGTGTACGATTAACCTAAATATTGCCACAGCTTCAGTTACATTATGATCATAAATCCTGTTCAAACCTGCCTGGTATACTGTCTGATCTAGATGCTCTCATTTGTAATGCTAGATAAAGATGAGCTTTTACATTCTTGGGTGGTCTATCCTTGGGGAAATTCCGGTTTCGCTCTACGAAGTCTTGACATTCTGTTCCTAATTTCAATGTACGATACCGATAAGGAAGAGTTCTCGAGTGAGGAGTAGTGTATTGACTACTGGCGACAGAAGGGAGTTCCAACTGTACGATTCAGCCTTGATCGTATCTTTGCATTATCCAAACATCGGGTTTCACAGGAAAAATTGAGGAGTACTTGACCAGACTCCTCAATTTCTCAACTCCCAGCATTCCCAAATGCTTCAGCATTAGCATAGAAATTGCGTTGGGGCCCAGTGCCTTGGATGGTTTTATGCTATTGATAATATTGGTAGCCATCTTAGTTGGCTTTCTTTTGGTTGATTAACGTCCGACATTCAGAAGTTATGAAATCGGAGGGTCCGTCATTATGTCCCTGAAACATGAACATGGAAGGGGGACGGGAGCTCACTGAAGCGGCAATCGGTGTATTCTGCCGTCCTCGTTGGCTTTCTTTTTGTTGACTAAGGTTATGAAATCGGAAGGTTGGTGAATGGTGAAAATTATGGGAGGTGGTCTAATCCCAATGATATGGCAAGCCAAGACACCTCATTTACCAGACCTTGCGATGCTAAGGAAAGGCCTGGTGAACTTCTGCATTCACCCTTTATTCTCAAGGGGCCCTCTTCGTTCACCGTGCAAAATGTGGAGTTATCGATCTGCTCTGTCAAAGTTATGCCAAAGTTATGGTAATTACCTAGGAGAGAATGCCAAAGTTCATGGTGGGCATTGAAGTCTCCTAGCATCAATCGATTATGTCTGAACAACAGTCATTCAATGGGTAGGCTATAACTTGGAGCATAGCTACTAATCGATAGTATATACAAATTCTATATCTCTGTCTCGGCAGCCACAGACTTGACTGCTACCACTACATTTGTCCATACATGTATATCACTAGAGACTGACACAATCGATATAGGTCTAAACTGCACGGAACAGTGCACTATGAAACCCAGGCCACCACCTCCATTCCTTGTGCGGTCCCGAGGCCAGTTTCGTCTCTTGAATCGCCGCAACCATAATCCTCTTCAATGGGTGGGCTAAAACCTGGAGCATAGCTGCCAACCGGCGGTATATACACATTCTAAAGGGTGATACGGTCAAAATTTGGTCAAGGGAAAACGCATGTAAATCGGTGAAATCGTTTATTTAAAAAATCAAATTAAATTTCTTTTTCAAGTTAAATTAGTATAAAATTCAAGAAAAATATTCAGTTAGGCTTTCGCTTTTCATATCCGAATTGCCGGGCGTCACGCTTGACACCTGCCATCAGATTTTGCACAGCCACCTTGTCCACCTTCTTCGCCGCAGAAAGCCAGTTTGCCTTGAACTGCTGCTCGTCCTTAGCAGTTTTTTTTTTTTGTCTTCTTTAGGTTCCGCTTGACAATAGCCCAGTATTTCTCAATTGGGCGGAGCTCTGGCGTGTTGGGAGGGTTCTTGTCCTTGGCAACCACCTGCACGTTGTTGGCGGCGTACCACTCCATGGCCTTTTTACCGTAACGGCAAGATGCCAAATCCGGCCAAAACAGTACGGAACAACCGTGTTTCTTCAGGAAAGGCAGCAGACGTTTATTAAAATACTCTTTCACGTAAATTTCTTGGTTGACAGTCCCGGAAGCTATGAAAATGTTGCTTTTCAAGCCACAGGTACAGATGGCTTGCCAAACTAGATATTTCTTTGCGAACTTTGACAGTTTTATGTGCTTGAAAATATCTGCTACCTAAAAATCCTGTCCCGGAAGCTGCTTGTAGTCGGCTTTGACGTAGGTTTCGTCGCCCATTACCACGCAGTCAAACTTCATCAGCATCGTCGTGTACGCCTCCGGGATCGCGCTTTGGCCGTCGTATTTTGTTTATCATCGCGATTTGGAGTCACTACCTTCCTGTAAGTCGATAGTCCGGCTCGTTTTTTGGCTCGATGCACGGTTGTAGACGATACCCCCAGCTTATTTGCGGCATCTCGGAGAGAGAGGTTAGGGTTTCGCTTGAAACTACCGGCAACTCTCTTTGCCGTCTCAGCGGCTTCCGGTTTTCGATTTCCCCCCGATCCAGACTTCCTGGCTGTCGACAAACGTTCCCCAAACACTTTAATTACATTTGTAACGGTTGACGCAAAAACCATGCACTTTCGGGAACTGGTGCAAGAATATTGAGTTTTAGATGTTGCGACGGAGAATATTGTTGTGCGAGAGATGTCGGAGGGCTCGTACAGTCTGACGACCCCATTATGCTCTCTTTGGCACATAATGGTGCCACGTAGTCAGTATGACAATACTCCCGGATGCGATGTTAGGCCAGAGTAGTTCCGAAAGTGCATCCACTATAGGGACCGGTTATGCCTCACTAAACAATTTTTATCAAGGGGCCTAAAATTTTCTGGAGTGGTTTAAGCCCTCCCCCAGTGGCCTTTCTACGCTTTCGGCACACTGAACAATACCTAGGTTGGGGGTTTTAATCTACCCCGGCTCGGACAGGGAACAAACGAAGGAGGCTCCCTAGGAAACACCTCCTTCAACACAAAAATACGGGCGAAGCAACACGCTGGCCGATGAGTTGGACCCATCGAGTCGAACTGGTAACGCCACTGTGGGATTGGTAAGATTTGGGTAATCCACTCACACGAAACCAAAACTACTCTCTCGAAACTTTTAGAACTCACGAACATATAGAGGCTAATGAACTTACATATGATTATTGCTGTAGAAGGGAACCACCGTGGTGCATTGTTTAGCATGCCCGTCTACTTTAAAAGGAGTCGTGGGTTCCACCGCATTAAGTGGTTCCACCGCAATGTGAAATGCCAAAAAAATTGCATTTGTATTTAAAGACATGAAATCTTTGAGCTTCCGACAATATTTTGTTCAGTGTACGGCACTGCATCCCGGCACGTAGTCAGTATGACTATACTCCCGTAGCAGTTCCGGATGTGCACCCACTCCTGGCATCGATTACACCTCATCCAAAAACAAACGGTGTTTAATCCGGCTTCCTCCATTAGCGTATAGTCGTATAAACAGTTTTTAAGTAGGGTTGGTAAATTTTTTCTGGAGTGGACTAAGCCCTCGCCCCAGAGGCCATTCTATGCTTATGGTTTCGCCATACTGAACAGTCCTAGGTTTTCCTCTATACCGGCTCAGACCAGAAGCCAACGGAGGAGTCTCCCTGCGATCCAGCTTCTTCTACACAAAAAGACGGAAGAAACATTACTCTGGACGATGAGTTCAACACATCGGGTCGAACTGGTACTTAGAACCCGCCGCCGTGGGATTGGTAAAATTTGGATAATCCACTCTCACGAAACCAAACCTACGCTCTCGATCCTATTCGAACTCACGAACATATGGAGCCTTATGATCTTTTGTAAGAGTTAGCTTGCCTGCCTTGTTTACAAAGGGTTTTGGGTTCAATCCCAGTTTCAATCAAACTCCAAAATGTTTTTCAGCGGTGGTTTATCCCTTCTCAGTAATACTGGTGACATTTCTGAGAGCTTCAAAGCTTCTCTAAGAGCTTTCACCACAATGAGAAAAGCCATTCGGACTCGCCTTTAAAAAGAAGGCATTCGCAAAAAGGGATTCACTTTTAAGGAATGCAAAAATGGGATCTATATTTGAGGACTTGCAATCTTTATGCTTCCAACAATATTTTATTAGTGGTTTCTTCTCAAATTGAATATTCTCTGTTGAATGTATAAGACATTTAAAATTTATTGAAATATCTCTAAGGGACCTTTAAAAAATCGATATTGGAGACTGCAATCTAAAATGCTCAAAACGAAACAATACATCATATAAATATTGAAACATTTGCAAATTTAATTTAACTTGAATGCATTTGAAATATTCCCATTTGATTTTTTTAGTTTTAGTACCCCAAAAAAAAAAATAATAGCTTAAGGCTAATACTTTTGAGGATAACTTTTTGGGAAATGCATTTCAGTCTGTGCAAAAGTCACTGACAGCCAAATAAATGAATGGATGACTGAGTACGCTTACAAACTCTCACTCGCATAAAACATAGTTATAGAAAAAAAGCACTGCACTGACACAGACGCAAGCACTAACATTTTACCCCCCAAAAAAAAAAACCAAAAAAGGAAATCTAACGTCAAGTTTTGTGTAGTCCTTATTCAGCAAGTAAACGTTCACACACACACAACCAAACTCAAACTGATATAATCACACTCGTCGAAAGGGAGAGAGAGAGAGAGAAACATTGAAAGTAAAATTGAAATGAAAACTTTTTAAATAAACATTTATATGTTACATAGTGTATTTTTTTGGTTGATCCAACATTTTAACCAACCTCCCGACCCATCCTCCCTATTTTAGGAACTGCCGCCAAATAATTTTTCATAGTGCAGTTTTTTGTTACAAAGAAATAAAATGTTATGGCAGTATGAGTGAGTGCACATGTCAGCGGATGTGTTAGTGAGAAAGTTATACCACAACAAATGCATCAACAGTGGAATGAAAATAATTTTAATAATTATTATGCCCTACACCATAGAAATAAATTTTTGACAAAATTTTCTATAGAAATAAAATTTTGACAAAAGTTTCTATAAAAAATAAAATTTTTACAAAAGTTTCTATAGAAATAACATTTTGACAAAATTGTCAATAGAAATAAAGTTTTCACAAACTTTTCTTAAGAAATTAAATTTTAACATAATTTTCTATAGAAATATAATTTTGACAAACTTTTCTATAGAAATATAATTTTGACAAAATTTTCTATAGAAATATAATTTTGACAAAATTCTCTACACACAAAAAAATTTCACGAAAATTTTTACAATTAAAATTTTAATTGAGTTTTAAAAAATATTCAATTAAAAATTTAATTGATTCAACAATTTTTTTAATTGAAACAAAAATCAATCACAAAAATAATAGTATCAATTAATTTTTTAATTGGATCAATTAACTTTTTAATTGACCTTCAATTAATTTTTTAATTGATACTATCATTTCTGTGATTGAAGACATTTCAATTAAAAATTAATTGGATCAATTAATTTCGTGATTGAATCAGATTTTTTTTTGTGTGTATAGAAATAAAATGTTGCCAAAGTTTCCTTTAGAAATGAAATTTCCACAAAATTTTCTATAAAAATAAAATTTTTACAAAATAAATTTGACAAACATTATTTTCCTCTATTGGTTAAGCTACTCTTGTAGTTTAGTCAACGCAATGGTTTTAAAACTGAGATCAATACAACAAATAAAATAGAATTTTGAAAAAAAAAAATAGAAATAACAAGTACGGAAAGTCTAAAGTCGGGCGGGGCCGACTATATTATACACAGAAAAAAATTTCACAAAAAATTTTCCAATTAAAATCTTAATTGAGTTTTAAAAAATATTCAATTAAAAATTTAATTGATCCAACAAATTTTTTAATTGAAATAAAAATCAATCACACAAATTAATAGTATCAATTAAATATTTAATTGGATCAATTAATTTTTTAATTGACTGTCAATTAATTTTTTAATTGATACTATCATTTCTGTGATTGAAGACATTTCAATTAAAAAATTAATTGGATCAATTAATTTCGTGATTGAATCAGAAAAAATTTTTTTGTGTGCACTTTGTAGATCTAAATTTTCGATACCATATCACATCCGTCAAAAGTGTTGGGTGCTATATATAAAGGTTTGTCCCAAATACATACAATTTAAATATCACTCGATTTGGACAGAATTTGATAGACTTTTACAAAATCTATAGACTCAAAATTTGAGTTGGCTAATGCACTAGGGTGGAACACAATTTTAGTAAAAAAATTTGGGAAACATTTAAATCTGAAGCAATTTTAAGGAAACTTCGCAAAAGTTTATTTATGATTTATCGCTCGTTATATATGTATTAGAAATTTAGGAAAATTAGAGTCATTTTTACAACTTTTCTACTAAGCAGTTTTCGATTTTACAAGGAAAATGTTCGTATTTTGACCATTTTTGTCGAAATCAGAAAAACATATATATGGGAGCTATATCTAAATCTGAACCGATTTCAATCAAATTTGGTGCACATATTACTAATTGTACTCCTAGTGCAAAATTTTAACCAAATTGGGCCAAAACTCTGGCTTCTGGGGCCATATAAGTCCATATCGGGTGAAAAATATATATGGAAGCTATATCTAAATCTGAACCGATTTCAATCAAATTTGGCACATATAACTATACTACCAATTGTACTCCTTGTGCAAAATTTCAAGCTAATCGGGATAAAACTCTGGCTTCTGGGTCCATATAAGTGCATATCGGGCGAAAGATATATGGGAGCTATATCTAAATCTGAATCGATTTCAACCAAATTTGGCACGTATAGCTACAACGCTAAATCTACTCCCTGTGCAAAATTTCAACCAAATTGGGCCAAAACTCTGGCTTTTAGGACCATATTAGTCCATATCGGGCGAAAGATATATATGGGAGCTATATCTAAATCTGAACCGATTTCAATAAAATTTTGCACACTTGACTATACTACTAACTGTACTCCTAGTGCAAAATTTCAACCAAATTCGACCAAAAATCTGGCTTCTGGGGCCATATAAGTATATATCGGGCGAAAGATATATATGGGAGCTATAGCAAAATCTGAACCGATTTCAATCAAATTTTATACACTTGACTATACGACTAAGAGTTATGTTTGTACAAAATTTCTAGCAAATCGGTATAAAACTCTGGTTGCTGGGTCCATATTAGTGCATATCTGGCGAAAGATATATATGGGAGCTATATCTAAATCTGAACCGATTTCTTCCAAAATCAATAGGGTTCTATTCTGACCCAAATTAGGAACATGTGCCAAATTTTAAGGCGATTGGACTTAAATTGCGACCTAGACTTTGATCACAAAAATGTGTACACAGACAGACGGACGGACGGACGGACAGACGGACGGACGGACGGACAGACGGACAGACGGACATGGTTATATATATGATTTCAGCTTAAAACCATGCATTGACTAAACTACAAATGTAGCTTAACCAACAGAGGAAAAGAATGTTTGTCAAATTTATTTGGGCACAGCCCTATAGACTGCAAGATGATTGGATGGACGCACGTTTCGGAATTACCACATTCCTCATCAGCATCCTCTACTTGCAGCAAACTATCAACCAATTATCAGAACAAATTCTAGTAGTTCACCAAACCCAAAGTGATAGTGATAGTGAGCTTTTGCCGAAATTCAAATCAAATCAAACGATTTGAGTGCAGTTGGTTGGGTTTATTTTGAGTAATTCCGAGATGTGTGTCTATCCAACGATTTTGCAGTCTATAGGGCTTTGCCCAAATAAATTTGACAAACATTATTTTCCCATGTTGGTTAAGCTACTCTTGTAGTTTAGTCAACGCAATGGTTTTTAGGATGAGATCAAAACAACAAATATGAAATAAAATCTTGAGAACATTTTCTATGGAAATAAAATTTCCCGTAGAAATAAAATGTTGACAAAATTTTCTATATAAATAATAATGTTGCCAAATGTTCTATAAAAATACAATTTTGACAAAGTTGTCTATAGAAATAAAATTTTGACAAAATTGTCTATAGAAATAAGATTTTGACAAAATTTTCTATAGAAATAAAATTTTTACAAAATTTATAGACAAAATTTTCTATAGAAATAAAACATTCACAAAATTTTGTATAGAAATACAATTTGGACAAAATTTTTTGGAAATAAAATATTGACAAAATTTTCTATAGAAATAAAATTTTTCAAAATTTTCTATGTGTTTACAAAATTTTTACAGAAATAAAATTTTGACAAAATTTTCTATATAAATAAAATTTTGACAAAATTTTCTATAGAAATAAAATTTTGACAAAATTTTTTATAGAAATAAAATTTTGACAAAATTTTCTATAGAAATAAACTTTTGACAAAATATTCTATAGAAATAAAATTTTTACAAAATTTATAGACAAAATTTTCTATAGAAATAAAGCATTCACAAAATTTTGTATAGAAATACAATTTGGACAAAATTTTTTGGAAATAAAATATTGACAAAATTTTCTATAGAAATACAAATTTTTTAAAATTTTCTATATGTTTACAAAATTTTTACAGAAATAAAATTTTGACAAAATTTTCTATAGAAATAAAATTTTGACAAAATTTTCTATAGAAATAAAATTTTGACAAAATTTTCTATAGAAATACAATTTTGACACAATTGTCTATAAAAATAAAATTTTGACAAAATTTTCCATAGAAATAAGATTTTGAAAACATTTTCTATAGATATTAAATTTTTTCTATAGAAATACAATTTTGACAAAATTGTCTATAGAAATAAAATTTTGACAAAATTTTCTATAGAAATAAGATTTTGAAAACATTTTCTATAGATATAAAATTTTTACAAAATTTATAGACAAAATTTTCTATAGAAATAAAGCATTCACAAAATTTTGTATAGAAATACAATTTGGACAAAATTTTTTGGAAATAAAATATTGACAAAATTTTCTATAGAAATAAAATTTTTCAAAATTTTCTATGTGTTTACAAAATTTTTACAGAAATAAAATTTTGACAAAATTTTCTATATAAATAAAATTTTGACAAAATTTTCTATAGAAATAAAATTTTGACAAAATTTTTTATAGAAATAAAATTTTGACAAAATTTTCTATAGAAATAAACTTTTGACAAAATATTCTATAGAAATAAAATTTTTACAAAATTTATAGACAAAATTTTCTATAGAAATAAAGCATTCACAAAATTTTGTATAGAAATACAATTTGGACAAAATTTTTTGGAAATAAAATATTGACAAAATTTTCTATAGAAATACAAATTTTTTAAAATTTTCTATATGTTTACAAAATTTTTACAGAAATAAAATTTTGACAAAATTTTCTATAGAAATAAAATTTTGACAAAATTTTCTATAGAAATAAAATTTTGACAAAATTTTCTATAGAAATACAATTTTGACACAATTGTCTATAAAAATAAAATTTTGACAAAATTTTCCATAGAAATAAGATTTTGAAAACATTTTCTTTAGATATTAAATTTTTTCTATAGAAATACAATTTTGACAAAATTGTCTATAGAAATAAAATTTTGACAAAATTTTCTATAGAAATAAGATTTTGAAAACATTTTCTATAGATATAAAATTTTTACAAAATTTTTAGAATACAATTTTGACAAGATTTTCTATAGAAATAAAACACTCACAAAATTTTCTATAGAAATAAAATTTTGACAAAATTTTCTATAAAATAAAATTTTGACAAATTTTGCTATAAAAATAAAATTTTGACAAATTTTGCTATAGAAATAAAATTTTGACAAATTTTGCTTTAGAAATAAAATTTTGACAAAATTTTCTATAGAAATAAAATTTTGACAAAATTTTCTATAGAAATACAATTTTGACAAAATTGTCTATAAAAATAAAATTTTGACAAAATTTTCCATAGAAATAAGATTTTGAAAACATTTTCTATAGATATTAAATTTTTTCTATAGAAATACAATTTTGACAAAATTGTCTTTAGAAATAAAATTTTGACAAAATTTTCTATAGAAATAAGATTTTGAAAACATTTTCTATAGATATAAAATTTTTACAAAATTTTTAGAATACAATCTTGACAAGATTTTCTATAGAAATAAAACACTCACAAAATTTTCTATAGAAATAAAATTTTGACAAAATTTTCTATAAAATAAAATTTTGACAAATTTTGCTATAGAAATAAAATTTTGACAAATTTTGCTATAGAAATAAAATTTTGACAAATTTTGCTATAGAAATAAAATTTTGACAAAATTTTCTATAGAAATAAAATTTTGACAAAATTTTCTATAGAAATACAATTTTGACAAAATTGTCTATAAAAATAAAATTTTGACAAAATTTTCCATAGAAATAAGATTTTGAAAACATTTTCTATAGATATTAAATTTTTTCTATAGAAATACAATTTTGACAAAATTGTCCATAGAAATAAAATTTTGACAAAATTTTCTATAGAAATAAGATTTTGAAAACATTTTCTATAGATATAAAATTTTTACAAAATTTTTAGAATACAATTTTGACAAGATTTTCTATAGAAATAAAACACTCACAAAATTTTCTATAGAAATAAAATTTTGACAAAATTTTCTATAAAATAAAATTTTGACAAATTTTGCTATAGAAATAAAATTTTGATAAATTTTGCTATAGAAATAAAATTTTGACAAATTTTGCTATAGAAATAAAATTTTGACAAAATTTTCTATAGAAATACAATTTTGACAAAATTTTCTATAGAAATACAATTTTGACAAGATTGTCTATAAAAATAAAATTTTGACAAAATTTTCCATTGAAATAAGATTTTGAAAACATTTTCTATAGATATTAAATTTTTTCTATAGAAATACAATTTTGACAAAATTGTCTATAGAAATAAAATTTTGACAAAATTCTCTATAGAAATAAGATTTTGAAAACATTTTCTATAGATATAAAATTTTTACAAAATTTTTAGAATACAATTTTGACAAGATTTTCTATAGAAATAAAACACTCACAAAATTTTCTATAGAAATAAAATTTTGACAAAATTTTCTATAGAAATAAAATTTTGACAAAATTTTCTATAGAAATAAAATTTTGACAAAATTTTCTATAGAAATAAAATTTTGACAAAATTTTCTATAGAAATAAAATTTTGACAAATTTTGCTATAGAAATAAAATTTTGACAAATTTTGCTATAGAAATAAAATTTTAACAATTTTTTTGGAAATTAAATATTGAGAAAATTTTCTATAGAAATAAAATTTTTACAATTTTTTTTTTAAATAACATTTTGACATAATTTCTATAGAAATAAAATTTTGACAAACTTTTCTATAGAAATCAAATTTTGTAAAAAGTTTCTGTAAATTGTTTTACGTGCTTTTCCCATACTCAAACCACTGTGCATGTGCTGACCTCCAATTACCGCCCAGTACATATCGAATATCATTTGCCAATCCTTAAAGCAGGGTGTGAGAATACCATATGGTTTTTATATAATTTTAATTTTTATTGCATTTACCCCAAAAGAAACACACAAAAAATGTCACAAACAAAATGAAAAGTTTTAGATTCTTGTTTTTTATGTTATATCCGGTTTCCGATATTTTGAATATGCCAGTATTTATGGATGGCATATGCGCGTGTGAGAGCGAGTGGGCGAGTAAGAGAGTAATCACTCTTGCTGTTCGTGTGTAACAGACTGCTACTGTTGATTGTTATTCTTGATGATGTTTGTTGTTGTTGTTGTTGGTTTTTTATTGTTGATGTTCTTGATACGGGTGTTTGTTTTTGTTCTTGTTTTCGGTATGATGTGCATGAATATTTGTTGAAAAAGTTTGTTGTAATTTAATTTACCACATAATAGTCGATGGCTTTGATACAAAGTTCGAACGATGGTGATGGCAAATAACGGTGTTAGTGATAATAAGGAGAGTAATATAAAAGAGTGCGGGGAAGGGGAAGGGTTTGGCATTGCTGTCCTCTATCTCTACTACCTAGAAGTTTATTTTTTGTTTTTAACACGTTTTTCAATGATTGATGACTGAAAGGACTTGTTGATCATACCATTTGAGACTATTATTTGCCAATATTTAAACAGGAGAATATATAAAAGTGACATTCATACATATATTATACCCACACACACACCCTCACAAAACTTTTACATTTCTAATACAAAAGTAAAGTATAAAGCGCAATTCACATTGATACAAAGTTAATAGAGGTTTCTCCACCTATTCCAAGCACTATAATAGTGAGTGGTTTTCGCCAAACATATATTTGGAGTTTACTCGATATTTAATAATACAAAAGTTATCAATAAAATAATCTCTCAAGAGATTTTTATTTAGTCTCCATACATAGAAATTAAATGAAAATGTTTTAGTTAAATCAAATTAAACAAAGAGTTATGGATTACAGCATAATCAATTCACTTTTAAATAAAAAAATAAATAAAACCAAGTTAGTAAAGTCGACAGTAGGGCGGGGCCGACTATATTATACCCTTCACCACTATATAGAGCGAAATTGTTGATACAATCTCAACTCCTTAAAATTTGTTGGGAGCTATATAAAGGTTTACATTCCCATATACAAATATTTAAATCAGAAACGATTTAGAGAAATATTTTTAAACTTCTACAAAATCTCTAGACTCTCTGAAACGAAACACAATTAAGTAAAACAAGTATAAACGGCCGTAAGTTCGGCCAGGCCGAATCTTATGTACCCTCCACCATGGATTGCGTAGAAACTTCTACGAAAGACTGTCATCCACAATCGAATTACTTGGGTTGTGGTATCTTAAAACTTCTTAACATCGTTTTTTAAATTGTTAGTTGGTCCATACTTGGTATATATATTAGATAAAAAATGTGTAGGTAAGTATACAAATAATTGCGAATCGATATGGCCTTTTGCACGGTACGTAGGCAGCCAGAATTGAAATATGGTGGTCGCTTATATGGGGGCTATATACAATTATGAACTTGATATGGACCAATTTTTGTGTGATTGAGGGTCGATTTATCTGAGGGCTATATATAACTATAGACCGATATGGACCTAGTTAGGCATGGTTGTTAACGGCCATATACTAGCACAATGTACCAAATTTCAACTGACTCGGATGAAATTTGCTCCTCCAAGAGGCTCCAAAACCAAATCTCAGCAATGGTTTATATGGGGGCTATATATGATTATGGACTGATGTTTAGGTTAAAGGTTAAAGTGGCAGCCCGATTAAGATTCAGGCTCACTTAGACTATACACACGCAAAGAAAAAAAACGTTTGGAAAATGTGTACCGAAAACGTTTTTCTTTTGTTAGAGTTTTTTGAATTGCTTAGAAAATTTTAAACTTTTATCACCAAAAAAATTCGTTTGTTACAAAATTTTTATTTTTTCAATAAAAAAAGTTATTTTTGAAATAACAACACAGTCCATTTCGTTTATATCAAACACTGTTCTTTTCTGACTTTAGGTATTTAATAAGACACATTTTATAGTTCAAAATGTAATATACAACAATGCAATGTTGAACATTTTTTGGAATCTTCCGGGCATATCTGAAATATATGTAAAAAATAAAAAAAATAAAAAAAAAACTTTGGTCGAAGCAGGGATCGAACCCACGACCCTTGGCATGCAAGTCGGACGTAGCAACCACTGCTCCACGGTGCCAAACTAAATATTTGTTTCTGTTAAATAAACTTTGTTTATTCGGTTCGTGGGCGCCGCAAGCTATGCTATATAAATATAACTTATATGGATATTTATCTATTGATGACCATAACAGGTACATAGCTCAGTGGTTAGTGTGTTGGCTTACAAAGTGCATGGTCCGCGGTTCGATTCTCCGTCCAGGCAAAAGGTAAAAAAAATTTAAAAATTTATAAAATCGTATAATTTCTTCTACATTGTTGGTATTACAGGAAAAGGTGTTAAGAACTAAAAAACCTCGTGGATGTGAGGGAAAATGCAATTAGCAAGAAAACAATGTTTTTTTTTTTTTTTTTTTTTAGTTTGTCTTTATGAAATTGTTTTTACGTCCTGGAAAAGAATAAACGTTTATCACAAAAAGTATATACTTTTCTTCCAAATACACTTCCTTACAACGAAAAGCAAATGAGAAACGAACTTTGTTTGTCTAAAATTTCGTTTGGGAGGAAAGAATTATTTTTTTGCGTGCAGCCCATTGTGATAATTATGGACTAATATTGACCACTTTTGGCATGGCTGTTAAATATCATATACTACCACCACGTACCAAATTTCAACCAGATCGGATGAATTTTGCTTTTCCAAAAGGCACCGGAGGTCAAATCTGGGGATCGGTTTATATGGGGGCTATATACAATTATGAACTTGATATGGACCAATTTTTGTGTGATCGGGGATCGATTTAACTGAGGGCTATATATAACCTAGTTAGACGTGGTTGTTAACGGCCATATACTACCACAATGTACCAAATTTCAACTGACTCGGTTGAAATTTGCTACTCCAAAACCAAATCTCGGGATCGGTTTATATGGGGGCTATATATGATTATGGACTGATATGGACTACTTTTGGCATGGTTGTTAAATATCATATACTACCACCACGTACCAAATTTCAACCAGATCGGAAGAATTTTGATTCTCCAAAAGGCACCGGAGGTCAAATATGGGGATCGATTTATATGGGTGCTATATATAATTATGGACTGATATAAACCAATTCCTGCATGGTTGTTGGATACCATATACTAACATAACGTACCAAATTTCAACCGAATCGGATGAATTTTGTTCTTCCAAGGGGCTCCGGAGGTCAAATCTGGGGATCGGTTTATACGGGGCCTATATATAATTATGGACCGATGTGGGCCAATTTTTGCATAGTTTTTAGAGACCATATACTAACACCATGTACCAAATTTCAGCCGGATCGGACGAAACGTTCTTCTCTTAGAGGCTCCGCAAGCCAAATCTGGGGATCGGTTTATATGGGGGCTATATATAATTATTGACCGATGTGGACCAATTTTTGCATAGTTATTAGAGACCATATACTAACACCATGTAACAAATTTCAGACGGATCGGATGAAATTTGCATCTCTTAGAGCAATCGCAAGCCAAATTTGGAGGTCCGTTTATATGGGGGCTATACGTAAAAGTGGACCTATATGGCCCATTTGCAATTCCATCCGACCTACATCAATAACAACTACTTGTGCCAAGTTGCAAGTCGATAGCTTCTTTCGTTCGGAAGTTAGCGTGATTTCAACAGACGGACGGACGGACGGACATGCTTAGATCGCCTCAGAATTTCACCACGACCCAGAATATATATACTTTTTGGGGTCTTAGAGCAATATTTCGATGTGTTACAAACGGAATGACAAAGTTAATATACCCCCATCCTATGGTGGAGGGTATAAAAATAAGGGAAATATAAAGCTGAAGCCATTTTATCTAAATCTGAACAGATTTGAATAAAATTCGACACACTTAGATAGAATGTTAAATATTTCTTCTGTGTAAAATAAAATCAATTGCTTATATTATGGATATGTTTATTATATTCGACCTGTCTATAGAAGTTTCCAATTGATCAATTGCAGTAAAATTCCGTAGAAATAAATTTCCCCATATCAGGCATACACGCAAAAAAAATAATTATTTCCTCCCAAACGAAATTTTAGACAAACAAAGTTCGTTTCTCATTTGCTTTTCGCTGTAAGGTAGTGTATTTGAAAGAAAAGTATATACTTTATGTGATAAACGTTTATTCTTTTCCAGGATATAAAAACAATTTCATAAAGACTAACTCAAAAAAAAAAAACAAGTATGGAAAGTCTAAAGTCGGGCGGGCCCGACTATATTATACCCTGCACCACTTTGTAGATCTCAATTTTCGATACCATATCACATCCGTCAAATGTGTTGGGTGCTATATATAAAGGTTTGTCCAAATACATACATTTAAATATCACTAGATTTGGACAGAATTTGATAGACTTTTACAAAATCTATAGACTCAAAATTTAAGTTGGCTAATGCACTAGGGTGAAACACAATTTTAGTAAAACAATATGGGAAACATTTAAATCTGAAGCAATTTTAAGGAAACTTCGCAAAAGTTTAATTATGATTTATCGCTCGATATATATGTATTAGAAGTTTAGGAAAACTAGAGTCATTTTTACAACTTTTCGACTAAGCAGTGGCGATTTTACAAGGAAAATGTTGGTATTTTGACCATTTATGTCGAAATCAGAAAAACATATATATGGGAGCTATATCTAAATTTGAACCGATTTCAACCAAATTTGGCACGCATAGCAACAATTCTAATTCTACTCCCTGTACAAAATTTCAACTAAATTTGAAGTCGATTGGACTAAAACTGCGACCTAGACTTTGATTACAAAAATGTGTTCACGGACAGACGCACAGACGGACATCGCTATATCGACTCAGGAGCCCACCCTGAGCATTTTTGCCAAAGACACCATGTGTGTATCTCGGCTCCTTCTGGGTGTTGCAAACATATGCACTAACTTATAATACCCTGTTCCACAGTGTGGAGCAGGGTATAAAAACATTGTTTTCTTGCTAATTGCACACATCTTTCACATCTTTCTCACATCCACGAGGATTTTTAGTTCTTAACACCTTTTCATGTAGTACCAACAATGTAGAAGAAATTATACGATTTTATAAATTTTTAAATTTTTTTTTACTTTTCGTCTGGACGGAGAATCGAACCGCGGACCTGCACTTTGTAAGCCAACACACTAACCACTGAGCTATGTACCTGTTATGGTCATCAATAGATAATTATCCATATAAGTTATATTTATATAGCATAGCCGAACCGAATAAACAAAGTTTATTTAACAGAAACAAACATTTAGTTTAGCACCGTGGAACAGTGGTTGCTACGTCCGACTTGCATGCCAAGGGTCGTGGGTTCGATCCCTGCTTCGACCAAAGTTTTTTATACCCTCCACCATAGGATGGGGGTATATTAACTTTGTCATTCCGTTTGTAACACATCGAAATATTGCTCTAGGACCCCATAAAGTTTATATATTCTGGGTCGTGGTGAAATTCTGAGTCGATCTGAGCATGTCCGTCCGTCCGTCCGTCTGTTGAAATCACGCTAACTTCCGAACGAAACAAGCTATCGACTTGAAACTTGGCACAAGTATTTGTTATTGATGTAGGTCGGATGGTATTGCAAATGGGCCATATCGGTCCACTTTTACGTATAGCCCCCATATAAACGGACCCCCAAATTTGGCTTGCAGACCCTCTAAGAGAAGCAAATTTCATCCGATCCTTCTGAAATTTGGTACATGGTATTAGTATATGGTCTCTAATAAACATGCAAAAATTGGCCAACATCGGTCCATAATTATATATAGCCCCCATATAAACCGATCCCTCGATTTGGCTTGCGGAGCCTCTAAGAGAAGAAAATTTCATCCGATCTGGCTGAAATTTGGTACATGATGTTAGTATATGGTCTCTAACAACTATGCAAAAATTGGTCTACATCGGTCAATAATTATATATAGCCCCCATATAAACCGATCCCCCGATTTGGCTTTCAGAGCCTCTAAGAGAAGCAAATTTCATCCGATCCGGCTGAAATTTGGTATATGGTGTTAGTATATGATCTTTAACAACCATGCAAAAATTGGTCCACATCGGTAAATAATTATATATAGCCCCCATATAAACCGATCCCCAGATTTGGCTTGCGGAGCCTCTGAGAGAAGAAAATTTCATCCGATCCGGCTGAAATTTGGTACATGGTGTTATTGTATGGCCTCAAACACCCATGCAAAAATTGGTCGAAATCGGTCCATAATTATATATAGCCCCCATATAAACCGATCCCCAGATATGACCTCCGGAGCCCCTTGGAAGACCAAAATTCATCTGATTCGGTTGAAATTTGGTACGTGATGTTAGTATATGGTATCCAACAACCATGCATGAATTGGTTCATATCGGTCCATAATTATATACAGCCCCCATATAAACCGATCCCCAGATTTGACCTCCGGTGCCTTTTGGAGAAGAAAAATTCATCCGATCTGATTGAAATTTGGTACGCGGTTTTACAATATGATATTTAACAACCATGCCAAAAGTGGTCCATATTAGTCCATAATCCATAATCCCACATATAAACCGATTCCGAGATTTGGTATTGGAACGTCTTGGATGAGCAAATTTCATCCGAGTCAGTTGCAATTTGGTACATTGTGCTAGTATATGGCCGTTAACAACCATGCCTAACGAGTTCCATATCGGTCTATAGTTATATCTAGCCCTCAGATAAATCGATCACCAATCACACAAAAATTGGTCCATATCAAGTTCGTAATTGTATATAGCCCCCATATAAGCGTCACCCATATTTCAATTCTGGCTCCCTACTCCCTGTTAAATAGCGCTCCAAGCTACTAAACACATATATGTTTATAGGCTATTTCTAAATTAATATATGTTTGCATCCAAGCATATTATATTTACAAACATTTTATGTCCCAAACATAATATGTTCTAACATATTAACATATATGTCCCAAACATGTTATGCTAGTTTATGAACATTATATGCTTGCACTCAAAAATATTGTGTTTAAAAATTTGTGTTCCAAACATATAATGTTTATAGCCAAACATATGAAAAACAGCCTTTTTCATCCGTGTATATATATAAAATTCAATCTATGTTTGTTTGTTTGTATGTTCCGAGTTGGCTCCGAAATGGCTGAACCGGGTTACTTGAAACTTTCAGAGATCGTAGGGGGCGTTCATGTGGTGAAAATTGGGTAACTCATTTTTTGACACCTGGTCGCGGAGGGGGACCTCCCCTTCGTCGGACTTTTTGAAAATTGGACCAAAGTTGGACCGATTTGCTTGAAATTTTCATTGAAGATTGGGGTTGACAAAGATCCGCTACTTTTTATTTCGATATTTGTTGGCGGAGGGGGCCTCCCCTTTGTTCGACTTTTTTTTAAGTACAGTGAAAAAACTGAAATTCTCTAAATTATCTGAGATTTACAGAGAACATGTGGTGAGGTTATGGAATTAATATGGGGTACCCGATGATTTCATATGTGGATGGGGAGGGGGACCTCCCCCTTGCCCTACTTTTTGAAACTTGGAACAAAATTATGCGATTTGCTTGAAATTTTCATTGAATGTTGGGGTTGGCATCTAGACAAAGATCCGATACATTATTTTTCGATATTTGGTCGGGGAGGGGACAACCCCTTTCCTCGAATTTTTTTGTTTGAAAGTACAAACAAAACTAAACTCCCCCGACTGAAATTTTACGGAAAAAATGGGTTATGAAATTTATATCAGGTTCTCGATTTTTTAATAAAAATAAAAGGGCATAGGGAAACATCCGCTTCATACATACAGAGAAACAATTAAACTTTTACCGATTTACTTGAAATTTACAGAGGACTGGGGAGAGGTTACGATATTAATAGTTGATACCTGATTTTGTGATATTTGGACGGAAGAGAGGCCGGGTTCCCTTTTGTCCGTTTTTTTTTTTCTTAAATTGAAAGTAGAGGGTTGTCCATAAATGGGAACTCGGTACATAATTTTATGATTTTTGCACAGGCTTCTGCCAGACTTTTTAGTAAAGAACTTAAATTTACATGAAATTGGCAGCCAACTTAGAGGATACATCATTTTCCAACATTTAACAAATGCTAATGTGGTAAAATTGTTTACTACTTTTGCTTTTCCGATTTATTGGATGGGAAACAGTAATTCTTTGTATGTTATTATAATGTAGTGCTTAATTTTCAAATATGTTGAGGAGAAGGATACCTTTCCTTGACAAACCACAATTAAAATTCACAAGAAATATCGAAGATTGTCCAACTACTTGAATACAGAACATTATTTAAAAAAATTGGAGGAAAGGGTATACCCTCTCCCGCCGTATTTGTACCTATAAAAAAAAAATCAAGTAGTCCGATTTGTTTAAAAGAATGATATAGTTGACTAAGTTAACGCAAAATGTTCCTCCAAATACGCCTCGGAAGGCGCAGCGAAGCGGGCCGGGTTACGCTAGTAGATTAATATTTTCAAAGTTTTATTTCTACAGAAAAGTTTGTCAAAATTTAATTTCTATAGAAAATTTAAGTACCTTTTATCTGGAGAGGAATGTTTTGCAAAATCTACCAAAACATCAAGAATTCTACCAATCTACCAAACAGTACAAAAATCGGTCATCTTTGGTAAAATCCTACCAACTGTTGCAACCGTGGTACTGAAGCCCTGGGCATAAAACACATTTCGGTCGCAGACCATAAACGTTCCTCGTTTTGACTCTATCGCAAAATAGCCACAAAAATCTCCGCATCTCAACCCGTTAGACTTTTGAGCCTGGGGCATTTGGGAGTTTAAGGTTGGCACCAAAATGTCACAGTGTCGAACATCTCAAGACCAAAAGTACCACAGACCAAAGTACCACAGAGCCACTTTCGTACAGAATATGGAAGCTTTGTTGTCCATTTAAAGGACATACGGTAGCCAATACGAACAAATCGAAACAAATTTTCGACAATTTTTGCTTATGAATAATAATAAATATGGCGCTTTAGTTTGCCGTTTGCTACATATCAGCCAATCTGTAACATATATGCTCTTGTCCGCACTTCATAAAATATTTTTTTTTTTTCAAATTACAAAAATACCCATAACATCTACACAAATTTTAGATTTTATCAACTGTCCAAAAAGAACAAACATCAAAAGAAAAACTATCTCAAGTGATATCACAAGTCAACAATAAAAACTGTCATGACAACACAATTCATGTCAAACAAAAAAAAAATAAAGACTTTGACAACAGCATAGAGTCTATTATATTTCAAAAGAAAACAAACAAAAACCGCATAACCATATTCTGCCTTCGAACGGATGTTAATTAGTCATACAAACTCAAAAATTGTCCTAGTTCCTCCACCCATCCTCGTTATACACAAACAACACCCACCCAAATGCTCTTTATCACCAGAATGTGAGATATTATCAAATGAATATGCAAAACAAGGATATATGTGGGGTAGTGAGTTTGGCCAGGCCGACTCTTAAATACCCCACCACCATGGATCAAATATAAGAGTCTCCTTGGAATACAACCTTGTCGTAATGCTTGATTATGGAATTTCAACACGTACATGAACGTGTTTCATTAAATCCACTTGAAAAAAGGAAATCAGATCGAATTTTCGAAAATGCTGATACAGGAGATCACAAAATGTTCCAAGTTATAAGAATCAAATCGGAAGATCAGGCAAAATAGGGGCTATGCCAAAAACATGGAGAAATTGTGGACAATCGAATATTTCTATTTCTAATCGAGGAATCGTTTGCCATAGATTTGGATTTAATTACTCTCAGAGGTAATACCTTAGAACAGAAGAATTTCGTTAAGGTACAGTGTTGCCAGTATTGGGGATTTCCCCAAATTTGGGGATATTTTTCGTGAATGGAGACGAAATTTCTGAGTTGGACACTTGGGGATTTGTTGGGGAATTTCTACAAATTTGAAAACGATTTAATCTTTTTTAACAAAATTTTAATTCTATAGAAAATTTTCTCAAAATTGTATTCCCATCTAGAAAATTTTGTCAAAATTTCTTTCCTATGTGGGAATTTTTGTCAAAATTTTATTTCTATAGAAAATTTTCTCAAAATTTTATTTCTTTAGAAAATTTGGTCAAAATTTTATTTCTATAGAACATTTTCTCAAAATGTTATTTCTATATAAAATTTTCGAAAAAAATTATTTCTATAGAAAATTTTGACAAAATTTATTTCTCTAGCAAATTTTGTCAAAATTTTATTTCTATAGAAAATTTTGCCAAAATTTTATTTCCATAGCAAATTTTGTCAAAATTTTATTTCTATAGAAAATTTTGTTAAAATTTTATTTCTATAGAAAATTTTGTTAAAATTTTATTTCTATAGAAAATCTTCTAAAAAATTATTTCTATAGAAAATTTTTTAAAAAATGTATTTCTATAGAAAATTTTGCCAAAATTTTGTCGAAATTTTATTCCATAGCAAATTTAGTTAAAATTTTATTTCTATACAAAAATTTGCCAAAATTTTATTTCCATAGAAAATTTTGTCAAAATTTTATTTAAATAGAAAATTTAGTTAAAATTTATTTCTATAGAAATTTCTTTTTCAAATTTTATTTCTATAGAAAATTTAGTTAAAATTTTATTTCTATAGAAAATTTTGTCAAAATTCTATTTCTATAGAAATTTTTTTTCAAAATTCTATTTCTATGGAAAATTTTGTAAAAATTCTATTTGTATAGAAAATTTTTGCCAAAATTTTATTTCCATAGAAAATTTTGTCAAAATTTTATTTCTAAGAAAATTTTGTAGAAAGTTTATTTCCATAGAAAATTTTGTTAAAATTTTATTTCTATACAAAATTTTATCAAAATTTTATTTCTATGTCAACATTTTATTTCTATAGCAAATTTTTCAAAATTTTATTTCCATAGAAAATTTTGTTAAAATTTTATTTCTATAGAAAATTTTGCTAAAATTTTATTTCCATAGCAAATTTGGTTAAAATTTTATTTTTATAGAACATTTTCTCAAAATGTTATTTCTATAGAAAATTTTCTAAAATATTTTTTTCTATAGAAAAATTTGCCAAAAATTTATTTCTATAGAAAATTTTGTCCTAATTTTATTTCTATAGAAAATTTTGTCAAAATTGTATTTCTACAGAAAATGTTCTCAATTTTTTTCCTATGTGGAAATTTTTTGTCAAAATTTTATTTCTATAGAAAATTTTGTTACAATTTTATTTCTATAGAAAATTTTCTCAAAATTTTATTTCTATAGAAAATTTTCTCAAAATTTTATTTCTATAGAAAATTTTCTCAAAATTTTATTTCTATAGAAAATTTTCTCAAAATTTTATTTCTATAGAAAATTTTCTCAAAATTTTATGTCAAAATTTAGTTATTTATTTCTATAGAAAATTTTGTCATAATTTTATTTCTATAGAAAATTTTGTCAAAATTGTATTTCTACAGAAAATGTTCTCAATTTTTTTTCCTATGTGGAAATTTTTGTCAAAATTTTATTTCTATAGAAAATTTTGTTAAAATTTTATTTCTATAGAAAATTTTGTCAAAATTTTATTTCCATAGAAAATTTTGTCAAAATTTTATTTCTATAGAAAATTTTGCCAAAATTTTATTTTTATAGAATATTTAGTTAAAATTTTATTTCTATAGAAAATTTTGTCAAATTTTTATTTCTATAGAAAATTTAGTTAAAATTTTATTTCTATTGAAAAATTTGCCAACATTTTATTTCCATAGGAAATTTTGTCAAAATTTTATTTCTATAGAAAATTTAGTTAAAATTTTATTTCTATAGAAAATTTTGTTAAAATTTTATTTCTATAGAAAATTAGTTAAAATTTTATTTCTATAGAAAATTCTGCCAAATTTTATTTCCATAGAAAATTTTGTCAAAATTTTATTTCCATAGAAAATTTAGTTAAAATTTTATTTCTATAGAAAATTTTGTCAAAATTTTATTTCTATAGAAAATATTGTCAAAATTTTATTTCTACAGAAAATTTTGTTAAAATTTTATTTCTATAGAAAATTTTGTCAAAATTTTATTTCTATAGAAAATTTTGTTAAAATTTTATTTCTATGGAAAATTTTTTAAAAAATTTATTTCTATGGAAAATTTTGCCAAAAAATATTTCTATAGAAAATTTTGTAAAAAATTTATTTCCATAGAAAATTTAGTTAAAATTTTATTTCTATAGAAAATTTTGTCAAAATTTTATTTCCATAGAAAATTTTGATAAAATTTTATTTCTATAGCAAATTTTGTCAAAATTTTATTTCCATAGAAAATTTAGTTGAAATTTTATTTCTATAGAAAATTTTGTCAAAATTCCATTCCTGTAGAAAATTTTGTCAAAATTTTATTTCCATAGAAAATTTTGTTAAAATTTTATTTCTATAGAAAATTTTGTCAAAATTTTATTTCTATGGAAAATTTTGTTAAAATTTTATTTCTACAGATAATTTTGTGAAAATTCTATTTCTATAGAAAATTTTTGCCAAAATTTTATTTCCATAGAAAATTTTGTCAAAATTTTATTTCCATAGAAAATTTTTTCAAAATTTTATTTCCATAGAAATTAAAAAATAAAAAATTATTTAAAATTTTATTTCTATAGAAAAATTTGCCAAAATTTTATTTCCGTAGAAAATTTAGTTAAAATTTGATTTCTGTAGAAAAATTTGCCAAAATTTTATTTCTATAGAGAATTTTGTCAAAATTTTATTTCCATAGAAAATTTAGTTAAAATGTTATTGCTAAGAAAATGTTGTCAAAGTTTTATTTCTATAGAATATTTTCTCAAAATGTTATTTCTATAGAAAATTTCCTAAAAAAATTATTTCTTTTAAAAAATTTCGAACATATTTATTTCTATAGAAACTTTTGCCAAAAATGTATTTCCATAGAAAATATTGTCGAGATTTGCATTTCTATAGAAAATGTTTATTTCCATAGAAAATTTAGTTAAAATTTTATTTCTATAGAAAATTTTGTCAAAATTTTATTTCTATAGAAAATTAGTTAAAATTTTATTTCTATAGAAAATTCTGCCAAATTTTATTTCCATAGAAAATTTTGTCAAAATTTTATTTCCATAGAAAATTTAGTTAAAATTTTATTTCTATAGAAAATTTTGTCACAATTTTATTTCTATAGAAAATATTGTCAAAATTTTATTTCTACAGAAAATTTTGTTAAAATTTTATTTCTATAGAAAATTTTGTCAAAATTTTATTTCTATAGAAAATTTTGTTAAAATTTTATTTCTATAGAAAATTTTCTAAAAAATTTATTTCTTTGGAAAATTTTTCCAAAAAATATTTTTATAGAAAATTTTGTAAAAATTTTTTTCCCATAGAAAATTTAGTTAAAATTTTATTTCTATAGAAAATTTTGTCAAAATTTTATTTCCAGAGAAAATTTTGTTAAAATTTTATTTCTATAGAAAATTTTGTTAAAATTTTATTTCTATAGCAAATTTTGTCAAAATTTTATTTCCATAGAAAATTTAGTTGAAATTTTATTTCTATAGAAAATTTTGTCAAAATTCCATTCCTGTAGAAAATTTTGTCAAAATTTTATTTCCATAGAAAATTTAGTTAAAATTTTATTTCTATAGAAAATTTTGTCAAAATTTTATTTCTATGGAAAATTTTGTTAAAATTTTATTTCCATAGAAAATTTTGTCAAAATTTTATTTCTATGGAAAATTTTGTTAAAATTTTATTTCTACAGATAATTTTGTCAAAATTCTATTTCTATAGAAAATTTTTGCCAAAATGTTATTTCTATGGAAAATTTTGTTAAAATTTTATTTCTATGGAAAATTTTGTTAAAATTTTATTTCTACAGATAATTTTGTCAAAATTCTATTTCTATAGAAAATGTTTACCAAAATTTTATTTCCATAGAAAATTTTGTCAAAATTATATTTCCATAGAAAATTTTTTCAAAATTTTATTTCCATAGAAAATAAAAAATAAAAAATTAGTTAAAATTTTATTTCTATAGAAAAATTTGCCAAAATTTTATTTCCGTAGAAAATTTAGTTAAAATTTGATTTCTGTAGAAAAATTTGCCAAAATTTTATTTCTATAGAGAATTTTGTCAAAATTTTATTTCCATAGAAAATTTAGTTAAAATTTTGTTTCTAAGAAAATGTTGTCAAAGTTTTATTTCTATAGAATATTTTCTCAAAATGTTATTTCTATAGAAAATTTCCTAAAAAATTTATTTCTTTTAAAAAATGTCGAACAAATTTATTTCTATAGAAACTTTTGCCAAAAATGTATTTCCATAGAAAATATTGTCAAGATTTGTATTTCTATAGAAAATGTTGTCAAAATTTTATTTCTATAAAAATTTTTGTCAACATTTTTATTTGTATAGAAAATTTTATCAAATTTGTATAGAAAATTTTGTCAAAATTTTGTTTCTATAGAACATTTTCTCAAAATGTTATTTTTAGGTTATTTTTATATTATTTTTATTGTATAAATTTTGCCAAAAATGTATTTCCATAGAAAATTTTGTCAACATTTTATTTCTATAGAAAATTTTATTTCTATAGAAAATTTTGTTAAACATTTTGTAAAAATTTAATTTCTACAGAACATTTTCTCAAAATGTTATTTCTGTAGAAAATTTTTTAAAAAATTTGTTTCCCATTTGATGGTTGGATGGACGCACGTTTCGGAATTACCACATTCCTCATCAGCATCCTCTACTTGCAGCAAGACTATCAACCAATTATCAGTATTGGGGATTTTCTCAAAATGTTATTTCTATAGAAAATTTTCTAACTATTTTTTTCTATAGAAAATTTTGCCAAAAATTTATTTCTATAGAAAATTTTTTCATAATTTTATTTCTATAGAAAATTTTGTCAAAATTTTATTTCTATAGAAAATGTTCTCAAAAATTTTTTCCTATGTGGAAATTTCTGTCAAAATTTTATTTCTATAGAAAATTTTGTTTAAATGTTATTTCTATAGAAAATTTTGTTCAAATTTTATTTCTATAGAAAATTGTGTTAAAATTTTATTTCTATAGAAAATTTTCTCAAAATTTTATTTCTGAAGAAATTTTTCCAAAAATTTATTTCTATAGAAAATTTTGTTAAAATTTTATTTCTATAGAAAATTTTGTTAAAATTTTATTTGTTATAGAAAATTGTGTTAAAACATTTTCTCAAAATGTTATTTCTATAGAAAATTTTCTAAAAAAATTATTTCTATGGAAAATTATGCCAAAAATTTATTTTTATAGAAAATTTTCTCAAAATTTTATTTCTTAGAAAATTTTCTCAAAATTTTATTTCTATGGAAAATTTTGTTAAACTTTTATTTTCTTAGAAAATTTTGTCAAAACTTTATTTCTATAAAAAATTTTGTCAAAATCTTATTTCTATAGAAAATTTTCAAAAAAAAAAAAAAATTCTATAAAAAATTTTCTCAAAATTTTGATTTCTATGTTGAAAATTTTCTCAAAATTTTGATTTCTATATAGAAAATTTTGTAGAAGATTATTTCTATAGAAAATTTATGAAATACCTCTTTGCAAAATCTACCAAAAACATCAAAAATTCTACCAATGTGGTAGAATCGTACCACCTTTGGCAACGTGTTACCACCACCCAATTTTACTACTTGAATATTTAGAAGTAAATTTTCGTTGATAAATACAAGGTGACCAAACTCCCATTTTCATATCTCCAGCATTTGGAAGACGATCATCAGTCTCTTGGTGTTGTAGTTCGAAATATTGATCTTATTGCAGCTTTGCTTTTGCTTTTGCTTTGCTTTGCCTTTTGCTTTATTTGTTTTTTTTTTTTTTTTCAAAAAAAAAACTTGTCAAAAATGTATTGGGGATTTTTGTGAAGAATTTAAGTTTAAATTGGCTATTTTTGGGAACGAAAACATCATATTTTGGGGACAAGAGCCAGAAAAATACTGGCAACACTGTTAAGGAGGAAAGTATTTTTTCGTTGGTTGTGATTTATGTCGAAATCGTTATTTGAATGTGTTACAAACGAAAAGACAAATCTATGGGACCTATAATAGGTCACCATCCTATGGTCGTGGATATAAAAACATGAAAACTAGATATTCTAGTTTTCATTTTATTTTGGGAGTTTTTTTATTGCCCCTATATACACCAAAAACAAATATACGAAATTTAATGCACACATTCCCATCGAAATATATGGTAGATGTATCTCACTCAGTGTCATACACACATTCACACATACTCATAGAGATATTCATAAGTCTTTATGTGCATATTGTGTTGAGAAGAGGGACATATGAATCCTCTTTATAGGAAGCCATGAAACACTCACAGCAAATAATAAACGACAAGCAACATGATTTCAATTACTCATACCATTGACAATTCATATACCTCATACCAACAACATAGAGAACTGAGTGAGTGAGAGAGAGAGGAGACAGGGAGCAACAGCTTTATGCCAATATTACCATCGACCATAATAGCATGAGGTAGCCTATGATAGGCATTCGTACTGTCTGTAAAATGTCATGTGAATAGCATGTTAGCAACATAGGCCGTATTAGCGATGTTATCACTCTGTTGTCACAGAGAACCTAATTTGGGCTACACTCAAAAAACAGTGAATCCACCAGCAAGTGAATTTTATTGGTTTATTTTGGAAAATTTAGGTTTAAACCAGAAAATATTTACAAACGTCGATATTTTTTTCGACAAATTCAAGAAACTTTATTAGATATTTCATTTTATTAGATATTTCGACATACCACTATATCTAATTTTTACTACAAAACCTCAAACTGTGTATTATTTAGGACACAAAGCCAGAAGAGAACAGTGCTTGATATAAAGGAAATGGATTGTGATTTTGGAAAAAAGTATTTTTATAGCAGAAATATTTTTGATGCTAAAGTTTTGGACTTGTTTTTAAGAAATTTTAAGAAATTGTTTTACAGTTTCCAAATATGTTTTTGTTTTTCTTTGCGTGTATTAAGTCACTATACACTAGGTGGAAAATATCTATAATATGCATATATTTTGTTAAATTAAAATTTTCCTAACATATACGTCCCAATACACATATACTCGTATGTAAGTCTTCTATAAAGAAAATGAAATCTATGTTGTACTCATCGAACAACCGGCTTTCAAGTAATTTGTATATAAATGTCATTTTATGTCAAAATATCATTATGATCGATGCTGTTATTATTGCAATCGCATTTCCTGCTATCGATGTCCCATTTAGACATTTATATTCACATAAATGTCTATAAGCTTTGTCTATATTCCATATTCTATAAATAAAGCTATATAGGCAGACATACGTATATGGAATATATGCGTGTGTGTGTGTGTGGATTTTATTTATTGAGTCTTTCGAAAAACGGCAGACATCCTTGATAGGACAACTTGTTGGTTAGAAAACTAAGAAAATTTTTCATTGCATGCAATTTAAGAAATTCTTAAGAATAATAACACACCCACACATACATATACACATATATACAATCATATTTCGCCCATATAAATATTACTTTGAGTGTGTTCATTCAAGTGTGTGTGAACCACGGTTGCCACTCGAGCCAAAAATAATCTACCAAAATAAGTTGGGTATTAAGTTCGAGTTTAGCCGCTAAAATCATCATTTTTTCACGATTACTTTTCTTTCATAATCCATTTTAAGGAATATAAACTTTTTTAAAATTTGCTTTGGGCTATTCTCCATCAAGTTATAATAAAATTTGCAACAAATATGTATTATTTTATGTCTTTTTTTACTGATTTGGTTTTCACTTCAGCGATTTTAGCGGCTAAACTCAAACTAAATACCCCCCTATATGGAGAAATTTCCTCTTTTGCAAACTTGAAAATCAAATCGAAAAATTTGTCAAAATTTTATTTCCATAGAAAATTTTGCCAATATTTTATTTTTATCAAAAATTTTGTAAAATTTTATTTCTGTAGAAAATTTTGTCAAAATTTTATTTCTATAGAAAATTTTAGTCAAAATGCTATTCCTATAGAAAAATTTAGTCAAAATTTTATTTCTGTAGGAAATTTTGTCAACAATTTAATTTCTGTGGAAAATTTTGTCAAAATTTTATTTCTGTAGAAAACTTTGTCAAAATTTTATTTCTAAAGAAAATTTTGTCGAAATTATATTTCTAAAGAAAATTTTGTCAAAAATTTATTTCTAAAGAAAATTTTGTCAAAATTTTATTTCTAAAGAACATTTTGTCAAAATTTTATTTCTAAAGAAAATTTTGTCAAAGTTTTATTTCTATAGGAAATTTTGTCAAAATTGTATTTCTAAAGAAAATTTTGTCAAAATTTTATTTCTAAAGAAAATTTTGCCAAAATTTTATTTCTAAAGAAAACTTTGTCAAAATTTTATTTCTATAGGAAATTTTGTCAAAATTGTATTTCTATTGGAAATTTTGCCAAAATTGTATTTCTGTGGAAAATTTTGTCAAAATTTCATTTCTATAGAAAAATTTTTCAAAATTTTATTTCTATAAAAACTTCTGTTAAAATTTTATTTCTGTAGAAAATTTTGTCGAAATTTTATTTCTAAAGAAAAAGTTGTCAAAATTTTATTTCTAAAGAAAATTTTGGCAAAATTTTATTTCTATAGGAAATTTTGTCAAAATTGCATTTCTATAGAAAATTTTGTCCAAATTTTATTTCTATAGGATATTTTGTCAAAATTTCATTTCTAAAGAAAACTTTGTCAAAATTTTATTTCTATAGGAAATTTTGTCAAAATTGTATTTCTATAGGAAATTTTGCCAAAATTGTATTTCTGTGGAAAATTTTGTCAAAATTTTATTTCTATAGGAAATTTTGTTAGAATTTTATTTCTATAGGAAATTTTGTCAATATTTTATTTCTGTAGAAAATTTTGTCAAAATTTTATTTGTAAAGAAAATTTTAGCAAAATTTCATTTCTATAGAAAATTTTGTCAAAATTTCATTTCTATAGAAAATTTTGTCAAAATTTTATTTCTATAGGAAATTTTGTCAAAATTTTATTTCTAAATAAAATTTTGGCAAAAATTTATTTCTATAGGAAATTTTGTCAAAATTTCATTTCTATAGAAAATTTTGTCAAAAATTTATTGCTATAGAAAATGTTGACAAAATTTTATTCTTTGGAAAATTTTGTCTAAATTTTTTTTCTATAGAAAATTTTGTCAAAATTTTATTTCTATAGGAAATTTTATCAAAATTTCATTTCTATAGAAAATTTTGTCAAAAATTTATTGCTATAGAAAATGTCGACAAAATTTTATTCTTTGGAAAATTTTGTCTAAATTTTTTTTCTATAGAAAATTTTGTCAAAATTTTATTTCTATAGAAAATTGTAGTCAAAATGTTATTCCTTTTGAAAAATTTAGTCAAAATTTTATTTCTGTAGGAAATTTTGTCAAAAATTTAATTTCTGTAGAAAATTTTGTCAAAATTTTATTTCTAAAGAAAATTTTGTCAAAATTTTTTTTCTAAAGAAAATTTTGTCAAAATTTTATTTCTAAAGAAAATTTTGTCAAAATTTTATTTCTAAAGAACATTTTGTCAAAATTTGATTTCTAAAGAAAATTTTGTCAAAAATTTATTTCTATAGGAAATTTTGTCAAAATTGTATTTCTAAAGAAAATTTTGTCAAAATTTTATTTCTAAAGAAAATTTTGCCAACATTTTATTTCTAAAGAAAACTTTGTCAAAATTTTATTTCTATAGGAAATTTTGCCAAAATTGTATTTCTGTAGAAAATTTTGTCAAAATTTTATTTTTGTGGAAAATTTTGTCAGAATTTTTTTTCTATAGGAAATTTTGTCAATATTTTATTTCTGTAGAAAATTTTGTCAAAATTTTATTTCTAAAGAAAATGTTGTCAAAATTTTATTTCTAAAGAAAATTTTGGCAAAATTTTATTTCTATAGGAAATTTTGTCAAAATTGCATTTCTATAGAAAATTTTGTCAAAATTTTATTTCTATAGGAAATTTTGTCAAAATTTCATTTCTAAAGAAAACTTTGTCAAAATTTTATTTCTATAAGAAATTTTTTCAAAATTGTATTTCTATAGGAAATTTTGCCAAAATTGTATTTCTGTGAAAAATTTTGTCAAAATTTTATTTCTATAGGAAATTTTGTCAAAATTTTATTTCTAAAGAAAATTTTGTCAAAATTTTATTTCTAAAGAAAATTTTGTCAAAATTTTATTTCTAAAGAACATTTTGTCAAAATTTTATTTCTAAAGAAAATTTTGTCAAAAATTTATTTCTATAGGAAATTTTGTCAAAATTGTATTTCTAAAGAAAATTTTGTCAAAATTGTATTTCTATAGGAAATTTTGCCAAAATTGTATTTCTGTGGAAAATTTTGTCAAAATTTTATTTCTGTGGAAAATTTTGTCAGAATTTTTTTTCTATAGGAATTTTGTCAATAATTCATTTCTGTAGAAAATTTTGTCGAAATTTTATTTCTAAAGAAAATTTTGGCAAAATTTTATTTCTATAGGAAATTTTGTCAAAATTGCATTTCTGTAGAAAATTTTGTCAAAATTTTATTTCTATAGGAAATTTTGTCAAAATTTCATTTCTAAAGAAAACTTTGTCAAAATTTTATTTCTATAGGAAATTTTTTCAAAATTGTATCTCTATAGGAAATTTTGCCAAAATTGTATTTCTGTGGAAAATTTTGTCAACATTTTATTTCTATAGGAAATTTTGTCAGAATTTTATTTCTATAGGAAATTTTGTCAATATTTTATTTCTGTAGAAAATTTTGTCAAAATTTTATTTCTAAAGAAAATTTTGGCAAAATTTCATTTCTATAGAAAATTTTGTCAAAATTTCATTTCTATAGAAAATTTTGTCAAAATTTTATTTCTATAGGAAATTTTGTCAAAATTTCATTTCTAAAGAAAACTTTGTCAAAATTTTATTTCTATAGGAAATTTTGTCAAAATTGTATTTCTATAGGAAATTTTGCCAAAATTGTATTTCTGTGGAAAATTTTGTCAAAATTTTATTTCTATAGGAAATTTTGTCAGAATTTTATTTCTATAGGAAATTTTGTCAATATTTTATTTCTGTAGAAAATTTTGTCAAAATTTTATTTGTAAAGAAAATTTTGGCAAAATTTCATTTCTATAGAAAATTTTGTAAAAATTTCATTTCTATAGAAAATTTTGTCAAAATTTTATTTCTAAAGAAAATTTTGGCAAAATTTTATTTCTATAGGAAATTTTGTCAAAATTTTATTTCTAAATAAAATTTTGGCAAAAATTTATTTCTATAGGAAATTTTGTCAAAATTTCATTTCTATAGAAAATTTTGTCAAAAATTTATTGCTATGGAAAATGTTGACAAAATTTTATTCTTTGGAAAATTTTGTCTAAATTTTTTTCTATAGAAAATTTTGTCAAAATTTTATTTCTATAGAAAATTTTAGTCAACATGTTATTCCTATAGAAAAATTTAGTCAAAATTTTATTTCTGTAGGAAATTTTGTCAAAAATTTAATTTCTGTAGAAAATTTTGTCAAAATTTCATTTCTAAAGAAAATTTTGTCAAAATTTTATTTCTAAAGAAAATTTTGTCAAAATTTTATTTCTAAAGAACATTTTGTCAAAATTTTATTTCTATAGGAAATTTTGTCAAAATTGTATTTCTAAAGAAAATTTTGTCAAAATTTTATTTATAAAGAAAATTTTGCCAACATTTTATTTCTAAAGAAAACTTTGTCAAAATTTTATTTCCATAGGAAATTTTGTAAAAATTGTATTTCTATAGGAAATTTTGCCAAAATTGTATTTCTGTGGAAAATTTTGTCAAAATTTTATTTCTATAGGAAATTTTGTCAGAATTTTATTCCTATAGGAAATTTTGTCAATATTTTATTTCTGTAGAAAATTTTGTCAAAATTTTATTTCTAAAGAAAATTTTGGCAAAATTTCATTTCTATAGAAAATTTTGTCAAAATTTCATTTCTATAGAAAATTTTGTCAAAATTTTATTTCTAAAGAAAATTTTGGCAAAATTTTATTTCTATAGGAAATTTTGTCAAAATTTCATTTCTAAAGAAAACTTTGTCAAAATTTTATTTCTATAGGAAATTTTTTCAAAATTGTTATTCTATAGAAAATTTTGTCAAAAATTTATTGCTATAGAAAATGTTGACAAAATTCCATTCTTTGGAAAATTTTGTCTAAATTTTTTTGCTATAGAAAATTTTGTCAAAATTTTATTTCTATAGAAAATTTTGTCAAAATTTACTTCTATAGGAAATGTTGACAACATTTGATTCTGTGGAAAATTTTGTCAAAATTTTTTTCTATAGAAAATCTAATCAAAATTTTATTTCTATAGGAAATTTTGTCAAAATTTTATTTCTATAGGAAATTTTATCAAAATTTTATTTCTGTGGAAAATTTTGTCAAAATTTTATTCCTATAGGAAATTTTGTCAATATTTTATTTCTGTAGAAAATTTTGTCAAAATTTCATTTCTATAGAAAATTTTATCAAAATTTTGCCAAATCTTCGTTCTTTTGTCAATTTTTTTTCTATATAAAATGTTGTCAAATTGTTATTTCTGTAGACAATTTTGTCAAAATTTTATGTCTATAGGAAATTTTGTCAAAATGTTTTTATATAGAAAATTTTCTAAACAATTTTATTTCTATAGAAAATTTTGTCAACATTATATTTCTATAGAAAATTTTGCTAAAATTTTTTTCTAAAGAACATTTTGTAAAAATTTTATTTCTATAGAAAATTTTGTCAAAATTTTATTTCTGTTAAAAAATTTTGTCAAACTATTATTTCTGTAGAAACTTTTCTAAAAATTTTATTTCTATAGAAAATTTTTGTAAGAATTTTATTTCTATAGAAACTTTTGTCAAAATTGTATCTCTATAAAAATTTTGACAAAAATTTTTATTCTATCGAAAATATTGTCAAAATATTATTTCTGAAGAAAATTTTTTTAAAAATTCTATTTCTATAGGAAATTTTGCCAAAAGTGTATTTTTATAGAATATTTTCTGAAAATTTTATAAAAATTTTGTAAAAATTTTACATTTGTAGAAAATTTTGTCAAAATTTTATTTCTATAGAAAATGTAGTCAAAATTTTATTTCATTATTGTTGTTTTTGATTTCAGCTCAAAACTTTGCGTTGACTAAACTACAAGTGTAGCTTAACCAACAGAGGAAAAGAATGTTTGTCAACTTTATTTGGGCAAAGCCCTATTGACTGCAAGATGGTTGGATGGACGCACGTTTCGGAATTACCACATTCCTCATCAACATCTTCTACTTGCAGCAATTCCGAAACGTGCATCCATCCAACCATCTTGCAGTCATAGGGCTTTGTCCAAATAAATTTGACAAACATTATTTTCCTCTGTTGGTTGCTTAACCAACAGTTTTTATTTTCTATAGAAAATTTAGTCAAAATTTTATTTCTATAGAAAATTCTATTTCTATAGAAAATTTTGTCAAAATTTTATTTCTATAGAAAATTTTGTCAAAATTGTATTGCTATAGAAAATTTTGTCAAAATTGTATTGCTATAGAAAATTTTGTCAAAATTGTATTGCTATAGAAATGTCGTCAACATTTTATTTTTAAAGGAAATGTTGGCAAAATTTTATTCTGTGGACATTTTTTGTCAAAATTTTATTTCTATAGAAAATTTTGTCAAAATTTTATTTCTAAAAAAAAAATTGTCAAAATTTTATTTCTACAGAAAATTTTTTCAAAATTTTATTTCCATAGAAAATTTTGTCAAAATTTTATTTCTTTAGAAAATTTTGTTAAAATTTTATTTTTTAAGAAAATTTTGTCAAAATTTTATTTCTATAGAAACTTCTGTTAAAATTGTATTTCTATAGAAAATTTTCTAAAAACTTTATTGCTTTAAAAAAAGTCGTCAAAATTCTATGGGGAGGAATATTTTGTAAAATCATCAAAAATTCTAACAATCTACCAAACAGTAAAAAAACTACCAATTTTGTTAGAATTCTACGAACTGTGGCAACCGTGTTGTGAACATCCTAAACGAAACAGCAATCATGGCACATTCTCAACCGTATTATTTTTGGTGAACTTTGGCTTGTCTGTTTGTCCATTGGCGAGACAGCAGTCTATTGACTTCAGCTTGCCATTGTTTTGGGGGCGAATAAATGGGTTTTGTGGAATTCTAAATGGAACCACAAACCCTCACATACATTCTTACATTTGACCCCCATTTAGAAAGCCACAAGAAAAAATATTTTCTTGGTAAATAAAATGATATTTAAAATGTATGTATGTCGGTTGTGAAATTTCCGTACTAAGGACAAATTTCATTTAGTTTCATTAGAATTAAATTATACTTTAAAAAAATAAATTACATGTATCTCCCTGAGTCATTTAGTCGATTTTTGCCAACATCAAAAATCGAGTAGTACATTTTCAAAAATATCTAAGGACCAATACACGAAATTGAAGATTTTAAAAAAGTTCGATTATATTTTTTTTATAAAAAGTCGATTTTCGACTTTTGTAACGCTTGTAGAATATTTCCTGATATACGGTCGGGGAGGTGAAACATCAAATTATGGAGACCCTTTGAGCTTGAAATATCCAGGGAACGAAAAGGGTACTGTCGCAACAAACATATCCCCATTTTTATACCCACCATCATTGGATAGTGATGGTGTCATTCCGATTTTAATACATCATAATATCGATTTACCACTATATAAAGTATATATTATCTGGATCGTGGGTTCAGTCCCAGTTCCGACCGAACGTCAAAAATATTTTTTTAAAGATGATTTATCATTTCTATTTGGTTTGGGGACCATTTATATGGGAGATCCCAAGTCCTCAAAATGCAACTAAGATGGCACAAAGACAAATGTATTAAAATTAAAAAAAAAATTTAACAAATAAGAAATAACGATAATTTCTAAAGTTTGCAGAATTTCATTTTTGTGGATGATAGTCAACAAAAAACATAAACTAAAATCGAGAACTCAAAACTAATAAAATTAACAAAAAAAACGCAATGCATTTACAAAAACACGTTTATCTAAAATAAAAAAGGAAAAATATTTTTAAAATATTTCAAATCAAAAACAAAAGCTAAATTTTATTTTTTAATCAATTACATAATCTATAATCGACCCAGAAACAGTGTGAGAAAAAAATTGAGAGATATATTTTTTTTGGTGTCCTTTGTATATTATTAGCCACCGTGGTGCAATAGTTATCATGCCCGCCTTGCATACACAAGGTCGTGGGTTCGATTCCTGCTACGACCGAACACCAAAAAGTTTTTCAGCGGTGGATTATCCCACCTCAGTAATGCTGGTGACATTTCTGAGGGTTTCAAAGCTTCTCTAAGTGGTTTCACTGGAATGTGGAACGCCGTTCGGACTCGGCTATAAAAAGGAGGTCCCTTGTCATTGAGCTTAACATGGAATCGGGCAGCACTCAGTGATAAGAGAGAAGTTCACCACTGTGGTATCACAATGAGAGATATATTTTTTTTGGTGTCCTTTGTATATTATTAGCCACCGTGGTGCAATAGTTATCATGCCCGCCTTGCATACACAAGGTCGTGGGTTCGATTCCTGCTACGACCGAACACCAAAAAGTTTTTCAGCGGTGGATTATCCCACCTCAGTAATGCTGGTGACATTTCTGAGGGTTTCAAAGCTTCTCTAAGTGGTTTCACTGGAATGTGGAACGCCGTTCGGACTCGGCTATAAAAAGGAGGTCCCTTGTCATTGAGCTTAACATGGAATCGGGCAGCACTCAGTGATAAGAGAGAAGTTCACCACTGTGGTATCACAATGGACTGAATAGTCTAAGTGAGCCTGATACATCGGGCTGCCACATAACCTAACCTAACCTTGTATATTATCCTTTGTGGGGGAGAAAACTCCAAGAACTTTAAAAAATGTTCAAAATTTTAATTTCCTCAATTTTCTATCGAAATAAAATTTTGATAAAATTCTCTATCAGATTTTCTATAGAACTAAATTTTGAAAAAAAAAAAATATCTTTATATAAACTATTGACAAACATTCCTATAGAAATAAAATTTTTACAAAATTTTCCATTTATATAAAATTTAGACAAAAATTTATATAAAACAAAATTTGAGAAAAACTTACATAGAAATAAAATTTTGACAAAATTGTTATAACAACAAAATTTTGAAAAAAATTTATATAGAAATAAAATGTTGAGAAAATTTTCTACAGAAATAATATTTTGACAAAATGTTTATAAAAATAAAATTTTGAAAACAATCTTCTATAGAAATAACATTTAAACAAAATTTTCTATAGAAATAAAATGTTGACAAAATTTCCTTTAGAAATCATTTTTTTTTTATAAATAAAATTTTGACAAATTTTTCTATAGAAATAAAATTTGTACACAATTTTCTATTGACAAAATTTTCTATTGAAATAAAATTTTCACAAATTGTTAATAAAAATAAAATTTTGAGAAAAAAAACTTCTATAGAAATAAAATTTTTACAAAATTTTCTATAGAAATAAAATTTTTACAAAATTTTCTATAGAAATAAAATGTTTACAAAATTTTCTATAGAAATAAAATTTTGAAAAAAAATTATATAGAAATAAATTTTGACAACTTTTTCTATTGAAATGAAATTTTGACAAGATTTTCTATTGAAATAAAATTTTCACAAAATTGTTTATAAAAATAAAATTTTGAAAAAAAAACTTCTATAGAAATAAAATTTTTACAAAATTTTCTATAGAAATAAAATTTTGAAAAAACTTTTATATAGAAATAAATTTTGACAACATTTTCTATTGAAATCAAATTTTGACAAAATGTTCTATAGAAATAAAATTTTGTGAAAATCTGTATATATAAAATTCAATTTATGTTTGTTTATTTGTTTGATTGTATGTTCCGAGTTGGCTCCGAAACGGTTGAACCGATTTACCTTAAACTTTCAGAGATCGTAGGGGGCGTTCATGTGGTGAAAATAGGATACCTCATTTTTTGACACCGCGGTCGCGGAGGGGGACCTCCCATTTGTCGGACTTTTTGAAAATTGGACCAAAGTTGACCGATTTGCTTGAATTTCATTGAAGGTTGGTGTTGGCATCTAGACAAAGATCCGCTACTTTATATTTCGATATTTGGTGGCGGAGGGGGACCTCCACTTTGTTCGACTTTTTTTTAAAGTACAGTGAAAAAACTAAAATTCTCTAAATTATCTGAGATTTACAGAGAACATGCGGTGCGGTTATGGAATTAATATGGGGTATCCGATGATTTCATATGTGGACGGCGAGGGTGACCTCCCCCTTGTCCTACATTTTGAAACTTGGAACAAATTTATGCGATTTGCTTGAAATTTTCATTGAATGTTGGGGTTGGCATCTAGACAAAAATCCGCTACATTATTTTTCGATATTTGGTCGGGGAGGGGGACCGCCCCTTTGACCGACTTTATTTTTAAAGTACAGTGAAAACAAAACTAAACTCCCCCGACTGAAATTTTACGGAAAAAATAGGTGAGGTTATGAAATTTATATCAGGTTCCTGATTTTTTAATAAAAATAAAGGGGCATAGGGAGACATCCGCTTCTCTTAAGTACATACAGAGAAACAATTTAACTTTACCGAGTTACTTGAAATTTACAGAGGACTGGGGAGAGATCGTAACCTCTGTCAACCGTTATAGTTGATACCTGATTTTGTGATTTTTGGACGGAAGAGAGGCCGCCCCTTTACGCTTATAATTTGCTTGACATTTGCTGGATACGCTTTTCGACATTTGGCCGGGGAGGAGGTCCTCCTCTAAAACTGCAAAAAAATGGCTCTATTAACCATGTTCCTTAATCTATATCTGTCCATAAAGCTCGAAAAATAATTGTATAATTAGATATAATGCATTTGGAAGTCAATTGCCTGTTTCGGTATCAGGCTAACATGAAATATAAAAAAATTTAAGTTTTCTTGAAATTTACAAAGGAAGCGGGGGAAAAGGTTATAAATGAAGAGGCAACCTTCATTGCCCAACACTTGAAGGAAAGTTTCAAGAATTTTCAGGGAAGGTTAGGGGTGCTATTCACTACGGTGTTTGTCGGGGAAAGTGACGTCCCTTTAAAACAATAGAGCAAAAATTAAACATCTCCGATCTACTTGAAATTTACAGGGAACGTGGGAGGAGGTGATTAAATGTATACATGATTTTTAAAATAGTATATGATTTTTCGATATCTGGTTGGGGAAGGGGAAAATTGAAATAAACTTTGTCGATTTACTTCGATAGAATTTATAGGGACCATTGAGTAGTTGCGAAATTAATATAGGGTACGTGATAGTCCGATATCAGGTCAGAGTGGAGCGAAGGTGGGGCGAGAGTTCCCTTTTGTCGGTTTTTTCTCTTAAATTGAAAGTGGAGGGTTGTCCGTAAATGGGAACTCGGTATATAATTTTATGATTTTTGCACAGGCTTCTTTCTTCCAGACTTCTTATTAGTAAAGAGAGGGTTCCCTATTGTCCGTTTTTTTTCTTAAGTTGAAAGTAGAGGGTTGTCCGTAAATGGGAACTCGGTACATAATTTTATGATTTTTGCACAGGCTTCTGCCAGACTTCTTTTCAGTAAAGAACTTAAATTTACATGAAATTGGCAGCCAAAGGGTGCATCATTTTCCAACATTTTAGCAAATGTTAATGTGGTAAAATTTTTTACTATTTTTGCTTTTTCCGATTTATTGGATGGGAAACAGTAATTCCTTGTATGTTATTATAATATAGTGCTTAATTTTCAGATAAGTTGAGGAGAAGGATAGCTTTCCTTGACAAACCACACTTAAAATTCACAAGAAATATAGAAGAAGGTACACCCTCTCCCGCCGTATTTGTACCTATAAACGAAAAATCAAGTAGTCCGATTTGTTTAAAAGAATTCAAATCTTTTCGTTTCGTTTGTTTTCAGCACGAAGGATATAGTTGACTAAGTTAACGCAAAATATTCCTCCAAATATGCTTCGAAAGGCGCAGCGAAGCGGGCCGGGTTACGCTAGTTGTTTATAAAAATAAAATTATGAAAAAATCTTCTATAGCAATAAAATTTTGACAAAATGTTCCATAGAAATAAAATTTTGAAAAAATTTTCTATAGAAATAAATTTTTGAAAAAATTTTCTATAGAAATAAAATTTTGACCAAATTGTCTATAGAAATAAAATTTTGAAAAAATTTTCTATAGAAATAAAATTTTGCAAAAATGTTCTATAGAAATAAAATTGTGAAAAAATTTTCTATAGAAATAAAATTTTTGACAAAATTGTCTATAGAATTAAAATGAGAACAAAATTGAGAGATACAATTTTATTTTTGGCGTCCTTTGTAAATTATCCTTTTTGGGTAGAAAAATCCCAGAACTTTTAAAAATTTAAAAAATTTTAATTTCCGTTGACTAAACTACAAGAATAGCTTAACCAACAGAGGAAAAGAATGTTTGTCAAATTTATTTGGGCAAAGCCCTATAGACTGCAAGATGGTTGGATGGACGTACGTTTCGGAATTGATGATTAGACAGTGGCAAAGGAAAAGAGAGATGTTTGTACAAAGATTTATTTAGGCAAAGGCCAACTATCATAAGCCTTTTTTTGGGAAGGTTCAAGTGTGGTTCACTTTGGGTTTTGTGAACTGGCCGAATTTATTGTGATAATTGGTTGATAGTTTTGCTGCAAGTAGAGGATGCTGATGAGGAATGTGGTAATACCGAAACGTGCGTCCATCCAATGCTTATGAGGAATGTGGTAATTCCGAAACGTGCGTCCATCCAACCATCTTGCAGTCTATAGGGTTTGCCCAAATAAATTTGACAAACATTCTTTTCCTCTGTTGGTTAACCTACTCTTGTAGTTTAGTCAACGCAATGGTTTTTAAGCTGAGATCAAAACAACAAATAGGATTGAAGTACAAACCAACAATAAAAAACAAAAATAATTTCCTCAAATTTATGTTTCTTGTTATGTTTTAATTCAAAAAGCACCATCAATAGCTACACAAAATTTTTAATTCAACTCATATCGGAGCATTCGTTCTTTTACACATTCCACGTCATTTCGATCAAAAAAAGGTTAAAATTCAAATATTTAAAAAAAAAGTTTTATTCAATTATAGCAAAATTTTATTATTGTATTCGAAACTCGATATCATAGACAATTAAAAACAGAAATTAGAGTAAAAATCGGAGCACAGGGTAAATGCTCTTTGTTGGACTTTATTCACCTACGTATACGTATAAAATCTCAATTTCCCAGAATTACTGATACCTAATACATTTTTTCTTAAAGTAACACATCTAACCAGTTTTGCAGAAAGTAAACTAGAATATTCCTTTTCAATGAAGTTTTCTCTTCCAATATTTGCACTACAGTTTAAATATTTTGATATACTGTTAGTGGAGGACAACAAGCAACGTCTATAATTGTTTTGTTTAAAATATGCAAAAATGTTTTTGACAAATTTTCCGACTCATATGGCAGACACATGAAAGATAAATGTCCTCTCGCACATAACGACAAAAAATAGTCTTTCACTAACATATAAACATGCTCTTAGTTTAGGCCATAACAACAATTTGGTCTTGAAGTTTTGATGATGTCCTTATGCATATGTTAGTTCTTTCATATCCTTCCTTATCAGTGAACCATAGCAACAAAATTTTCGAAAACTACTTTATATAGGACAACATCGAAAATATTATTTAGTAAAAAACGAGATTTGGTTAGGAAGGATAAAAGACCCATACACATAAGAAGAGTAGATTCCCTACATCACCATGATGTCTGTAAAAAGAAGGGCTACCAGTTATCGGTAGACCGACAACCGATGGACTCAGAAATGGAAAATTTCTAAAGAAATAAAATTTTGACAAAATTTTCTATAGAAATAAAATTGTGAGAAAATTTTCTATAGAAATAAAAATTTAAGAAAATTTTATATAGAAATAAAATTTTGACAAAATTTTCTATAGAAATAAAATTTTGACAAAAATTTCTATGGCAATAAAAATTTGACAAAATTTTCTATAGAAATAAAATTTCGACAAAATGTTCTAAAGACACCAAATTTTGACAAAATTATCTATAGAAATAAAATTTTGACAAAGTTTTTTATAGAAATAAAATTTTGAGAAAATTTTCTATAGAAATAAAATTTTAAGAAAATTTTCTATAGAAATAAAATTTTCTATAGAAATGCAATTTGAGAAAATTTTTAAAAAATGTTCCATAGAAACAAAATTTTTATAAAACTTTCTATAGAAATAAAATGTTGAGCAAATTTTCTATAGAAATACAATTTTGACAAAATTTTCTATAGAAATAAAATTTTTATAAAACTTTCTATTTGTATAAAACTTTCTATAGAAATAGGGAGCCACCGTGGTGCAATGGTTAGCATGCCCGCCTTGCATACACAAGGTCGTGGGTTCGATTCCTGCTTCAACCGCACACCAAAAAGTTTTTCAGCGGTGGATTATCCCACCTCAGTAATGCTGGTGACATTTCAAAGCTTCTCTAAGTGGTTTCACTGCAATGTGGAACGCCGTTCGGACTCGGCTATAAAAAGGAGGTCCCTTGTCATTGAGCTTAACATGGAATCGGGCAGCACTCAGTGATAAGAGAGAAGTTCACCAATGTGGTATCACAATGGACTGAATAGTCTAAGTGAGCCTGATACATCGGGCTGCCACCTAACCTAACCTTCTATAGAAATAAAATGTTGAGCAAATTTTCTATAGAAATACAATTTTGTCAAAATTTTCTATAAAAATACAATTTTGTCAAAATTTTCTATAAAAATAAAATTTTGACAAAATTTTCTATAGAAATAAAATTTTGATAAAATTTTCTATAGAACTAAAATTTTGACAAAATTTTCTATAGAAATAAAATTTTGACAAAATTTTTTTATGGAAATAAATTTTGACAAAATTTTCTAAATTTTTTCGACAAAATTGTCTATAGAAATAAAATTTTGACAAAATTTTCTATAGAAATAAAATTTTGACAAAATTGTCTATAGATATAAAATTTTGACAAAATTATCTATAGAAATAAAATTTTGAAAAAATTTTCTATAGAAATAACATTTTGAGAAAATTTTCTATAGAAAAAAAATTTTGACAAAACTTTCTATAGAAATAAAAGTTTGACAAAATTTTCTATAGAAATGCAATTTGAGAAAATTTTGAAAAATGTTCTATAGAAATAAAATTTTGAAAAAATTTTCTATAGAAACAAAATTTTCTATAGAAATAAAATTTTGACAAAACTTTCTATAGAAATAAAAGTTTGACAAAATTTTCTATAGAAATACAATTTGAGAAAATTTTGAAAAATGTTCTATAGAAATAAAATTTTTAAAAAATTTTCTATAGAAACAAAATTTTCTATAGAAATAAAATTTTGACGAAAGTTTCTATAGAAATAAAGTTTTGACAAAATTTTCTACGGAAATAAAATTTTGAAAAAATTTTCTACGGAAATAAAATTTCTATATAATTAAAATTTTGACAAAATTTTTTATAGAAATACATTTTTGACAAAATTTTCTATAGAAATAAAATTTTAACAAAATTTTCTACAGAAATAAAATTTTGACAAAATTTTCTACGGAAATAAACTTTTGAAAAAATTTTCTACGGAAATAAAATTTTGACAAAATTTTCTATAAAAATAAAATTAAGACTAAATTTTCTAAGGAAATAAAATTTTGACAAAATTGTTTATAGATATAAAATTATGACAAAATTTTCTATAGAAATAAAATTTTGATAAAATTTTCTATAGAAATAAAATGTTGAGCAAATTTTCAATAGAAATAAAATTTTTACAGTAAATTATATATAAATAAAATTTTGACAAAATTTTCTATATAAATAAAATATTGACAAAATTTTCTATAAAAATTAAATGTTGAGAAAATGTTGAAAAATTTTCTAAAGAAATAAAATTTTTACAAAAGATTCTATAGATAAAAAATTTTCACAAAAATTTCTATAGAAATAAAATTTTGAAAACATTTTCTATAGAACTAAAATTTTGACAAATTGTTTATACAAATAAAATTTTAACAAAATTTTCTACAAAAATAAAAAAAAATCTATAGAAATAACATTTTGACAAAATTTTCTATAGAACTAAAATTTTGCCAAATTGTTTATAAAAAAAAATTTAACAAAATTTTCTATAAAAATAAAAAAAAAATCTATAGAAAAAGAATTTTGACAAAATGTACTATAAAAATAAAATTTTAACATAATTTTCTATAGAAATAAAATTTTGAGAAAATTTTATATAGATATAAAATGTTAAGAAAATTTTCTATAGAAATAAAATTTTTACAAAATTTTCTATAGTAACAAAATTTTTACAAAATCTTCTAGAGAAATAAAATTTTGAAAAAAAGGTTGAGAAAATTTTTTATCGACATAAAATTTTGACAAAAGTTTCTATAGAAATAAAATGTTGGCAATAATTGCTATAGAAATAAAATTTTGAGAAAATTTTCTATAGAAATAAAATGTTGACAAAATTTTCCATAGACATAAAATTTTGACAAAATTATATAAAGAAAAAAATTTTGACAAAATATTTTATAGAAATAAAATTTTGACAAAATTTTCTATTGTAATAAAATTTTGAGAAAATTTTCTATAGAAATAAAATGTTGACAAAATTTTCTATAGAAATAAAATTTTGACAAAATTATATAGAAACAAAATTTTGACAAAATTTTCTATAGAAATAAAATTTTGAAAAAAGTGTTGAGAAAATTTTTTATCCACATAAAATTTTGACAAAAGTTTCTATAGAAATAAAATTTGAAAAAATTTTCTATAGAAATAAAATGTTGACAAAAATTTTCCATAGACATAAAATTTTGACCAAATTATATAGAAAAAAGTTTTGCAAAATTTTCTATAGAAATAAAATTTTGAAAAAATTTTCCATAGACATAAAATTTTACAAAATTATATAAAGAAAAAAATTTTGACAAAATTTTCTATAGAAATAAAATTTTGAAAAAAATGTTGAGAAAATTTTTTATCGACATAAAATTTTGACAAAAGTTTCTATAGAAATAAATTTTTGACAATAATTTCTATAGAAATACAATTTTGAGAAAAATTTCTATAAGAATAAAATGTTGACAAAATTTTCCATAGACATAAAATTTTGACAAAATTATATAAAGGAAAAATTTTGACAAACTATTCTATAGAAATAAAATTTTGACAAAATTTTCTATTGTAATAAAATTTTGAGAACATTTTCTGTAGAAATAAAATGTTGACAAAAGTTTCCATAGACATAAAATTTTGACAAAATTATATAGAGAAAAAAATTGACAAAATTTTCTATAGAAATAAAATTTTGACAAAATTTTCCATAGAAATAAAATTTTGACAAAATTATATAAAAAATTTTGACAAAATTTTGTATAGAAATAAAGTTTTGACAAAATTTTCTATTGTAATAAAATTTTGAGAAAATATTTTATAGAAATAAAATTTTGACAAAATTTTCTATAGAAATAAAATGTTGACAAAATTTTCCATAGACATAAAATTTTGACAAAATTATATAAAAATTTTGACAACATTATCTATAGAAATAAAATTTTGACAAAATTTTCTATTGTAATGAAATTTTAAAAAAAAAATTTATAGTAATAAAATTTTGACAAAATATGAAAACTTTCAACTAACCAATAAAACTTATTTCCTGTATTGTATACAATATTTAAAAATATATAGAAAATTTTCCTTTACATACAAAAATATTTTATGAATTCTCGTATATAACGAAAATTACTCCAAAAAATATTTCAAAGGTTTATAGAGTATTTCAAAAAATACTTTAGAAACAAGAGAAGAAAACTATCGGCTACACATATCACCGAGTTGGCCAACTGTAAATACCACATATTTGAAAACATTTCGGAAATATGCATTACCTCCCAAAAACAAAAAAGGAAAAAATCACCAGACAAAACAAATGTGCCTGTGTGCGTGTGTGTGTGTGTGTAGGAGCAAATGTGCAAATAGGTTCTATTTATAGACATACTACGGACAAATATAAGCTAAACAAACAATCACTCACATAAAAAAAATTCACACAGAGAATAAGTGAGGCTTATAAACACCTACTGTATGTCCTTGTATTCACAAAAGGATATCCATACGAGAATTTTTTTTGTACTAAAGATGCTTTTATTTATGTTATTCATCTATGAGAGAAGAATTGTGCTTCTAGTCTATTGCATCGGTTGTATAGAGGGCAAACGTTTGTATATAGATACATAAATACAGGGCATTCCTTCACAAATTGGATAGTCAATAACAATATTTTTGAAAATCAATATCAGCTAAAAAATCACCGTTTTTTCGATCGAGAACTTGTTAATCCTTCGATTTGTAGGTGAACGGAAACTGTGGATGAGATCTTCGGTTTTCAGAAGGATGCTATTGGTGTTACTGATGATTGTTGCAGACACTGTGCACAGTGCTTCGAAAGCGGCAAAAAATATTTGCTTTCATTTTTTATACCATCCACCGTAAGATGGGGGTATATTAACTTTGTCATTGCGTTTGTAACACATCGAAATATTGCTCTAAGACCCCATAAAGTATATATATCCTGGGTCGTGGTGAAATTCTGAGTCGATCTGAGCATGTCCGTCCGTCCGTCCGTCTGTTGAAATCACGCAAACTTTCGAACGAAACAAGCTATCGACTTGAAACTTGGCACAAGTAGTTGTTATTGATGTAGGTCGGATGGTATTGCAAATGGGCCACATACGTGTCCACTTTTACGTATAGCCCCCATATAAACGGTCCTCTAAGAGAAGCAAATTTTATCCGATGCGGCTGAAATTAGGTACATGGTGTTAGTATATGGTCTCTAATGACCATGCAAAAAATGGTCCATATCGGCCCATAATTATATATAGCCCCATATAAACCGATACCCTGATTTGGCTTGTGGAGCCTCTAAGAGAAGCAAATTTCATCCGATCCGGCGGAAATTTGGTGTAATTGGCATATGATCTCTAATGACCATGCAAAAAATGGTCCATATATAGCTCCCATATAAACCAATCACCAGATTTAACATCCGGAGCCTCTTGGAAGACCAAAATTCATCTAATTCAGTTGAAATTTGATATGTGGTATTAATATATGACCTCAAACACCCATGCAAAAATTGGTCGAAATCGATCCATAATTATATATAGCCCCCATAAAAACCGATCCCCAGATTTGACCTCCGGTACCTTTTGGAGAAGCAAAATTCATCCGATGTGGTTGAAATTTGGTACGTGGTGGTAGTATATGATATTTAATAGCCATGCCAAAAGTGGTCCATATCAGTCCATATTCATATATAGCCCCCATATAAACCGATCCCGAGATTTGGTTTTGGAGCTTCTTGGAGGAGCAAATTTCATCCGAGTCCGTTGAAATTTGGTACATTGTGCTAGTATATGGCCGTTAACAACCATGCCTAACGAGTTCTATAGTTATATATAGTCCTCAGATAAATCGATTCCCAATCACAAAAAAATTGGTCCATATCAAGTTCATAATTCTATATATTTCAATTCTGGCTCTCTACCACGTATGGACTATCTCACAATTTAGAAAACGATGTTAAGAAGTTTTAAGATACCACAACCCAAGTAATTCGATTGTGGATGACAGTCTTTCGTAGAAGTTTCTACGCAATCCATGGTGGAGGGTACATAAGATTCGGCCTGGCCGAACTTACGGCCATATAGAAAATTTTATCAAAATTGTATTTCTTTAGAAAATTTTGTCGAAATTTTATTTCTATAGAAAATTGTGTCAAAATTTTATTTCTATAGAAAATTTTGTCAAAATTTAATTTTAATAGAAAATGTTGGCAAAATTTTATTTCTATAGAAAATTTTGTCAAAATTTTATTTCTATAGAAAATTGTGTCAAAATTTTTAGTTTTATTTGTCCAAAAATTAATGTTTTTGGAAAATTTACCGGAAATATTGGCAAAATTTTATTTCCATAGAAAATTTTGTTAAAATTTAATTTCAATAGAAAATGTTGGCAAAATTTTATTTCTATAGAAAAATTTTGTCAAAATTTTATTTCCATAGAAAATTTTGTCAAAATTTAATTTCAATAGAAAATGTTGGCAAAATTTTATTTCTATAGAAAATTTTGTCAAAATTTAATTTCAATAGAAAATGTTGGCAAAATTTTATTTCTATAGAAAAATTTTGTCAAAATTTTATTTCCATAGAAAATTTTGTCAAAATTTAATTTCAATAGAAAATGTTAGCAAAATTTTATTTCTATAGAAAATTTTGTCAAAATTTTATTTCTATAGAAAATTTTGTCAAAATTTTATTTCTATAGAAAATTTTGTCAAAATTTTATTTCTATAGAAAATTTTGTCAAAATTTTTATTTTTATTTGTCAAAAATTTATGTTTTTAGAAAATTAAAAAAAAGAAATAAAAATCATAGATGTAAATTTTTGTTATAAAAATTTTTGTTATAAGTCCATGACACTGGTTCATCCAAAAATCCTTCGTTGTTATAAATGAGGGGTTCTTACCAAAAATATACTCCAAAAGTAAAAATATTTCTCATCAAAAATATTAGAAATTTGTTTTTATTCAATAATCTAGTCTATAATCAACGAAAAAAGAAAATAGGATTAGAACAAATTTGAGACATATAATTTTTTGGCATCCTTTGTAAATTATCCTTTTTGGGTAGAAAAATCCCAAAATATTAAAAAATTTCAATATTTTAATTTTCTCAAATTTATTTTGTTTTGGTTTTAGTTCAAAAACCAACACTCATACCTACACAAAATATTAATTTGGCTAAAATCAGACAATTCGTTCTTTTACACCATCCATGTAATTTAGCCCCATTTTAAACCCAAGCTTAAAATTTAAATCTTATTTAAAAATAGTTCTAATCAATTATAGCAACATTTTATTTTTGCATTCGAAGCTCGATGTCACCAGAAGCTGACTGTTCAAAACAGAAATTAGAATAAAACAAGTATATACGGGCGTGAGTTCGGCCAGGCCGAATCTTATGTACCCTCCACCATGGATAATTACGAATCGATATGGACTTTTGCACGGTACGTAGAGAGCCAGAATTGAAAAATGGGGTCGCTTATATGTGCTTGATATGAACTTGATATGGACCAATTTTTGTGTGAGTGGGGATCTATTTATCTGAGGGCTATATATAACTATAGGCCGATATGGATCTAGTTAGGCATGGTTGTTAACGGCCACATACTAGCACAATGTACCAAATTTCAACCGACTCGGATGAAATTTGCTCTTCCAAGAGGCTCCAAAACGAAATCTCGGGATCGGTTTATATGTGGGCTATATATGATTCTGGACTGATATGGACCACTTTTGGCATGGTTGTTAAATATCATATACCACGTACCAAATTTCACCCAGATCGGATGAATTTTGCTTCTCCAAAAGGCACCGGAGGTCAAATCTGGGGATCGGTTTATATGGGGGCTATATATAATTATGGACCGATATGGACCATTTTTTGCATGGTCATTAGAGATCATATGCTGACACCATGTACCAAATTTCCGCCGGATCGGATGAAATTTGCTTCTCTTAAAGGCTCCACAAGCCAAATCGGGGGATCGGTTTATATGGGGGCTATATATAATTATTGACCGATGTGGACCAATTTTTGCATAGTTATTAGAGACCATATACTTACACCATGTATCAAATTTCAGCCGGATCGGATAAGATTTGCTTCTCTTAGAGGCTCCGCAAGCCAAATCTGGGGATTGGTTCATATGGGGGCTATATATAATTATGGACCGATTTGGACCAATTTTTGCATGATTGTGAGAGACAATGTACTAACACTACGTACCAAATTTCAATCGGATCGGATGACTTTTGCTCCTCTAAGAGGCTCCGGAGGTCAAATCTGGGGATCGGTTTATATGGAGGCTATATATAATTATGGACCGATGTGGACCAATTTTTGCATGGTTGTTAGAGACCATATACTAACACGACACTGGGTTCCAACCCTGTGTATGCAAGGCGGGCATGCTAACCATTGCACTATGGTGGTTCCGCAAGGTGATAAGGAGGTGCTTTTTATAGTCAAGTCCGAACGAGCAGAATATTAATTCTGCTCTTGGCATCTACACGCATGTGAAATGGAATGACCCATTATCTTAGTGTGCTCTCTGTCCTTTTGTTCATAACACAAACACCAAAAAAAGTTAGATAAACATTTTTAATTAAATTATGCAACCTCAAATGACTACAAAATATTTGTCGATCTCACACATTCGGCCACACCAACTCTCCAGCATCTATGGATGGCTAGTTTAAGCCATGGGTCATGTATGTTTCTGACAATTGCAATGCAATTCAAGTTTTTCGAACTTGTTTCATTATTATTTTTGTGTGTGTGTGTGCGTTTTTTTTTTTGTGCTCGTATTCCAACTTCAACATGAACATCCTTTTTCCCCATGGAGTCTGAAGAGAAGAACGTACGAAATATTTTCTTTAGAAATTCTATTGATTTGATCTTGATTTTAGGGCCATTCAACTTTTGCACTAAGAGTAATTGCTTTAAAATGGACATTGCATACGTGCATGGTAGATAGTGTGGCAAGTGGCGTACACTTAAATTCACAACTATTTGTCACAAATTGAATTTTGTTTGTGGCTAACAAAACGAAAAAAAAGTTTTTTAGTCACGCATCTTTAGCACCTTAATAAAGTGTTCTCCTAGGGAAACTTTGCAAAATAGATATATGTTTAGTTATGAACATGAAATATTCTTATTTGGAATATCTAGACAAATAGGAAAAATGGCAATGGAAAATCGTGAACGAATGTTCATGAAACCGAGCATGGATGTTGATGACATAAATGGCTGGAATTAATGGTCTAGTGTTAATAGAAAAAATTACATTCCAAAATCGGTAACAAAATGAAACGGAAACGTTCACGAAAACTCAAAAGGGAATGTTAACGGTTTTGTCGTAAAATTTTGAAAGATCAGTGTCCTAAATTTAATGAAAAAAATTCTTTGTTTTAAAGAAGTTTGTTTTATTATTAATATAAAAAAAATTTAATTAAACAAAAGTTCAAAATTCTTGCTTTAGCATTTTATTTTTATCCAATATAGGACATAAATATTTAAAATTTTCGTCCTTCCATTAAAGTGGTATGGAACGTATCCTTCCCTATATTTTGGAAGAAATCGGTTCAGATTTAGATACAGCTCCCATATATATTTCACCCGATTTAGACTAATATTGAGTCCATTATTAAAAAAAAACAGAGGAAATCCCTCAATTAGTGTGGATAATAAATCCAAATTTGTGAAAAACCGCAAATATATTTACGTAAGAGCTACATGTAAATCTATCTACGATCGGCTAATAAATTAAAACTTTATCAAAATTGTATTTCTATAGAAATTGTTATCAAAACTTTATTTCTATAGACATTTTTTTCAAAATTTTATTTCTATAGAAAATGTTGTCAGAATTTTATTTCTATAGAAAATTTTGTCAGAATTTTTTTTTTCAAAATAATTTTTTCAAAATGTCATTTCTATAGAAAATTCAAACTTGTCTTTCATTTCAAACTTGTATTTCTATAGAAAATTTTGTCAAAATTTTCATTCTGTAGAAAGTTTTGTCAAAATTGTATTTCTATACAATATTTCGTCAAAATTTTAATTTTATAGATTTTTTTTCAAAATTTTATCTCTATAGAAAAATTTGCCAGACCTTTTTTATAGAATTGTTTTTTTTTTTCAAAATTTTATTTCTATAGAAAATTTTGTCAAAACTTTATTTTTATAGAATATTTTGTCAACATTTTTTTTTATTTTTATAGAAAATTACGCCAAAAAAATTATAGAAAATTCTATCAAAATGTTATTTCTATAGAAAGTTTAGTCAAATTTTTATTTCTATAGAAAATTTTGCCAGAATTTCATTTCTACAGAAAATTTCGTCAGAATTTTATTTCGTTAAAACATTTTTCAAACTTGTGTTTCTATAGAAAATTTTGCCAAAAAATTATTTCTGTAGAAAATTTTGTCAGAATTTTAGTTTTATAGAATATTTTGTCAAAATTTTATTTCTATCCAAAATTTTATTTCTATAGAAAATTTTGTAAAAAAATTTTGTATAGAAATTTTTTCACAATTTTTTTTCTTTAAACAAATCAAACTTGTATTTCTATAGAAAATTTTGTCAAAATTTTGTTTTGAATTTATTTCGGCATAAGCCGGCTATCATACAAAACCTTTTTCCGGAAGGTTCAAGTGTGGTTCATTGTTGGGTTTAATGAACTGCCTGAATTTATTCTGATAATTGGTTGATGCTGATGAGGAATGTGGTAATTCCGAAACGTGCGTCCATCCAACCATCTTGCAGTCTATAGGGCTTTGCTCAAATAAATTTGACAAAAATTCTTTTCCTCTGTTGGTTAAGCTACACTTGTGGTTTAGTCAATGTATGGTTTTAAGCTGAAAAAAAAAATTATTTCTATAGAAAATTTTGTCAAAATTTTATATCTATAGAATTTTTTTCTATAGAAAATTTTGTCAAAATTGTATTTCTATAGAAATATTTGTCAGAACTTTATTTTTATATAAAATTTCGTCAAAATGTTATTTCTATAGAAAATTTTATTTCTATAGAAATTGTTGTCAAAATTTTATTTCTATAGAAAATTTTGTCAAAATTTTATTTCTATAGAAAATGTTGTCAAAATTTTATTTCTATAGAAAATTTTGTCAAAAATATATTTCTACAGAAAATTTTGTCAAAATTTTATTTCTATAGAAAATTTTATTTCTATAGAAAATTTTTTTTCTATAGAAAATTTTGTCAAAATTGTATTTCTATAGAAATTGTTGTCAAAATTTTATTTCTACAGAAAATTTTGTCTAAATTTTATTTCTATAGAAAATTTTGTCAAAATTGTACTTCTATAGAAAATGTTGTCAAAATTTTATTTCAATAGAAAATTTTGTCAAAATTATATTTCTATAGAAATTGTTGTCAAAATTTTATTTCTATAGAAAATTTTGTCAAAATTTTATTTCTATAGAAATTTTGTCAAAATTATATTTCTATACAAATTGTTCTATAGAAATAAAATTTTGACAGAATTTTATTTCTATAAAACATTTTATCAAAAAAAATTTTAATAGAATATTTTGTCAAAATTTTATTTTATAGAATGTTTTGTCAACATTTTATTTATTTTTATAGAAAACTAGCGTAACCCGGCCCGCTTCGCTGCGCCTTCCGAATCGTATTTGGAGGAACATTTTGCGTTAACTTAGTCAACTATATCCTTCGTGCTGAAAACAAATTCGAAAAGATTTCAATTCTTTTGAACAAATCGGACTACTTGATTTTTCGTTTATAGGTACAAATACGGCGGGAGAGGGTGTACCTTCTTCTATATTTCTTGTGAATTTTAAGTGTGGTTTGTCGAGGAAAGGTATCCTTCTCCTCAATATATCTGAAAATTAAGCACTATATTATATTAACATACAAAGAATTACTGTTTCCCATACAATAAATCGGAAAAGGCAAAAGTAATAAAAAATTTTACCACATTAACATTTGCTAAAATGTTGGAAAATAATGCACCCTCTACGTTGGCTGCCAATTTCATGTAAATTTAAGTTCTTTACTAAAAAGAAGTCTGGCAGAAGCCTGTGCAAAAATCATAAAATTATGTACCGAGTTCCCATTTACCGACAACCCTCTACTTTCAACTTAAGAAAAAAACAAGTATATACAGCAGTAAATTCGGCCGGGCCGAATTTTAAATACCCACCACATGAATCAAATATGATAGTTTACTTTGAAAACTCTTCGTCGTAGTGGGTTACTTGATAATATATAGAATTGTAGGGGGTTTTATGACAAATCTTCTCCCACGGTAGTCAGCTCCCGAAGACAAACTTTAAAGATTCTACCTTTGAAGACCAGATAAGGTTCTAGATTTATGAGAACCAATTTTGTTTGAGTTTTAGAGAAATTATAAACATATCGTGTATATGATTAAATTACGCCTTGATGTGAAATCTTAAATCTGTAGATTTTTTCTGCCATTATTTAAATAAATACGATGAGTAAAATCTGGAAATTTTACTTTCAGTTGGAAGCAATTTTCATGATCAGTGCGCCTGCTATATTAGAGAATTTTAGAGTTGAATAAACGAAAATACTTTATAAGAAAAGGAAATTTCGTTTGTCTAAATTTTTTATAGATTTCCAATTTCAGCCAAATTGGGTAAAAACTACGGATTATAGAAGCCCAAGAAATAAAGTCGGGAGATCGGTGTATATGAGGGCTATACCAAAACATGGACCGATAGGTACCATTTGCTGCTCACATATTTGTGATCTTAAAATACGTCCAGAATTTCAAACAAATCGGCTAGAAAACATAGTCTCTAGACGCCCAAGAAGTAAAAATCGAGAGATCAGTCTATATAGGGGTTATACCAAAAAATGGACCGATATACCTCAATTTCGGCACACTTATTTGTGGTCTAAAGACACCTCTAGATTTCGAATTTCAGGCAAATCGGGTAATAAATACAGTTTATAGAAGCTCAAGAATTTCAGGCAAAGCGGATGGTAAATATAGTTTCTAGAAGCCCAAGAAGCAAAATCGGGAGATCAATCTCTATGGGGACTATATCAAAACATGGACCGATGAGCACCATTTTCGGCACACCTTTTTATGGTTCTCAAATACCTCTATATTTCCAATATCAGCTAAATTGGATAAAAAATACGGTTTTTATAGGCCCAAGACTCCAAATCAGGAGGTTGGTTTATATGGGGGCTATATCAAACCATGGACCGATACGGACCATTCTCGACTCACCTCTTTATGCTCCCAAAATACCTCTAGATTTTCAATTTCATACAAATCGGATAGAAAATACTGTTTCTAGACGCGCAAGAAGCAAAACCGGGAGATCGGTCTATATGGGGGCTATACCAAAACGTGGACCGATACGGACCATTTTCGACACACCTCTTTATAGTCCCACAATACCTCTAGATTTCCAATTTGAGGTAAATCGGATGGAAAATATAGTTTCTAGACGCCCAAGAAGCAAAATCGGGAGATCGGTCTATATGGGGGCTATATCAAAACATGGACCGATACGGACCATTTTCGACACACCTCCTTATGGTCCTAAAGTACCTCTAGATTTTCAATTTCAAACAAATCGGATAGAAAATACTGTTTCTAGACGCCTAAGAAGCAAAATCGGGAGATCGGTCTATATGGGGGCTATACCAAAACATGGACCGATACGGACCATTTTCGACACACCTCTTTATGGTCCCAAAATACCTCTGGATTTCCAATTTCAGACAAATCTGATAAAAACTACGGTTTTTATAGGCCCAAGACCCCAAATCGGGAGGTCGGTTTATATGGGGACTATATCAAAACTTGGACCGATATAGCCCATCTTCGAACTTGACCTGCCTGCAAACAAAAAACTAATCTGTGCCAAATTTGGGGACGATAGCGCCATTATTGAAGGCTGTAGCGTGATTACAACAGACAGACAGACAGACAGACAGACAGACGGACAGACGGACATGCTTATATCGTCTTAGAATTTCTCCCTGATCAAGAATATATATACTTTATATAGTCGGAAATCCATATTTCGATGTGTTACAAACGGAATGACAAACTTATTATACCCCCGTCACCATTTTATGGTGGTGGGTATAAAAACGGGCAAAAGGGAACCCTCTCTTTACTAATAAGAAGTCTGGAAGAAAGAAGCCTGTGCAAAAATCATAAAATTATATACCGAGTTCCCATTTACGGACAACCCTCCACTTTCAATTTAAGAGAAAAAACCGACAAAAGGGAACTCTCTCCCCACCTTCGCTCCACTCTGACCTGATATCGGACTATCACGTACCCTATATTAATTTCGCAACTACTCAATGGTCCCTATAAATTCTATCGAAGTAAATCGACAAAGTTTATTTCAATTTTCCCCTTCCCAAACCAGATATCGAAAAATCATATATTAATTTAAAAATCATGTATAAATTTCATCACCTCCTCCCACGTTGCCTCTAAATTTTCAAGTAGATCGGAGATGTTTAATTTTTGCTCTATTGTTTTAAAGGGACGTCACTTTCCCCGATACAATATCGACAAACACCGCAGTGAATAGCACCCTAACCTTCCCTGAAAATTCTTGAAACTTTCCTTCAAGTGTGGGGGGTTGCCTCTTCATTTATAACCTTTTCCCCCGCTTCCTTTGTAAATTTCAAGAAAACTTAAATTTTTTTATATTTCATGTTAGCCTGATACCGAAACAGGCAATTGACGTCCAAATGCATTATATCTAATTATACAATTATTTTTCGAGCTTTATGGACAGATATAGATTAAGGAACATGGTTAATAGAGCCATTTTTTGCAGTTTTAGAGGAGGACCTCCTCCCCGACCAAATGTCGAAAAGCGTATCTTTTGTAAACGTCCCAGAAAATGTCAAGCAAATTATAAGCCTAAAGGGGCGGCCTCTCTTCCGTCCAAAAATCACAAAATCAGGTATCAACTATTACGGTTGACAGAGGTTACGATCTCTCCCCAGTCCTCTGTAAATTTCAAGTAACTCGGTAAAGTTTAATTGTTTCTCTGTATGTACTTAAGAGAAGCGGATGTCTCCCTATGCCCTTTTATTTTTATTAAAAAATCAGGAACCTGATATAAATTTCATAACCTCACCCATTTTTCCGTAAAATTTCAGTCGGGGGAGTTTAGTTTTGTTTTCACTGTACTTTAAAAAAAGTCGGGCAAAGGGGTGGCCCCCCTCCCCGACCAAATATCGAAAAATAATGTAGCGGATTTTTGTCAAGATGCCAACCCCAACATTCAATGAAAATTTCATGCAAATCGCATAATTTTGTTCCAAGTTTCAAAAAGTAAGGCAAGGGGGAGGTCCCCCTCCCCGTCCGCATATGAAGTCATCAGGTACCCCATATTAATTCCATAACCTCACCGCATGTTCTCTTTAAATCTCAGATAATTTTGAGAATTTTAGTTTTTTCACTGTACTTTAAAAAAAAATCGAACAAAGGGGAGGTCCCCCTCCGCCAGCAAATATCGAAATATAAAGTAGCGGATCTTTGTCTAGTTGCCAACCACAACCTTCAATGAAAATTTCAAGCAAATCGATCAACTTTGGACCAATTTTCAAAAAGTCCGACAAAGGGGAGGTCCCCCTCCGCGACCAGGTGTCAAAAAATGAGGTACCCTATTTTCACCACATGAACGTCCCCTATGATCTCTGAAAGTTTCAAGTAAATCGGTTCAGCCGTTTCGGAGCCAACTCGGTTCATACAAACAAACAAACAAACATAGATTGAATTTTATATATATATATATATATATATATATATATAGATATATAGATTATGTAACAAAAAATTTATAGAAATTTTTATTAAAATTTTATATCTATAGAAAATTTTGTCAACATTTTATTTCTTTAGAAAATTTTTTCAAAATTTTATTTCTTAAAAAATGTTCAAACTTGTATTTCTAAAGAAAATTTAGTTAAAATTTTATTTCTATAGAAAATTTTGCCAAAATTTTATTTCTATAGAAAATGTTGTCAAATTTTGTTATATAGAAAATTTTGTCAGAATTTCATTTTTATAGAAAAATTTCTCAAAAAATGTATTTCTATAGAAATTGTTGTCAAAATGTTATTTCTATAGAAAATTTTGTCAGAATTTTATTCCTATAATTTTTTTCCAAAATTACATTTCTTTAAAAAAAAATATATCAAACTTGTGTTTCTATAGGGAGCCACCGTGGTGCAATGGTTAGCATGCCCGCCTTGCATACACAAGGTCGTGGGTTCGATTCCTGCTTCGACCGAACACCAAAAAGTTTTTCAGCCGTTGATTATCCCACCTCAGTAATGCTGGTGACATTTCTGAGGATTTCAAAGCTTCTCTAAGTGGTTTCACTGCAATGTGGAACGCCGTTCGGACTCGGCTATAGAAAGGAGGTCCCTTGTCATTGAGCTTAACATGGAATCGGGCAGCACTCAGTGATAAGAGAGAAGTTCACCACTGTGGTATCACAATGGACTGAATAGTCTAAGTGAGCCTGATACATCGGGCTGCCACATAACCTAACCTTCTATAGAAAATGTTTACAAAATTGTATTTCTATAGAAATTGTTGTCAAAATTTTATTTCTATAGAAAATTTTGTCAAAATTTTATTTCTATAGAATTTTTTTTTTTTTCAAAATTACCTCTCTTTAAAAAAAAAAAATTTTCAAACTTGTATTTCTATAGGAAATGTTTTCAAAATTTTATTTCTATAGAACATTTTGTCAGAATTTTATTATTATAAAAAACAAATGTTCCAAACTTTTATATCTATACAAAATTTTATCAAAATTGTATTTTGTTTTGTTATTATTGGTTTGTACTTCAATCTTTTATTTTTTTCGGAAGGTTCAAGTGGTTCACTTTGTGTTTGGTGTTCTGATAATTGGTTGATAGTTTCGCTGCAAGTAGAGGATGCTGATGAGGAATGTTGTAATTCCGAAACGTGCATCCATAAAACCATCTTGCAGTATATAGGTCTTTGCCCAAATACATTTGACAAACATCATTTTCCTCTGTTGGTTAAGCTACTCTTGTAGTTTAGTCAATGCAATGGGTTTTAAGCTGAGATCTATAGAAAATTTTGTCAAAATTTTATTTCAATAGAAAATTTCGTCAAAATTCTATTTCTATAGAAACTTTTGTCAGCATTTTATTTATACAGAAAATTTTGTCAAAATTTTATTTCGTTAAAAACAAATTTTTCAAAATTGTATTTCTATAGAAAATTTTGTCAAAATTTTTATTTGTATACAATATTTTGTCAAAATTTTATATCTATAGAAAATTTTATATAGAAAATGTTGCCAAAAGTTTATTTTTTTTGTCAAAATTTTATTTCTATAGAAAATTTTTTCCAAATTATATTTCAATAGAAAATTTTGTCAAAATTATATTTCAATAGGAAATTTTGTCAAAATTTTATTTCTATAGAAAAATTATTCAAATTGTTATATCTATAGAAAATTTTGTCAAAATTATATTTCTATAGAAAATTTTGTTAAAATTTTATTTCTATAGAAAATTTTGTCACAATTTTTTTATATATTTTTTTTTCAAAATTTATTTCTTTAAAAAAATTCAAACTTGTATTTCTATAGAAAATTTTGTCAGAATTTTATTTTTATAAAAAAAAAATGTTCCAAACTTTTTACAAAACATTTTTATCAAAACATTTTATCAAAATTGTATTTTGTTTTGTTATTATTGGTTTGTACTTCAAATTTTATTTTTTCCGGAAGGTTCAAGTGGTTCACTTTGTGTTTAGTGTTCTGATAATTGGTTGGTAGTTTCGCTGCAAGTAGAGGATGCTGATGAGGAATGTTGTAATTCCGAAACGTGCGTCCATAAAACCATCTTGCAGTATATAGGGCTTTGCCCAAATAATTTTGACAAACATTATTTTCCTCTGTTGGTTAAGCTACTCTTTTAGTTTAGTCAACACAATGGTTTTAAAGCTGAGATCAAAATAACAAATAGAATTTTATTTCTATAGAAATTGTAGTCAAAATTTTATTTCAATAGAAAATTTCGTCAAAATTTTATTTCTATAGAAACTTTTGTCAGCATTTTATTTATACAGAAAATTTTGTCAAAATTTTATTTCGTTAAAAAAAAATTTTCAAAATTGTATTTCTATAGAAAATTTTGTCAAAATTTTTATTTGTATACAATATTTTGTCAAAATTTTATTTCTATAGAAAATTTTGTCCAAATTATATTTCAATAGAAAATTTTGTCAAAATTATATTTCAATAGGAAATTTTGTCAAAATTTTATTTCTATAGAAAAATTATTCAAATTGTTATATCTATAGAAAATTTTGTCAAAATTATATTTCTATAGAAAATTTTGTTAAAATTTTATTTCTATAGAAAATGTTGTCAACATTTAATTTCTATAGAAAATGTTGCCAAAATTTTATTTTTTTTTTTTTTTTGTCAAAGTTTTATTTCTATAAAAAAATTTATCAAAATGTTATTTCTATAGAAAATGTTGTCAAAATTTTATTTCTATAGAAACTTTTGTCAGAATTTTATTTCTACAGGAAATTTTGTCAAAATTTTATTTCGTTAAATAAAATTTTTCAAACTTGTAGTTCCATAGAAAATTTTTTCAAAATTTTATTTGTATACAACATTTTGTCAAAATTTTATTTCTATAGAAAATTTTGTCAACATTTTATTTCTATAGAAAATTCTGTCAAAATTTTATTTCTATAGCAAATTTTGTGAGAATTATATTTTTATAAAAAAAATTCCAAACTTGTATTTCTATAGAAAATTTTTTCAAAAGTATATTTCTACAGAATTTTTTTCTATTCAGAAATTCAAAATTTTATTTCTATAGAAATTTTTTCAAAATTTTATTTCTATATATTTTTTTTTCAAAATTTTATTTTTATGGAAGATTTTGTCAAAATTTTATTTCTATAGAAAATTTTGTCAGATGCTAGATAAATAATGCCATCTATTGGGAAAATAAGATTTATTTTTAATACACCTGATATATAAACAGATAAATAGACTAGAGCCTCAGACTATCCCTTCATGGAATAATTGTCATAATTTAACGATATTCCTGATCGACAAATATTATTTTTTTATTGACTAACAATGGGACAAAAACTTTTGTTACTGATTGTACTTATTATTATAACTAAACTTGAAAAATGTTTCCCTCAAAAATTCCTTTAGACAAATGTTAGTAAATCTATGAAAAATATTTTTTGAATTGACTAGCTGCTCGTTATCCAATTGATGACACCGGAGGCATGTGTATGCATGCATTTCTATTTAAATTCCAGGAAATTAAAAAATTCAATATTTATACTGGACACACACACACACACAGTTACTTCCTTGGGCCATATAAATCTATTATTTGACATTCCAACTAGTCTCAAAATCCCTGGTCCTTTTGCGGGGTAATAGATAGAATATTCACTAGAAATTATTTATACTAGCTTGTTGGATTGTTTGCATTCGCAATATATATAAATAAATATAGCAGCACTTCATTTCTATGGAGATTTAATTTCTCGTTTGTTTTACCCTTTTTTGTCATTGAGTTTATGGCAAAGCAATAAGGAATGAATGGAGTCAAAGTGCAGTCATATGATAAACTACCACTGGCCGTTTGGAAATGGCTAAGGACAATATTGAATTGTAATCAATTTAATGTTTTATTGCTTTCACCAGAAATCATTGACAATCTCTAACAAAATATTAGATAAAGAATTATTTGTTAAGCTTTTGATTTTTAATTAAAATTTTAAGAAAAAATACAACAACAACAGCACGAATCAAAATAGAAACTTATTTGCCTGATTGACTTTCTATTGGAGACATTTCAGGAAATTCAATCATGATGTGTGATAAGAACTGTAATTTAAGGCATATGCCTTTGTAGAATAAATCAATTAGTTGTTAGTCACTTAAGTCTATGAGATCTTTGTATAAATTGATTTCCCCCGGGAATTCAGGAAAAAAAAATAATTCTAACAAATAAATTTTATTAGTTTGAATTTTTATACATATATTTTTTTAATGTCAAAATTTTATTTCTGTAGAAAATTTTGACAAAATTTAATTTTTATAAAAATTTTTTGTTTTATCCAAATTTTGGTAGATTATTTTTAATCTAAACAGACAATTTTGTCAAATTTTAGTTGTATAAAAAATTTTGTCAAATTTTTATTTCTATAAATTTTTTTCACAAATTTATTTCTATAGAAAATTTTGTCAAAATTTTATTTAATTTTTATTTTATTTGTAAAACTTTTATTTCTATAGAAAATTTTGTCAACATTTTATTTCTATAGCAAATTTTGTCAAATTTTTATTTCAATAGAACATTTTGTAAAAATTTTATTTTACAGAAAATTTTGCCAAAATTTTATTTTTATAGAAACTTTTGTCTAAATTTAATTTCTATAGACAATTTTGTCAAATCTTATTTCTATAGACAATGTTGTCAAAATTTAATTTCTTTAAAAAATTTTGTCAAAATTTTATTTCTATAGAAAATTTTGACAAAATTTAATTTTTATAAAAAATTTTATTAAAATTTGGGAAAATTTTATTTCTATAGAAAATTTTGTCCAATTTTCGACCAAATTTTCTATAGCACAATTTTTTATATTTAATAAAATTTTCCAAAATTTTGGTTTGGTATTTTTCGGCAAAATTTTATCCACATTTTGGTAGATTCTTTTTTGTCTAAACAGACGATTTTGTCAAATTTTAGTTCTATAAAAATTTTGTCAAATTTTTATTTCTATAAAAATTTTTTTCAAAATTTTATTTCTATAGAAAATTTTTGTCAAAATTTTATTAATTATACCCTCCATCATAGGATGGGGGTATATTAACTTTGTCATTCGAAACATTGCTCTAAGACCCCATAAAGTATATATATTCTGGGTCGTGGTGAAATTCTGAGTCGATCTAAGCATGTCCGTCCGTTCGTCCGTCCGTCCGTCCGTCTGTTGAAATCACGCTAACTTCCGAACGAAACAAGCTATCGACTTGAAACTTGGCACAAGTAGTTGTTATCGATGTAGGTCGGAAGGTATTGAAAATGGGCTATATCGGTCCACTTTTACGTATAGCCCCCATATAAAGGGACCCTCAGATTTGGCTTTTGGAGCCTCTAACAGACGCATTTTTCATCCGATCCGGCTGAAATTTGGTACATGGTGTTGGTATATGGTCTCTAACAACCATGCAAAAATTGGTCCACATCGGTCCATAATTATATATAGCCCCCATATAAACCGATCCCCAGATTTGGTTTGCGGAGCCTCAAAGAGAAGAAAGTTTCATTCGATCCGGTTCAAATTTGGAACGTGGTGTTAGTATATGGCCGCAAACAAACATACCAAAATTGGTTCATATCGGTCTATAGTTATATATAGCCAAATCACACAAACATTGGTCCATATCGGTTCATAATCATGGTTGCCACTCGAGCCAAAAATAATCTACCAAAATTTTATCTATCAAAATTTTATTTCTATGGAAAATTTTGTCAAAATTTTATTTCTATAGAAAATTTTGTCAAAATTTTATTGCTATAGAAAATTTTGTTAAAATTTTATTTCTATAGAAAATGTTGTCAAAATTTTATTTCTATAGAAAATTTTGTCAAACTGAATTATATACGTATTTAATCAGCCTTTTTTAATTTAATATATACCACGTATGGACTTACTTACAATTTAAAAGACGGCGTTAGGAGGTTTTAAGATACCTTGCCATCGGCAAGCGTTACCGCAACCCAAGCAATTCGATTGTGGATGGCAATGTTTAGAAGAAGTTTCTACACACAAAAAAATTTCACGAAAATTTTTCCAATTAAAATTTTAATTGAGTTTTAAAAGATATTCAATTAAAAATTTAATTGATTCAACAAATTTTTTAATTGAAACAAAAATCAATCACAAAAATAATAGTATCAATTAATTTTTTAATTGGATCAATTAACTTTTTAATTGACCTTCAATTAATTTTTTAATTGATACTATCATTTCTGTGATTGAAGACATTTCAATTAAAAATTAATTGGATCAATTAATTTCGTGATTGAATCAGAAACAAATTTTTTTGTGTGTACGCTATCAACGGCGGAGGAGCTTCGGAGCTTCGGCCTGGCCGAACTTACGGCCGTATATACTTGTTATTTCTATAGCAAATTTTGTCAACATTTAATTTCTATAGACAATTTTGTCAAATCTTATTTCTAAAGAAAATTTTGTCAAATTTTTATTTCTATAATTTTTTTTCAAAATTTTATTTGTATATAAAATTTTGTCAAAATTTTATTTCTATAGAAAATTTTGTCAAAATTTTATTTCTATAGAAAATTTTGTCAACATTTTATTTCTAAGCAAATTTTGTCAAATTTTTATTTCTACAGCAAATTTTGTCAAAATTTTATTTCCAAGCAAATTTTGTCAAATTTTTATTTCTACAGCAAATTTTGTAAAAATTTTATTTCCATAGAAATTTTTGTCACCATTTTATTTCTATAGCAAATGTTGTCAAAATTTTATTTCTATAGAAAATTTTGTAAAAAATTTCATTTCGATTGTAAATTTTGTCTAAATTTAATTTCTATAAATAATTTTGTCAAAACTTATTTCTATAGAAAATGTTGTCAAAATTTTATTTCTATAGAAAATGTTGTCAAAATTTTATTACTATAGAAGATTTTGTCAAAATTTAATTTCTATAAAAAATTTTATTTGTAGAGAAATCTTTGGGAAATTTTATTTCTATAGAAAATGTTTTTCAATTTTTAATAAAATTTCCCGAAATAAATTTTTTTTTTTTTGGTATTTTTTCGTAAAATGTTATCCAAATTTTGGTAGACTTTGGAGTCCCTGGAGACGACTTAGCTTAGCTCAGCCGATTAGAAAACCACTTTACATTGCATTCGCAGTATTCTTGTTGATTTAACCTCCGGCCAAATCGAGGAAGCCGAACCAAAGAGCAGAGTGAACCTTCTAAACCAATTAATTTGTTTTGTTTTTATTTGTATTTGATTCTTTATTGATCATACAAAAAGTAAAGTGTGTTATTAGAATGAAGAATTTCGTAAATGATGTTTAAATGTTCAAATTTTCAATATCTTAGTAAATTGTAGTTATTTTAATAACTCAAAGAAGCGAATACAAATCATTTTAATTTTCTCACAAAGTAATTTTTTCGGAGTAGCCTAGGGTATCTAATCTAACCTAACTTTTAGCCACCTACACTTCTTTGGATTTATTTTCGGAGGAGCTTTTTCTTGTGACAAATTAACTGGTATTCGTATCTAATCTCCATTCTATAAATTTTCTTCGCACTCCACTCTATTTATAGTCTTTTTTTCTTTTTATTGCAATACATTTTATAACATTTAAATCTCTCGCATTCGCATTCCATCCCATATGTGACAAAATCCGTTTGCTTTCATTTAATCTCTCATACAACTTAATAAAATCGATTTCAACAAAATAAAAATCCAATTTTAAATATACACAAAATTAGCTTTAACTGGCTGCTATATGATTCTATTAAAAGTGTAATCAATTTGTTCCTTTCATCCTCTTCATGGTTATTCAACATTGGCAATTTATGGCAATGCCATTTTCCACTCTTAAATTTCGCAAATAGCATTAATTTTATTTGCAATTTTGCATTCTAGGAAAATGAGAACTTGAACACCATTCATACTCTCGCTGCTGCTGCTTCTTCGTCTTCTACATCTTGGCCAGATGTATCTGAGTGTGTGTGCGTGTGTGTGTGTCAGAGAGTACTACACAACTAAAGCTTGAGTTTATTTATAGGGTTTACGTAAAGCGATATAAATCAAGTACACATAAATTCCACTTTTATACGCATACATCTGCCAGCGAGAACATTTCCACTGAAATGCAACGGGTGCGGGGGGAGATTACCATTACACCCTGTCTATTCCCCGGGGGCCGAATTAAAGGCTAAATTTTCAAGATTTCCATAAGAAGTTTGCTACTTGTACTTATTTATGCAAAATATATATATGTTATTATAATACCTTATTAAACTCTAATTTAATTTAGAATAATTTTGCCATCTATCCGGGTGTTGGATGAGAAGAGGAAAAGAAAAATTAATTTGGGAAAATATTACTGAACACACAGAATGTCAGATGGTATATTAAGTTTTCCATAGATTTTGGGACTTTAGTATGGTATATGCCACTCATTATACAATACAATAAAATTGTCATAGAATTTCTATAGAAAATTTTGTTAAATTTTTATTTTTATAGATAATTATGTGAACACTTTATTTCTATAGAAAATTTTGTCAAAATTTTATTTCTATAGAAAACTTTGTCAAGTTTTTATTTCTATAGAAAATTTTGTCACAATTTTATTTCAATAGAATATTTTGTTAAAATTTTATTTCTGTAGAAAATTTTTTAAAAATTTTATTTCTATCGGAATTTTTATACCCTCCATCATAGGATGGGGGTATATTAACTTTGTCATTCCGTTTGTAACACATCGAAATATTGCTCTAAGACCCCATAAAGTATATATATTCTGGGTCGTGGTGAAATTCTGAGTCGATCTAAGCATGTCCGTCCGTCCGTCTGTTGAAATCACGCTAACTTCCGAACGACACAAGCTATCGACTTGAAACTTGGCACAAGTAGTTGTTATCGATGTAGGTCGGATGGTATTGCAAATGGGCCATATCGGTCCACTTTTACGTATATCCCCCATATAAAGGGACCCTCAGATTTGGCTTGTGGAGCTTCTAGCAGAAGCATATTTCATCCGATCCGGCTGAAATTTGGTATATGGTGTTGGTATATGGTCTCTAACAACCATGCATAAATTGGTTCACATCGGTCCATAATTATATATAGACCCCATATAAACCGATCTCCAGATTTGGCTTGCGAAGCCTCAAAGAGAAGCAAATTGCATCCGATCCGTCTGAAATTTGGTACATGGTGTTGGTATATGGTCTCTAACAACCGTGAAAAAGTTGGTCCACATCGGTCCATAATTATATATAGCCCCCATATAAACCGATCCCCAGATTTGGCTTGCGAAATCTTCAAGAGAAGCAAATTTCATCCAATCCGGTTGTAATTTGGAACATGGTGTTAGTATATGATCTTTAACAAGCGTGCCAGAATTGGTCCATATCGGTCCATAATTATATATAGCCCCCATATAAAACGTTCTCCAGATTTGACCTCTGGAGCCTCTTGGAGGAGCAAAATTCATCCGATCCGGTTCAAACTAGGAACGTGGTGTTAGTATATGGTCGCTAGCAACCATACCAAAATTGGTCCAATCACACAAAAATTGGTCCATATCGGTTCATAATCATGGTTGCCACTAGAGCCAAAAATAGTCTACCAAAATTTTATTTCTATAGAAAATTTTGTTCAAATTTTATTCGGTTCATAATAATGGTTGCCACTCGAGCCAAAAATAATCTACCAAAATTTTATTTCTATAGAAAATTTTGTCAAAAATTTTTTTCTATACAAAATTTTGTTAAAATTTTATTTCTGTAGAAATTTTTTTTCTAAAGAAAATTTTGTCAAAATTTTTATTTCTATAGAAAATTTTGTTAAAATTTTATTTCTGTAGAAAATTTTGTCAAAATTTTATGTCTGCTTTGTCAAACTGAATTATATACGTATTGGATCGATCTTTTTTTGATTTAATATATACCACGTATGGACTTACATACAATTTAGAAGATGGTGTTAGGAGGTTTGCCATCGGCAAGCGTTACCACAACTTAAGTAATTCGATTGCGGATGGCAGTGTTTAGAAGAAGTTTCTACGCAATCCATGATGGAGGGTACATAAGCTTCGGCCTGGCCGAACTTACGGCCGTATATACTTTTTTTTTTTGTTTAATTTTATTTGTAGACAAAATCTTTTCTTGTATTTTTTGTTTGTATAGAATAATTTGTTAAAATTTTACTTCTACAGATAATTTTGTCAAAATTTTATTACATAGAAAATTTTGTAAAAATTTTTATTTCTATAGAAAATTTTGTTAAAATTTAATTTGTAAAGAAAAATTTCTCAAAAATTTTATTTCTACAGACATTTTTGACAAACTTTTATTTCTATAGAAATTTTGTCAAAATTTAATTTCTATAAAAAAATTTTTTCTATAGAAAACTTTGTCAAAATTGTATTTTTACAGAAAATTTTTTCAAAATTTTATTTTTACAGAAAATTTTGCCAAAATTTTCTTTTTTTCTTTTTAGATTTTATTTCTATAGAAAACTTCATCAAAATAATATTAACATTATTAATATTAAAATATTAACAAAATTTAAATTCTATAGAAATTTTTATCAACATTTTATTTCTATAGAAAATTCTGTCAAAATTTTATCCGTATACAAAATTTGGTCAAATTTTTTTCCGTATACTAAATTTTGTCAAAATTTAGTTTCTATAGAAAATTTTGTCAAAATTTTATTTGTATAGACATTTTTTTCAAAATTTTATTTGTATGGAAAATTTTGTAAAAATATAAATTTGGTCAACATTTTATTTCTATAGAAAATTTTGTCAAAATTTTATTTCTATAGAAAATTTTGTCAAAATTTTATTTCTATAAAAAATTTTGAGAAAATTTTACTGCTATAGAAAATGTTGTCAAAATTTTATTTCTATAGAAAATTTTTGTCAAAATTTTATTTCTATAGAAAATTTTTGTCAAAATTTTACTTTTATAGAAAATTTTGTCAAACTGAATAATATACATATTTTATCGGCGTTTTTTTTTTGGTTTTTTTGTTTAATATATACCCCGTATGGACTAACTTACAATTGAGAAGGCGGTGTTAATTTGTTATTTTATGTCTATAGAAAATTTTGTCAAAATTTTATTTCTATAGAAAATTTTGGGTTAATTTTAATTCTATAGAAAATGATGTAAAAATTAAATTTCTATAAAAAATATTGTCAACATTTTATTTGTATAGAAAATTTTGTCAAAATTGTATTTTCATAGAAAATTTTCTAAAATTTTATTTCTATAGAACATTTTGATAAATTCATTTTTTATAGAAAATTTTATAAAAATTTTATTTCCAGTTCCCGGGAAAAAAACCCTAATTTTGATAATTGGTTGATACTTTTGCTGCAAGTAGAGGTTGCTGATGAGGAATGTTGTAAAACCGAAACAGCTCTACATCCAACCATCTTGCAGTATATAGGGCTGTGCCCAAATAAATTTGACAAACATACTTTTCCTCTGTTGGTTAAGCTACACTTGTAGTTTAGTCAATGCATGGTTTTAAGCTGAAATCAAAAACAACAATATTGATTGAAGAGAAACCAACAATAACAAACAAAACATTTTATTTCTATAGAAAATTTTGTCAAAATTTTATCCGTATACAAAGATTTCTCAAAATTTAACTGCTATCTCAAATTTTATTTTTATAGAAATTTTGCCAAATTTTTATACCCTAAACCACATAGTGGTCAGAGTATAATAAGTTTGATCGGCCAAAAAATATATATGTAGCTCCATATATATGTATCGCCCGATTTTCCCAAATTTGGCCATAAAAACCTTATTTATTAAGCGATCTTACTCAAACTTGGCTTACTCTAATCTTTTATGGTACTGACAGTATGTGCCAAAAATAATCGAAATCGGTTCAGATTTAGATAAAGCTCCCATATATATGTATCGCCCGATTTTGCCAAATTTGGCCGTAAAACCCTTATTTATCAACCGATAGTGCTCAAATTTGGCTAAATATAATCTTCTAGACCTCTAACTGTATGTGTTCAATTTTATCGAAATCGGTTCAGATTTAAATATAGCTCCCATATATATGTATCGCCCGATTTGGTCAAATTTGGCCGTAAAACCCTTATTTATCAACCGATCGTACTCAAAGCTAGCTAAATGTAATATTCTATAGTTCTAACTGTATGTGCGAAATTTCATCAAAATCGGTTCAGATTTAGATATAGCTCCCATATATATGTATCGCCCGATTTAGCCAAATTTGGGCGTATCAATCTATCGTAACCAAGGTTGGCTAAATGTAATCTTCTATAGCACTAACTGTATGTGCAAAATTTCATCGAAATTGGTTCAAATTTAGGTATAGCTCCCATATATATGTATCGCCCTATTTTGAAAATTTTGCACCTAATAACCTTATTTTTTACCATAGGGGCCTCATTTATTAACTGATCGTACTCAAATTTTACACAAAGTGACCTTTTGTGGTATCAATCATACGTGCAAAATATTATACAAATTGGTTCGGTTTTAGATATAGGTCCCATATATATGCATCGCTCGATTTTGTCATATTTGGCCATAATACTCTTATTTATTAACCTATGTTATTCAAATTTAAAATTTTGATGTTCTAGCTGATCGTATTTAGACTTGCATGTAGCTCTTACATAAATCTATTGCCCTATTTGCAGAAATTTGAATTTATTACCCACAACTAATTGACCGATTTCCTCTTTTTTAATAATGGACTCAATATTAGTGGCATACTAACTCTTTTAATGCAAAATAAACTATAACTGCTAATATTAGACATTTCTACTCAGATTGTGACAAGACACCCATAAACATGTACCCCCCTTTATGTTCTCCAAAACCTATACCAATGATACCCCACAAATGCTTATGTTTACTAATTCAGTAAGGGTGGTTTAGGGTATGATATAGTCGGCCCCGCCGGACTTTCTACTTTATTTACTTGTTTTTTTTTTATTTTTAAATTTTATTTCTATAGAAAATTTCAACAAATGTTATTTCTATAGAAAATATCATCAATTTTATTCGTATACAAAATTTTCTCAAAATTTAATTTCTATATCAAATTTTATTTTTATAGAAATTTTTTTAAAATTTTATTTTTTTGATTTTTTATTTTTAAATTTTATTTCTATAGAAAATTTTATCAAAATTTTATTTCTATAGAAAATATTATCAAAATTTTATTCCTAAAGCAAATGTTGTCAAATATTTCACTTCAATAGAAAATCTTGCCAAAATTTTTATTTCTATAAAAAATTTTGTCAAAATTTTAATAAAATTTTAATTCTATAGAAACTGTTGTCAAAATTTTATTTCTATACAAAATTTTGTCAAAACTTTACTTGTATAGAAAATTTTGTCAAAATTTTATTTCTATAGAAAATTTTGTCAAAATTTCATTTGTATAGAAAATTTTGTCAAAATTTTATTTGCGTGGAAAATTGTGTCACAATTTTATTTCTATAGCAAATATTGTCAAAATTTAATTTTTGTTAATATTTTGTCACAAGTTTTATTTCTATGGATTTCTGCAGATTTTTTTTTCATTTTTTTTCAAATTTTTTTCTCTTGAAATTTTTTTCAAAATTTTATTTCTAAAGATTTTTTTTTCAAAATTTTATTTCTATAGAAAATTTTCTCAAAATTTTATTTTTATAGAAAATTGTCACAAATTTTATTTCTATGGATTTCTATAGAAATTTTTTTTCAAAATTTTATTTCTATAGAATTTTTTTTTTCACAATTTTGTTTCTATATTTGCTGCAAGTAGAGGATGCTGATGAGGAATGTGGTAAAACCGACACAGCTCTACATCCAACCATCTTGCAGTCTATAGGGCTGTGCCCAAAAAAAATTTGACAAACATACTTTTCCTTTGTTGGTTAAGCTACACTTGTAGTTTAGTCAATGCATAGTTTTAAGCTGAAATCAAAAACAACAATATTGATTGAAGAGAAACCAACAATAACAAACATTTTATTTCTATAGAAAATTTTGTCAAAATTTTATCCGTATACAAAGATTTCTCAAAATTTAATTGCTATCGCAAATTTTAGTTTTATAGGAATTTTGTCAAAATTTTATTTTTTATTTTTAAATTTTATTTCTATAGAAAATTTCAACAAAATGTTATTTCTATAGAAAATTTTATTCGTATTCGTATACAAAATTTTCTCAAAATTTAATTTCTATATCAAATTTTATTTTTATAGAAATTTTGTCAAAATTTTATTATATTTTTTTTTTGATTTTTTATTTTTAAATTTTATTTCTATAGAAAATTTTATCAATTTTTTTTCTATAGAAAATATTATCAAAATTTTATTTCTAAAGAAAATGTTGTCAAAATTTTATTTCTATAGAAAATTTTGTCAAAATCGTGTTTCTGTGAATATTTTGTTACAAGTTTTATTTCTATGGATTTCTACAGAATTTTTTTTTTCAATTTTTTTTCTCTTGAAAATTTTTTCAAAATTTTATTTCTATAGAAAATTTTATTTGTATAGAAAGTTGTCCCAAATTTTATTTCTATGGATTTCTATAGACATTTTTTTTCAAAATTTTATTTCTGTAGAAGTTTTTTTCAAAATTTTATTTCTATAGAAATTTTTTTCACAATTTTATTTCTATAGAAAATTTTGTTTCTATAGAAAATTTTGTCAAAATTTTATTTCTATAGATTTTTTTTGTCAAAAATTTATTCCTATAGAAAACTTTCTCTAAATTTTTTTCCAATAGAAAATTGTGTAAAAATTTTATTTCTATAGAAAATTTTTGTCAAAATTGTATTTCTATAGAAAATTTTGTCAACATTTTATTTATATCGAAAATTTTGTCACAATTTTATCCGTATGTAAAATTTTTTCAAAAGTTTATCCCTACATAAAAGTTTGTCAAAATTTTAATTCTATAGAAAATTTTGTCAAAATTTTAACAAAATTTTAATTCTATAGAAAATTTTGTCGAAATTTTATTTCTATACAAAATTTTGTCAAAATTTAATTTCTATAGAATATTTTGTCAAAATTTTTTCAAAAGTTTATCCCTACATAAAAGTTTGTCAAAATTTTAATTCTATAGAAAATTTTGTCAAAATTTTAACAAAATTTTAATTCTATAGAAAATTTTGTCAAAATTTTAGTTCTATACAAAATTTTGTCAAAATTTAATTTCTATAGAATATTTTGTCAAAATTTCATTTGTATAGAAAATTTTGTCAAAATTTTATTTGTGTGGAAAATTTTGTCAAAATTTTATTTCTATAGGAAATATTGTCAGAATTTTATTTCTGTGAATATTTTGTCACAAATTTTATTTCTATGGATTTCCATAAAAATTTTTTTCAAAATTTTATTTCTATAGACAATTTTTTTCAAAATTTTATTTCTATACATTTTTTTTCAAAATTTTGTTTCTATAGAAAATTTTTTCAAAATTTTATTTCTATAGAATTTTTTTTTTCAAAATTTTATTTCTATAGAAAATTTTCTCTAAATTATATTTCTATAGAAAATTGTGTAAAGATTTTATTTCTATAGAAAATTGTGTAATTTTTTTTTTATAGAAAATTTCGTCAAATTTGTTTTCTATAGAACATTTTGTCATTTTATTTATTGTCATTTTATTTCTTTAGAAAATGTATTATAAATTTCTACGTCATAAGTTCATCAATAGGGTGTATACCATATTATCCAATATGCATTGTTGCTAGAATATTTTCTTTAGATTTAATTTTCCCCTTGGCTTATTCTAGTTTCAGGTTTCATACTTTATAGCGATTATTGATTTCGTTTTTTATTTTGCTCCTGTTACTTTATCACAGCCAACCAACATAGAAGTTAAGCATAACAAATATCCTTCGTCTATACAAATACAATGAAATTTTGTGTAATTCACAGACAGTAGGATGCCCTTTACAAGTCCCATAAGAAAACGATTATCCCAGAAAGATAGTGACTAGACACGAAGGGTGTAGACGGATCCCAAATGGGTGTTGAAATGCAAACATTTCGTCATTTCAACAACCACAACAACAACCACATTCAAGATCACGTACAAGAAAACTTGCAGAAATAGTTCGCACAAACAGTGGCAATTTTGGATTACATAGTGGGACATGGTGGATAATAATGGAATGGATGGCAAGGATGAATTTTGGAATGATAAGATTAGCTTTCCACCACGTTTGCCACTCGTGCTAAAAATAATCTACCAAAATTTGAAGAGAATTTTACCAAAAAATCTACCAAATTAAAAAAAATATATTTTGAAGTTTTTGATCAAATCTTGGCGGTTTGGACGACAAAAATTTGTTTTCTTTGAAAGTAATATATTATATACTATATTATTTTAGAAGTCTATTTCAGTATTTGCAATATCATATATTTTTTCATCTTTTCTATTAGCGAAAAATTTTTGTGTATATAAATGTCCCTTGGAATGCATATGTGTTGAATTTAAAATGTTATAACGATTTTAGCTTGCACCATCAAGGAAAATTTTTTGTACCTACAATAACGCTGAACTTACTCGCAATGGATTTTGATAGTATGATCTAATACGAAAATTAAAATGTTAAAGATATTATGTTAAATTTGTAGAAAATTTTGCAAAAATTGTATTTTTATACACCGAAAAAAAGTGAACTGTTTTATAGGAAGAATGAACTATCACGCATGAAAATTGAACTAAATTTTACTCCACATTTTGAGATTTCCACAAAGCGTTGTTAAAATCAGGAAATTTTAATGCCCTGTTGTACTTTTTAACTGCAGTTCATGAAATTACATAATCTCATAGAAGAAAAAATTAACTAAAATTAAAGAAGAAAATCATGACCATTTTAACCATAAAGTATTCTTAAAATTCTTACTATTTTTGGGAATCGTACGAAAATTTTCATTTGTTTTAGTTCATATTGAACATATGTGTCATTGAATTTTATACTCACGTTTAGTTCATAAAATTTTTGAGACATACTTAAAAAAAATAAGATTTCATTATGCTGTGGAAAATTTCGATAAAAATAATAAAATTTAACTACAAGCAATACATTTAACTACAAGCAATAAATTAGCCCATGAAGCTCGATTAATAATTGTAAAATTAGATATATGCAAATAATTTTTTTTCCAATAAAAATAAGTTAAATTTAGAAATTTTTTTCTGTGTAGATTTTTTCAAATTTTATTTCTATAGAAACTCTTGTCAACATTTTATTTTTATAGAAAATTTTGTCAAAATTTTATTTCTATAGAAAATCTTTTCAAAATTTTATTTCTATAGCAAATTTTGACAAAATTTTATTTTTATAGAAAATTTTGCCAAATTTGTTTTTAATAGAAAATTTTGTCAAAATTATATTTTTATAGAAAATTTTGTCAAAATTATATTTTTATAGAAAATTTTGTCAAAATTTTATTTTTATAGAAAATTTTGTCAAGATTATATTTTTATAGAAAATTTTGTCAAAATTTTATTTTTATAGAAAACTTTGTCAATAAAAAAAATTGCTTCGATAGAAAATCTTGTCAAACTTTTATTTCTATTGATCATTTTGTCAAAATTTCACATCCATTGAAAATTTTGTCAAAATTTTATTTTTATAGAAAAATTAGTCAAAATTTCACATCCATAGAAAATATTGCAAATTTTATTTTTGTAGAAAATTTTGTAAAAATTTTATTTCTATCGCAAATTGTGACAAAAAATTTGTTTTGATAGAAAATCTTGTCAAATTTTTATTTCTATTGAAAATTTTGTCAAAATTTTCTTTTTATAGAAAATTTTGTCAAAATTTTACATCCATAGAAAATTTTGCAAATTTTATTTTTACACAAAATTATGTAAAAATTCTATTTTTATCGAAAATTTTGTAAAAATTTTATTTCTATAGAAAATTTATTCAATATTTTATTTTTATGGAAAATTTTGTCAAAAAAATTTGTTTCGATAGAAAACCTTGTCAAAATTTTATTTCTATATAAAATTTTGTCAAAATTTTATTTCTATAGAAAATTTTGCCAAAACTTTATTTTTATAGAAAAATGTGTCAAAATTTCACATCCATAGAAAATTTTGCAAATTTTATTTTTATAGAAAATTTTGTAAAAATTTTATTTCTATCGAAAATTGGGTCAAAAAAATTTGTTTTGATAGAAAATCTTGTCAAATTTTTATTTCTATTGAAAATTTTGTCAAAATTGTAAATCCATAGAAAATTTTGCAAATTTTATTTTGTAGAAATTTTATTTCTATAGAAAATTTTGTCAATTTTTTTATAGAAAATTTTGTCAAAATTTTACATCCATAGTAAATTTTGCAAATTTTATTTTTACAAAAAATTATGTCAAAATTCTATTTTTATAGAAAATTTTGTAAAAATTTTATTTCTATAGAAAATTTATTCAATATTTTATTTTTATGGAAAATTTTGTCAAAAAAATTTGTTTCGATAGAAAATCTTGTCAAAATGTTATTACTATTGAAAATTTTGTTAAAATTTTATTTCTATAGAAAATTTTGTCAAAACTTTATTTTTATAGAAAAATTTGTCAAAATTTCACATCGATAGAAAATTTTGCAAATTTAATTTTTATAGAAAATTATGTAAAAATTTTATTTTTATAGAAAATTTTGTAAAAATTTTATTTCTATAGAAAATTTTGTAAAAATTTTATTTCTATAGAAAATTATGTAAAAATTTTATTTTTATTGAAAATTATGTAAAAATTTTATTTTTATAGAACATTTTGTCAAAATTTTGTTTCTATAAAAAATTTAGAAAATCTTGTCAAAATTTTATTTCTATTGAAAATGTTGTCAAAACTTTATTTTTATAGAAAAATTTGTCCAAATTTCACATCGATAGAAAATTTTGCAAATTTTATTTTTATAGAAAATTTTGTAAAAATTTTATTTCTATCGAAAATTGGGCCAAAAAAAATTGTTTCAATAGCAAATCTTGTCAAAATTTTATTTCTATTGAAAATTTTGTCAAAACTATATTTTTATAGAAAAATTTGTCAAAATTTCACATCCATAGAAAATTTTGCAAATTTCATTTTTGAAGAAAATTTTGTAAAAATTTTATTTCTATCGAAAATTGGGTCAAAAAAAATTTGTTTTGATAGAAAATCTTGTCAAATTTTTATTTCTGTTGAAAATTTTGTCAAAATCTTACATCCATAGAAAATTTTGCAAATTTTATTTTTATAGAAAATTATGTAAAAATTTTATTTTTATAGAAAATGTTGTAAAAATTTTATTTCTATAGAAAATTTTGTCAAAAAAAAAATTTTTATAGAAAATTTTGTCAAAATTTTACATCCATAGAAAATTTTGCAAATTTTATTTTTACAAAAAATTATGTAAAAATTCTATTTTTATAGAAAATTTTGTAAAAATTGTATTTCTATAGAAAATTTTGTCAATATTTTATTTTTATGGAAAATTTTGTCAAAAAAAATTTGTTTCGATAGAAAACCTTGTCAAAATTTTATTTCTATTGAAAATTGGGTTAAAATTTTATTTCTATATAAAATTTTGTCAAAATTTTATTTTTATAGAAAATTTTGTCAAAATTTCACTTCCCTAGAAAATTTTGCAAATTTTATTTTTATAGAAAATTTTGTAAAAATTTTATTTCTTTCGAAAATTGGGTCAAAAAAAATTTGTTTTGATAGAAAATCTTGTCAAATTTTTATTTCTATTGAAAATTTTGTCAAAATTTTACATCCATAGAAAATTTTGCAAATTTAATTTTTAAAGAAAATTATGTAAAAATTTTATTTTTATTGAAAATTTTGTAAAAATTTTATTTCTATAGAAAATTTTGTAAAAATTTTATTTCTATAGAAAATTATGTAAAAATTTTATTTTTATTGAAAATTATGTAAAAATTTTATTTTTATTGAAAATTATGTAAAAATTTTATTTTTATAGAAAATTTTGTCAAAATTTTGTTTCTATAAAAATTTTGTCAAAATTTTGTTTCTATAAAAAATTTTAACAAAATTTGAATTCTCGAGAAAATGTTGTCAAAATTTTATTCGTATAGCAAAATTTGTCAAAATTTTATTTGTATAGAAAAATTAGTCAAAACTTTATTTCTACAGCAAATTTTGTCAAAATTTTATTTCTATAGAAATTTTTGTCTAAATTTCATTTCTATAGAAAAGTTTGTCAAAATTTTATTTCTTTAGAAAATTTTGTCAAAATTTTATTTCTTTAGATGATTTTGTCAAATTTTAAACAACTGCTCTCAACTCGATGATTTGACGGTGGCAAAGGAAAAGTGATATGTTTGTACGAATTTATTTCGGCATAAGCCGGCCTTTTTTCGGAAGGTTCAAGTGTGGTTCAATGTTGGGTTTAATGAACTGCCTGAATTTATTCTGATAATTGGTTGATAGTTTTGCTGCAAGTAGAGGATGCTGATGAGGAATGTGGTAATTCCGAAACGTGCATCCATCCAACCATCTTGCAGTCTATAGGTCTTTGCCCAACTAAATTTGACAAACACTTGTAGTTTAGTCAATGTATGGTTTTAAGCTGAAATAAAAAAAAACAACAAACTTTTATTTCTTTAGAAAATGTTGTCAAAATTTTATTTCTATAGAAAATTTTGTTAAAATTTTATTTCTATAGAAAATTTTGTCAAAATTTTATTTCTATAGAAAATTTTGTCAAAATTTTATTTCTATAGAACATTTTGTCAAAATTTTATTTCTATAAAAAATTTTGTCAAAATTTTATTTCTATAGAAAATTTTGTCAAAATTTTATTTCTATAGAAAATTATGTCAAAATTTTATTTCTATAGAAAATTTTGTCAAAATTTTAGTTCTATAGAAAATTTTGTCAAAATTTTATTTCTATAGAACATTTTGTCAAAATTTTATTTCTATAGAAAATTTGTCAAAATTTTATTTCTATAGAAAATTTTGTGAAAATTTTATTTCTATAGAAAATTTTGTGAAAATTTTATGTCCATAGAAAATTTTGTCAAAATTTTACTTTTATAGAAAATTTTGCTTAATTTTATTTCTATAGAAAATTTTGTAAAAATTTTATTTCTATAGAAAATTTTGTCAAAATTTTATTTCTATAGAAAATTTTGTCTACATTTGATTTCTATAGAATATTTTGTCAACATTTTATTTCTATAAAATTTTTGTGAAAATTTATAGAAAATGTTATTTCTGTAGAAAAATTTCACAAAATTTTTTTTTCTATAGATTTTTTTTTTAGTTTTATAGAAAATTGTCTCTTAATTTTTTTCTATAGAAAAATGAAGTACCTCTTATTTGGAGAGAAACATTTTGCAAAATCTACCAAAACTGCAAGAACTCTACAAATCTACCAAACTGTAAAAATCTACCATTTTTTGTAGAATTCTACCATATGTGGCAACCGTGCTTCCCATTCAAGTTTTATCTCTTCTCCTATATTCAAAGCTGAATTTCTTCAAAGTCTCCCTATTTTTAATCTCCTTCAGGATATGCACACATCACAGGATATTCTATACCACCACCAGTAACATATTAAAAATCAATCATGCCAGGTGAACATTTCTCATTGCTCATGTACAAGTACAACATGACTGGGATAAATTGTAAACAAACCGCCCTAACTGTCAGACAATACAACGCCAATTCAACTCTCATGCACAACAACATGCCTGACTGACTGACTGGCTGGATGGCTGGCTGATTGACTCTAGAGTCTCTAGGTAATGGGGGAGAAAAGTGATATAAAATCGGCAACATCATTCAATCTTACCCACCCATTGCATTGTTCGCACCTCCTACCCTCGACGATACTAATGCATCAGCAGCAGGAACACCAGCAACAATGACAGATAATGTCATTTTGTGGCTTTCAACTGCAGGTTGATGACATTTCTTGTGTTGTATGCCAAGTCAGAGAGTGCCAAACAGGCCACCAACCGGCATTATCACATCAAGCTCATGTCCCTGTCTATCATTTTGGGAGCGATGGGATGGGATGATTGGATGGTGGTTTTTGCGGTTGATGTCTGTGAACTTTAGTACTAGAAAAAATTTTCCTTCTTATTGAATTTCAAGGACATTCTATTCAAAGACGAAGGACTATACTGCAGTTGTATTTAGAAGAATTCAATGAAATGAAATTTTGCCAAATTTCATTATTCTATGAACAATGAATCCATTCCATTTGATGTGGTGACAATACTAACGATTGCCAGCGCATTTTTGATGGGCATTATCCTTTGGGGTCCTTTGGGCTGGGTAAAGAATCTAATTATCCTGTCAGCATACATCCATCACCTGCTCGTTGACCCATATGTGAATAATGCGATTGACATAGATTCCCATACAATGAGCATACAGATTTGTTGTTGGCAGCTGGCTGACTGAATGACTGACTGACTGGCATATCATCATGTAAGTGGTGACATAAATCGGATAATGTAAGCCACATGAAAGTGGCATTTTGCTCAAATTGAAGTCCCTTATTCATTTATCGAAATTTGAAAACCCCCAATTCAATTTTGCCAAATATGGGGTAGAGGAAAAATTCCCTTTTAAGCCATATTTGATATTTAATCAAGTGATGGGCACACCGAACGAATATTTCTATAGAAATGACATTTCGATGAAATTGAAGACAGCTATCGCAGGCAAATAGGTGAAAATTTCAATAGAAATCAAATGTTGACAAAAATTTTCTGTAGAAATTTAATTTATATAGGAAATGAAATTAATAAAGACTACATCAGATTTTGGATTTATATATAATTTTATTTCTATAGTAAATTTTTACAAAATTTTATTTCTATAGAAAATTTTCACAAAATTTTTATTTCTATTGAAAATTTTGTCAAAATTTTATTTCTATAGAAAATTTTGTGGAAATTTTATTCTATAGAAAATTGTGTCAAAATTTTATTCTATTGGAAATTGTGTCAAAATTTTATTTCTATAGAAAATTGAGTCAAAATTTTATTCTATAGGAAATTGTGTCACAATTTTATTTCTATGGAAAATTTTGTCAAAATTTTATTTCTATAAAAAATTTTGTCAAAATTTTATTTCGATAGAAAATTTTGTCAAAATTTTATTTCGATAGAAAATTTTGTCAAAATTTTATTTTTATAAACAATTTTGTTAAAATTATATTTCTGTAGAAAATTTTGTCAAAATTTTCTTTCTATAGAGAATTTTGTCAAATTTTGTTTCTATAAAAAACCGTGTCAAAATTTTCTTTCTATAAAAAAAAACTTTGTCAAAATTTTATTTCTATGGAAAATTTAATCGAAATTTTATTCTATAGGAAATTGTGTCAAATTTTGTCAAAATTTTATTTCTATAGAAAATTTTGTCAAAATTTTATTTCTATAAAAAATTTTGTCAAAATTTTGTTTCTATAGAAAATTTTCACAAAATTTTATTTCTATTGAAAATTTTGTCAAAATTTTATTTCTGTAGAAAATGTTGTCAAAATTTTATTTCTTTAGAAAATTTTTAAAAATTTTATTTCTATGGAAAATTTAATCGAAATTTTATTTTATAGAAAATTTTGTCAAAATTTTATTTCTATGGAAAATTTTGTCAAAATTTTATTTCTACAGAAAATTTTGTCAAAAATTTCTTTCTATAAAAAATTGTGTCAAAATTTTGTTTCAATAAAAAAAGATTTTGTCAAAATTTTATTTCTACAGAAATGGTTGGTCCAATAAAATCTACTAAAATTTGGCGAAAATTTTAGCAATAATCTACCAAACAAAAAAATTTTTAAAAATTTTATTTCTATGGAAAATTTAATCGAAATTTTATTTTATAGGAAATTTTGTCAAAATTTTACTTCTATGGAAAATTTTGTCAAAATTTTATTTCTCTAGAAAATTTTGTCAAATTTTTATTTCTATAGAAAATTTTGTCAAAAATTTCTTTCTATAAAAAATTGTGTCAAAATTTTGTTTCAATAAAAAAAGATTTTGTTAAAATTTTATTTCTACAGAAATGGTTGGTCCAATAAAATCTACTAAAATTTGGCGAAAATTTTAGCAATAATCTACCAAACAAAAAAATTTTTAAAAATGTTATTTCTATGGAAAATTTAATCGAAATTTTATTTTATAGGAAATTTTGTCAAAATTTTATTTCTATGGAAAATTTTGTCAAAATTTTATTTCTCTAGAAAATTTTGTCAAATTTTTATTTCTATAGAAAATTTTGTCAAAATTTTATTTCTATAACAAATGTTGTCAAAATCAAACATTTTGTCAAAATTTTATTTCTATAACAAATTTTGTCAAAATTTTATTTCTATAAAAATTTTGTCAAAATTATATTTCTATAGAAAATTTTGTCAAAATTTTATTTCTATAGAAAATTTTGTCAAATTTTATTTTCATGAAAACCGTATCAAAATTTTCTTTCAATAAGAAAAAATGTTGCCAAAATTTTATTTCTACAGAAATGGTTGCCACTCGAGCCTATAAAATCTACTAAATTTTGGAGAAAATTTTGCCAAAAATCTACCAAACAAAAAACTCTTTTTATTTTTATAGATAATTTTGTCACAATTTCATTTCTATAGAAAATTTTGTAAAATTTTTTATTTCTATAGAAAATTTTCACAAAATTTTATTTCTATAGAAAATTTTCCCAAAATTTTATTTCTATAAAAAATTTTGTTAAAGTTTTATTTCTATCAAAAATTTTGTCAAAATTTTATTTCGATAGAAAATTTTCTCAAAATTTTATTTCTATTGAAAATTTTGTCAAAATTTGATTTCTATAGAAAATGTTGTCAAAATTTTATTTCTCTGGAAAATGTTGGCAAAGTTTTATTTCCATAGAAAATTTTCACAAAATTTTATTTCTATAGAAAATTTTGTAAAAATTTTATTTCTATCGAAAATTTTGTCAAAATTGTATTTCTATGGAAAATTTAATCAAAATTTTATTTTACAGGAAATTGTGTCAAAATTTTATTTCTATGGAAAATTTTGTCAACATTTTATTTCTACAGAAAATTTTGTCAAATTTTTTTTCTATAGAAAATTTTACCAAAAATTTTATGTCTGTAGAAAATTATATGGACTTTTACCCAAAAAGATATATATATCGGAGCTATATCTAAATCTGAATCGATTGACATGCATAACTATGATATTAATTCTACTCCCTGTGAAGTTCACCAATATGGTATCACAATGGACCGAATAGTCTAAGTGAGCCTGATACATCGGGCTGCCACCTAACCTAACCTACTCCCTGTGCAAAATTTCAGGTAAATAAAAATCAAATGTTGACAAAAACTTTCTCTAGAAATTAAATTTACATAGGAAATGAAATTAATAAAGATTTTGGATTTATATATAATTTTATTTCTATAGTAAATTTCACAACATTTTATTTCTATTGAAAATTTTCACAAAATTTTATTTCTATAGAAAATTTTTTCAAAATTTAATTTTTATAGAAAATTTTTTTTAAAAATTTTTAATTCTATACAAAATTTTATTTCTATGGGAAATTTTATCACAATTTTATTTCTATAGAAAATTTTGTCAAAATTTTATTCTATAGGAAATTGTGTCAAAATTTTATTTCTATAAAAAACAGTGTCAAACTTTTCTTTCTATTAGAAACTGTGTTAAACTTTTCTTTCTATAAAAAAAAATGTTAAAATTTTATGGTTGCCATACGAGCCAATAAAATCTACTTAAATTTGTAGAAAATTTTACCAATAATCTACCAAACAAAAAAATCTTTTTATTTCTATAGAAAATTTTGTCAAAATTTTATTTCTATAGAAAATTTTGTCAAAATTTTAGTTCTATAGAAAATTTTGTCAAAATTTTAGTTCTATAGAAAATGTTATCAAAATTTTATTTCTATAGAGAATTTTGTCATCATTTTATTTCTATAGAAAATTTTGTCATCATTTTATTTCTATAGAAAATTTTGTCAAATTTTTTTTTCTATAGAAAATTGTGCCAAAATTTTATTTCTATACAAAATTTTGTCAAAAATTTATTTCGCTAAAATTTTGCTTAAATTTTATTTCGGTTGAAAATTGCGCCAAAATTTTATTTTGCCAAAATTTTGCTTAAATTTTATTTCGGTTGAAAATTATTGCCAGAATTCCTCCGGTCGCTGGGGTATTGCTCGCGGGGGAAGGGTCCATCACAGAAATTTGTTTGTGTAGTGACAAAGAAAGGAAAAGATATAACACCGTAAAGACGTAACACGTAAAGTTTATTGATGGTAAATCGTCTATAATTAGAGTGGTATATAATGACTGGACTTGGCGATCTGAATGGTAACGTAGCTAGGTACGCTCTGGAAGTCTCTGGAGGATCATGCGCTGGCGAATCTGGGTCTTTAAATGGCGACCTGGTTAAGTACGCCCTGTAAATTCGGTGAGACCTATGGAAACGAAACAGTAGTGGGTCATAGGTGGTCCTGTGATACCTGGTGTGGAGCGAGTAGAGCTAGAATAATGCTAAGCGACGGGGAATAGCGAACGAATAGTGCCCCGGAGCTAACTAGGGTCTTGGAACGCCGGAGTGGATACATGCGACGACACTTGGAATTGTGATATTGGTAAGTATATCGTCAATGGGATCGTGTAGAGCTGGTGTTACTGCGACCTGGGTAAGTACACAAGTCAAACGTAGGGCAGAGACAATGGGGCCATGTAGATCTGGAGTAACAGCCACCTGGGTAAGTTCACAAGTCAAACGTAGGGCAAAGACAATGGGGCCGTGTATATCTGGAGTGACTGCGACCTGGGTAAGTACACAAGTCAAACGAAGGGCAGAGACAATGGGATCGCGTAGATCTGGAGTGACTGCGACCTGGATAAGTACACAAGTCAAACGAAGGGCAGAGACAATGGGATCGTGTAGATCTGGAGTGACTGCGACCTGGGTAAGTACACTAGTCAAACGAAGGGCAGAGACAATGGGATCGCGTAGATCTGGAGTGACTGCGACCTGGATAATTACACAAGTCAAACGTAGGGCAGAGACAATGGGATCGTGTAGATCTCGATAGAAAATAAAATGTTGACAAAATTTTCGATAGAAATAAAATTTTGACAAACTCTTCTATAGATATAAAATTTTGGCAAAATTTTCTATAGAAATACAAGTTTGGCAAAATTTTCTATAGAAATAAAATCTCCTCTATAGATATAAAATTTTGGCAAAATTTTCTATAGAAATAAAATTTTGGCAAAATTTTCTATAGAAATAAAATTTTGGCAAAATTTTATATAGAAATAAAATTTTGGCAAAATTTTCAATAGAAATAAAATTTTAGCAAAATTTACTATGGAAATAAAATTCTGGTTAAATTTTTTTCTATCGGACATTTTGTCAAAATTTCATTTCTGCAGGATGCGTTGTCAAAATTTCATCTACACTGAAAAAACAGTGAACCCTTTTCCATTGCAAAATGAACTAAACTGTAGTAATATTGACCATGATTTAGCCCTTAAGATTTTTTTCAACTTGTGTAGTTTATAATTCTCTTAAATTTAAGTTAATCCATAACATTGTATTTTAGTTCATTTTTACAACATATACCCCTACCAAGCTAAAAAGTCAGTATTATTTTGGTTTACTTGCTTATTTTTTGGCAAACCCGATAATAACAATTGGTTAACAGTCTCTTTAAAATGTCGACGACTAAACTATTTTTAAATCAATCATTCCACAGTACAGAGAAATTAAATAATTAAAGGAACAACAAAACGTTTTACTATTATGAAAATTTCCATACATTAAAATTAAACTTTCTTTAAGCAAAAGTACTTTATTATAAAAACTTATGATGAAAGTTCTTAATACAATGTTTATGTGAATAAAAATGATGACCACGTGGAACAAGAAAGTAGTTTATTTTAACTCGCTTTTTGGAAATTTTAACTTTTCCTTAGTTTTTTATTCATCGTAAGTATATTTTTCACATATCTTGCTGGAAAAATGGAAGGAATAATGAAAATTGTTAAAAATTAACATGTAATAAAATATAATTTTTTAGCTCTTTAAATTAGCTTGTAACTTACCATATTTGGGGGCATTTTATTAAATGGAGTAAGGAATTCAAGATAAACGTACCTCATACAGTTTGTACCTGAAACAATTAGAGAAATAATGAATAAAGTAATATATTAACTCATAAAATTGTATTGTTATCCATGTGAAGGACATAATACAATAAATATTCCTGTTAAAAGAAAGCCAAAGTTTTAGTATAAAACTTACCAATTCTCTATTAAATTGTACGCTGAGGTTAAAAAGTTATCGAAATTCATTTGGGGTTACTCTGAAATTAAATATTTATTTTTTACATTAAATAAAAAACATTAAATTGGTTTCCAAAAGAACTAATTAAAGAAATAATATGCATAAAAAAGTAAATATTCTGGTTAAAAGAATGTTAAAGAAAGCTTACCAATTCATAACAAGTATATACGGCCGTAAGTTCGGCCAGGCCGAAGCTTATGTACCCTCCATCATGGATTGCGTAGAAACTTCTTCTAAACACTGTCATCCAGAATCGAATTACTTAAGTTGCGGTAACGCTTGCCGACGGCAAGGTATATTAAAACCTCCTAACACCATCTTCTAAATTGTATGTAAGTCCATATATATTAAATCAAAAAAGATCGATCCAATACGTATATAATTCAGTTTGACAAAGTAGACACAAAGTTTTGACAAAATTTTCTACAGAAATAAAATTTTAACAAAATTTTCTATAGAAATAAAATTTTCACAACATTTTCTATAGAAATACAAATTTTGACAAAATTTTCTATAGAAAGAAAGTTTCGACAAAAATTTCTACAGAAATAACATTTTAACAAAATTTTCTCTAGAAATAAAATTTTGACAAAATTTTCTATAGAAATAAGATTTTGGTAGATTATTTTTGGCTCTAGTGACAACCATGATTATGAACCGATATGGACCAATTTTTGTGCGATTGGACCAATTTTGGTATGGTTGTTAGCGACCATATACTAACACCGCGTTCCTAATTTGAACCGGATCGGATGAATTTTGCTCCTCCAAGAGGCTCCGGAGGTCAAATCTGGAGAACGTTTTATATGGGGGCTATATATAATTATGGACCGATATGGACCAATTCTGGCACGGTTGTTAAGGATCATATACTAATACCATGTTCCAAATTACAACCGGATTGGATGAAATTTGCTTCTCTTGGAGACTTCGCAAGCCATATCTGCGGATCGTTTTATATGGGGGCTATATATAATTATGAACCGATGTGCACCAATTTTTGCATGGTTGTTAGAGACCATATACCAACATCATGTACCAAATTTCAGCCGGATCGGATGAAATATGCTTCTCTTAGAGGCTCCACAAGCCAAATCTGGGGATCGGTTTATATGGGGGCTATATATAATTATGGACCGATAAGGACCAATTTTTGCATGGTTGTTAGAGATCATATACCAACACCATATACCGAATTTCAGCCGGATCGGATGAAATATGCTTCTGTTAGAGGCTCCACAAGCCAAATCTGAGGGTCCCTTTATATGGGGGCTATACGTAAAAGTGGACCGATATGGCCCATTTGCAATACCATCCGACTTACATCGATAACAACTACTTGTGCCAAGTTTCAAGTCGATAGCTTGTTTCGTTCGGAAGTTAGCGTGATTTCAACAGACGGACGGACGGACGGACATGCTTAGATCGACTCAGAATTTCACCACGACCCAGACTATATATACTTTATGGGGTCTTAGAGCAATATTTCGATGTGTTACAAACGGAATGACAAAGTTAATATACCCCCATCCTATGATGGAGGGTATAAAAATGTTTCCAAATTGTTATTCTGAAATTAAATATTTGTTTTTTTACATTAAAAATATTAAATTGGTTTCAAAAAATATTTGATTAAAGTAATAATGAAATAAGGTATTAAAAATTTGTAATTTTGATAATAAAAAGGTCATAAAAACGTAAATATTCTAGTGAAAAGAAAGCCAATTTTTAAAAGAAGACTTACCACTTCTCTATTAAATTATACGCTGAGGAGAAATATAAAAATTTGCCCGAATCCATCTGGGGTTGCTCTTAAATTAAATATTTTTTACAACAAAGAAAAAAAATGAAACTGGTAAAAAAAAATAATAATAATAATAATTAGCAAATAATAATATACATAAAGAATACTATTTTTTAAAAGAAAACCACATTGAAAAAAGAACACTTACCTATTTATGATTAAACTATACGCTGAGGTGTAACAAACAATTTTCCAAATTCATCTGGAGTTACTCTGAAATTGAATATTTATTTTTTACATTGAATAATAAAAATTAAATTAGATAAAACAATTTCAATATACTTTCCATTTCAGCATTTTTTCCTAAATATTGAACATTCTTAATAACTTTTTTCTAAGCTACCGATCATCACTTCGCCATTGTACATCTCATTGCTAAAATATTAATAACTTTCATTTAAAAGTTTTAATAAACAAACACCAATATATGTCTCAATAAACCAAAATAGTCCATACCTTTATATTCCCTTGTTACATACTTGCTAAAAGGGTGCAACAGCCCACGCCAACGCCAACTATACAACTGAAGCATGCTAAACAAAACCAAGCAAAACCAAAACATTTATACAACAACAAAAACACATGTGCACAGAAAAAAAAGTGTCTTGTAAATTTAAGGACCATTTTAACTTCCACATAGTTCAACAAATTTACTGTAATATAGTTCATTTTTCGTAACCACAACGAAAATTAACTTAGCTAAAGGAAAACTTATAAAAATTCAGTAAATGTTTTTTAGTTCACTAACTACGAAATGGGAAGGATTTTTCCTTAAATAAATTTCCAACACAGTAGTTAATGCATCGTTGATTCTATTATAAAAATACATGGGCAATATAAAAATCTTACTACGAAATGTGGGCAATTTACTAAGAAAAAATTTTGTATGGAAAAAAATTTTTGTAGTAAAAATTAACTTAACGACATTACCGATTCGTATGATGGCTACCTACAGATTATTTTCCTTTTTATTATAAGTTGGAGTGTTTTTCCTCACATTGAAAATTTTAGATAAAGTAGAATAAAACGTAGTTAATATAATCCTTGACGGGTGTATATCATTTTTTATAGATTCTTCATAAATTTGGTATATATTTTACTTTAACTTATAGATAGAATTCCAACTAATCAATAAACGTGCTACTGGAAAATGAAGTGAGAAAAGAGTAATGAAATCATTGCATCATGTGAGGGATTTTTTGGGACATTTTGTGTATATCTCGTATGATTGTTTGTGTTTGTTATTGCGTCATTTATGCTGTTGTTGGTTGTTTTGATTCTAGAGCAGGGATGGGCAGAGAGGATTTGTGTTTGTGTGCGTTTTCAATTGATCGCTCTTTTTATGCACTTCGAGAAATGATACTTAATAATTATATTAAGTCAGTTTTTTTATGAGATTTTTATGAAAGACTTTAAAGACGTATTTCTGTCAATGATACAGAATTTTAATGTAATTAACTTTTTAACGAAACGAAACATTATTTGGATGTCCAAAGAGGCACTGTACTAAAAAATTACCATATAAAATAGTAAAATATTAAGTGTTTTTTGTTTATTGTGTATTTTCCTTTGATTCGAAATAGTAAAATAAATAATATTTTTAAGTTTTCAAATACGCCCAATAGAAAAATTCAATAATTATTAAAAAATATTTTTTTATTACATCTGGTTATTATTTAATTGAAAGTTATGAATTCTGGAAACAAAAAATTATATTGCAAGTACTCATTTATTTCGAATTTCATGTAATCGCTGAACAACATGCGACAACACACCCAACTCGATCGGTTGCTCATGCGAGACTGAAATGTGTTTTCAAAATACAAATTCATTTCGTCGTGTGTAAAAAACCTGTTTTGAGACTTAACTGAGCGAGAGAATATTTGGGTGAGCAAGAGCAAAACGCCGCGTAGTCTCTTTGCCCATCGCTGTTCTAGAGACAATGGAATGTTCCTTGTGTGTTGTTGGTATCTTTTGTGGTGAGAGTTGTTTTCTTGCAATAGCGAGATCAGAAAGGGATCGTGTGTGTGTGGAGTTGTTTTTCTTTACGGCAGGTATGTATCCCTTATGACTATTTGTGTCTTTGAGTTTTATTGCTGCATTCAGTTCTGTTGATGCACTTATGAAGTGCACACGTGGATTTAATTTTGCAAAATTGTACGTGCGGTATTGGTGTTTATTAATGAAAATACATTTATTTCGAAACATTTTAGAAACTGAGAAGTGAATGATGTGATGTTAGAGAAATCAAAAACGCTTTTTATTGATAAAAAAAAAACAAATAACAGATTAAGGAACTGTATAGTTTAAAATAAGTGCGGATTTTTAATTGATTTACATAAAAAATATACAGCATGAGTGGTAATAGGATGATCTATATTTATTTTACATCTGGATCACAGATTGGAGATGCAACCATTTATTTTGAGTCAATATTTTTTATGTTACCGCAATTCCTACAGATGAGTACTAAGTTCGAGTTTAGCAGCTAAAATTAAAAATAAATCACTAAGAAAAGTATAAAATTATACGTCTTCGATACAAATTTAAATATAACTTGATGGAGAATAGCCCAAACCAAGTTTATTATAAAGATTATTTTTTATAGTGGATTATTAAAGAAAACTTATCATGAAAATTGCGATTTTAGCCGCTAAACTCGAACTTAATATCCACCTTAAATACTAAATGCTATACTGACAAGTGGAAATTATGTCTAATTTTATAATATTTTTTATTTCAAATATATTCTGAGAATAATTTCAAAAACGTCCCATTAGTCCATGGATATGATTCCAATAATATACCTACTGGATGGATTTTTCAATGTGGTAAGTTTTTCTATAAACGGTATTTTGTCCGTTTTTAATAAAACCAAAATTTCAATTTATTAAAAATAATTATTTTCACTTGCAGGTAGTCAGGCCTTGTAATGACAATTTTTTGGAATATTCTTACTGTTTAATGCTAAGCTGACATCCTTACTGGCTCTAGGAAATACTCTTGAAAACCGTAAGTTAAAAATCAATATGTACGATAGAATTTGATAATATTTTTCTTATATTTTGTATAACTTTGCAATTTCAGATGCTTATAAGACAAATCCGCCCAACAAAAGTTAGCCAAAGTCGATGAATATAGCAACTTATGCCACATATATCTTTCATATGGATAGAAAACATGGAAATTTAAATTAATTAGTTTAGTCCTAATAACATAGAATATTACTCTTTTGAAGAAGCAATTACTAACTACCGACAAGTAACTGCATCCAACGTACGAATAAAAATATTTCCTTTATATATAATAATAAAATCCTTTATATATTATATAATAATTTTTTGAAATAAAATACTGGTGGTTATAGAAAATTTACTTATTTTGTACGAAAAATTTCTTAGTTGTATACAGGCTTGTTGTACCTTTAATTCCTCAATTTCTCTACTTTTTTGAAAATTATACTGACAAACAGTTTATTTCAAACCAATTTCTTAATACAGGTTTCCCAAAAAATTGTTCATTTTTCCGGATAGCAGGAATATTTTGAATGAGTGTAAGTGCATTCTTCCCACAGCGCAGTAATAATGAACTAAAATACGATGCAATACATGAACTAATATATAAGCAAATCATGAACTTATCTAGACGAAAAAAATCTTTGGCGCCAAATCATGGTCATTCTTACTATGGGTTAGTTCATTTTGCATAAAAAATAGTAAACTTTTTTTTCGGTGTGCCTTCATTGAAAACAACACCTCATCCAGCCAAATAAACAATTCGCGAATAATAAACACACACACACAAACCCCTGAAACAACAAAAATAACAAGTATATACGGCCGTAAATTCGGCCAGGCCGAATCTTATGTACCCTCCACCATAGATTGCGTAGGAACTTCTACTAAAGGCTGTCATCCACAATCGAATTACTTGGGTTGCGATAACACTTGCCGATGGCAAGGTATCGTAAAACTTTTTAACACTGTCTTCTAAATTGTAAGTTAGTCCAAAAGGGGTATAAATTAAACAAAAAAAAGGCCGATTAAATACGTATATAATTCAGTTTGACAAAATTTTCTATAGAAATAAAATTTTCACAAAATTTTCTATAGAAATAAAAACTTGACAAAATTTTCTATAGAAATAAAATGTTGACAAAATTTTCTATGGAAGTAAAATGTTGACAAAATTTTCTATAGCAATAAAATTTTGACAAAATTTTCTATAGCAATAAAATTTTGACAAAATTTTCTATAAAAATAAAATGTTGACAAAATTTTCTATAGAAATAAAATGTTGACAAAATGTTCTATAGAAATAAAATGTTGACAAAATTGTCTATAGAAATAAAATGTTGACAAAATTTTCTACAGAAATAAATTTTTTACAAAATTTTCTATAGAAATAAAATTTTGACAAAATTTTCTATGGAAATAAAATGTTGACAAACATTGCTATAGAAGTAAACTTTTTACAAAACTTTCTATAGAAATGAAATTTTGACAAAACTTTCTATAGTAATAAAATTTGACAATTTTTACATGGCTGTTAGAGGCCATATACTAACGAAATGTACCAAATTTCAACCGCATCGGATGACTTTTGCTCCTCCAAGAGGCTCCGGAGGTCAAATCTGGGGATCGGTTTATATGGGAGCTATATATAATTATGGACCGATATGGACCAATTTTTGCATGCTTGTTAGATACCGTATACTAACATCAGGTACCCAATTTCAAACGGATCGGATGAATTTTACCCCTCCAAGAGGCTCCGGAGGTCAAATCTGGGGATCGGTTTATATGGGAGCTATATATAATTATGAACCGATATGGACCAGTTTTTGCATGGTTGTTAGAGACCATATACTAACACCACGTACCAAATTTCAATCAGGTAGGATGAAGTTTGCTCCTCCAAGAGGCTCCGGAGGTCAAATCTGGGGATCGGTTTATATGGGAGCTATATATAATTATGGACCGATATGGACCAATTTTTGCATGCTTGTTAGATACCGTATACTAACATCAGGTACCCAATTTCAACCGGATCGGATGAATTTTGCCCCTCCAAGAGGCTCCGGAGGTCAAATCTGGGGATCGGTTTATATGGGGGCTATATATAATTATGGACCGATATGGACCAATTTTGGCATGGTTGTTAGAGACCGTATACTTAGACCACGTACCAAATTTCAACCGGATCGGATGAATTTTGCTGCTCCGGAAGGCTCCGCAAGCCAAATTTGGGGATCGGTTTATATGGGGGCTATACGTAAACGTGGGCCGATATGGCCCATTTTCAATACCATCCGACCTACATCAATAACAACTACTTGTGCCAAGTTTCAAGTCGATAGCTAGTTTCGTTCGGAAGTTAGCGTGATTTCCACAGACGGACGGACAGCCGGACAGACGGACAGACGGACGGACATGCTTAGATCGACTCAGAATTTCACCACGACCCAGAATATATATACTTTATGGGGTCTTAGAGCAATATTTCGATGTGTTACAAACGGAATGACAAAGTTAATATACCCCCATCCTATGGTGGAGGGTATAAAAACAACCCCACGCTCAGATATACACAACATCCCCATCACTCGCTACCATTTCTCATTATTGCATTGCATGCTCTCATTCTCAAAAAAAATTTCAAGTAACATCATCTTTACATTAAACATATTCCACTTTGTCGAGAAAGATCTCTGTACTATGCATTAGTTCATCGCATCTGCCCACAATTTACTCTAAAAACAATACTCTTAAATACATATCAGTATAAGAACGATGAAACGTTTAACTTAAAATTAGCAAAAACTTCATGAAATTATATCTACCCATTTTTGACGAAAATGTCTATAAATTTAATTACATGTGAACTAAAGATATTTCATTGGGTAATTTTTTACCAACAATTATTAACTATAGGAATTGTCAGTAAGAAATTGCTATCCGCTTTCAAGTTCAATTTTCGTAAAAAAATATTTTCTCATACAAAAACTCTTTATAGTAAATTACACTTATTACTTAGAAAGTATTTTACATTTCATAAGTAGTTTTATAGTATGACGAAAGAATTATTAACTACCAGTTAAGAAAATTTTTAAGGAAATTTCCATCGTATTTTGTAGGCTATGAACTAAACGATTGCTACTTAAAATTTGTAAAATTTCCTTTCGAGTAGTTAATTTTCGGTAAAGATACGAAAAATGAACTAAAATTCTGGAAAATTCTTGTAATAAACTATTGTAAAAATCTTCTTAAATTTACGAGACACTTCTTTTCTGTGTATATACAAAATTTTGTCAATTTTTTTTCTATAAGAAATTTTGAAATAGTTTCGTTTCTATAAGAAATTTGTTAAAAATCTCATTTCTGTAAGAAATGTTCTCAAAGTTTCTTTCTTTAGAAAATTTCTTCAAAATTTAATTTATATCAGAATTTTTATCAAAATTTCATCTATATACAAAAATTTAGTCAAAATTTAATTTTTATAACAATTTTTTTTTGTCGTATTGGAAATTTTGCCCCGCTTTTGTATCCAAAAAATTTATAAATAGCAGAATGTGGTCTTAATGATCTCTTTAAAATTCCCATTAAAATATTTTTAAATTATTTATGTTAATTCTAGCTAACATTCTTTTAGTCCAGCAAATACCATAAAGCCCTTAGGAAATCTTCCTATTGTGAACAAAGAAAAAAGCCAAAGAAAGAATTAGTAATTCCTGTTTTCTTGTTTTTTTTTTTTTTTTGTGAAAAGGACAGTTGTAAGTAAGTTATCATGGCCTTTGTGGCCATTCTGTGACCATTCTAATGACCGTCACAAGTATTTTCATTATTGGTCGTTATGAGGACTCTTGAAACTCCAACCAAGCACTTTCTTTGGCCAAATCATGAGCTGGCATATTTGGTTAATGTCACAAAGCCATATTGTGTGGTCGGTCCTACCACTTGCAATGGTAGTGATGATGATGGTGGTGGTAGTAGTGGTGGTAGTGGTGGTGGTAGTGGTGATGGTGAAGTTAAAAGACATTAGGATTATTGTAATTCAATATGAGCTGCTTAATTCTTTATTTACCTGCGGGAATAGTGGGGCCAAAGGAGGCTTGATGCTTAGTGTTTTCTTTCAAAGACACTTGAGTTCCCTCTCTGGATTAGTTGTTGATGGTTAATGCCGGGATTTGTTGTGCTTAATGCCTTTCGTTGTATAGATGCATGCTAGCATGCCTAGCCACCAAAGTATTGAGCAATTTGTGGAGCCACAAATTGTAGTCGTGGTTCACAGATGTAACCAAGATGTCATAGAATATTCTCCTCTCCCCCCACTCTTCTACCCCTACAAAACATTTCGATACTTTAATATTGACACATTCCAACAATTCTCCCTTCTATTTGAGTTACTTAAACATACAAACAAAAGTCTTAACCTCATAGCAAAGGGCTGGGGGAAGGCGGGGGTGGGGTATAAAATGAGACAAAAGTTCCAGTTAGAACGTGATGTCATGTTTCCGCAAGAGGTGGAGAATGTGAAGAGGGAAGAATCAAGTTAAGTATTCAATTGATTTGACTTCTCTAACATTTTACCAAAGTATTGTCTATTTAGTTACTTCTGTCATGGGGAAGGGGGTTACTCTACATCCTCCTCAGCTCCTATTGTTGTTGGAGACACAAAAGGGGGAATAAGTGGAAGAGTCGTACAAAGGCCACAGAATAGCATTTGTGTTTGTTGTCTACGCAGTTAACAAAACATTACGCACTTTGGAATAAACCCTAAAATTATCCTCTTGCCTTTAGCCAATGTCAAAAACTGTGGCAATGTTCTATGGCCAAAAATACACAGAGAGAAAAATTTATGTGGGATTTTATTAATTAAAATAATATCAAATTTGTGGAATGAAACTATACATGGCCTACTAAGAATTCTAGCTAAGGAGAAATTTGAACCCATCTGTTATAGTACTTCTACAGGGAGCATTTCCTAGCAGAATCTGCAGGAGGGCCGAAAGCGTTCTGACAGTGGCTTATGGCTGGGCAAAAGCCATGCGGCCTGAATGTTAACCCGGAGAAGACATTACAGACAGACTGTGTGTGTCATTCTGACTCCAGTAAAATGATCAAAATACTATGGAGAGACGGTAAGTGAGGTGGCGGTTGTAGCAACAATCTGTGATCGCATACCTGTAGTGACCATATCAGCCAAGTGTCACATTCTGACACCAGCAATATGGTCGGAGACGAGTTCCTATTCTGATTAGTGAACCACAGCAAAATCCTGCAGAAAGAAGCGCGTGTGAGGGGAAGACCACCAATGGTTAGCGACGATGAGAAACGGCTTCCTAAAGATACCAGGTCAGTGCTATCTCAGCTCAGATCGGGCATCTCCAGGTACTTGAATAGTTACCTTTCCCTTCTGAACCCGGCAATATAAGGATATATTGTCTAATTGGGCAACGTCATGCAGAGCCTTAAAGATGATAACGAACTTAAGACCTAGAGAGGTTCAGATCAAAAGCGTAGACGCATTGGATAAAATTGAACAAGTTGACCAAATTAACGGAAACATGAAACCTGACGAACCATCAAAGGATAAGGGGGGAGACGGATAGTGAAATGACACATGCCGCAACTATATTCGTATATCTGAGCTAGCGATAGCTTCTGTGTGTGTCATTCTGACGCCAGTAAGATGGTCAAAATACTATGGAAAGACGGTGAGTGAAATAGCGGTTGCAGGACGGAACTGATCGTGTATGTGGAGGTCTCCGTCCTACGAGTTCCTATTCCGATTAGCGAACCACAGCAAAATCCTGCGGTAAGAAGCGCGTGTGAAGGGAAGACCACCACTTAGTTAGCGACGATGAGAAACGGCTTCCAAAAGAGACCACGTCAGTGCTATCTCAGTTCAGATCTTGCATCTCCAGGTACTTGAATAGTTAGTTACCTTTCCCTTCTGAACCAGGCAACTAAAGATGTTTGCCCGAATTGTGGACAGTCGCCTAACATCACGAAGCATCCCTTCGCGTGTTCGGCAAAGCCAACAGACCTGATACCTACTACTCTCTGGATTCATCCAGTAGAGGTAGCTCGCTTCCTCGAACTGGAATACTCGGAATACGGCGGGATCATATGGGGTCGGAACATGTCGGAATAAAAGGAAACGGTAAAGAAAATGACCTGCAATTAGAGATAAAGGGTGATACGGTCAAAATTTGGTCAATATAAACTTGACGTATTTCTTTCAATTTTGCATTTAAAAAACCTGACCACCCCTCATTTTGAAGGTGTGTGTGTGGAATGTTGCTCCTATTTTGATTTTGGAATTCACTCTTCAGTTGTCAAAATGCCGTCCAAGCAAGAAGAGCAGCGTATCAAAATTTTGCTCGCGCATCGCGAAAATCCGAGCTACTCGCACGCAAAGCTGGCGAAATCGCTAAAAGTTGCCAAATCAACCGTTACAAATGTAATTAAAGTGTTTGGGGAACGTTTGTCGACAGCCAGGAAGTCTGGATCGGGGGGAAATCGAAAACCGGAAGCCGCTGAGACGACAAAGAGAGTTGCCGGTAGTTTCAAGCAAAACCCTAACCTCTCTCTCCGAGCTGCCGGAGAGAGAGGTTAGTCTACAACCGTGCATCGAGCCAAAAAACGAGCCGGACTATCGGCTAAAAAGAAGGTAGTGACTCCAAATCGCGATGATAAACAAAATACGACGGCCAAAGCGCTATCCCGGAGGCTGTACACGACGATGCTGACGAAGTTTGACTGCGTGGTAATGGACGACGAAACCTACGTCAAAGCCGACTACAAGCAGCTTCCGGGACAGGAGTTTTATACGGCATAAGGAAGGGGAAAGGTAGCAGATATTTTCAAGCACATAAAACTGTCAAAGTTCGCAAAGAAATATCTGGTTTTGCAAACCATCTGTACCTGTGGCTTGAAAAGCAGCATTTTCATAGCTTCCGGGACTATCAACCAAGAAATTTACGTGAAAGAGTGTTTGAATAAGCGTCTGCTGCCTTTCCTGAAGAAACACGGTTGTTCCGTACTAGTTTGACCGGATTTGGCATCTTGCCATTACGGTAAAAGGGCCATGGAGTGATATGCCGCCAACAACGTGCAGGTGGTTCCCAAGGACAAGAACCCTCCCAACACGCCAGAGCTCCGCCCAATTGAGAAATACTGAGCTATTGTCAAGCGGAACCTAAAGAAGACCAAAAAAACTGCTAAGGACGAGCAGCAGTTCAAAGCAAACTGGCTTTCTGCGGCGAAGAAGGTGGACAAGGTGGCTGTACAAAATCTGATGGCAGGTGCCAAGCGTGAGGCCCGGCAATTCGGATTTGGAAAAGCGAAAGCCTAACTGAATATTTTTCCTGAATTTTATACTAATTGAACTTGAAAAAGAAATTTAATTTGATTTTTTAAATAAACAACCGATTTACACGCGTTTTCCCTTGACCAAATGTTGACCGTATCACCCTTTAAGACACATAGGGAAGTGAACTTAGAGAACCCAAAGTCCATAGAGGCAAAGCAGACCGAGTTGGATGAAAGAATGCGGGAATCACATAAAGCGATGTGGACAAATGCAACGTTCGGAAGAACGACAACAGTGAGTGAAATGGGTAATGCTGCAACAATCCAACAACCATTGCCATAGCTGCCGAGTGTGACATTCAGACTCCAGTAAGATGTTCCTTGGGGAATATGTATTTGTTCTACCAAAGGGAAATAACTGCTATGGATTGAAGTTCGACGAGAGGACAGCACTGGCCATATATGTGGAGTTTCAAGACACGGAGCTCCTATTTCGATTAGCGGACCACAGCAAAATCCTTCAGGAAAAAGTATGTGCCATAACGGAATGTGTTAATAAGCTCGAAAATAACACGAGGCCACAAAGCGGATACATTTTGCCAGATACATATTTCCAGAGGTCAATGAAAACAATAGCAGACATAACGGTTCGATCGCGAACTGCATTAGAATGCAAAAGAGTAATCAACTTATACCTGGAACACCGCAGGATCCGTCTCATATGAGTGCCGGGACATGCCGGAATAAGAGGAAGCGTAAAGGCAAATGAACTGGCGATAAGAGCTAACACACATAGTGAACTTAGAGAACTCAAAGATCAAGGTGAACTTAAAGAACATATAAAGCGATCTAGACAAATGCAACGCTCGGAAGAGCGACGAAAATTCTATGGAAAGACGGTCAGTAAAATGGGGAATTCTGCAACAATCCAAAATCGTATACCAGCGGTGGCCATAGCTACCGCATGTGACATTCTGACGCCAGTAAGATGGTCCTAGGGGAATAGGAACCCAGAACAGATACCAAAGGGAAATAACTGCTATGGATTGAAGTTCAACGAGAGGACAGTAATGGGCATATATGTGGAGCATCCAGACACGGAGATCCTATTCCGATTAGTGGACCACAGCAAATGCCTTCAGGAAGAAGTGCATGCCATAACGGCTTTAATTGGCTCGGAAATAACGCGAAGCCACAATTCATGAAATCATGAATCAGATTGTCGGAGGGTAATGAAGGCAATATCAGACAATATGGTTCGATCGCGAACCGCATTAGAATGCAAAAGAGTAATCAACGTATACCTGGAACACGGCATATCCGTCTCATATGGATGCCGGGACATGACGGAATAAGAGGAAGCGTAAAGGCAAATGAACTGGCGATAAGAGCTAAAACACATAGTGAACTTAGAGAACTCAAAGATCAAGGTGAACTTAAAGAACATATAAAGCGATCTAGACAAATGCAACGCTCGAAAGAGCGACGAAAATTCTATGGAAAGACGGTCAGTAAAATGGGGAATTCTGCAACAATCCAAAATGGTATACCAGCGGTGGCCCCAGCTACCGCATGTGACATTCTGACACCAGTAAGATTGTCCTCGGGGAATAGGAACCCAGAACAGATACCAAAGGGAAATAACTGCTATGGATTAAAGTTCGACGAGAGGCCACCCAGTGCTGTGGAGGACCCAGACACAGGGATCTTATTCCGAGTGGACCACAGCAAATGCCTTCAGGAAGAAGTGCATGCCATAACGGAATGTGTTAATTGGCTCGAAAATAACGTGAACATTTCCACAAATTGCCGGAGGTCAATGAAAGCAATAGCAGACATTACGGTTCGATCGCGAACCGCAAATGCAAAAGAGTCATCAACGTATACCTGGAACACGGCAGGATCCGTCTCATATGGGCGCCGGGATATGCCGGAATAAGAGGAAGCGTAAAGGCAAATGAACTGGCGATAAGAACTAGACTCAAATCTCAACTTCTGAATTTAGGGAACATATAAAGCGATGTGGACAAATGGTACGCTCGGAAGAGCGACGAAAATTCTATGGAGAGACGGTCAGTGAAATAGGGAATGCCGCGACAATCTAAAATCGTATACCAGCGGTGGCCATAGCTACCGCATGTGACATTCTGACGCTAGTAAGATTGTCCTCGGGGAATAGGAACCGATTAGTGGACCACGCAAATGCCTTCAGGAAGAAGTGCATGCCATAACGGAATGTGTTAATTGGCTCGGGAATAGCATGAACATTTGCACAGATTGTCGGAGGGTAATGAACCTTATTAGAATGCAAAGGAATGATCAACGAATACTCTGAATACGGCCGGATCCGTATTCATATGGATGTCGAGACATGCCGGAATGAGAGGGAACGTAAAGGCAAATGAACTGGCGATTAGAGCTAGGCCACATAGGGAAGTGAACTTAGAGAACATAGAGAGAACGCGTGCCGAGTTGGATGATGCCACGGTCGAAAGGACGACGAAAATGCTGTGGGGTAACCCATACAAGAAAAACTCTAAAGAACTATTCAAGGAACATAGGACTATAGTAAAAAGGGTCGTGGAGATAACGATCGGGCACCTCGAATTGAGAGCACATTTGTGCCGAATAGAAGTAGCAGAGGATGGTGCATAGGTTAAAGTAGCAGCCCGATTTATTTCAGACTCACTTAGACTAGTCAGTCCGTTGTGATAGTATGGTGCATGTAGACAGTGTTTTGAGGATGTTGAGACCTTCGAACACTACCTTTTTTGACTTCTGCCGATTAGAGCTAGGACATGTAAGGTAGGACTGTGGTATCACAATGGACTGAATAGTCTGAGCCTGAAATATCGGGCTGCCACTATACCTAACCTAACCTAATCTAGAACACATACCCTATGTGTCACGGTCACGGGAGACACATAAAGCAATGTAGAGAAATGCAATGGAATCTGGATAACTACCCAAGGAGAGGCACCGTTGTGCAATGGCTAGCATGGCCGCTTTATATAGACAGGGCCATGGGTTCAAACCCAGTTTTGACCAAGCATTTTTCAGCGGTGGATATTGAGACCTTGGAATACTAACCTTGCTGCTGCCCTGTCCTTAATAGACAAATAGTTAATTACATCGGTGAAGGGGAAACAGGGACTGGAAGCTAATTAGGGAATTTGTTAAGGACACAGAGTTCCTGGAATAATAGGGTATTTTAACCTACGCACCATCCTCTGCTACTTTTATTCGGCTCGAATGTGCTCTCAATTCGACGTGGCCGATCATTATCTCCATGACCCTCCTTACTTTCGTCTTACTTTCCTTGAATAGTTCGTTAAACTTTTTCTTGTCTGTATCACCTCATAGCATTTTCGTCGTCCTTGCGACCGTGGCATCATTTAACTCGGCACGCGTTCTCTCTATGTTCTCTAAGTTCACTTCCCTATGTGGCCTAGCTCTAATCGCCAGTTCATTTGCCTTTACGTTCCCTCTTATTCCGGTATGCCTCGACATGCGCATGATGCGGATCCGGCCGTATGCAGAGTATTCATTGATCATTCCATTGCATTCTAATAAGGTTCGCGATCGAACCATATTGTCTACTGTTGCCTTCATTACCCTCCCACAATCTGTGAAAATGTTCATGATATTTCCGAGCCAATTAACACTAATCGGAATAGGATCTCTGTGTCTGGGTCCTCCACAGCACTGGGTGGCCTAACGTTGAACTTCAAGCCATAGCAGTTATTTCCCTTTGGTATCTGTTCTGGGTTCCTATTCTCCGAGGACAATCTTACTGGCTTCAGAATGTCATATGCGGTAGCTATGGCCACCGCTGGTATACGATTTTGGATTGTTGCAGCATTCCCCATTTCACTGACCGTCTCTCCATAGAATTTTCGTCGCTCTTCCGAGCGTAAAAAGGTATGATCGACATGAGACAGAGAATCCTGGGTCCTCCCTTTCAACCTAAACTTTTATTTTTCTTGTCTAGATCACCCCATAGAATTTTCGTTGTCCTTCCGAGCTACTACTTCTACTTTTTTGGAAGCTCGTTTGTTTTTTGTTGGGGCATATTGCTAAAGTCAATCTTCTTATATTTTTTAGTTTTTTTTTTTCTGTGTATAGTCCTTTGGGGACAACCAGTATAGTTTTACTTAAACTCTGGTCAATATGTTTGTCCATTCACAATATTGGTTTGTTCCATCCGTTTTTGGGTGACATCAATGTTATTGTTGTTAGTGTTTGACAGCTGTGCTGGTTGGGACATTGGTCTCTATTAGCTTTGGGCCAATATCACAAGAATAGAAAAAAAACAAAACTTCAATAATGCCCAGAAAAAAAATCCACTCCGATACATAGAGATTATGCCTTAAATGCCACTCTAACAACCTAAATACGTATTTAGGCTGTACCCAAAACGAAAAACAAACTATATTTCTGAGGGGGATGAAGATGTTAGATAAACCAATGGACAACATCAGTTGTTGCTCATCTTCTATCATGGAACGTGATGGTCGATGTAACGAGGGAGGGTAAACAATTGCTAGACTATATTATTCAGAAAATTTGGGTGTTTGAAAAATTTTTGTGAACACTAAAGGGTGATACGGTCAAAATTTGGTCAATATAAACTTGACGTATTTCTTTCAATTTTGCATTTAAAAAACCTGAACACCCCTCATTTTGAAGGTGTGTGTGTGTAGAATGTTGCTCCTATTTTGATTTTGGAATTCACTCTTCAGTTGTCAAAATGCCGTCCAAGCAAGAAGAGCAGCGTATCAAAATTTTGCTCGCGCATCGCGAAAATCCGAGCTACTCGCACGCAAAGCTGGCAAAATCGCTAAAAGTTGCCAAATTAACCGTTACAAATGTAATTAAAGTGTTTGGGGAACGTTTGTCGACAGCCAGGAAGTCTGGATCGGGGGGAAATCGAAAACCGGAAACCGCTGAGACGACAAAGAGAGTTGCCGGTAGTTTCAAGCGAAAGCCTAACCTCTCTCTCCGAGATGCCGCAAATAAGCTGGGTGTATCGTCTACAACCGTGCATCGAGCCAAAAAACGAGCCGGACTATCGACTTACAAGAAGGTAGTGACTCCAAATCGCGATGATAAACAAAATACGACGGCCAAAGCGCGATCCCGGAGGCTGTACACGACGATACTGACGAAGTTTGACTGCGTGGTAATGGACGACGAAACCTACGTCAAAGCCGACTACCAGCAGCTTCCGGGACAGGAGTTTTATACGGCAAAAGGAAGGGGAAAGGTAGCAGATATTTTCAAGCACATAAAACTGTCAAAGTTCGCAAAGAAATTTCTGAAAGCAGCATTTTCATAGCTGCCGGGACTGTCAACCAAGAAATTTACGTGAAAGAGTGTTTGAATAAACGTCTGCTGCCTTTCCTGAAGAAACACGGTTGTTCCGTACTGTTTTGGCCGGATTTGGCATCTTGCCATTACGGTAAAAAGACCATGGAGTGGTACGCCGCCAACAACGTGCAGGTGGTTCCCAAGGACAAGAACCCTCCCAACACGCCAGAGCTCCGCCCAATTGAGAAATACTGGGATATTGTCAAGCGGAACCTAAAGAAGACCAAAAAAACTGCTAAGGACGAGCAGCAGTTCAAGGCAAACTGGCTTTCTGCGGCGAAGAATGTGGACAAGGTGTACAAAATCTGATGGCAGGTGTCAAGCGTGAGGCCCGGCAATTCGGATTTGGAAAAGCGAAAGCCTAACTGAATATTTTTTCCTGAATTTTATACTAATTGAACTTGAAAAAGAAATTTAATTTGATTTTTTAAATAAACGATTTCACCGATTTACACGCGTTTTCCCTTGACCAAATTTTGACCGTATCACCCTTCATAAAATAAATGAATTATTTTTTTGTGTGCAGACAAAACTCCAGACCGCCAAAGTCAAAAAATATCCCCAACAACGATAAAAAACCACCAATTTGGAAAAAAATTCTCTAATCCGACAACACTATCTGCCGGTTTTGCTCACCGCTCCCTATAGGATTTTCCCTCCCTTGCATTCACAATTAATTTCCCTTAAACACTCATTCCTCACTCGTAGAGATGTATGTCATTACCAACCCCACCAAAACAAAACTGGACATAAGATTTCCCTCTCAAGAGTGTGAGGGTATTTGGGTATTATTTTAATCATGGCATTGTATTAGACTCTCATTTCTTCTCTTTTATTTACTTTTGCTTTCATTTTCACAAGCATATTATAGACAAGTAGGCTAACCAGAAAAAGCCCTTTAATATCTTGATTTTTGTATTTGACATTTGTGTACAACAAGTTGACCACCACACAGATAAACACAGAGCTACACACGCGTGTATATATAATAATCCCCCACACTATTACCACACACTCGCCCCCACACCCAAAGAGAGTCAAAGAGGTCCATGCTATAGAAGATGATAAACTTATACTCATATAAAGCTCTATGCAAACACTCGTATCTCCTCGAACAGATACGATTGTCTCTTTGAGAATACCGATGATGATGATGATGATGACGATGACAACTGTGCAAGATGTGAAAGGTCATATCAATTGTAAGCGTCTCGGTCATTAAGCTGTTCAAGGATATCAGTAAGAATCTGATCACTCCCTGTCCAAACAAGTCAGACATCCAGCCGAGAAACTCTATGGCCTTAACAAACAAAGCCCATTGTCTGCCATGCTTTTTAGTTTTTATGGGGGATGGTGGTTATATGCTGAAAGTTTTTCCTACGTTTTTTTTTCTTGTTTTGATTGTGATGATGTTTCATCAACAGCAGAAGGCTTTTAATTGGAAAATGGCAAATGGACAAAGACAGAGATTTAAAAAATCAGTAATGTTATGCATAATCTTCACAATTATATTATTCATTTCATATTTACTAAATACTTGCATCAACAAAACTGTTCATGATAATGCTATTCCACATTTTTGCAAACACTCACCGCCACATACTGTGATGATGGCTATGGCCATGTCATAAGGCAACCATCATTCATCATAGTCATAGTTAAGTTTTACAAAAGTTTATAAAAATATTTTTCCTTTTAGTTTAGTCTCGGTTGCTTTGCTCTAGTCTATATTTGTTGCTTGGTCTGCCACAGGATATGCTTTTATCCTTCCTCATTCTCTTTTAGAGATGCTTGTATTGAAATGAAACTTTATTAAGCTCTCTGTGACAGTTTATATTGTCCAAGGGAGGCTTTTTCATTCATTTCTGATGATGACTGCATTCTTGTCAAAATATCAACTCAGTTTGTCCATAAGGAAAATTGTTTAATTGTTGCATTAGACATTTCCATGAAGTTTTGTTTTCAATTCTATCCTACATATAGTATGGCCAGAGGAGATACTTTGGACGCTTTTTAAATGTTGATTTGCTCGAGGTATTATTGTATAATTGAATACAATAATTTCGATAGTCTATACAGTCTGGACTAAAACCAGCTGTAAAGAACTAAGATAAGGTGGAGTTGGCCACCGTGGTGCAATGTATATATGACGGAGGTCTCTTGTCATAGAGCTAAACATGGAATTGGCCAACATGGCCATTCGATTATGGTACCACAGAGGTTCACCACTGTGGTACCATAATCGAATGGAGTTTTAATGGTGTTTCTTTCATGTAAAAAATGGGCAATTTTTTGGCATTTTGCCCAGAATATGACATTTTTTGGTTCTTTTCTAAAAAAAAGGCGAAAGTGCGGAAAGGCTTCAAATTGTGAAAATAGTACCACGCATAGAGGAAAATTGCGGGCATTTTCAGCAATGCCGACAAACCAGAGTGCTGTTTGCTCCTCTGAATTATTTTCTGCCTGCTGAAATGATAGCATTTTTTTTTCATACATTTTAAAACTGCGCATTCTTTACAGACAAAATGAAGGCACATCACTTTTTTTTTAGAAAAGAAAACGCCATAAGTGAGCCTGAATATCGGCCTGGCACTATACCTAAACTAACCACGGTAGTTGATGTGGGCAAACTATCTTCAATTATGGTGATATTGTGAGAGAGTACACCCAGAGAAGGATTATTGTTGAGGAGTAGGAGATAATCGAAGATGAAACAAAAGAGTAAAATTTTATTTTTATACCCTGCGCCACACTGTGGAACAGAGTGTTATAAGTTAGTGCATATGTTTGCAACACCCAGAAGGAGACGAGATAGACACAGGGTGTCTTTGGCAAAAATGCTCAGGGTGGGCACCTGAGTCGATATAGCCATGTCCGTCTGTCCGTGAACACATTTTTGTAATCAAAGTCTAGGTCGCAGTTTTAGTCCACTCGACTTCGAATTTGGCACAAGTATGTGTTTTGGCTCAGAATAGAACACCATTGATTTTGGAAGAAATCGGTTCAGATTTAGATATATCTCCCATATATATATTTCGCCCGATATGCGCTTATATGGACCCAGAAGCCAGAGTTTTACCCTTATTTGCTTAAAATTTTGCACAAGAAGAAAAATCAGTACTATAGTCAAGTGTGCCAAATTTTATTGAAATCGGTTCATATTTAGATATATCTCCCATATGTATATTTCGCCCGATATGGACTTATATGGCCCCAGAAGCCAGAGTTTTACCCTAATTTGCTTAAAATTTTGCACAAGAAGAACAATTAGTACTATAGTCAAGTGTGCCAAATTTTATTGAAATCTGATCAGATTTAGATATAGCTCCCATATATATATTTCGCTCGATATGGACTAATACGGTCCCAGAAGCCAGAGTTTTACCCCAATTTGGTTGAAATTTTGCACTAGGAGTACAATTAGTAGTGTAGTCAAGTGTGCTAAATTTTATTGAAATCGGTTCAGATTTAGATATAGATCCCATATATATCGTTCGCCCGATTTACACTCATATGACCACAGAGGCCAATTTTTTGTTCCGATTTAGTTGAAATTTTGCACAGGGAGTAGAATTAGCATTGTAGATATGCGCGCCAAATTTGGTTGAAATCGGTTCAGATTTAGATATAGCTCCCATATATATCGTTCGCCCGATTTATGCTCATATGACCACAGAAGCCAATTTTTTGCTCCGATTTAGTTGAAATTTTGCACAGGGAGTAGAATTAGCATTGTTGCTATGCGTGACAAGTTTGGTTGAAATCGGTTCAGATTTAGATATAGCTCCCATATATATCTTTCGCCCGATATGGACTAATACGGTCCCAGAAGCCAGAGTTTTACCCCGATTAGCTTGAAATTTTGCACAAGGAGTACAATTGGTAGTATAGTCATGTGTGCCAAATTTGATTGAAATCGGTTCAGATTTAGATATAGCTTCCATATATATTTTTCGCCCGATACGGACTTATATGGCCCCAGAAGCCAGATTTTTGGCCCAATTTGGTTGAAATTTTGCACTAGGAGTACAATTAGTAATGTAGTCATGTGTGCCAAATTTGATTGAAATCGGTTCAGATTTAGATATAGCTCCCATATATATGTTTTTCTGATTTCGACAAAAATTGTCAAAATACCAACATTTTCCTTGTTAAATCGCCACTGCTTAGTCGAAAAGTTGTAAAAATGACTCCAATTTTCCTAAACTTCTAATACATATATATCGAGCGATAAATCATAAATAAACTTTTGCGAAGTTTCCTTAAAATTGCTTCAGATTTAAATGTTTCCCATATTTTTATACCCTGCGCCACACTGTGGAACAGGGTATTATAAGTTAGTGCATATGTTTGCAACACCCAGAAGGGGGAGCCACCGTTGTGCAATGGTTAGCACTCCCGCCTTGCATACACAAGGTCGTGGGTTCGATTCCTGCTTCGACCGAACACCAAACAGTTTTTCAGCGGTGGATTATCCCACCTCAGTAATTCTGGTGACATGTCTGAGGGTTTCAAAGCTTCTCTAAGTGGTTTCACTGCAATGTGGAACGCCGTTCGGACTCGGCTATAAAAAGGAGGTCCCTTGTCATTGAGCTTAACATGGAATCGGGCAGCACTCAGTGATATGAGAGAAGTTCACCAATGTGGTATCACAATGGACTGAATAGTCTAAGTGAGCCTGATACATCGGGCTGCCACCTAACCTAACCTAACACCCAGAAGGAGACGAGATAGACACATGGTGTCTTTGGCAATAATGCTCAGGGTGGGTCCCTGAATCGATTTAGCCATGTCCGTCCGTCCGTCTGTCCGTCCGTCCGTCTGTCTGTGAACACATTTTTGTGATCAAAGTCTAGGTCACAGTTTAAGTCCAATCGCCTTCAAATTTGGTACAAGTTCCTGTTTTGAGTCAGAATAGAATCCTATTGATTTTGGAAGAAATCGGTTCAGATTTAGATATAGCTCCCATATATATATTTCACCCGATATGGACTAATACGGTCCCAGAAGCCAGAGTTTTACCCCAATTTGGTTGAAATTTTGCACTAGGAGTACAATTAGTAGTGTAGTCAAGTGTGCCAAATTTTATTGAAATCGGTTCAGATTTAGATATAGCTCCCATATATATCGTTCGCCCGATTTACACTCATATGACCACAGTGGCCAATCTTTTCCTTCGATTTAATTGAAATTTTGCATAGGGAGTAGAATTAGCATTGTAGCTATGCGTGCCAAGTTTGGTTGAAATCGGTTAAGATTTATATATAGCTCCCATATATATCGTTCGCCCGATTTACACTCATATGACCACAGTGGCCAATCTTTTCCTTCGATTTAATTGAAATTTTGCATAGGGAGTAGAATTAGCATTGTAGCTATGCGTGCCAAGTTTGGTTGAAATCGGTTCAGATTTAGATATAGCTCCCATATATAGCTTTCGTCCGATTTACACTCATATGACCACAGAGGCCAATTTTTAACTCCGATTTAGTTGAAATTTTGCACAGGGAGTAGAATTAGCAATGTAGATATGCGTGCCAAATTTGGTTGAAATCGGTACAGATTTAGATATAGCTCCCATATATAGCTTTCGCCCGATTTACACTCATATGACCACAGAGGCCAATTTTTTGCTCCGATTTAGTTGAAATTTTGCATAGGGAGTAGAATTAGCATTGTAGCTATGCGTGCAAATTTGATTGAAATCGGTTCAGATTTTTATATAGCTCCCATATATATGTTTTTCTGATTTCGACAAAAATGGTCAAAATGCCAACATTTTCCTTGTAAAATCGCCACTGCTTAGTCGAAAAGTTGTAAAAATGACTCTAATTTTCCTAAACTTCTAATACATATATATATCGAGCGATAAATTATAAATAAACTTTTGCGAAGTTTCCTTAAAATTGCTTCAGATTTAAATGTTTCACATATTTTTTTACTAATATTATGTTCCACCCTAGTGCATTAGCCGACATAAATTTTGAGTATATAGATTTGTAGAAGTCTATCAAATTCTGTCCAGATCGAGTGATATTTAAATGTATGTATTTGGGACAAACCTTTATATATAGCCCCCAACACATTTGACGGATGTGATATTGTATCGAAAATTTAGATCTACAAAGTGGTGAAGGGTATAATATAGTTGGCTCCGCCCGACTTTAGACTTTACTTACTTGTTTTTATTATAAAAATATTTTATGTGCCTGATATAGGAAAACCCCATTTTATCTTAATAATTTCTAGTACAAAATATAAACTAATTATTCTAATTAATTTATTTAATCTCTTGTTATATCTATAATATACTCTGATTATATTTTAGTATTAGCATCATTATTAGCAATTCATGTATAATAAAATTTTGTTGCAGATAATAATGCATTGTTATTAGAAAAATCCCATGGCGAAAACTAAAAACCATGCAAAAGACCCCAAAGATGAACTGGTATTGGAAAAATTCAATACGCTTATGGATTAATTAACACATACATACATATTTAAATTTATAATAAAACTATCTATATATGGGCATAGAGCAAACAAACAAAAAAAAACAAACTAAAACAAATACTGCATACTAACAAAGTGCATATGGATAATAAATATTCTATATATCGATTTATTAGTGATGAATGATGATGTTTAATCACTAGGCAACCTAAACCAACCGACCAACCGACCAACCAACCCCAATGATGATGACGACAACAGATAATGATTTATCTTCGACGTTGTGGAAAAATGAGATTTAATTGAAAACTAATAAAAACCAATTGAGATTTATTTGAACTAAAACCAAAAACAAATTAAAAACACTCGCATACATACCACACTCAGGCTTAGCGAATAGTGAGCCAAGTACCATTTTGCAGAAAAAAATAACTGAAAAAAGAAGAAAACATTTTTAAAAGTGGAAAATGATATTTTATTGCTATTGGATGAGAAACTTCATCCACACGGACGAGAAAGACTGTTTTTCATATGTTTGGGTGTAAAAATTATATGTTTGGAACTCAAATTTTTTCACAAAAAAGTTAAATAGAACTTCAAGTCTACTTTTACCATATAAATTCATTCAATAAATTGTTTTGCATATGAGCAAATATTTTTAAGTGCAAGCATATAATGTTCATTAACTAGGATTATTTGTTTGGGACATACATGTTAATATGTTAGAACATATTATGTTTGGGACATAAAATGTTTTTAAATATAATATGCTTAGATGCAAACATATATTAATTTGGATATAGCCTATAAACATATATGTCTTTAGAAAGAGAGACCTAGAGAATATGCTGGAAGTAAAAGAATGGAAGTAACCAATTGGCGCCTTAAAAATATATCCACACAAAGAAAATTTCATTAAAATTTTTTACTACCAGTGTAAACATATATTAATTTGGATATAGCCTATAAACATATATGTCTTTAGAAAGTAACCAATTGGCGCCTTAAAAATATATCCACACAAAGAAAATTTCATTAAAATTTTTTACTATCAGTGTATGCCCTAAGGTGAAACATAATATGTTTGAACAATACAAACAATATTTTGTTTGCACCAATCCTGAAAATATTTATGCTTGAAGCAAAATGTGTTTGGGGTATATGTTACAGAAGCGATTTTTTTTGGAGGGTGCATAGAAGGCCATGATGCTTTTTTTGGACGAGGAACATGTATCATTCTACTTTCTCATAAATTATAAATTTCGATAAGCATGCTTATTTTTTTCGAGAAAAAAATAAATTTGCTACATAAATGTGCCATGTTCACAGTCCAAAAATAATATTATACCACGGTTGCCAGATTTTTTTGAGAGAGATCCCCAAAATTTCGAAATTATTTCCCCAAAAAATCGCCAATGGAAATATTTTTTCCAATGAAAAATTTGTGTTAATTTATTTATTCAGAAATGGCACGTGGTTTTATATGAATACAAAAAAGGAAAGTGTAATTGAAAAAAAAATGTACCTGGTTTTTGTTCTGCATTTTGATATATGGTATAATTTATTTTTATTTGCAGTTACATGATGTCTGCGTTTGTACATTTGATGGGCACGAAGTAAATATGGAATGATTACTTATTGTTGAAATTGAACCAAACTAGAGTGTGTAAAAATATGTGATGTTTGTGTGCACGACATTATAAATACAAATAAACAATGAATTAGTTTATAAATATAGAAAAACAATTAAACAAAGCTGATTTTGTGTTTTCTTTTCTCAAGTGGCGTCCTTTTTTCGACGACGAAAAAAGTTTTTTCATAAAAATCAAAACATTTTAGGTTGTGACCATGTTCCTTTAATTGGAAGAAAAACATTTTTGACGAATAACATAACATTTTAGATCGTGACCATTGTCTTTTAATGGAAACAAAATTTTTTTATTAATATAATAACATTTTAGATGAGGACAATTTTATTTTTCTTAGAACCATGTTCACTGAGCCAACATGGTTGCAGGTTAAAATGTTACATGGTCGCCGCAAAAATAGCTGCTATCATATTATTTTGCTCTTCGAATATGATTGTGACAATCATGTTTCTTCTCTGCGTGAATAATCTACCAAAAATTGGAGAAAATCCAAACAATAATTATTTAGTCAAAATTTTATTTCATTCGTTTTGTTTGTTATTGTTGGCTTCTCTTCAATCGTTATTGTTGTTTTTGATCTCAGCTTAAAGCCATGCATTGACTAAACTACAAGTGTAGCTTAACCAACAGAGGAAAAGTATGCTTGTCAAATTTATTTGGGCAAAGCCCAAATAAAATTGTCAAAATTGTATTTCAATAAAAAAAACTTTGTCAAAACTTTATTTCTATAGGAAATTTTGTCCAAATTTTTTCCATAAGAATTTTTTTCCAAAATTTTATAGGAAATTTTCTCAAAATTTTATTTCTATAGGAAATTTTGTCAAAACTTTATTTCTATAAGAAATTTTGTCAAAACTTTATTTCTATAGGAAATTTTGTCCAAATTTTTTCCATAAGAATTTTTTTCCAAAATTTTATAGAAAATTTTCTCAAAATTTTATAGAAAATTTTCTCAAAATTTTATTTCTATAGGAAATTTTGTCAAAACTTTATTTCTATAAGAAATTTTGTCAAACTTTTATTTCTTTAAAAAATTTTCACAAAATTCTATTTCTATACAAAATTTTGTCTAAATTGTATTTCTATAGAAAATTTTTTTAAAATTTTATTTCTACAGAAAATTTTCTCAAAATTGTATTTCCATAGGAAATTTTGTCATAATTTTATTTCCAAAGGAAATTTTGTCAGAATTTTATTTTTTTAGAAACTTTTGTCTACATTTTATTTTTATAGAAAATTTTGTCAAAACAGTACTTCTATAGAAAATTTTGTCAAAATGTTATTTCTATAGAAAATTTTGTCAAAAATTTTTTTCGACAGAAAATTTTATCAAAACTTTATTTTTATAGAAAATTTTGTCCAAATTTTATTTCTATAGAAAATTTTGTCAAAATTTTATTTTTAAAGAAAATTTTTGTCAAAATTGTATTTTTATGGGAAAATTTTGTCAAAATTTTATTTCTATAGAAAATGTTGTCAAAATTTTATTTCTATAAAAATTTTGTCAAAATTTTATTTCCAAAGGAAATTTTGTAAAAATTTTATTTCTACAGAAAATTTTGTCAAAATTTTATTTTTATGGAAAATTTTGTTAAATTTTTATTTCTATAGAAAATTTTGTCAAAATTTTATTTGTATAGAAAATTTTGTCCAAATTTTATTTCTATAGAAAATTTTGTCAAAATTTTATTTTACAGAAAATTTTGTCAAAATTTTATTTCTTTAGAAAATTTTGTCAACATTATATTTCTATAGAAAATTTTGTCAAAAAAGTACTTCTATAGAAAATTTTGTCAAAAAAGTACTTCTATAGAAAATTTTGTCAAATATGCATTTTTATAAAAAATTTTGTCAAAATTGTATTTCTATAGAAAATTTTGTCAAAATTTTACTTCTATAGAAAATTTTCTCACAATTTTATTCGATTAAAAATTTTTGTCAATATTCAAGTTCTCTAAAAAATTTGGTCAAAATTTTACTTCTATAGAAAATTGTGTCAACATTTTATTTCTATAGAAAAATTTTAAAACTTTTATATCTATAGCAAATGTTGTCAAAATTTTATTTCTATAGCAAATGTTATTAATATTTTATTTCTATAGCAAATGTTATTAAAATTTTATTTCTATAGAAAATTCTATCAACATTTTATTTCTATAGAAAATTTTGTCTAAATATTATTTCTATTGAAAATTTTGTCAAAATTTTATTTCCATTGGATATTTTATAAAAATTTTATTTCAAAATTTTGCTTCCATAGGAAATTTTTTCAAAATTTTATTTCTATAGAAAATATTGTCAAAATTGTATTTTATATAGCAGCAAATGTTGTCAAAATTATATTTCTATAGAAAATTTTGTTAAAATTTTATTTCTATAGCAAATGTTTCCAACATTCTATTTCTATAGAAAATATTCTCAAAATTTTATTCGTTTAAAAATTTTTGTCAAAATTTTACTTCTATACATAAAGCAAATTTTTAAAACTTTTATTTCTATAGCAAATGTTGTCAAAATTTTATTTCTGTAGAAAATTTTTCAAAATTGTATTTCCATAGTTCTTAACAAAATTTTCTCTAAATGTTATTTCTATAGAAAATTTTCTCAAAATTTTATTTTTATAGAATATTTTGTCAAAATTTTATTTCTATAGAAAATTGTATCAAAATTTTATTTCTATAGAAAATGTTGTCAAAATTTTATTATACCCTGCGCCACACTGTGGAGTTAGTGCATATGTTTGTAACACCCAAAAGGAGACGAGATAGACACATGTTTTCTTTGGCAATAATGCTCAGGGTGGGTCCCTGAGCCGATATAACAATGTCCGTCTGTCCGTCCGTCTGTCTGTGAACACATTTTTGTGATCAAAGTCTAGGTCGCAATTTAAGCCCAATCGCCTTCAAATTTGGCACATGTTCCTAATTTGGGTCAGAATAGAACCCTATTGATTTTGGAAGAAATCGGTTCAGATTTAGATATAGCTGCCATATATATCTTTCGCCCGATATGCACTAATATGGACCCAGCAGCCAGAGTTTTATACCGATTTGCTTGAAATTTTGTACAAACACAACACATGGTCGTATAGTTAAGTGTGCAAAATTTGACTGAAATCGGTTCAGATTTAGATATAGCTCTCATATATATCTTTCGCCCGATATGGACTTATATGGCCCTAGAAGCCAGATTTTTGACCGAATTTGGTTGAAATTTTGCACTAGGAGTACAATTAGTAGTATAGTCAAGTGTGCAAAATTTGATTGAAATCGGTTCAGATTTAGATATAGCTCCCATATATATCTTTCGCCCGATATGCACTTATATGGACCAGAAGCCAGAGTTTTACCCTAATTTGCTTGAAATTTTGCACCAGGAGAACAATAAGTTCTATAGTTAAGTGTGCCAAATTTGATTGAAATCGGTTCAGATTTAGATATAGCTCTCATATATATCTTTCGCCCGATATGGACTAATACGGTCCCAGAAGCCAGAGTTTTACCCCAATTTGGTTGAAATTTTGCACTAAGAGTACAATTAGTAGTGTAGTCAAGTGTGCCAAATTTTATTGAAATCGGTTCAGATTTAGATATAGCTCCCATATATATTGTTCGCCCGATTTACACTCATATGACCACAGAGGCCAATATTTTACTCCGATTTAATTGAAATTTTGCACAGGGAGTAGAATTAGCTATGCGTGCCAAATTTGGTTGAAATCGGTTCAGATTTAGATATAGCTCCCATATATATGTTTTTCTGATTTCGACAAAAATGGTCAAAATACCAACATTTTCCTTGTAAAATCGCCACTGCTTAGTCGAAAAGTTGTAAAACTGACTCCAATTTTCCTAAACTTCTAATGCATATATATCGAGCGATAAATCATAAATAAACTTTTGCGAAGTTTCCTTAAAATTGCTTCAGATTTAAATGTTTCCCATATTTATACCCTGCGCCACACTGTGGAACTGGGTACTATAAGTTAGTGCATATGTTTGCAACACCCAGAAGGAGACGAGATAGACACATGGTGTCTTTGGCAAAACTGCTCAGGGTGGGCTCTTGAGTCGATATAGCGATGTCCGTCTTTCTGTCTGTCCGTGAAGACAGTTTTAGTCCAATCGACTTCAAATTTGGCACAAATATGTGATTTGGCTCAGAATAGATCCCTATTGATTTTGGAAGAAATCGGTTCAGATTTAGATATAGCTCCCATATATATCTTTCGCCCGGTATGAACTAAAACGGTCCCAGAAGCCAGAGTTTTAACCTAATTTGCTTAAAATTTTGCACAAGAAGAACAATTAGTACTATAGTCAAGTGTGCCACATTTTATTGAAATCGGTTCAGATTTAGATATAGCTCCCATATATATCTTTCACCCGATATGAACTAATACGGTCCCAGAAGCCAGAGTTTTACCCCAATTTGGTTGAAATTTTGCACTACCCTAGTGCATTAGCCGACTTACATTTTGAGTCTATAGATTTTGTAGAAGTCTATCAAATTCTGTCCAGATCGAGTGATATTTAAATGTATGTATTTGGGACAAACCTTTATATATAGCCCCCCAACACATTTGACGGATGTGATATGGATTCGAAAATTTAGATCTACAAATTGGTGCAGGGTATAATATAGTTGGCCCTGCCCGACTTTAGATTCTCCTTACTTGTTGTACTTGGCTTTTAACATACACTTTCTATAACAAATTTAATACTGTGATTGTGATTGAAAGTAGAAATATCTGCAGAAAAGCCTCCAAATCACGATGTTATCCCCAGCCAAATTCCCGGATCCCCAACCACGAGAATAAATTCCCAGTTTGGGAAAAAATCCTCTAATCTGATAACAGTGCTTGAAGCATATATGTGTTGAGAAAACTATCACCAAAATTGTTCCAATTAAAATTTTAAAATGAATTGTAAACAATATTCAATTAAACATTTAATTGTCTCACGAAAATTTTTAATTGAAACAAAAATTAATTGTATCAATTAAATTTTTAATTGACATTCAATTAATTGTTTAATTGTTACTATCAGGGAGCCAGCGTGGTGAAATGGTTAGCATGCCCGCCTTGCATACACAAGGTCGTGGGTTCGATTCCTGCTTCGACCGAACACCAAGAAGTTTTTTTAGCGGTGGATTATCCCTCCTCAGTAATGCTGATGACATTTCTGAGGGTTTCAAAACTTCTCTAAGTGTTTTCACTGCAATGTGGAACGCCGTTCGGACTCGGCTATAAAAAGGAGGTCCCTTGTCATTGAGCTTAACATGGAATCGGGCAGCACTCAGTGATAAGAGAGAATAGTCTAAGTGAGCCTGATACATTGGGCTGCTACCAACCTAACCTACTATCATTTCTAGGATCAAAGACATTTGAATGTAAACTTAATTGGCTCAATTAATTCAATCACCAAATTAATTGATCCAATTATTTTTATACCCTCCACCATAGGATGGGGGTATATTAACTTTGTCATTCCGTTTGTAACGCATCGAAATATTGCTATAAGACCCCATCAAGTATATATTCTGGGTCGTGGTGAAATTCTGAGTCGATCTGAGCATGTCCGTCCGTCTGTTTAAATCACACTAACTTCCGAACGAAACAAGCTATCGACTCAAATTTCATCCGATCCGGCTGAAATTTAGTACATGGTGTTATTATATGGTCTCTAATGACCACGGTTTATATGGGGGCTATATATAATTATATATAGCCCCCATATAAACCGATCTGATTCAGTTGAAATTTGGTACGTGGTGTTAATTATGGCCTCAAACACCCATGCAAAAATTGGTCGAAATCGGTCCATAATTATAAAGGGTGATTCTTTTGAGGTTAGGATTTTCATGCATTAGTATTTGACAGATCACGTGGGATTTCAGACATGGTGTCAAAGAGAAAGATGCTCAGTATGCTTTGACATTTCATCATGAATAGACTTACTAACGAGCAACGCTTGCAAATCATTGAATTTTATTACCAAAATCAGTGTTCGGTTCGAAATGTGTTTCGCGCTTTACGTCCGATTTATGGTCTACATAATCGACCAAGTGAGCAAACAATTAATGCGATTGTGACCAAGTTTCGCACTCAGTTTACTTTATTGGACATTAAACCAACCACACGAATGCGTACAGTGCGTACAGAAGAGAATATTGCGTCTGTTTCTGAGAGTGTTGCTGAAGACCGTGAAATGTCGATTCGTCGCCGTTCGCAGCAATTGGGTTTGTGTTATTCGACCACATGGAAGATTTTACGCAAAGATCTTGGTGTAAAACCGTATAAAATACAGCTCGTGCAAGAACTGAAGCCGAACGATCTGCCACAACGTCGAATTTTCAGTGAATGGGCCCTAGAAAAGTTGGCAGAAAATCCGCTTTTTTATCGACAAATTTTGTTCAGCAATGAGGCTCATTTCTGGTTGAATGGCTACGTAAATAAGCAAAATTGCCGCATTTGGAGTGAAGAGCAACCAGAAGCCGTTCAAGAACTGCCCATGCATCCCGAAAAATGCACTGTTTGGTGTGGTTTGTACGCTGGTGGAATCATTTGACCGTATTTTTTCAAAGATGCTGTTGGACGCAACGTTACGGTGAATGGCGATCGCTATCGTTCGATGCTAACAAACTTTTTGTTGCCAAAAATGGAAGAACTGAACTTGGTTGACATGTGGTTTCAACAAGATGGCGCTACATGCCACACAGCTCGCGATTCTATGGCCATTTTGAGGGAAAACTTCGGAGAACAATTCATCTCAAGAAATGGACCGGTAAGTTGGCCACCAAGATCATGCGATTTGACGCCTTTAGACTATTTTTTGTGGGGCTACGTCAAGTCTAAAGTCTACAGAAATAAGCCAGCAACTATTCCAGCTTTGGAAGACAACATTTCCGAAGAAATTCGGGCTATTCCGGCCGAAATGCTCGAAAAAGTTGCCCAAAATTGGACTTTCCGAATGGACCACCTAAGACGCAGCCGCGGTCAACATTTAAATGAAATTATCTTCAAAAAGTAAATGTCATTGACCAATCTAACGTTTCAAATAAAGAACCGATGAGATTTTGCAAATTTTATGCGTTTTTTTTTTTTAAAAAGTTATCAAGCTCTTAACAAATCACCCTTTATATAGCCCCCATTTAAACCGATCCCCAGATTTGACCTCCGCAGCCCCTTGGAAGAGCAAAATTCATCCGATTCGGTTGAAATTTGGTACGTGATGTTAGTTATCCAACAACCATGCAGGAATTGGTTCATATCAGTCCATAATTATATATAGCCCCATATAAACCGATCCCCAGATTTTACCTCCGGTGCCTTTTGGAGAAGCCAAATTCATCCGATCTGATTGAAATTTGCTACGTGGTGGTAGTATATGATATTTAACAACCATGCCAAAAGTGGTCCATATCAGTCCATAATCATGTATAGCCTCCATATAAACCGATCCCGATATTTGGTTTTTTAGCCTCTTGGAGGAGCAAATTTCATCCGAGTCAGTTGAAATTTGGTACATTGTGCTAGTATGTGGCCGTTAACAACCATGCCTAACGAGGTCCCTATCGGTCTATAGTTATATATAGCCCTCATATACATCGATCCCCAATCACAAAAAATTGGTCCATATCAAGTTCATAATTGTATATAGCCCCCATATAAGCGACCCCCATATTTAAATTCTGGCTTTCTACCACGTATGGACTAACTCACAATTTAGAAAGCGATGTTAAGAAGTTTTAAGATACCACAACCCAAGTAATTCGATTGTGGATGACAGTCTTTCGTAGAAGTTTCTACGCAATCCATGGTGGAGGGTACATAAGATTCGGCCTGGTCGAACTTACGGCTGTATGTACTTGTTTTATCTGAAATGTCTTCAAACGCATTATCAATAAAGACAATTACAAAATTAATTGATCCAAATAAAAAAAATAATTGCTACTATTAATTTTTGTGATAGATTTTGGTTTCAATTAAAAATTTTGTGGATTCAATTAAATTGTTAATTGAATATTTTTTAAAACTCAACTAAGACTTTAATTGGAAAAATTTTCGTGAAATGTTTTTCTGTGTAAACGCAAAAAATATTTTTTTCTCTTAGGTCGAAAACCTTTGTTGTTACTACCTATCTTATTTAATATCATAATTTATTATGGTTTTAAATTCTTTAATAAATAAATAAATATTGTTTTCTATGTGTGAATGATTTTCAAACAAAAAACAAAATATCATGACTTAGTTCCTTTTGCAAATAAACTTTAACATTGAACATTTAACTATGTCTGTCTCTGCAGATTCACGCAATCAATTATTTACTAAGAGATATAAGGCAATGGGCAAAAAATTAAATTCCTAACCATACAAATGCAAATTGAAAAACAAAATGTGTAATTGTATTTGTGAAGCTGCATGATTATGGAAATTTTTCAATTAATTAAAAGCGATTAGTGAGTGGATAGAAAACGACAACGACATCGACATCGACGACAATGCACGGCTTTCTGAATAAAATGATCAAGTCTGACATCAAATAATTATACTGAAGATGAAGTCAAGCGATGCGAATTGAAAGTGGAAAGTTTATTGTAATGGACTAGGGATGATGATCATGCAGACACCATTAAGATATATGGCTGGGTAAACTCAATACCTAAAAACATGTGGATACCTATAAGAGGAGATTATATTTTGGCCACACAATTATCAATTCCCAGCAAAGAAAATGGAAGTTGTTCCACAAACATAAGCGCATCACGGAATCCCCCATCAAATTTTTTCCGCTTCCGATGCAGTCCTTTTCGAGAAGCCTATGATTGCAACAAAAAAAGTTAAAATTATCCATTAAAAATGTAAACAAATCGAGTTTTAAAAAATTGAATAAAAATTTCTTCCTGTATAGAAAAATAAAGAAAATCTTTGGGAAAACATTTTTGGAAGTGCTTTTAAAGTTGTGCCTTTAAAACCACTTCCAGGGCTTCAATACTGTCTTTAGGACATTTTCCCGATAATATTTGGGGATCATCGGCAGTTATGCCAACCCACACGATTACCATCGACGGCGCATGAGAGTTCAATTTTAAGCTGACCTATTTGGCAACTAAACGCGATCATTTAGTTCTTTCCTGCCCAACTTTTATTGTGCATTGACGAGCTTTTGCACTTTTTTGGAACTTCAATGGCTTAAGATCAAGCTCATTTTTAATATATGTTGCATCTGTCCTCGCGTCATCTTGAGGCCACCAGCAAATTTTTGATGCGATGCAACACTGCAATTGTCACAGTAATCGTCACTATCATGCTTGAATTTCATCACGAAGGACTTTATTTCTGAATGCCAGAGATCAAAATGATTTTGCTGTTTTGTAAGCAATAAAATGAACTGTCACTACACAGCAAAAAAACATTTTTGCCTTCAATTACGAAATTAATTGATCCAATTAATTTTTAATTGTAATGTCTTCAATCACAGGCCTAGTTTGAGGCAAAACCGAAGGGGTACTAACAAAATGGTATCAAAAAATTGGAAGGTCGTTATAATCGTTGTATCGCTCTTGAAGGGAACTATAATGAATAATAAAAACGAATGTTGACAAAAAAATGTGTTTTTCTTTGCTAGACCGGGGACTTATCAGCCAACCTGTTATCAATTAAAAAATTAATTGATCCAATTAAAAAATTTATTGGTACTATTATTGATTATTGTGATTGATTTTTGCATCAATAAAACTTTTAATTGAATATTTGTTTAAAAATCAAATTAAAATTTAATTCAAAAATCTTTGGTGTTTTTTTTCTGCGTAGAATAAATCTGTCGGGATGAAAAATACCAATTTTTAAGAAAGTACAAAAAAGGTATTTTTTGAGCGAAAAACTACTTTTTACTACATTTCAACAAAAGATTATTTTACAACCCTTAGAATGAATTTTAAAGAAAATAAAATTTTGTTTGTCAACTCCTCCATTTTAAATATTTTCTTACTAGAGTTGGAAGAATACCACCAAATATGGTATTTTTTACTAAATAAAAATAATTTTTTGGCAACAGTTTCTATAGAAATAAAATTTTCAGAAATTTTCTGTAGAAATAAAATTTTTACAAAATTTTCTATAGAAATAAAATTTTAACAAAAAAAATTATAGAAATAAAATTTTCACAACATTTTTTGTAGAAATAAAATTTTGACAAAATTTTCTATAGAAATAAAATTTTAACAAAAAAATTTATAGAAATAAAATTTTGACAAAATGTTCTATAGAAATAAAATTTTGACAAAATTTTCTATAGAAATAAAATTTTGACAAAATTTTCTATAGAAATAAAATTTTCCATTTGTTTTGTTTTGTTATCGTTGGTTTTGTTCTTTAAGCATTGTTGTTGTTCTTTATTTCAGCTTAAAACCATACATTGACTAAACTACAAGAGTAGCTTAACCAACAGAGGAAAAGAATGTTTGTCAAATTTATTTGGGCAAAGCCCTATAGACTGCAAGATGGTTGGATGGACGCACGTTTCGGAATTACCACATTCCTCATCAGCATCCTCTACTTGCAGCAAAACTATCAACCAATTATCAGAATAAATTCAGGCAGTTTATTAAACCCAACAAAAACCACACTTGAACCCTCCGAAAAAAGGTTTTACATTGATAGCCGGCTTATGCCGAAATAAATTCGAAACAAACATATCTCTTTTCCTATGCCACTGTCAAATCATCGATTTGAATTCACATGGCTGGGTTTATTTTGAGCGTGCCTCCTCTTCTTTTTCCATTTGTTTTGTTTTGTTATCGTTGGTTTTGTTCTTTAAGCATTGTTGTTGTTCTTTATTTCAGCTTAAAACCACACGGATGAAAAAGACTGTTTTTCATATGTTTGGCTATAAACATTATATGTCTGGAACACAAATTTTTAAACACAATATTTTTGAGTGCAAGCATATAATGTTCATAAACTAGCATAACATGTTTGAGACATATATGTTAATATGTTAGAACATATTATGTTTGGGACATAAAATGTTTGTAAATATAATATGCTTGGATGCAAACATATATTAATTTAGAAATAGCCTATAAACATATATGTGTTTAGTAGCTTGGAGCGATATTGAATTAAGTTGGTGGTTGTTGCTTGTTATTACAAAATTAACATTTTATTTTTCCTTGGGCAATTGATCAGCTACTTCTTTGATCCTTACAAACTGTGTGGTCCGCTGTTCGAATTCCCGTCCGGCAAAAGGTAAAATTAAAATAAAAAAATAAAAAATCATAAAATTGAATAATTTCTTCTACAATGTTTGTATTACAGAAAAAGGTGCTAAGAACTAAAAAAATCTAGTGGAAGTGAGAAAGATGTCGGGGAATATACAATTGGGCAGAAACAAAATTTTGAGCATTCAGGTCGAAAACCTTGTTGTTAGCACCTATATTACCTGTTTATTTTCATAATTCATTATGATTGTAAATATATAAATAAATAAATAAATAAAATTTTGAGCACAATATTGTTTGGGAGAATTTTTTTTAAGCATATAATATTTTTGGGTGCAAAATGCTTCCAAACATGTTATATGTTCACATAATAACATATTGTTTTTTGGAAGACAACATTATTGAATTTGGATGCAAAAATACAAAATGTTTGGAACTTAGACTACCCAAACATATGTTGTTTAGACCAATATGCCTTCAAACATATTATATATTGGTAGAGATCAAACATGTAAATGTTTGGGCAATACCCAAAAATGTATATGCTTGAAGCAAAATATGTTTGGGAGTATATGTTACAGAAGCGATTTTTTGTGAGCGTGCATACATTGACTAAACTACAAGAGTAGCTTAACCAACAGAGGAAAAGAATGTTTGTCAAATTTATTTGGGCAAAGCCCTATAGACTGCAAGATGGTTGGATGGACGCACGTTTCGGAATTACCACATTCCTCATCAGCATCCTCTACTTGCAGCAAAACTATCAACCAATTATCAGAATAAATTCAGGCAGTTTATTAAACCCAACAAAAACCACACTTGAACCCTCCGAAAAAAGGTTTTACATTGATAGCCGGCTTATGCCGAAATAAATTCGAAACAAACATATCTCTTTTCCTATGCCACTGTCAAATCATCGATTTGAATTCACATGGCTGGGTTTATTTTGAGCGTGCCTCCTCTTCTTTTTCCATTTGTTTTGTTTTGTTATCGTTGGTTTTGTTCTTTAAGCATTGTTGTTGTTCTTTATTTCAGCTTAAAACCATACATTGACTAAACTACAAGAGTAGCTTAACCAACAGAGGAAAAGAATGTTTGTCAAATTTATTTGGGCAAAGCCCTATAGACTGCAAGATGGTTGGATGGACGCACGTTTCGGAATTACCACATTCCTCATCAGCATCCTCTACTTGCAGCAAAACTATCAACCAATTATCAGAATAAATTCAGGCAGTTTATTAAACCCAACAAAAACCACACTTGAACCCTCCGAAAAAAGGTTTTACATTGATAGCCGGCTTATGCCGAAATAAATTCGAAACAAACATATCTCTTTTCCTATGCCACTGTCAAATCATCGATTTGAATTCACATGGCTGGGTTTATTTTGAGCGTGCCTCCTCTTCTTTTTCCATTTGTTTTGTTTTGTTATCGTTGGTTTTGTTCTTTAAGCATTGTTGTTGTTCTTTATTTCAGCTTAAAACCACACGGATGAAAAAGACTGTTTTTCATATGTTTGGCTATAAACATTATATGTCTGGAACACAAATTTTTAAACACAATATTTTTGAGTGCAAGCATATAATGTTCATAAACTAGCATAACATGTTTGAGACATATATGTTAATATGTTAGAACATATTATGTTTGGGACATAAAATGTTTGTAAATATAATATGCTTGGATGCAAACATATATTAATTTAGAAATAGCCTATAAACATATATGTGTTTAGTAGCTTGGAGCGATATTGAATTAAGTTGGTGGTTGTTGCTTGTTATTACAAAATTAACATTTTATTTTTCCTTGGGCAATTGATCAGCTACTTCTTTGATCCTTACAAACTGTGTGGTCCGCTGTTCGAATTCCCGTCCGGCAAAAGGTAAAATTAAAATAAAAAAATAAAAAATCATAAAATTGAATAATTTCTTCTACAATGTTTGTATTACAGAAAAAGGTGCTAAGAACTAAAAAAATCTAGTGGAAGTGAGAAAGATGTCGGGGAATATACAATTGGGCAGAAACAAAATTTTGAGCATTCAGGTCGAAAACCTTGTTGTTAGCACCTATATTACCTGTTTATTTTCATAATTCATTATGATTGTAAATATATAAATAAATAAATAAATAAAATTTTGAGCACAATATTGTTTGGGAGAATTTTTTTTAAGCATATAATATTTTTGGGTGCAAAATGCTTCCAAACATGTTATATGTTCACATAATAACATATTGTTTTTTGGAAGACAACATTATTGAATTTGGATGCAAAAATACAAAATGTTTGGAACTTAGACTACCCAAACATATGTTGTTTAGACCAATATGCCTTCAAACATATTATATATTGGTAGAGATCAAACATGTAAATGTTTGGGCAATACCCAAAAATGTATATGCTTGAAGCAAAATATGTTTGGGAGTATATGTTACAGAAGCGATTTTTTGTGAGCGTGCATACATTGACTAAACTACAAGAGTAGCTTAACCAACAGAGGAAAAGAATGTTTGTCAAATTTATTTGGGCAAAGCCCTATAGACTGCAAGATGGTTGGATGGACGCACGTTTCGGAATTACCACATTCCTCATCAGCATCCTCTACTTGCAGCAAAACTATCAACCAATTATCAGAATAAATTCAGGCAGTTTATTAAACCCAACAAAAACCACACTTGAACCCTCCGAAAAAAGGTTTTACATTGATAGCCGGCTTATGCCGAAATAAATTCGAAACAAACATATCTCTTTTCCTATGCCACTGTCAAATCATCGATTTGAATTCACATGGCTGGGTTTATTTTGAGCGTGCCTCCTCTTCTTTTTCCATTTGTTTTGTTTTGTTATCGTTGGTTTTGTTCTTTAAGCATTGTTGTTGTTCTTTATTTCAGCTTAAAACCATACATTGACTAAACTACAAGAGTAGCTTAACCAACAGAGGAAAAGAATGTTTGTCAAATTTATTTGGGCAAAGCCCTATAGACTGCAAGATGGTTGGATGGACGCACGTTTCGGAATTACCACATTCCTCATCAGCATCCTCTACTTGCAGCAAAACTATCAACCAATTATCAGAATAAATTCAGGCAGTTTATTAAACCCAACAAAAACCACACTTGAACCCTCCGAAAAAAGGTTTTACATTGATAGCCGGCTTATGCCGAAATAAATTCGAAACAAACATATCTCTTTTCCAACCAATCCAAAACCAACGATAACAAAACAAAACAAATGGAAAAAGAAGAGGAGGCACGCTCAAAATAAACCCAGCCATGTGAATTCAAATCGATGATTTGACAGTGGCATAGGAAAAGAGATATGTTTGTTTCGAATTTATTTCGGCATAAGCCGGCTATCAATGTAAAACCTTTTTTCGGAGGGTTCAAGTGTGGTTTTTGTTGGGTTTAATAAACTGCCTGAATTTATTCTGATAATTGGTTGATAGTTTTGCTGCAAGTAGAGGATGCTGATGAGGAATGTGGTAATTCCGAAACGTGCGTCCATCCAACCATCTTGCAGTCTATAGGGCTTTGCCCAAATAAATTTGACAAACATTCTTTTCCTCTGTTGGTTAAGCTACTCTTGTAGTTTAGTCAATGTATGGTTTTAAGCTGAAATAAAGAACAACAACAATGCTTAAAGAACAAAACCAACGATAACAAAACAAAACAAATGGAAAAAGAAGAGGAGGCACGCTCAAAATAAACCCAGCCATGTGAATTCAAATCGATGATTTGACAGTGGCATAGGAAAAGAGATATGTTTGTTTCGAATTTATTTCGGCATAAGCCGGCTATCAATGTAAAACCTTTTTTCGGAGGGTTCAAGTGTGGTTTTTGTTGGGTTTAATAAACTGCCTGAATTTATTCTGATAATTGGTTGATAGTTTTGCTGCAAGTAGAGGATGCTGATGAGGAATGTGGTAATTCCGAAACGTGCGTCCATCCAACCATCTTGCAGTCTATAGGGCTTTGCCCAAATAAATTTGACAAACATTCTTTTCCTCTGTTGGTTAAGCTACTCTTGTAGTTTAGTCAATGTATGGTTTTAAGCTGAAATAAAGAACAACAACAATGCTTAAAGAACAAAACCAACGATAACAAAACAAAACAAATGGAAAAAGAAGAGGAGGCACGCTCAAAATAAACCCAGCCATGTGAATTCAAATCGATGATTTGACAGTGGCATAGGAAAAGAGATATGTTTGTTTCGAATTTATTTCGGCATAAGCCGGCTATCAATGTAAAACCTTTTTTCGGAGGGTTCAAGTGTGGTTTTTGTTGGGTTTAATAAACTGCCTGAATTTATTCTGATAATTGGTTGATAGTTTTGCTGCAAGTAGAGGATGCTGATGAGGAATGTGGTAATTCCGAAACGTGCGTCCATCCAACCATCTTGCAGTCTATAGGGCTTTGCCCAAATAAATTTGACAAACATTCTTTTCCTCTGTTGGTTAAGCTACTCTTGTAGTTTAGTCAATGTATGGTTTTAAGCTGAAATAAAGAACAACAACGAAATAAAATTTTGACAAAATTTTCTATAGAAATTAAATTTTGACAAAATTTTCTATTGAAATAAAATTTCGGAAAAATTTCCATAGAAATAAAATTTGGTAAAAATTTTCTATAGAAATAAAATTTTGGTAAAAATTTTCTGAAGAAATTAAATTTTGACCACATTTTCTATACAAATAAAATTTTGGTAAAATTTTCTATACAAATAAAATTTTGACAAAATTTTCTATATAAATAAAATTTTCACAAAAAATTTATAGAAATAAAATTTTGTCAAAAATTTTTATGGATATAAAATTTTGACCAAAAAATATCTATGGAAATATAATTTTGACAAAATTTTCTATAGAAATAAAATTTTGACAAAATTTTCTATAGAAATAAAATGTTGACAAAATTTTCTATACAAATAAAATGTTGGTAAAATTTTCTATAGAAATAAAATTTTGGTAAAAAATTTCTATAGAAATAAAATGTTGAATAGAAATAAAATTTTAACAAAATTTTCTGTAGAAATTAAATTTTTACAAAATTTTCTATAGAAATAAAATGTTTACAAAATTTCCTATAGAAATAAAATTTTAACAAAAATTTTTATAGAAATAAAATTTTAACAAAAATTTTTATAGATATAAAATTTTTACCAAAAATATCTATGGAAATATAATTTTGACAACATTTTTTATAGAAATAAAATTTTGACAAAATTTTCTATAGAAATAAAATTTTGGTAAAATATTCTATACAAATAAAATTTTAGTAAAAATTTTCTATAGAAATAAGATTTTGGTAAAATTTTCTATAAAAATAAGATTTTAGTAAAATTTTGTATAGAAATAAAATTTTGACAAAATTTTCTATAGTAATAAAATTTTGTTAAAAATTTTCTATAGAAATAAAATTTGGTAAAAATTTTCTATAGAAATAAAATGTTGGTAAAAATTTTCTGAAGAAATAAAATTTTCTATAGAAATAAAATTTTCTGTAGAAATAAAATTTTTACAAAATTTTCTATAGAAGTAAAATTTTAACAAAAAAATTTATAGAAATAAAATTTTGACAAAAAATTTTATAGATATAAAATTTTGACAAAAAACATCTATGGAAATATAATTTTGACAAAATAATAAAATAAAATTTTGACAAAATTTTCTATAGAAATAAAATTTTGACAAAATTTTCTATAAAAATAACATTTTGACAAACTTTTCTATAGAAATAAAATTTTGACAAAATTTTTTATGGAAATAAATTATTGTCAAAATTTTCTATAGAAATAAAATTGTGACAAAATTTTCTATAGAAATAAAATTTTGACAAACTTTTCTATAGAAATAAAATTTTGACAAAATTTTCTATAGAAATAAAATTTTGACAAAATTTTCTATTGAAATAAAATTTTGGAAAAATTTCCATAGAAATAAAATTTGGTAAAAATTTTCTATAGAAATAAAATTTTGGTAACAATTTTCTGAAGAAATAAAATTTTGACCACATTATCTATACAAATAAAATTTTGACAAAATTTTCTTTATAAATAAAATTTTCACAAAAAAATTATAGAAATAAAATTTTGTCAAAAATTTTTATAGATATAAAATTTCAACAAAAATATCTATGGAAATATAATTTTGACAAAATTTTCTATAGAAATAAAATTTTGTTAAAAATTTTCTGTAGAAATAAAATTTTGGTAAAATTTTCTATAGAAATAAAATTTTGGTAAAATTTTCTATAGAAATAAAATTTTGGTAAAATTTTCTATAGAAATAACATTTGGGTAAAAATTTTCTATCGAAATAACATTTGGGTAATAATTTTCTATAGAAATAAAATAATGGTAAAACTTTTCTATAGAAATAAAATTTTGGTAAAAATTTTCTATAGAAATAAAATTTTGGTAAAAATTTTCTATAGAAATAAAATTTTGGTAAAAATTTTGCATAGAAATAACATTGTGGTAAAAAATTTCTATAGAAATAAATTTTCTATAGAAATAAGATTTTGGTAACATTTTCTATAGAAATAAAATTCTGAAAAATTTCTTTATAAAAATAAAATTTTGACAAAATCTTCTATAGAAATAAAATGTTGACAAAATTTTCTATAGAAATAAAATTTTGACAAAATTTTCTATATAAATAAAATTTTGACAAATTTTTCTATATAAATAAAATTTTGACAAATTTTTCTATAGAAATACAATTGTGACAAAATTTTCTATAGAAATTAAAATCTTGACAAAATCATCTATAGAAATAAAATTTCGACAAAGTTTTCAATAGAATTAAAATTTTGACAAAATTTCTCAATAGAAATAAAATATTGAAAAAATTTTCTATAGAATTAAAAAGTTGACAAAATTTTCTATATAAATAAGATTTTGACAAATTTTTCTATAGAAATAAAATTGTGACAAAATTTTCTATATAAATAAAATGTTGGCAAATTTTTCTATAGAAATAAAATGTTGACAAATTGTTCAAAAGAAAAAAGTTGATCGATAACTTCTTATCTAAAAGTGTTTGTATGGATTTTTGGCAAAAGTTACTATAGAAATAAAATTTTCACAAAATTTTCTGTAGAAATAAAATTTTCACAAAATTTTCTATAGACATAAAATTTTAACAAAAAAAATTATAGAAATAAAATTTTGACAAAATTTTCTATATAAATAAAATTTTGACACAATTTTCTATAGAAATAAAATTTTGGTAAAAATTTTCTATAGAAATAACTCATAACACTGTCAACAAATTATTTAGTAGGACAAAATCAAAAATTAAAAGCAACGACAAATCGAATGTGGTGTATAAGATCACATTCAATGGAGACAAGTCCGACATATTCCAGAAGGTATATGTCGGTACTACAAAAACTAAATTAAAAACCAGACTCTCTGGGCATAAATCGGACCAAAAAGCAACAGAAAAGCCATTGGAGCAGAAGAAGGCACTTTCAGCACATTGTACAACAACGGGGCATCAACCCAATCTGCAAGATGTAGATATTTTAGCCCAGGGGAACAATCACAAAAGGAGATATATGTTAGAAATGCTACTTATTATAAATGTACCGACGGAAAAAAGAAAAAAATATAAGACTGACACGGACCACTGTGCGCACATATATAGAAATATAGTTAAAAAATACAGTAAAAAGTAATTGTGTTTAGTGTAAACTCAAACGCAGTGGCGAGCAAGTCACTTTGTCTTATTAAAAAATGTAAATGTCCTAGTAAATTTTTGTAACATATTTTTTACATATTTGTCTTTCTGTTTGGTTAATTTGTGTTTATTTTCTTTTGTTAAAGTTAATTTCCCTGAGGACAGACAACGATGGTGTTCGAAATATTGGAAAAAATTAAAAATAAAACATTATAAAAAACTAAGATTTTATTTTGTTTTATTACAACATGACCTCAAGCCTTACAAACTCTACAAAGAAATAAAATTTCGACAAAGTTTTCAATAGAATTAAAATTTTGACAAAATTTTCAATAGAAATAAAATATTGACAAAATTTTCAATAGAATTAAAATGTTGACAAAATTTTCTATATAAATAACATTTTGACAAATTTTTCTATAGAAATAAAATGTTGAAAAATTTTTCAAAAGAAAAAAGGTTGATCTATAACTTCTTATCTAGAAAGTGTTTGTATGGAAGCGTTATATAGAATGACATGCTTTCTCCGACCAAAACATTCACGAAATTCAAGAAAATCGTGTTTTTGACACTGGCTTTTCCAAAATCGAGATTTTCTTCCATTTCGCATGAACATGTCTGTTTTGCCAATTTTGTAAAAGACCATTATCAAAAAAGTTTGTCAAAGACTTTCAAATATTAAAACATTTTGTCAAAACTATTGTTCCATAAATCTGATATCATTCGGGGTAGTACTACGGTACTGACCAGGATGAAAAAATATTGCAGTACTATAGTAATAGTACTACATTTTCCATCCCTGTTAGTCACACTATATAACCCTAATATGGTCACTATGACAAAATATACTTCGATCGCAATCAACCACAACCAAAGAGATCAAATTTCTCACACATCGATGCTCTCTCTCAAATGGAGCATCCAAAAACATGCAACACCCATCAATCATTGCTTCAGTTAGTAGATTCAATTCAAAGAGAAAACATCAAAGCAAAGAGCTTTATCGAAGGTACAAAAATGACATCAAAATATTGGAAAGCAAAAGTTGCTGTAGTTACTGGAGCCTCTGTGGGTATTGGAGCTCAAATTGCATTAAAATTGGCCAATGCTGGGATTACAGTAATAGGCTTGGCAAGACGTACGGAATTGATTGATGTAAGTGGAAGAAAATTAAATAAATTTGATAATAATAAGTTAATAAAATGTTGTTTTTTTTAATATTTTTAAATTTATTCATAGAATCTCAATAAGGAAGTCAATGAAAATGGTGCTAAAATACAATCATATCGTTGTGATTTTTCCCAAGAGAAAAATATCGATGAAGCTTTCAAATGGATAGCCAAGAATTATGGCCAAATAAGCATTCTTGTTTGCAATGCTGGTATAATTAAAGCCAATTTGGTAATAGGTAAGCAGCCAGAATTAAGGATTGCTATACTAAAAGAAGAGCTTTCTTCGATTTTTTTTTGCTCTTAAAGTAAATAATTTTTTATGTTTACCTAAAATTTCATTCCAAAAGATAATGGCTTTTCTTTGTGTAGAGGAACTGTATTTTATTATGTTACTTAAAAAAACAAAAACTTTCCCAATATATTTCAGAATCATCAAATGAAGATATTAAACAACTGTATGATCTAAATGTTTTTGCCACAACAATTTGTCTACGTGAGGGTTTGAAATTAATGAAATCGGAAGAAAATAATAATGGACACATTATTGTTTTGAATAGGTGAGTTAAACAAAGAAAAAAAAAAAAAAACTTTTATATACGGCTTAAAGTTCGGCCAGGCCGAATTTCTTATGCGTACATATTAGGCGTAAAAATTTCGACGGCATACTATATTCATTAGCGTAGCTAGACAACTTTCATAGGGGGGGGGGGGGGGGGCTATAGCCCCCCTAGCTAAAAATTTATAGACTGAAGTTATAGGTTCAATTATTGTTTTATTTCATAAAAATGAATAAAAAAATAGACATCAAAATAATATATAATAAAGCAACTAAAAGTAGTTCCACACTTTTCCCAGCAAAAAAATTGGGATTTGTTTTAAAGGCACAACTTTGAAAGCACTTCCAAAAATGTCCTCACAAAGAAGTTAATTATATTAACTACGCAGGAAGTTTTTTGCTTCAGTTTTTTTTCATATTTTATGCGTAATTTTTGTTTTCTTTTTTCAAGTAGTTTAAAAAAGAGTAAGAATAAATAAAATGTTAAAAATTATTCAAACTTTGCCACAAAAATTCTAAATCCATTATAGAAAAATCGATAATTTTTGAAAATATTCAAACAAATATAAAAATTATTATAAATTAATGTTTCTTGAAGCTCGAGGTCTTTATAAATCTATATCTATAAAATTCAATCTATGTTTGTTTATTTGTTTGTTTGATTGTTTGTTTGTATGTTCCGAGTTGGCTCCGAAACGGCTGAACCGATTTACGTGAAACTTTCAGAGATCGTAGGGGGCGTCCATGTGGTGAAAATAGGGTACCTAATTTGTTGACACCTGGTCGCGGAGGGGGACCTCTCCTTTGTCGGACTTTTTGGCATCTAGAAAAAAAATCCGCTACATTATTTTTCGATATTTGGTCGGGGAGGAGCGCCACCCCTTTGCCCGACTTTTTCTTAAAGTACAGTGAAAACAAAACTAAACTCCCCCGACTGAAATTTTACGGAACAAATGGGTGAGGTTATGAAATTTATATCAGGTTCCTGATTTTTTAATAAAAATAAAAGGGCATAGGAAGACATCCGCTTCTCTTAAGTACATACAGAGAAACAATTAAACTTTACCGAGTTACTTGAAATTTAGAGAGGACTGGGGAGAGGTTACGATATTAATAGTTGATACCTGATATTTGAATGGAAGAGAGATCGCCCCTTTAGGCTTATAATTTGCTTGATATTTTCTGGAACGTTTACAAAAGATACGCTACATCACTTTTCGATATGTGGTCGGGGAGGAGGTCCTCCTCTAAAGCTGCAAAAAAAAACAAAAATTCTTAAGTTTTCTTGAAATTAACAAAGGCAGTTGGGGAAGGTTATGAACGAAGAGGCAACCTTCCTTGCCCCACACTTGAAGGAAAGTTTCAAGAATTTTCAGGGAAAGTTAGGGGTGCTATTCACAACGGTGTTTGTCGATATTGTATCGGGGAAAGTGACGTCCCTTTAAAACAATAGAGCAAAATTTAAACATCTCCGATCTTCTTGAAATTTACAGGGAACGTGGGAGGAGGTGATTAAATGTATATATGATTTTTAAATTAGTATATGATTTTTCGATATCTGGTTGGAGAAGGGGAAAATTGAAATAAACTTTGTCGATTTACTTCGATAGAATTTATAGGGGCCATTGAATAATTTGTGAAATTAATATAGGGTACGTGATAGTCCGATATCAGGTCGGAGTAGAGCGAAGGTGGGGAGAGGGTTCCCTTTTGTCCGTTTTTTTTTCTTAAATTGAAAGTAGAGGGTTTTCTGTAAATGGGAACCCGGTACATAATTTTATGACTATTTTCTGCACAGGCTTCTGCCAGACTTCTTTTTAGTAAAGAACTTAAATGTACATGAAATTGGCGGCCAACGTAGAGTGTGCATCATTTTCCAACATTTTAACAAATGTTAATGTGGTAAAATTTTTTACTCCTTTAGGTTTTTTCGATTTATTGGATGGGAAACAGTAATTCTTTGTATGTTATTATAATGTAGTGCTTAATTTTCAGATATGTTGAGGAGAAGGATACCCTTCCTTGACAAACCACACTTAAAATTCACAAGAAATATAGAAGATTGTCCAACTACTTGAATACAGAACATTATTTAAAACATTCGGAGGAAAGGGTACACCCTCTCCCCGACATTTTTTAAGACGAACCGTTTTACATATGCATATCCGTCGTATTTGTACCTATAAACGAAAAAGCACATAGTAGGATTTGTTTGAAAGAATTCAAATCTTTCCGAATTTGTTTTCAGCACGAAGGTTATGGTTGACTAAGTTAACGCAAAATATTCCTACAAATACGCTGTGGAAGGCGCATCGAAGCGGGCCTGGTTACGCTAGTATTTATATAATTCTAACAAAAGGTCGACCAAAAATCAAATAAAAAACGAATAAATAAAAATTATTTATTTGGGAAAATATCACACAGTTTTTTTAATTCACATTCAAAACACTGAATTCGGATCACACCGTAAGAAGTGATGCAAATTTATTGCAACGGCTGTTGAAACGGTGGACATTCGTTCTATGACGAGTTCCTATTACATTCATCGCTTCTGCGCCAATTTTGCACCACTTCCGGACCCAAAAAGAACATTTTCACTTCTTTTTTGGCGACGCTTTTTTGCAGCATTATTAAGATATTAATTTAAGATGACTAAACCAGACTAAACAATATAATAAAGGAGCTTTAGTTATTCAACTAAACCATAAGTTCAATCATAGCTCTATTTCATAAATATCAGACTTCAAACATTGCCATCGGCAACTGCTACCACAACCCAAGTAATTCGATTTTGCATGAAAGTTTTTAGCGGAACTTTGTGCGGTTGTATATACTTTTTTAATTTTTATAAAAATGTAAAATCGTAAATAGGTTTTCAAATTCTGGGGGGCTACATTTTTTCTTGGGGGGTCTAAGCCCCCTCCCCAGAGGCCTTCCTACGCTTATGACTATACTCCGTCGCGATTTTGAGGTTCCTATACACGGTTGCCATGGTTGGTAGAAAAATGGTAGATTCTTTACGGTCTGGCAGAATTCTTGATGTTTTGGTAGATTTTGCACATAATTCTATAAAAAATTCTGTCAAAATTCTATTTCTATAGAAAATTTTGTCAAAATTCTATTTCTATAGAAAATTTTGTCAAAATTTTATTTCTCTTGAAAATTTTTTCAAAATTTTATTTCTCTAGAAAATTTAGTCAAAATTTTATTTCTCTAGAAAATTTAGTCAAAATTTTATTTCTAAAGAAGATTTTGTCAAAATTTTATTTCTACAAGAATTTTGTCTAAATATTATGTCTATAGAAACTTTTGTCAACATTTATTTCTATAGGAAAATTTGTCAAAATGTTATTTCTATAGATTTTTTTATTTTACTTCTATAAAAAATTTTGTCAAATTTTTATTCCTGTAGAAAATGTTGTCACAATTTTATTTCTATAGAAAATTTTGTTAAAATTTTATTTCTACAGAAATGGTTGCCACTCGAGCTAAAAAAAAAATTACTTAAATTTTTATTCCTGTAGAAAATTTTGTCACAATTTTATTTCTATAGAAAATTTTGTCAAAATTTTATTTCTATTGGAAATTTTGTCAAAATTTTATTTCTATAGAAAATTTTGTCAAAATTTTATTTCTACAGAAATGGTTGCCACTCGAGCTAAAAAAAATTACTTAAATTTGGAGGAAACTTTACCAAAAGTCTACCAAACAAAAAAAAATATTTTGCAAAATTTTATTTCTATGGAAAATTTTGTCAATATTTTATTTATATAGAAAATTTTGTTAAAATTTTATTTCTATAGAACATTTTTTTTAATTTTACATCTATATCAAATTTTGTCAAAATTTTATTTCCATAGAAAATGTTGTCAACATTTTGTTTCTATATTTCTATAGAAAATATATAAAATATTTCTATAGAAATAGAAAATATAAAGAAATAAATTATTGCTATAGAAAAGTTTGTCACAATTTTATTTCTATAGAAAATTTTGTCAAAATTTTATTTCTATAGAAAATTTTGTCAAAATTTTATTTCTATTGAAAATTTTGTCAAAATTTTATTTTATAGAAAATTTTGTCAAAATTTTATTAAAAAAAAAACATGTTGTATAGAAATAAAATTTTAACAAAAAATATATAAAATATTTCTATAGAAATAGAAAATATAGAGAAAAAAATTATTGCTATAGAAAATTTTGTCAAAATTCTATATCTATAGAAAATTTTGTAAACATTTTATTTCTATAGAAAATTTTCTCAAAATATTATTTCTATAGAAAATTTTGTCAAAATTTTATTTCTATAGAAAATTTCAAATTTATTTGGGCAAAGCCCTATAGCTGAAATAAAAAACAACAAAATGATTGAAGAATAAACCAACAATAACAAAGAAAAACGAATGAAGTAAGAGGAAGCATGCTCAAAATAACCCCAGCCAACTGCACTCAAATCGTTGATTTGACAGTGGCAAAAGAAAAGAGATATGTTTGTACAAATTTGTTTCGGCAAAGGCCGGCTATCATAAAGGTTCACGTGTGGTTCACTTTGGGTTTAGTGAACCTCCTGAATTTATTCTGATAATTGGTTGATAGTTTTGCTGCAAGTAGAGGATGCCGATGAGGAATGTGGTAATTCCGAATCGTGCGTCCATCCAACCATCTTAGGTTAGGTTATGTGGCAGCCCGATGTATCAGGCTCACTTAGACTATTCAGTCCATTGTGATACCACAGTGGTGAACTTCTCTCTTATCACTGAGTGCTGCCCGATTCCATGTTAAGCTCAATGATAAGGGACCTCCTTTTTATAGCCGAGTCCGAACGGCGTTTCACATTCCAGTGAAACCACTTAGAGAAGCTTTGAAATCCTCAGAAATGTCACCAGCATTACTGAGGTGGGATAATCCACCGCTGAAAAACTTTTTGGTGTTCGGTCGTAGCAGGAATCGAACCCACGACTTTGTGTATGCAAGGCGGGCATGCTAACCATTGCACCACGGTGGCTCCAACCATCTTGCAATCAATAGGGCTTTGCCCAAATAAATTTGACAAAAAATATTTTCCTCTGTTGGTTAAGCTACACTTGTAGTTTAGTCAATGCATGGTTTTAAGCTGAAATCAAAAACAACAAAATGATTGAAGAATAAACCAACAATAACAAAACAAACGAATTTTATTTCTATGGAAAATTTTGTCAATATTTTATTTATATAGAAAATTTTCTCAAAATTTTATTTCTATAGAACATTTTTTTTAAATTTTACATCTATGTAAAATTTTGTCAAAATTTTATTTCTATAGAAAATGTTGTCAAATTTTTGTCAAAAGTCTACCAAACAATAAATCTTTTTTTTTGCAAAATTTTATTTGTATGGAAAATTTTGTCAATATTTTATTTATATAGAAAATTTTGTCAAAATTTTATTTCTATAAAACATTTTTTTTTTAATTTTACATCTATATAACATTTTGTCAACATTTTATTTCTGTAGAAAATTTTATTCCTATAGAAAATTTTGTTTAAATTTTATTTCTATAGAAAATTTTATCTAAATTTTATTTCTAGAGAAAATTGTCTCAGCATTTTATTTCAATAGAAAGTTTTGTCAAAATTTTATTGTTATAGAAAAGTTTGTCAAAGTTTTATTTCAATAGAAAGTTTTTTTATAGAAAGTTTTTCTATAGAAATAAAATTTTGACAATATTTTCTATAGAAATAAAATTTTGACAAAACTTTCTATTGAAATAAAATGTTGAGAATACTTTCTATAGAAAAAAAATTGACAAAATTTTCTATCGAAATAATATTTTGACAAACCCCTATCGCTATGCTTATGTTGGCACACTAAGTTATGCATTAGCATTGAGAGATAATGAAAAGGCATATATATTGGTTTGTATGGGTGAGAACAAGGGAATTTATGAGCACTCTGTCTCTTGCTCAAAAGTGTCACTGAGACAGACCCAATGGTTTGTTGATTGAAATCGTTTCATTTTGCTGACACTGTTGAATTTGTTTTTGTTTTGCAATTGTGGTTTACAAATGGCATTAATGACGTCTGTTTTTGTCCTTTGTTTATTTCTGTGTTGATTACTGCAATTTGCATTCAGATCCCAGTCTCAGATTCTGGTTACAGCGATTGCCATATCACGCATAAATACATCCATGTCGCATGAATACACTTGCAAACGCATACATTTGCAAACGTGTGTCCCAATGATTATGATGATGACGATGTTACACGCACTGATGTTACCATCATCATCATCGTCATCATCATGCATGCAACCGAATTCTGTTTACTTGCCGTTTTTGTTGACGACGTTGATGACTTTAAATTTAGTGTTTCAGCACTTGCGGCATTAAACATGATAGAGCACCGAATAAAGTGTCGCACAAAATTGCATTAATGCACAAATTGAAGTTCGTTGTATGAGCGAAATACGAGGGTGACCGGTTAACTACCTGGCAGGGCTGTGGAGCCGGAGTCGGAGTCGGAGTCTTGGAGTCGGAGTCGGAGTCTTGGAGTCGGAGTCTGAAGATTTTGCTGGAGTCGGAGTCGTAAAAATTTTGCTCGACTCGGACTCCGGCTAAACCAAATTTTTTAAAACACTTCACATTTTTGTAACTAAGCAAGTTTTTACGCAAATTAGTTTCCATTGCGTTATTCATTCGATCAATGTACAGCATGATTGTAAATGAAAATCAACTTCCAATTACAGCTATATTTTTATGTTTCCTAGAATGTTAGACTAGCAAATGGGCTGGACCGATCCATTTTAATGCCCGTATCAATTTATTTGAAATATTTCGAACAATCGAAATTATTTTTTTTAATTTTATTTTAAAGCCATATACATATGTGAAATATTGACAGAAAATTTTTTCAAAGTTGTTTTTTATAGAAAATTTTGTCAAAATGTTATTTCTATAAAAAATTTTGTCAACATTTTATTTCTATAGCAAATTTTGTCAAAATTTTATTTCTATCAAAAATTTATTCAAAATTTTATTACTATATATTTTTTTCTATAGAAAATTTAGTCAAAATTTTATTTCTATAGAAAATTGAGTCAAAATTTTTTTTTTCTATAGAGTATTTTGCAAAATTTTATTTCTATAGAAAATTTTGCCAAAATTTTATAGTAATAGATTTTTTATTAGAAAATTTGGTCAAATTTTTTTTTCTATAGAAAATTTAGTCAATATTTTGTCTCTGTAGAATATTTTGCAGAATTTTATTTACTACACAAAAATTTTTCTAAAATTGTTTTTTATTTATTTTGTTTGCTATACAATTTTTTTTAATTGAATTTCTATTGATAATTTTTTCAAACTTTTATTTCTATAAAAAATTTTGCCAAATTTTATTTCTATAAAAATTTTATTCAAAATTTTATTTCTATATATATGGTCAAAATTTGATTGCTATAAAAAATGTTGTCAAAATTTTATTTCTATAGAAAATTTGGTCAAAATTTTGTTTCTGTAGAAAATTTTGCAAAATTTTATTTCTATATAAAATTTTGCAAAATTTTATTTACTAGACAAACATTTTTCCAAAATTGTATGCTCACTGATACTCACTGCTAAGTCTAATACTTGTAGAAATTACTCAAATTTTCAAATTTTTCAATAAATGAATCATAAATGCATTTTTGCGATATTGTCTAAACAATTATAAATATTTCCCAAATATTGCTTGAGATTTTGTAGAAGTCTGATTTGAGATTTTATCAAAATGTAGATCTAAATACAAAGTATTGCAGAGTATATTATAATCGGCCCGTCCGACTTTAGACTTTCCTTGCATTTTTATTTTTTGTTAAAATTGTGTTACGTCCCATAACGTTAGATTTAAATTTTAAGTACATAGATTTTGTAGAAGTATATACAATTTTGTCTAAATCGATTCAGATTCAAATTCATGCATATGGGAATATAAACCTTTATATAGCTCGCAACAAATTTAAAGGATTTGAGATAGTATCAATAATTTTGGTCCACAAATACATAACATATACCGTTGGTATCTTCTCATATTATGATGGGTATTTATATCATTATTTTATTTATTAAACATTGCCCTAAATTTGAAATATAGAGTTCAATTGGCATCTAATGTGAAATTAAGACCTTTCTTTGCACACATAAATAAATACGATACTTTATATCGATCCACTTACGGTACCCCCACAATAGAACTACAAATTAGTGGTATTAAAATGAGATTTAGTTATATTACCCGGAGTCGACACCGGAGTCGGAGTCGAGCTGATGAAAAATGCTGGAGTCGGAGTCGAGCAAAATTGGCTCGACTCCACAGCCCTGCTACCTGGTATCATTAGTGAATACAATAAATGTCGTATATTCGATATCGATCGAATTTATTATACTGGATAATATAAGCCGGTAATCACGGTTCTCCCGCGATGGTAGAACTCTAGCAAAAATGGTAGAGTTTTACTGTTTGATAGATTGTTAGCATTATTTTGACTAAAGTTTCTATGGAAATAAAAATTTTGACAAATTTTTCTATAGAAATAAAATTTTGACAAAATTTTCTATAGAACTAAAATTTTGACAAAATTTTCTATAGAAATAAAATTTTGACAAAATTTTCTATAAAAATAAAATTTTAACAAAATTTTCTATAGAAATTAAATTTTGACAAAATTTTTTATAGAAATAAAATCGTGACAAAATTTTCTAAAGAAATAAAATGTTACAAAAATTTCTATAGAAATAATGTTGACAAAATTTTCTATGGAAATACAATTTTTTACAAAAATTCCTATTGAAATAAAATCGTGACAAAATTTTCTATAAAAATAAAGTTCTTACAAAATTTTCTAAAGAAATAAAATGTTGACAAAATTTTCCATAGAAATATACTTTTGACAAAATTTTCTATAGAAATGAGATTTTGACAAAAATTTCTATAGAAATGAGATTTTGACAAAAATTTCTATAGAAATAAAATTTTGACAAAATTTTCTAGCGAAATCAAATGTTGACAAAATTTTCTAAAGAAATCAAATGTTGACAAAATTTTCTATAGAAATCAAATGTTGACAAAATTGTCTATAGAAATAAAATGTTGGCAAAATTTTCCATAGAAATAAAATGATGACAAAATTTTCTATAGAGATAAAATGTTGACAAAATTTTCTATAGAACTAAAATGTTGACAAAATTTTCCATAGAAATAAAATGATGACAAAATTTTCTATAGAAATAAAATGTTGACAAAATTTTCTATAGAAATAAAATGTTGACAAAATTTTTTATAGAAATAAAATTTTGACAAAATTTGCTAAAGAAATAAAATATTGACAAAATTTTCTATAGAAATAAATTTTGACAAAATTTTCTATAGAAATAACATTTTGACAAAATTTGCTAAAGAAATAAAATATTGACAAAATTTTCTATAGAAATAAAATTTTGACAAAATTTGCTAAAGAAATAAAATTTTGACAAAATTTTCTAAAGAAATAAAATTTTGACAAAATTTTCTATAGAAATAACATTTTAACAAAATTTGCTAAAGAAATAAAATTTTGACAAAATTTTCTATAGAAATAAAATTTTGACAAAATTTTGTATAGAAATAAAATTTTTACGAAATTTTCTATAGAAATAGAATTTTGACAAATATTCTATAGAAATAAAAATTTGACAAAATTTGCTAAAGAAATAAAATTTTGACAAAATTTTCTAAAGAAATAAAATTTTCTATAGAAATAACATTTTAACAAAATTTTCTATAGAAATAAAATTTTGACAAAATTTTCTATAGAAATAAATTTTTTACGAAATTTTCTATAGAAATAGAATTTTGACAAAATTTTTATAGAAATAAAAATTTCACAAAATTTTCTATAGAAATAAAATTTTGACAAAATTTGCTAAAGAAATAAAATTTTGACAAAATTTTCTAAAGAAATAAAATTTTGACAAAATTTTCTATAGAAATAACATTTTAACAAAATTTGCTAAAGAAATAAAATTTTGACAAAATTTTCTATAGAAATAACATTTTAACAAAATTTTGTATAGAAATAAAATTTTAACAAAATTTTGTATAGAAATAAAATTTTTACGAATTTTTCTATAGAAATAGAATTTTGACAAATTTTCTATAGAAATAAAAATTTGACAAAATTTTCAATAGAAATATAAATATGACCAAATTTTCTATAGACATAAAAATTTGACAAAATAGAAATAAAAATTCTTATAGAAATATTTGAAATATTTAATTTTTTTATGGAAATAAAAATTTTACAAAATTTTATATAGAAATAAAATTTTGACAAAATTTTCTAAAGAAATAAAATGTTGACAAAACTTTCTAAATCATGACAAAATTTTCTATAGAAATCAATTTTTTACAAAATTTTCTATAGAAATAAAATTTGGACATAATTTTCTATAGAAATAAAATTTTTATAAAAATTTCTATAGAAATACAATTTGGACATAATTTTCTATAGAAATAAAATTTTTATAAAAAATTTTCTATAGTAATAAAATTTTGAAATTTTTTTTTGAGAAGATTTTTGTATAGAAATAAAATTTTGACAAAATTTTCTATAGAAATAAAATTTTGACAATGGTTCATCCACCGTTAGTCCTGACGTAATTTTGTTTTTATTCTCGTACTTCAAAAATGAAATGAGGAGTCAACGTTTTTTCCATTTCCAACCCTAGTGTAACTCTGTTTTCCATGTTTTCATGCCATTGCACTTATACGGGGAATGCATCAGGCCTCAAGCTTTTGTAGAATAGTGACTGGGGCAACTTTAGCCAAATTCCCAGAGATGACTGTGTTGGATAGCTGGTGTATGGCATATGTGAGCTATAAACGCAAATAAAATGGAAAATAACTCAATTATTAAACACAATTAAGTATTTACGACATTGTTTAATGCATAATGTCATTTTATGCCAGTGCATTAAGTGTTTCTGTTCTTCGAAATGCCGCCAATGCAGGCATGCCAGAGCATATCATCCTAACACTCACACACACATACAAACAGATGCGAAACCTTCATTACCTGAACGGTATTGGTAAAGTATGGCAGTACATTACCGGAAGATCCATACAAAAAACCGCTGTATAATACTCACTTAGGGTCTAGACCATTGCGGGGAAACTCAATCACATGCGTCTAGTGAGCGACAAAAAAAATCGCTGCCATCCGGGCGTATGAGTGTTATTAATTTGAACTTATCATCTTAAAAATCGATTGAATGGCAACAGCTCTTGCCAATATGCCAACACATTTGATGGCCATATCATCGCCACCATAACCATTCTCATTATTCAATATGCGAATGTGCGAATCTGCTCTGTCTGTTCGCCGTTTACGATAATGCTGCGTAAGCACTGGGGATACACCATGACTTTGAACTTTTAACACACCAGCATACCAGACGTACGAACGAAAATAGGCAATTTTACAAATGAGTGACTTAAAAGCGCATAAAAGAAGCCATGACATTACATTTATCTATATTAGTTTATTCTAAATTCTAAAAGAATAATATGTTTCAATCTTGTGTGTCTAGAGAATGTTGTATGGGAAAATATTAGAATGGGGTTAAATTCTAACAAAGGCTATTTGTTAATATTCGTTTTTGTACTTAAATACGGCCTACTATAAGAAAATAATTTTTTACATATTAGAGGAATCTTAAACAAATGGTGTAAACGTACAAGAAAACTGATAGTGATTTCGATTGGTAAAAAATGTATATAGAAAATTTTGTCCAAATTTTATTACTATAGAAAATTTGTTAAAATTCTATTTCTATAGAAAATTTCGTAAAAATTTTTATTTCTACAGAAAATTTTGTTAAAATTTTATTTCTATAGAAAATTTTGTCAAAATTTTAATATTATATAAAAATTTTGTCAAATTTTAATTTCAATAGAAAATTTCGTAAGAATTTTATTTCAATAGAAAATTTTGTCAAAATTCGTAAAAATTTTTATTTCTATAGAAAATTTTGTCAAAATTTTATTTCTATAGAAAATTTTGTCAAAATTTTAATATTATATAAAAATTTTGTCAAATTTTTATTTCAATAGAAAATTTCGTAAGAATTTTATTTCAATAGAAAATTTTTTAAAAATTTTATTTCTATAGAAAATTTTGTCAAAATTTTATTTCTATACAAAATTTTGTCAAAATTTTATTTCTATACAAAATTTTGTCAAAATTTTATTTCTATAGAAAATTTTGTCAAAATTGTATTTCTATAGAAAATTTTGTCAAAATTTTATTTCTATAGAAAATTTGTTAAAATTCTATTTCTATAGAAAATTTCGTAAAAATTTTTATTTCTACATAAAATTTTGTTAAAATTTTATTTCTATAGAAAATTTTGTCAAAATTTTAATATTATATAAAAATTTTGTCAAATTTTTATTTCAATAGAAAATTTCGTAAGAATTTTATTTCAATAGAAAATTTTGTCAAAATTTTATTTCTATAGAAAATTTTGTCAAAATTTTATTTCAATAGAAAATTCTATTTCTATAGAAAATTTTATCAAAATTCTATTTCTATAGAAAATTTTGTCAAAATTTTATTTCTATAGAAAATTTTCTCAAAATTGTATTCTTATAGAAAATTTTGTCAAAAGTTTATTTCTATAGAAAATTATGTCAAGATATTTTTCTATATAAAATTTTGACAAAATTTTATTTCCATAAAATAATTTTTCAAGAGTCAATTTTGTCAAAAATTGACTTCTATAGAACATTTTGTTAAAATTTTTTTCTATAGAAAATTTTGTCAAAAATTTTTTTTTCTATAGAAAAATTTGTCAAAATTTTAGTTGTATAGAAAATTTTGTCAAAATTTTATTTCTGTAGAAAATTTTGTCACAATTTTATTTGTGACATACATTGACTAAACTACAAGTGTAGCTTAACCAACAGAGGATAAGAATGTTTGTCAAATTTATTTGGGCAAAGCCCTATAGACCGCAAGATGGTTGGATGGACGCACGTTTCGGAATTACCACATTCCTCATCAGCATCCCCTACTTGCAGCAAAACTATCAACCAATGATCAGAATAAATTCAGGCAGTTCATTAAACCCAACAATGAACCACACTTGAACCTTCCGAAAAAAGGTTTTGCATGATAGCCGGCTTATGCCGAAATAAATTCGTACAAACATATCTCTTTTCCTATTTTATTTCTACAGAAAATTTTGTCAAAATTTTATTTCTATAGAAAATTTTGTCAAACATTTTATTTCTATAGACAATTTTGTCAAAATTTTATTTCTATAGAAAAATTTGTCAAAATTTTATGTTATTTGGTCAACATTTTATTTCTTTAGAAAGTTTTGTTAAAATATTATTTCTATTGAAAATTTTGTCAAAATTTTATTTCTATTGAAAATTTGGTGAAACTTTTATTTCTATAGAAATTTTTGTCAAAATTTTATTTCTATAGAAAATTTTGTCAAAATTTTATTTCTATAGAAAATTTTGTCAACATTTTATTTCTATAGAAAATTTTGTCAAAATTTTATTTCCATAGAAAATTTTTTCAAAAATTTTATTTCTATAGCAATTTTGTCAAAATTTTGTTTCTTTAGAACATTTTGTCACAATTTTATTTCTATAAAAAATTTTGTCAAAATTTTATTTCTATAGAAAATTTTGTCAAAATTTTATTTCTATAGAAAATTTTGTCAAAATTTTATTTCTATAGAAAATTTTGTCAAAATTTTATTTCTTTAGAAAATTTTGTTAAAATTGCATTTCAATAAACATTTGGTCCAAATTGTATTTCTATAAAAATTTTGTCAAAAATCTATTTCTATAAAAAATTTTGCCTACATTTTATTCCTATAGAAAATTTTGTCAATATTTTACTTCTTTAGAAAATTTGGTAAACATTTTATTTCTTTAGAAAATTTTGTTATTTCTTTTGAAAATTTTGTGAAGATTTCATTTCTATAGACAATTTTGTCAAAATTTTATTTCTATAGAAAAATTTGTGAACATTTTATTTTATGTGGTCAACATTTTATTTTTTAGAAAGTTTTGTTAAAATGTTATTTCTATTGAAAATTTTTGTCAAAATTTTATTTCTATTGAAAATTTGGTGAAGCTTTTATTTCTATAGAAATTTTTGTCCAAATTTTATTTCTATAGAAAATTTTGTCAAAATGTTATATCTATAAAAAATTTTGTCAAAATTTTATTTCAATAGAAAATTTTGTCAAAATTTTATTTCAATAGAAAATTTTGTTAAAATTTTATTTCTATAGAAAATTTTGTGAAAATTTTTTTTCTATAGAAAATTTTGTCAAAAATTTATTTATATAGAAAATTTTGTCAACATTTTATATCTACTGAAAATTTTGTCAAAATTTTAATATTATATAAAAATTTTGTCAAATTTTTATTTCAATAGAAAATTTCGTTAAAATGTTATATCTATTGAAAATTTTGTAAAAATTTTATTTCTATAAAAAATTTTGTAAAAATTTTATTTCTATAGAAAATGTTGTCAAAATTTTATTTTTAAAGAAAATTATGTCAAAATTTTGTTTTTAAATAAAACTATGTCAAAATTTTGTTTCTATTTTATTTTGTCAAAAATTTATTTCTATAGAAAATTTTGTTAACATTTTATTTCTATAGAAAATTTTGTCAACATTTTATTTCCATGAAAATTTTGTCAAAAATTTTATTTCTATAGACAATTTTGTCAAAATTTTATTTCTATAGAAAATTTTGTCACAATTTTATTTCTATAGAAAATTTTGTCAAAATTTTATTCCTATAGGAAATTTTGTCAAAATTTTATTTCTATAGAAAATTTTGTCAAACAATTTATTTCTACAGACAATTTTGTCAAAAATTTATTTCTATAGAAAAATTTTTCAATATTTTATTTTATTTGGTCAACATTTTATTTCTTTAGAAAGTTTTGTTAAAATGTTATTTCTATAGAAAATTTTGTCAAAATTTTATTTCTATAGAGAATTTTGTCAAAATTTTATTTCTATAGAAATTTTTGTCAAAATTTTATTTCTATACAAAAATTTTGTTAAAATGTTATTTTTATAGAAAATTTTGTCAAAATTTTATTTATATAGAAAATTTTGTCAAAATTTTATTTATATAGAAAATTTTGTCAAAATTTTATTTCCGTAGAAAGTTTTGTCAAAAATTTTATTTCTATAGATAATTTTGTCAAAATTTTATTTCCATAGAAAATTTTGTCAAAAATTTTATTTCTATAGACAATTTGTCAAAATTTTATTTCTATAGAAAATTTGGTCAAAATTTTATTTCTATAAAAAATTTTGTCAAAATTGTATTCCTATAGAAAATTTTGTCAATATTTTATTTCTATAGAAAATTTTGTAAAAATTTTATTTCTATAGAAAATTTTGTCAAAATTTTATTTCTATTGAAAATTTTGTCAAAATTTTATTTCTATAGAAAATTATGTTAGAGTTTTATTTCTCTATAAAATTTGGTCAAAATTTTATTTCTATAGAAAATGTTGTCAATATTTTATTTCTCTAAACAATTTTGTCAAAATCTTATTTCTTTAGAAAATTTTGTCAAATTTTATTTCTATAGAAAATTTTGTCAAAATGTTATTTTCAAAGAAAATTTTGTCAAAATTTTCTTTCCAAAAGAAAATTTTTTCAAATTTTTATTTCCAAAGAAAATTTTGAAGTTGTTTCGTTGGCTCAATTCTAATGAGAAATATGGTTAGTAATAATAATAAAGCTTTTTCTACTTGTACAGTGTACTTCCATCCTATAACAAGACCTTGTAAAATTCCTTGCATTTTCCTGGAAGTCCTTTTTTTCCTGGGTCATTGTGTATGCCATGGCAAAGTAATTATTACAATAATGATGATGGAAATGCAAAAACAGAGCAAAGTATCACTTACATCAATTCAAATAAATAAATATTCAATTCAATATTCAATTCAATACAAACTCACATTATTGAAGGCAAGCAATGAGGTGAAAAGTTCAAGTTGTTGTCCCACATAAAAAGGACACATTTTTGCATAATTGAAAAACAGCTTTACGCATTTTAAAGGATTTTCGGCTCAGCAGATTTAAATTTGTGCAAGGAAGTGCAAATGAAACCAATACACTTATATCGCTCTCTGGACACTAATTGGAATGGTTAAATTCGTTTCCTTATGTTACGCATTGACATCAAACAAACATACAGAGAAGCAAACGAATTTCATCCATGATGGATTGTCCATTGGCGGCATCCTTCCATCGTCAAGTTGTGTTTGCACCTACGCAACTACACGATCCATGTTCCATGACACATCAATTGCCTTGGCTTTGATTGCTCTTCCTTCATCAACATTTAATTGCTTAACGTTTCATGTTTTCTTTATCGCCTTCTTGTTTTCTCTCTTTTTTTTCGATTGCCATCCTGTGTAAATGCAGCATTCTAGGACATCGAATACCGGATGTGGCTGTGCCCCTATTCAGTGTTTATCCTGCCACGAAACATGCGATTACAGGTCTGTGTCAGACGATGCGTCAGGAAATACATTTCCTTAAATTAAATATCAAATTAACAGTAAGTAAATATTCTTGCACTTGCACACCATCACCACCACAATTTAAGTGAACGTAAGATGCATGACAAATTGCGAATATGCCATGGTCCCTTCATCATCTCCATACATATATGAGTGTTACTTTAACGAAGATCTTATTGATTCTTTATGTAAAGGTGTCATGTAAGTACTTACAGTGCTTACACAATAATGTATTTGGGAAAAATATGATATTGTATGCGATTGCCATCAGAGAACTGGATTAATATTAAATTTCATGGCATTCTTTTCTTTTTGTCTAAATTTTATTTATATAGATTTTTTTTATTTTTATTTTTATAGAAGCTTATGTCAAAATTTTATTTCTATAGAAAATGTTGTCAAAATTTTATTTCTATAGAAAATTTTTTCAAAATTTTATTTCTATAGAAAATTTTGTCAAAATTTTATTTCTACAGAAATGGTTGCCAATCGAGCCAAAAAAATCTAGTAACATTTGAAAATTTTGTCAAAATTTTATTTCTATAGAAAATATTGTCATAATTTTATTTCCATAGAATATTTTGACCAAACGTTATTTCTAAAAAAAAATTACAAAATTTTACATCTATAGATAAAAAATTTGACAAAATTTTATTTCTATAGAAGTTTTGTCAAAATTTTATTTCTATTGAAAATGTTTTCAAAATTTTATTTCTATAGAAAATTTTCTCAAATTTTTATTTCTATTGAAAATTTTCTCAAAATTTTATTTCTATTGAAAATTTTCTCAAAACTTTATTTCTATTAAAAATTTTCCCTAAATATTATTAATATTTAAAGTTTTCTCAAAATCTTATTTTATTGAAGACTTTGTCAAAATTTTATTTCTATAGAAAATTTTATTAAAATGTTATTTCTATAGAAAAAGTTATCAAAATTTTATTTCTATAAGATTTGATCAACAATTTATTTATATAGAAAATTTAAGTACCTCATAGGTAAAAAGAAATATTTTCTTTATTTTTTTATTTTGACAAATTTTTATTTCTATAAAAAATTTTTTCAAAATTTTATTTCTATAGAAAATTTTGTCAAAATTTTATTTCTACAGAAAATTTTATTTCTATAGAAAATTTTGTCAAAATTTGATTTCTATATAAAAATTTTCTCAAAATTATATTTCTATTAAAAATTTTCTCAAAATTTTATTTCTATAGAAAATTTTTTCAAAACTTTATTTCCATAGAAAATTTTGTCAAAATTTTATTTCTATAGAAAATGTTTTCAAAATGTTATTTGTATAGAAAATGTTATTTCTATAAAATATTTTGTCAAAATTGTATTTCTAAGAAAATTTTGTTAAAATTTTGTCAAAATATTATTTCTATAGAACATTTTGTCAAAATTTTATTTCTACAGAAAATTTTGTCAAAATTTCATTTCTATAGAAAATTTTGTCAAAATTTCATTTCTATAGAAAATTTTGTCAAAATTTTATTTCTACAAAGAATTTTGTCAAAATTTTATTTCTATAGAAAATTTTGTCAAAATTTTATTTCTATAGAAAATTTTGTCAAAATTTTATTTCTATAGAAAATTTTGTCAAAATTTTATTTCTACAGAAAATTTTATTTCTATAGAAAATTTTGTCAAAATTTTATTTCTACAGAAAGATTTGTCAAAATATTATTTCTATAGAAAATTTTGTCAAAATTTTATTTCTACAGAAAATTGTGTAAAAATTTCATTTCTATAGAAAATTTTGTCAAAATTTTATTTCTACAGAAAATTTTGTCAAAATTTTATTTCTATAGAAAATTTTGTCAAAATTTTATTTCTATAGAAAATTTTGTCAAAATTTTATTTCTATAGAAAATTTTGTCAAAATTTTATTTCTATAGAAAATTTTGTCAAAATTTTATTTCTATAGAAAATTTTGTCAAAATTTTATTTCTACAGAAATGGTTGCCACTCGAGCCAAAAAATCTACTAACATTTTGAGAAAATTTTACCAAAAGTCTACCAAACAAAAAAATCTTATTTTGAAAAATTTTATTTCTATGGAAAATTTTGTCAATATTTTATTTATATAGAACATTTTTTTGTTTACAACTATATAAAGTTTTGTCAAAATTTTATTTCTATAGAACATTTTATCAAAATTTTATTTCTATAGAAAATTTTGTCAAAATTTTATTTCTACAGAAAGGGTTGCCACTCGAGCCAAAAAAATCTCCGAAAATTTGGAGAAAATTTTACCAAAAGTCTACCAAACAAAAAACTCTTATTTTGCAAAATTTTATTTCTATGGAAAATTTTGTCAATATTTTATTTATATAGAAAATTTTGTCAATATTTTATTTATATAGACAATTTTGTCAAAATTTTATTTCTATAGAACATTTTTTTTTTTTTTTAATTTTACATCTATATAACATTTTGTCAAAATTTTATTTCTATAGAAAATTTTGTCAAAACTTTATTTCTATAGAAAATTTTGTCAAAACTTTATTTCTATAGAAAATTTTGTCAAAATTTTATTTCTCTACAAAATTTTGTCAAAATTTTATTTCTATACAACATTTTTTGTAAAAATTTTACATCTATATAAAATTTTGTGAAAATTTTATTTCTATAGAAAATTTTGTCTAAATTTTATTTCTATAGAAAATTTTGTCAAAATTTTATTTCAATAAACATTTTGTCAAAATCGTATTTCTATAAAATTTTTGTCAAAATTTTATTTCTATATAAATTTTGTCAAAATTGTATTTCTATAGAAATTTTTTTCAAAATTTTATTTCTATAAGAAATTGTCTCTCTATAGAAAAATTATATTTCTATATAAAATTTTGTCAAAATTCTATTTCTTTAGAAAATGTTGTCAAGTGTGTAATTCATTTGTACACACTAAATTTTTATAATGAATTTTCTTTAATTAAAAGTTTAAATAGAAATTGGATTGGAGTTCGAGAGTATTTTGATTTTTTCATTATAGGTAAAATATAATTTTGCGATGGGAACAGAGTTGTCTCAGACACGCATAGTTTTTTATGCACTGTAGCCATTCAAAAGTATGCAAGTTCTCACACACTCACACAAACAAAGAAACTACAACGAATTTCGTATTTAATTCATTGTGGGTTTACATACCCACCATTACCACATCGATTTATTGAGTTCATCGTGGAAATCCTACTTTAGGCTATGAGGTGAGCCTACCAATCAGATTTTTTCATAACCATATAACGTATTCGCAATTACCTACAATCCCAATGACCGTACTCACAAGTGCATATGAGTGTTGTGGTAGCGTCAAAGCATCCCCGCTGCCCCCGTATACAGAACAAGAACAAATGTCATATTGTTGACAACTTCAACAACATATTTTTATTGTATTCATCATTTACGTTGTCATCCACCATGGAATATGAAATTGTTAATATTTCTTTTTTGAAAATATTTAAAGGACATTTCGATTTCGTTTTAGATGGGCCTACTCTTGCCCTACACCAAGAAATTAGAATAAAATTCATATGTATTAAAGTTTGCCCATCACATGGATGTAGGAAACGATATTTTAGATCAATGACAATTTTTATTTTTATCAAAAAATTTATTAAATCAATTAAATTTTTAATTAAATATTAATTAAAATTTTATTTCAAAAATTTTTGGTGATATTTATACCCTTCACCACTACTGTGGTACAGGATATAATAAGTTTGTGCATTTATATCTAACGCCAAGAAGGTTCAAATTTAGATATACACTCAGAAAAAAGTTTACTTGGATCAAAAGATTTTGACCTTCCCTTAAGGATTTAAATCTAGGACCAATAACATTAAAATAAGGATACAGATCTCATTTATCAAATTATCATTCTCTTTTCGCGGTTTATTAGTGAAGGTACTCACGTAGAAGGTTAGGTTAGGTTAGGTTTGGTGGCAGCCCCATGTATCGGGCTCACTTAGACTATTCAGTCAATTGTGATACCACATTGGTGAACTTCTCTCTTATCACTGAGTGCTGCCCGATTCCATGTTAAGCTCAATGACAAACAAATGCCAGTTTAAAAATCAAAATTATAACGGATACTTCAAAATAAAATTTGTTTTCTTAATTCCAAAAAACCTTAAACCAAAGACGCTAAATTCTCAAAATAAGTCTTAGACTATATCTGAAGCGTTTTTATCTTAAATCTAAGGTTTCAATATATCAGTTAATTTAAGGACAATTTCTTTAAATCAAAAATGTGTTTCTTTACTTTAAGTAAAATTAGCCTTAGTTCAAAGACATAGGGCTTTAACGGAGGGACACAAATTTACAAAATTTGTGTCCTAAATCCAATGAAACAAATTTTGAAGCAAAGATTATAAACTTTATTTTAATCAAAAGTTCATTATTTTAAAGAAATTTGTCTTTAATATTTTATAAATTTCACATCCTAAAATTTAGTTTGGTCATATTTGACCAAATCGGTGATAAATATCGGTTTACTTTTAAATACAGCTTCCACACATATCTCTCGCCTGATATGCACTCTAATGGGTCCAGAGGTCAGAGTTCCCATATACCTTACGCCCGATTTAGATTCATATGACCACTGGAGACCGTAGAAGTTTCATTCCGATTTATTTGAAATTTTGCACGGAGAGTAGAATTAACATGGTAGCATTGTGTGCCAAATTTAGTTCAACTCGTTCCAGATTTAGATAAAGCTTCTAAATATATGTTCTTGCCATAGTTGGTAATTTTACCAAAAATTATAGTTTTTTTACTGTTTGGTAGATTGATAGAATTCTTGATGTTTTGGTACATTTTGCAAAATATTTCTCTTCACAAATTTTCTAAAGAAATAAAATTGTGACAAAATTTTTTATAGAAATAAAATTTTGACAAAATTTTCTCTAGAAATAAAATTTTAAGGTTCCTGTAGAAATAAAATTTTGACAAAATTTCTATATAAAAAACAATATTTTGAAAAATTTTCTATAGCAATCAAAATTTTGACAACATTTTCTACAGAAATTTAAATTTTGGCAAAATTTTCTACAGAAATTTAAATTTTGGCAAAATTTTCCATAGAAATTTAAATTTTGGCAAAATTTTCCATAGAAATAAAATTGTGATAAAATTTACTATAGAAATATCATTTTGACAAAATTTTCTATAAAAATAACATTTTGACACAATTTTCTACAGATATAAAATTTTTACAATTTTTTCTATAGAAATAAAGTTTTGGTAAAATTTGGTATAGAAATAAAATTTCGACAAAACTTTCTATACAAATAAAATTTTAAAAAAATTTAACAAAAATTTCAAAATTTTCACAAAATTTTCTAAAGAAATAAAATGTTGACAAAATTTTCTATAGAAATAAAATTTTGACACAATTTTGACAAATTTTTCTATAAAAATAAAATGTTGGCAAAATTTTCTATAGAAATAAAATGTTGGCAAAATTTTCTATAGAAATAAAACTTTGGCAAAATTTTCCATAGAAATAAAATTTTGACAAACTTTTCTATAGAAATAACATTTTTACAAAATTGTCTGTAGAAATAAAATTTTGACAAATTTTTTTATAAAAATAAAATTTTGAAAAAATTTTCTATACAAATAAAATTTTGATAAAATTTACTATAGAAATACTATTTTGATAAATTTTTCCAATTGAATTAAATTTTCTATAAATATAAAATTTTGACAAAATTTTCTATAGAAATAAAATTTTGACAAAATATTCTATAGAAAATTCTGAAAAAAAAAATTTTTTCTATAGATATAAAATTTTGACAAAATTTTCTATAGAAAAAAAATTTTGACAAAATTTTCTATAGAAATAAAATGTTGACAACATATTCTATAGAACTAAAATTTTGACACAATTTTTTACAAATATAAAATTGTTACATTTTTTCTATAGAATTAAATTTTTACAATTTTTTCTATAGAAATAAAATTTTGGCAAAATTTTCTACGGAAATAAAATTTTGACAAACTTTTCTATAGAAATAAAATTTTGACAAAATTTTCTAAAGAAAATTCCGAAAAAAAAATTTTTTTGCTATAGATATAAAATTTTGACAAAATTTTCTATAGAAATAAAATTTTCACAAAATTTTTTGTAGAAATAAAATTTTGTCAAAATTTTCTATAGAAATAAAATTTTCACAAAATTTTCTATAGAAATAAAATTTTGCCAAAATTTTCTATAGAAAATTCTGAAAAAAAATTTTTTTCTATAGATATAAAATTTTGACAAAATTTTCTATAGAAATAAAATTTTGACAAAATTTTCTATAGAAATAAAATGTTGACAACATATTCTATAGACATAAAATTTTGACACAATTTTCTATAGAAATAAAATTTTGTCAAAATTTTTTTATAAAAATAAAATTTTGACAAAATTTTCTATAGAAATAAAATTTTGACCAAATTTTCTATAGAAATAAAATTTTGTCAAAATTTTCTGTAGAAATAAAATTTTGACAAAATTTTCTATAGAAATAAAATTTTGACCAAATTTTCTATAGAAATAAAATTTTGACCAAATTTTCTATAGAAATAAAATTTTGACCAAATTTTCTATAGAAATAAAATTTTGTCAAAATTTTCTATAGAAATAAAATTTTGTCAAAATTTTCTATAGAAATGAAATTTCGACAAAATATTCTATCGAAATAAAATTTTCTATAAAAATAAAAATTTGACAACATTTTCTATAGAAATACAATTTTGACAAAATTTTCTATGGAAATAAAATTTTAATAAAATTTTTTATGGATATAAAATTTTGACAAAATTTTCTATAGAAATAAAATTTTGACAAACTTTTCTATAGGAAATACAATTTTTAGAAAAATTTCTTTGGAAATAAAATTTTGACAAACTTTTCTATAGGAAATACAATTTTGACAAAATTTTCTATAGAAATAAAATGTTGACAAAATTCTCTATAGAAATAAAATTTTTACAAAAATTTCTAAAGAAAAAAATTTGGACAAAATTTTTTATAGGAATACAATTTTGACAAAATTTTTTATAGAAATTAAATTTTTACATAATTTTCTATAACAATACAATTTTCTATAGAAATAAAATTTTGACAAAATTTTCTAAAGATGAGGAATGTGGTAATTCCGAAACCTGCGTCCACTTAACCATCTTGCAGTCTATAGGGCTTTGCCCAAATAAATTTGACAAACATTATTTTCCTCTGTGGGTTAAGCTACACTTGTAGTTTAGTCAATGCATGGATTTAAGCTGAAATCAAAAAAAAAACAGAAATAACATTTTGACAAAATTTTCTATAGAAATAAAATTTTGCCAAAATTTTCTGAATTCTGAAAAAAATTTTTCTATAGATATAAAATTTTTGTTGTTTTTTATTGCAGCTTAAAACCATACATTGACTAAACTACTAATGTTTGTCAAATTTATTTGGGCAAAGCCCTATAGACTGCAAGATGGTTGGATGGACGCACGTTTCGGAATTACCACATTCCTCATCAGCATCCTCTACTTGCAGCAAAACTATCAACCAATTATCAGAATAAATTCAGGCAGTTTATTAAACCCAACAGAAACCACACTTGAACCCTCCGAAAAAAGGTTTTACATTGATAGCCGGCTTATGCCGAAATAAATTCGAAACAAATATATCTCTTTTCCTATGCCACTGTCAAATCATCGATTTGAATTCACATGGCTGGGTTTATTTTGAGCGTGCCTCCTCTTCTTTTTCCATTTGTTTTGTTTTGTTATTGTTGGTTTTGTTCTTTAAGCATTGTTGTTGTTTTTTATTGCAGCTTAAAACCATACATTGACTAAACTACAAGTGTATCTTAACCAACAGAGGAAAAGAATGTTTGTCAAATTTATTTGGGCAAAGCCCTATAGACTGCAAGATGGTTGGATGGATGCACGTTTCGGAATTACCACATTCCTCATCAGCATCCTCTACTTGCAGCAAAACTATCAACCAATTATCAGAATAAATTCAGGCAGTTTATTAAACCCAACAAAAACCACACTTGAACCCTCCGATTTTAACAAAATTTTCTATAGAAATAAAATTTTGACAAAATTTTCTATAGACATAAAATGTTGACAACATATTTTATAGAAATAACATTTTGACACAATTTTCTACAAATATAAAATATTTACATTTTTTTTCTGTAGAATTAAATTTGTACAATTTTTTCTATAGAAATAAAATTTTGACAAAATTTTCTACGGAAATAAAATTTTGACAAACTTTCCTATAGAAATAAAATTTTGACAAAATTTTCTATAGAAATAAAATTTAGACAAAATGTTCTATAAAAATAAAATTTTGACAAATTTTTCTATAAAAATAAAATGTTGGCAAAATTTTCTATAGAAATAAAATGTTGACAAAATTTTCTATAGAAATAAAATTTTGACAAAATTTTCTATAAAAATAAAATGTTGACAAAATTTTCTATAAAAATAAAATGTTCGCAAAATTTTCTATAAAAATAAAATGTTGACAAAATTTTCTATAGAAATAAAATTTTGTTTTGTATATTATCGTCGGTTTCTCTTCAATCGTTATTGAGATTAAAAACAACAATAACGATTGAAGAGAAACCGACAATAACAAACAAAACGAATGAAAATAGAGGAAGCACGCTCAAAAACAAACCCATCCAACTACATTCACACCGATGATTTGAGTTTGGCAAAGGAAAAGAGATATGCTTGCAAATTTGTTTAGGCAGTAGCCGACTATCAAACTTTTTTTGGAAGGTTCAAGTGTAGTTCACTTTGGGTTGAGTGAATTACCCGAATTTATTCTGATAATTGGTTGATAGTTTTGCTGCAAGTAGGGGATGCTGATAAGGAATGTGGTAATTCCGAAACAGCTGTACATCCAACCATCTGCAGTCTATAGGGCTTTGCCCAAATAAATTTGACAAGCATAATTTTCCTCTGTTGGTTAAGCTACACTTGTAGTTTAGTCAATGCATGGTTTTAAGCTGAGATCAAAAATAACAATAACGAAATACAATTTTGACAAAATTTTCTATAGAAATACAATTTTGACAAAATTTTCTATAGAAATAAAATGTTGACAAATTTTCTATAGAAATACAATTTTGACAACATTTTCTATAGAAAATTCTGAAAAATTTGTTTTTTCTATAGATATAAAATTTTGACAAAATTTTCTATAGAAATAAAATTTTGACAAAATTTTCTATAGAAATATTCTATAGAAATAAAATTTTGACAAAATTTTCTATAGAAATATTCTATAGAAATAAAATGTTGAAACAATTTTCTACAAATATAAAATTTTTACATTTTTTTCTATAGAATTAAATTTTTACAATTTTTTCTATAGAAATAAAATTTTGGCAAAATTTTCTACGGAAATAAAATTTTAACAAACTTTTTTATATGAATACAGTTTTGACAAAATTTTCTATAGAAATAACATTTTGACAAAATTTTTTATAAAAATAAAATTTTGACAAAATTTTCTATAGAAATAAAATTTTGATCAAATTTTCTATAGAAATAAAATTTTGACCAAATTTTCTATAGAAATAAAATTTTGACAAATTTTTCTATAGAAATAAAATTTTGGCAACATTTTCTACGGAAATAAAATTTTAACAAACTTTTCTATAGAAATAAAATTTTGACAAATTTTTCTATAGAAATACAATTTTGATAAAATTTTCTATTGGAATAAAATTTTGAGAAACTTTTCTATAGAAATACAATTTTGACAAAATTTTCTATTGGAATAAAATTTTGACAAAATTTTCTATAGATATACAATTTTGACAAAATTTTCTATAGAAATACAATTTTGACAAAATTTTTAGAAATAAAATTTTGAGAAAATTTTCTATAGAAATAAAATTTTGAGAATATTTTCTATAAAAATAAAATTCTGACAAAATTTTCTATTGGAATAAAATTTTGACAAAATTTTCTTTTGGAATAAAATTTTGACAAATTTTTCTATAGAAATAAAATTTTGACAAAATTTTCTATAAAAATAAAATTTTGACAAAATTTTCTATAGAAATAAAATTGTGACAAAAGTTTCTATTTTCATTCGTTTTGTTTGTTATTGTTGGTTTCTCTTCAATCATTATTGTTGTTTTTGATCTCAGCTTAAAACCATGCATTGACTAAACTAACAGTGTAGCTTAACCAACAGACGAAAAGTATGCTTGTGAAATTTATTTGGGCAAAGCCCTATAGACTGCAAGATGGTTGGATGTACAGCTGTTTCGGAATTACCACATTCCTCATCAACATCCTCTACATGCAGCAAAACTATCAACCAATTATCAGAATAAATTCGGTAATTCACTCAACCCAATGTGAACTACACTTGAACCTTCCGAAAAAGTGTCTATAGACATAAAATTTTGAGAAAATTTTCTATAGAAATACAATTTTGACAGAATTTTCTATGGAAACAAAATTGTGACAAAATTTTCATTGTAGAAAATTATAAAAATAAAATGTTGACAAATTTTTCTATAAAAAGAAAATTTTACATAATTTTCTATAAAAATAAAATGTTGACATAATTTTCTATAAAAATAAAATATTGACAAAATTTTCTATAGAAATAAAATTTTGACAGAATTTTCTATGGAAATAAAAATTTTGACAAAATTTTCATCAACATCAATTAAGAAAATTTTAATTATTTTTGCAATTAATTGATCCAATTAAAAATTAATTGACACAATTAAATCTTATTTTAATTCAAAAATTAATTAATTTAAAAATGACATATTAATTACAACTTATTTTAAAAAATATTGTTGATATTTTGTCTGTGCCTTAAAAATCCTAAAATCCTTAAATCCATGGGCAAAGAATTTAAGGATTTTTGGATTTGTAAGCGCTTGCTATAGAGTACTCAAATAAATGACCAAATATCCATTAGCTGGCGACTTAAGCACATCACTGAATTGGACATTAATGAATATTCAGATGCGATATGAATGCTTGCATGTGCGTGTGTGTGCATGATGACAACAAGTGCCTGCGGGTAATTAAAAGTTGCAAAGAAAACCAAAGAAGGAACAGTAAAAAGAAAACTGAAAACAAAATGAAGAAAACTCATTGTTGCTTTCCCACAAATAACAACCTGTGTGTGGATATTTTCACACTCCACCTCAAAGAAAAACAAACCACCCAAGACCCCCACTAGATATTCTTTCCTTCTTATCGGCGAAAGGAAAATGTACCATCGGCCTTAATTTTTGTCTTCCTTCCATTTTCATGTTGAGCAATTTGCAATTAAAATGTAATTCAACTGACGTTTATATTGGATTCAAGAAGGAAACCAACCATCCGACAACCACTGACAGCGCAACAAAGCTCTTATGGAAAAGGTTAAAAATAAGCCAATGAAATTTCAAGTAAAAAAACACGGTGTACATTTTTTTTAAATAAACTTCCAAATGTATTAAGTTATAATGAAGAGAGGCTTGATTAAAATTTAATGCAAAGGACTAATATTTGCCCTGGAGAAAATGGGATCGGAATAATGAAGCATTAACGCATGATATGTAACTCAACCTTTAAGAAGTGATGCAAATTCAGTGCAACGTCTGTTGAAATGGGTGACATTTTTCCTATAACAAGCCGATGTTAAATTCATCGCTTCTGCGCCAAGTTTGCACCACTTCCGAATCCAAAAATAACATTTTGACTACTTTTTTGCGACGCTTTTTTTGCTGGGTATTGCTAATTCATTATATTGAGGAATACTGTATTCGAAAGTTTACATATGTATGCGCCACACTGTGTGCATATGTTTACAACACCTAGAAGGAGAAGAGATAGACATATGGTGCCTTTGGCAATATTGTTCAGGTCGGCCCCTGAGTCGATCTAGCGATGCCCGTCTGTCTGTGAACACATTTTTGTAATCAAAGTCTAAAGGGTGATACGGTCAAAATTTGGTGAAGGGAAAACGCGTGTAAATCGGTGAAATCGTTTATTTAAAAAATCAAATTAAATTTCTTTTTCAAGTTCAATTAGTATAAAATTCAGGAAAAATATTCAGTTAGGCTTTCGCTTTTCCAAATCCGAATTGCCGGGCCTCACGCTTGACACCTGCCATCAGATTTTGTACAGCCACCTTGTCCACCTTCTTCGCCGCAGAAAGCCAGTTTGCCTTGAACTGCTTCTCGTCCTTAGCAGTTTTTTTTTGTCTTCTTTAGGTTCCGCTTGACAATAGGCCAGTATTTCTCCATTGGGCGGAGCTCTGGCGTGTTGGGAGGGTTCTTGTCCTTGGGAACCACCTGCACGTTGTTGGCGGCGTACCATTCCATGGCCTTTTTACCGTAATGGCAAGATGCCAAATCCGGCCAAAACAGTACGGAACAACCGTGTTTCTTCAGGAAAGGCAGCAGACGTTTATTCAAACACTCTTTCACGTAAATTTCTTGGTTGACAGTCCCGGAAGCTATGAAAATGCTGCTTTTCAAGCCAAAGGTACAGATGGCTTGCCAAACCAGATATTTCTTTGCGAACTTTGACAGTTTGAAAATATCTTCTACCTTTCCCCTTTCTTTTGCCGTATAAAACTCCTGTCCCGGAAGCTGCTTGTAGTCGGCTTTGACGTAGGTTTCGTCGTCCGTTACCACGCAGTCAAACTTCGTCAGCATCGTCGTGTACAGCCTCCGGGATCGCGCTTTGGCCGTCGTATTTTGTTTATCATCGCGATTTGCTCGTTTTTTGGCTCGGCTCGTTTTTTGGCTCGATGCACGGTTGTAGACGATACACCCAGCTTATTTGCGGCATCTCGTAGAGAGAGGTTAGGGTTTCGCTTGAAACTACCGGCAACTCTCTTTGTCGTTTCAGCGGCTTCCGGTTTTCGATTTCCCCCCGATCCAGACTTCCTGGCTGTCGACAAACGTTCCCCAAACACTTTAATTACATTTGTAACGGTTGATTTGGCAACTTTTAGCGATTTTGCCAGCTTTACGTGCGAGTAGCTCGGATTTTCGCGATGCGCGAGCAAAATTTTGATACGCTGCTCTTCTTGCTTGGACGGCATTTTGACAACTGAAGAGTGAATTCCAAAATCAAAATAGGAGCAACATTCTACACACACACGCCATCATAATGAGGGGTGTTCAGGTTTTTTTTAATGCAAAATTGAAAGAAATACGTCAAGTTTATATTGACCAAATTTTGACCGTATCACCCTTTAGGTCGCAATTTACGTCCAATCGAAATTTGGCACAAGTATGTACTTTGGGTCAGAATAGAACCCTATTGATTTTGGAAGAAATCGGTTAAGTTTTAGATATAGCTCCCATATATATCTTTCACCCGATATCTACTAATAGGGCCCCAGAAGCCAGAATTTCAGCATGATTTACTTTAAATGTTGCACAAGAAGTGCAATTGATAGTGTCGTAAAGTGTGCCGAATTTGGTTGAAATCGATTCAGATTTATATATATAGCTCCCATATATACGTGTTTCTTATTTCGGCAAAAATGGCCAAAATACCCAAATTTTCCCTGTAAAATCGCCGCTGCTAAGTCGAAAACGTGTAAAAAGAACTTTAATTTTCCTTACTAGTAATACATAGCTATTGACCGATAAATCATAAATACACTTTTGCAAAGTTGCTTAAAAATTGTTTCAGATTTAAATGTTTTCCATTTTATACCCTCCACCATAGGATGGGGGGTATATTAACTTTGTCATTCCGTTTGTAACACATCGAAATATTGCTCTAAGACCCCATAAAGTATATATATTCTGGGTCGTAGTGAAATTCTGAGTCGATCTAAACATGTCCGTCCGTCCGTCCGTCCGTCCGTCTTTTGAAATCACGCTAACTTCCGAACGAAACAAGCTATCGACTTGGCACAAGTAGTTGTTATTGATGTAGGTCGGATCGTATTGAAGATGGGCCATATCGGACCACTTTTACGTATAGCCCCCATATAAACGGACCCTCAGATTTTGCTTGCGGAGCCTCTAACAGAAACATATTTCATCCGATCTGGTTGAAATTTGGTATATGGTGTAAGTATATGGTCTCTCACAATCATGCAAAAATTGGTCCAAATCGGTCCATAATTATATATATATAGGTCCCATATAAACCGATCCCCAGATTTGGCTTGCGGAGCCTCTAAGAGAAGCAAACCTTATCCGATCCGTCTGAAATTTGGCACATGGTGATAGAATATGGTCTTTAACAAACATGCAAACATTGGTCCACATCGGTCCATAATTATATATAGCCCCCATATAAACCGATCCCCAGATTTGGCTTGCGGAGCCTCTAAGAGAAGAAAATTTCATCCGATCCGGCTGAAATTTGGTACATGGTGCTAGTATATGGTCTTTAACAACTATGCAAAAATTAGTTCACATCGGTCCATAATTATATATAGCCCCCATATAAACCGATCCCCAAATTTTCTATAGAAAATTTTGTCAAAATTTTATTACTACAGAAATTTTTGTCAAATTTTATTTCCATAGAAAATTTTGTCAAAATTTTATTTCTGTAGAAAATTTTGTCAAACTGAATTTTATAAGTATGGACTAACTTACAATTGAGAAGACCGTGTTAAGAAGTTTTAAGATACCATACCATCGGCAAGTGTTACCACAACCCAAATAATTCGATTGTGGATGACAGTCTTCAGTACAAGTTTCTATGCAATCCATGGTGGAGGGTATATAAGATTCGGCCTGGCCGAACTTACGGTCGTGTATACTTGTTTTTACAAACATTGTGTTCCACCCCAAGGGATTAGACTGAAATTTTGAGTCTACAGTTTTTTGGAAGTCTAACAAATTTTGTCCAGGTCGAGTCAGATTTAAATGCATGTATAGGGGAACAGAAATCTTTATATATAGCACCCAACACATTTGATGGATTTGATATGGTCAAAATGTGGCTCTACAAAGTTGTGCACAGTGAAAAAAAAGCATACTCGGTTCCAAAGATTTTGTCTTTACTTTAAAAAATTTGGTATTGATTCCGAGCCAAAGAAGCGGAGAATACAAGTAAGGATGCTTTTAAGACACAATTCTCTTTTAAATTTAGGTTTTGTGTACTTGCTTCTAGGAAGCAAATTTTAATTTTTCGCTTTCTCAGCTTTTTTTCTTCATATGCTATCAAAGTCCTTTAAAAACGAGTTAACGGCAACTTTATTTTCCAAATTAGGACTCGACTTCCAGTAGAAATGATGCTATGTTTGGAGTAAAAAACTTCTTTAAAATAAAGTTTTGAAAAACATGTCCTATATTTGAACGATTTTTTGCTTTGTAGTCAAGATGCAAAAAGACAACAAATTTAAAGACAATTTCATTAAATTTAAAGAATTTTTCTGAATTATTAAAGTCAAGTTGACCTTAGCCTATAAATTTTTTCTTTCATGTTAAGATACCCATTTTTAAGTCAAATCACTTAATTATAAGGACAATATGACTTCATTGAAAAGTTTATCGACTTTTGGACAAGGAAAATAACTTTATTTTAGAGAAATGCGTCTTCTATGCTAAGCAAAATTTGTATTCGTATTTTAAAGACATGAAATCTTTGACCTCACGACAATATTTTTTTCAGTGCAGGGTATAATATAGTCGGCACCGCCCGACTTTAGACTTTCCTTACCTGTTTTATTATGACTATTTTTTTTTTTTTTTTAATTTTCCTATAACTCTTAAAAATCACCCTTTTATTTTCAGTATTTGGTTTCGTCGAAAATATGTTTCTCTTTTTTCCTCATTGGAATTTTGCCCAAATTATACACACACACATATATTTTTTCTGATTCAATCATCCAATTATTATTATAATTAATTAATTTTTTAATTGAAATGTCTTTAAACACAGAAATGATAGTATCAATTAAAAAATTAATTGCAAGTCAATTAAAAATTTAATTGATCCAATAAAAAAATTAATTGATCATTTTTGTGATTGAATTTTGTTTCAATTATAAAATTTGTTGAATCAATTAAATTTTTAATTGAATATTTTTATACCCTGCACCACACTGTGAAACAGGGTATTATAAGTTAGTGCATATGTTTGTAACACCCTGAAGGAGACGAGATAGACACATGGTGTCTTTGGCAATAATGATCAGGGTGGGTCCCTGAGTCGATATAACAATGTCCGTCTGTCTGTGAACACATTTTTGTGATCAAAGTCTAGGTCGAAATTTAAGTCCAATCGCCTTCAAATTTGGCACATGTTCCTAATTTGGGTCAGAATAGAACCCTATTGATTTTGGAAGAAATCGGTTCAGATTTAGTTATAGCTCCCATATATATCTTTCGCCCGATATGCACTAATATGGACCCAGCAGCCAGAGTTTTATACCGATTTGCTTGAAATTTTGTACAAACATAACACTTAGTCGTATAGTCAAGAGTGCAAAATTTGATTGAAATCGGTTCAGATTTAGATATAGCTCCCATATATATGTTTCGTCCGATATGGACTAATATGGTCCTAAAAGCCAAAGTTTTGGCCCAATTTGGTTGAAATTTTGCACAGGGAGTAGATTTAACATTGTAGCTATGCGTGCCAAATTTGAAATCGATTCAGATTTAAATATAGCTTCCATATGTATATTTCGCCCGATATGCACTTATATGGACCCAGAAGCCAGAGTTTTATCCCGATTTGCTTGAAATTTTGCACAAGGAGTACAATTGGTAGTATAGTCGTGTGCCAAATTTGATTGAAATCGGTTCAGATTTAGATATAGCTTCCATATATATTTTTCACCCGATATGGACTTATATGGCCCCAGAAGCCAGAGTTTTGGCCCAATTTGGTTGAAATTTTGCACTAGGAGTACAATTAGTAATGTGTGCCAAATTTGATTGAAATCGGTTCAGATTTAGATATAGCTTCCATATATATGTTTTTCTGATTTCGATCAAAATGGTCAAAATATCAACATTTTCCTTGTTAAATCGCCACTGCTTAGTCGAAAAGTTGTAAAAATGACTCTAATTTTCCTAAACTTCTAATACATATGTATCGAGCGATAAATCATAAATAAACTTTTGCGAAGTTTCCTTAAAATTGTTTCAGATTTAAATGTTTCCCATATTTTTGTTTTTTACTAAAGTTGTGTTCCACCCTAGTGCATTAGCCGACTTAAATTTTGAGTCTATAGATTTTGTAAAAGTCTATCAAATTCTGTCCAAATCAAGTGATATTTAAATGTACGTATTTGGGGCAAACCTTTATATATAGCACCCAACACATTTGGCGGATGTGATATGGTATCGAAAATTTAGATCTACAAAGTGGTGCAGGGTATAATATAGTCGGCCCCGCCCGACTTTAGACTTTCCTTACTTGTTTAAAACTCAATTATGACTTTAATTGGAAAAATTTTTAAACTCAATTATGACTTTAATTGGAAAAGTTATTGTCAATTCATTATATTGAGGAATTATGTATCCAAAAGCTATGATAGTGTCCTTCACATTTTGCAATTTTTACATTATTTGTTATTTTCTTGTCATGTACACAAATTCAATCACATTTTTCCCTTTCGCCTTGAGTTAGCAACACTTCTGTATAATGTTCTGGCAACTACCTACTTACCGTTAATTTAACAAAACTATATGGCAATATCATCTGATTTAATGCACTATGTTTACTCCGTTCAAAAAAAATCCTCATTGACTTCACAAAAGTCCATTCAAACTATTTTCTTTCGTTGATTAATTTGTGTATTTACTCTATCCCTACAGAGCATCAATCCCGGAATGGTAGATACAGATTTCCTTGATGTCTACTCTCACACAGTAGCCGACCTACCGAAACTCAATCCTGTAGATGTGGCCGATGCAGTCATGTATGCACTGGAGACTCCAAACCATGTACAGGTAGAAGATGTAACACTGCAAGCTATGCGACGACATTGACATAAAGCCGGCAACCACAACAATAGAGAGAGGGGTCTCAAGTTTATAAACAATCGCCCCCTAAAGCACTCATACACACACACACATGCTTTCATATGAAGCCAAATTTATTTCATGCAGCAAATATGAAATGAAACTTACCAAATTCAGTCACTGTATAAGCACAAATATTATGAGTTTTCTTTTATGTTAAATACACAATAAATAATCGTATCACATTATTGGCGTTTTATTTCTCGAATGTAAGTTTGGCACACGCGGTTATTTCATTAAACAAACAACAACATTTTCATTCACAAATTCACTCGCGAGGAGGCAAAGGTTTACTGCTACTTCATATCCTCCCTAAATGGTTATTCGTTCACTCACCCACCGGCAAAACTTGTGTATTGCGCTATGCTCATACAGAGGGCTGTTTACTGGAAGAACTTTTTACAATTTGTAATATAAAGTAATGCGTGAACTATTTATTTATATTGCTTAATTGTATTTGGTAAAATGACTAGAAATTTCAGAAAAATAATAGCAACGTAGTTATGGGGCAACAACCATTAAATGCAATTGAAACAATGGCGCCATCTATAAGTGAAGAGTTAAACATGTAAAACACTTTTGCTAACGGCATTTATTATAAAGCCATTTTACTTGGGGTTCAAAGAAGGGTTGCATTTTGCGTAGTGTTTAAAATATTGAATGAACATATCTAAATAATAACGTAATTGCTTGGCGATGGCAAACATTTCAATATATCGTTGCATATAGCTTTATAAAAAATGTTGGCTTATCGATTATGTATAGAGAGAATTAAAATTAAATTTAATTTAAAAATTTTTTAGTCATAAAATTTGGTATCATGGCGATTTTTTTTTAAATTGGCGAATATGCAAAAACAAATTTTTCCTACATTAAGGGCCAGTTTCTCAATGTCTTGTTATTATTTATCGTGTCGATAAAACAGCTGATTCCATACAAAAATTTTACTAACCGGAGGTCTATCCTCCGGTTAAAATTAATCGGAAGATGAGAAACTGGCCATAAGTATTTTTATAAAAACAATATTTAATATTCAGATTTCATCCTGCTTTAAGACCAGTAATAAGTTCTTGTTTCACTAATGGGAACAAAAATTAAAAGTATGAAATAAAATGAAAGATATTTGGCTGCGAAATCTAACATAACTTCCCTGCCAGCATTTCAAAGTTCCATTTCATCTTCATCGCTACCACAGACTCGTAAATGTCACTACAACCATCCTACTGTGATGGGGGGCAGCATATCATAAAGTACAAAATGTACTTCATACATGTATTTTGCCATCACTACTTTTACAAAAGCCATTTTATTTTTTGTGAAACGCCAAGCGCAACCAGCTTGTTATATTTTATAAAAACGAAAATAAAGTTCTGAAAACATAGATTTTACGCTTAAAATTGTGAAAGGTATATTGGTGAACAATTTTTGATTTTCCAAATGGAATAAAGTGATTGTTTTTCAAATATTTTACAGACACGCTGCCTCCATCGAATAAAAACACTGGCTGATAGACGCTGCAACATGTAACTCGCTACTTGTAACTCTACATCATCATTAATGCAAAAAATTATGTTAAATGTGATGTGATAGTGGTATAAATGTTATATTTTTAAGAATTTGTAAATGATTAATCAAATTAATAAATATCTAAACAAACGTGTTTTACTCGACCACAATGATTCTTTTACCACTATCTTAAAATGTGCTTTTTCTGATTGTTTGGAGGGCGTCGTTCTAAATCTTATTGGCGTCGTTCTAAATTGATCTATAAAGGCACCTAATAATTGCACTCATGCGAAACCTTTTTGTAGTAACTTGGCGTGGTACAACTTCTCAATAGTGACGGCGCTTTTCCGACGAGTTTTTGATATCGTATATGATTGTTTTCGACGTACTGGGGATTCTCAGAAGCGCCCCCAAATTCAAAAAATGTTGGCAGGGAACATACCTTTCATAATTTTAAGCGAAATAACTATGTTTTCATTATCGTCTTTATTTAAATAAATTATAAGAAGCTAGTTGCGGTGTTTCACAAAATATAAAATGGCTCTTGTAACAATCGTGATGGCAAAATACTTTCATGTACATTTCATACTTTTTCATACGCTTTCCCATCACAGTTGGCGATTGTTGCAGTGTCACTTACGACTCTGTGGTAGCCATGAGGATGAAATGGAACTTTGTTAATTTAAAACCATATAATTTTAAGTTAATTTTAAACCATATAATTTTAATTAATGGATGCATTCGGTATTTTCCATTTAGATTTTGCCTAGATTTAGTAGAGATATGTTAGTTTTCGTTTACATTTTAACAACTTCGCAAAAAATAAACGTGAAAAGAAGTGATTTTCAACTCGAAAACTAAAAACATAAAAAATCAAGTATATATTCTACAATTACTATTGCCGTTTGCTGTCTGCTTAAACTCGGCTTTTGACATTATTCTAAATTAAGTAGTAAGCGGTAAAAAAATTGAGATTGTCATTTGAGAAAATGTCGCCAATGGCTTATATTCTATGGTTGAATTAGCCTTGCAATTGAACTTCATGTGAATTACTTAAGAATATATTTGATTAAGGTATGTTTGTGTTTAAGATGGGTTTATGTTCGAGTTTAGCCGCTAAAATTACTATTTTTTCACGATTACTTTTCTTTAATAATCAACCCTGCCAACATTTTTTGAATTTGGGGGCGCTTCTGAGAATCCCCACTACGTCGAAAACAATCATATACGACATCAAAAACTCGTCGGAAAAGCGCCGTCACTATTGAGAAGTTGTTCCACGCCAAGTTACTACGAAAAAGTTTCTCATCAGTGCAATTATTAGGTGCCTATTTAGATCAATTTCGAAGGGCGCCAATAAGAACCGCTGCAAACTATCAGAAAAAGTGCATTTTAAGGTAATTGTAGAAAAATCATTGCGGTCAAGTAAAACACGATTGTGTTTATTGATTTGATTAAACATTTATAATTTCTTATAAATATAACATTTTTCGGTTTATCTCATCACATTTAACATAATTTTTTGCATTAATAAATGAATGATGTTGAGTTTAAAGTAGCAAGTTACCCTGCCAGCATTTCAAAGTTCCATTTCATCTTCATCGCTACCACAGACTCGTAAATGTCACTACAACCATCCTACTGTGATGGGGGGCAGCATATCATAAAGTACAAAATGTACTTCATACATGTATTTTGCCATCACTACTTTTACAAAAGCCATTTTATTTTTTGTGAAACGCCAAGCACAACCAGCTTGTTATATTTTATTTAAATAAAAACGAAAATAAAGTTCTGAAAACATAGATTTTACGCTTAAAATTGTGAAAGGTATATTGGTGAACAATTTTTGATTTTCCAAATGGAATAAAGTGATTGTTTTTCAAATATTTTACAGACACGCTGCCTCCATCGAATAAAAACACTGGCTGATAGACGCTGCAACATGTAACTCGCTACTTGTAACTCTACATCATCATTAATGCAAAAAATTATGTTAAATGTGATGTGATAGTGGTATAAATGTTATGTTTTTAAGAATTTGTAAATGATTAATCAAATTAATAAATATCTAAACAAACGTGTTTTACTCGACCACAATGATTCTTTTACCACTATCTTAAAATGTGCTTTTTCTGATTGTTTGGAGGGTCTCTTATTGGCGTCGTTCTAAATTGATCTATAAAGGCACCTAATAATTGCACTCATGCGAAACCTTTTTGTAGTAACTTGGCGTGGTACAACTTCTCAATAGTGACGGCGCTTTTCCGACGAGTTTTTGATATCGTATATGATTGTTTTCGACGTACTGGGGATTCTCAGAAGCGCCCCCAAATTCAAAAAATGTTGGCAGGGTTACATATTGCAGCGTCAATCAGCCAGTTTATTTTCGATGGAGACAGCGTGCCTGGAAAAATATTTGAAAAACGATCACTTTATTCTATTTGGAAAGTCGAAAATTGTTCACCATATACCTTTCACAATTTTAAGCGTAATATCTATGTTTTCAGAACTTTATTTTCGTTTTTATTTAAATAAAAATAACAAGCTGGTTGCGCTTGGCGTTTCACAAAAAATAAAATGGCTCTTCTAACAGTAGTGATGGCAAAATGTATAATTTCATGCATTTTTTTTACTGATTTAGTTTTCACTTAAGCGATTTTAGCGGCTAAACTCGCTAACCATTTTATATTTATAGTTTAATTAATTTAAAAAAGTAACCGTGAAAACAAGCTGGTTTTCAGCTTCAAAACTGAACATAGTACTCAGCTTAAACTGTCAGCATTTCAACCCTGCCGACATTTCATGACTTTGACTTCACTTTTTAGAATCCTCACCACGTCGAAAATAGTCATATACGATATCCAAATCTCTGGGAAATATTCACTACGAAATTTGAAAAGATATGTTTGGATGAAAATAGCATAAAAAAAGTTCCAAATATAAAGTAATGTACCCAACCCAAGAAATAAAACGTAGGAAGTATTGACAAAGCACAGAGACGATTTCTGTTAATGTATTGGCGTTTTTGTTGCATGATATTAGCGTGTTTTTCAACTCATGCTATTTGTCAACACTATCTCTCTGAACTGTCGTTGCTGTCGTGTCGTGTCTTGTTCTTCTTCTTTCTTTTTATAAGAAAAAAAATACGGGAGAAAATAGGGGAACGGAACTTTGGATAAATTTATTGGAATTTGTACTTTTATTTAAGATATACTCCATTAGGTAAGCTTGCTCCAGAATTTCAGATATATAGCAGGTACTGAAACACAAAGAAAAAGTGCAATTTGCAAAGCAAAGTAGGAAGTGAAAAATGATGTGAAAGAAACACGCACATATACGCTGACTTTGACTAGTTGTCACTAGCCAGACATTAGGCAGGGGCCCGCGGTGGTGTGATTCGTAAAACAATGATTGGTCAGAAGAAGAGTGAAGTGAAATTCGTAGCCATACACGGAAAAACTAGCAGCTAACAAGGAGCAATGGATAAGATTCCCAATGATTTGCCTTTCACCACCTATTGACCGCAATACTTTGATCTATAACCCAAAAGTAGTGCCTTTCTAAAGAGGTCTAAAGTACAAAATGCAAATATCTCTAATAAAAAGCAGCATAATAAAGGAAACAGCAACATGGTTATTTAATAACGCAATTTTAATATTTGTCCCAGCTATGTATGAATCTATTAATATAAATTTTTTGTTAGTATTGCGCCTTATTTATGTCAAGGTTTCGCCTTTTTTCTTATATTCATTCATTGAGATACTTTTTTAGGTCTTATCATTGCTTTTCTTTGTGAAGAGTCATTATTACACCTATCAATTTTTTTGAGAATTTTGAAAATTATTGTAAGTCATTGCATAGTCTTTTCCTATTCAAAACTCGTTCATTATTCAATGTCTGCCAGCGGGGAACCGCATCTCAAGCCAAAAGCCCATATGTCCGTGTGTGTTAAATTGCACTACTTTCTTTGTTGTACTATTGAACATTTTACTACTGCTAATATTAATACGAATTAATTTTATATTTGTTTTTGTTTGCAGATTAGTTGAAAAGCAGCAGCAGAGCCGCCGCATTTGATTATATACCCGACACACGTACATACTTCCCTTCTTCCCGCATTTTAGAAGCATATTAACGAAAGCAACAAATAAAGATGTTCATTTGGGATTGGTTCACTGGGGTCTTAGGATATTTGGGTGAGTCGATCGATGTTTAATGTTGTTGATAGCCTAAGATCTTGCCCAGAAATAGGTGATTCTTAGCTACTAAAATCAGCATAAACAGGTAGTGTTAAAGTCTGTTTCGAGCGGACTGCGTGACGTTGCAAACTGGTGATTTTGACGTTTGATCTTTTGACATTCTGAGCAAAAAAAAAAAAAAAACAACAGCTGCTGCTGGTGTAGCTTTTTCTTCATCATCTTATCTGAAATAAGTTATTGACCTCGAATGTAAATGACCATAACGGCATCTTTTGCTTTTTTACTTTTTTTTTTGCTGAATTGTATTCTATTATTTTTATTTTTTGACATATTTGTTTAGAATGAAATTAAAACATTTTAGGGAAATTTCTTAATAGAAACACTAGAAATGTAACATAATAATGAAAAAATGGATCACTCCCAGGGGTTTTTATGGTTCATACTTTTAATTCGTTCTTTTAATAGTAAAATTGTTCAGATTATTAAAATCAACTTTATTAGACACTATTGTTATTTAAAGGGATTCTATACCAAATATACTTAAAAATTGTTATTTAATTAAAATTTGCTTATAATTTTTATTGCGGAAATTTCTCTAATAATATTAAAAAAATATTTTGATTTTTTTTTTTATTATTTGCCTTTAAATTAAAACTATAAAATTTTTCTAAGTGTATCCCGAAGAACGGACGACACATTTTCCTTCTCTATGTCCCCACGACCTCGTTCAGAATTTTGGAACAAAAGAAGCTCATGTTATATTGGATCATGTTTTGAATTAAAACAATTTTTTCTGGCCAGAAATTTGGAATGCAATGTTTCTATGATTCGATATATGCATCCTTTTTAAAGAATCTTTAAATAAGTATATATATTTATTAGCACCCATATTGACGAATATCCCAAATAAGATTTCTTCTGCGTTGTAATGGGACATTGCTAGCGAGCATGCTCTAGTTAAACACCATAAAATAACACCTCTTATTATATTGCAAAAAGCCTTCATTTGAAAATTCAAATTTTCATTTTTAATATCAACCCATTTTAGTGAAGATTGATTGATTTTCAATATTATTTTTCATTATCGTCAATCTGTACCAACGATGAAAATCGATTACTTAATTTTATGTTATTTCTTGGTAAAATATTTTTTGGTTTGGTTTGGTTGGACAGCGTGGTACTTAGAACATTCTACAAAGTCATACATAAAGTTATATTTATTATATCAGATAAACATCCCTTTCTATAGCAAGATTCAGTCAAATATTGCTCGACAGCGTGCAACACACAAAAAATATATTGATCCAATTTATTTTTAATTGAAATTTAAAAATTAATTTATATTATTAATTATTGTGATTGATTTTTGTTTCAATTAAAAAATTAGTTATTACTAATCGAATATTTTTTAAAACTCATTTAAGATTTCAATAGGAACATTTTTCGTGAAAATTTTTTCTGTGTACTTCGGCATTCTATATAGTCATACATGAAGTTATATTTATTTATGAGTTAAATTTATAAGTTGAATCTGATGTAAAATAACTTTCGATGGACATACTTTTCTATACCATAGCTAAATATATTGACGAAAGAAGTTAGGCAATCAGGTTGTATGATTGGTAAATAAACGGTTTGGTAAATAAGATTGGACACGGCAGCAAAACTTCCTATTGAAAAAAAAGTTAAAAAATATACTCTCGACTTTTGTATAATACCTAGGCTTTAGGTTAGGTATAGTGGCAGCCCTATATTTCAGCCTCACTTAGACTTTTCAGTCCATTATGATACCACAGTGGTGAACTTCTTTCTTATCACTGAGTGTTGCCCGATTCTATGTTTAGCTTAATAACGTAGACTTTGCTTACATCATGTAGAATAAAAAAAAATATGGGTATACAATAAATTGCACAATATTTTGAATTTTATTGTAATATTATATTTATTTTTATTTTAAGGTCTATGGAAAAAATCTGGTAAATTATTGTTCCTTGGTTTGGATAATGCTGGTAAAACGACATTATTGCACATGCTCAAAGATGATAAATTAGCCCAACATGTACCGACTTTACATCCCAGTAAGTAGGAAAAAAACATATACATACGTAATTCAGTTATATTAACATATGCTCGATCTAAATTTCAGCATCGGAAGAATTGTCGATTGGCAACATGCGTTTCACTACCTTCGATTTAGGTGGTCACACTCAAGGTAAGTCACAATTCCTTACTAAACATTATTATTTTATACTTATTTGTGTACTAAATAGTAGGTTATAAATAGTTTTAGGCATATGTCATCATGGATTAGAAAATATGGTTAAGCCCCTTGAAAATAAGAAAGTCGGATATCAATTTTGAGAACTAGTCACGGTTGCCACTCGAGCCAAAATTAATCTATAACAAAATGTGGCAGAATTTTACCAAAAAACTACCAAACAAAAAATCTTATTTTGCAAAATTTTATTTCTGTAGAAAAATTTGTCACAATTTTGTTAAAATTTTATTTCTAAAGAAAATTTTGTCAAAATTTTATTTCAATAAAAAATTTTGCCAAAATTTTATTTCTGTAGAAAAATTTGTCAAAATTTTATTTCTATAGAAAATTTTGTCAAAATTCTATTTCTATAGGAAATTTTGTCAAAATTGTATTTCTATAGAAAATTTTTGTCAAAATTGTATATCTATAGAAAATGTTGTCAAAATTTTATTTCTATAGAAAATTTTGTAAAAAATTTAATTTCTATAGAAAATTTTGTCAAAATTTTATTTCTATAGAAAATTTTGTCAAAATTTTATTTGTAAAGAAATTTTTTCAAAATTTTATTTCTATAGAAAATTTTGTGAACATTTTATTTCTATAGAAAATTTTGTGAACATTTTATTTCTATAGAAAATTTTGTCAAAATTGTATTTCTATAAGTTAGGTTAGGTGGCAGACCGATGTATCAGGCTCACTTTGTGATACCACAGTGGTGGTATCTCTCTTATCACTGAGCGCTGCCCGATTCCATGTTAAACTCAATGACAAGGGACCTCCTTTTTAATGCCGAGTCCGAACGGCGTTCCACATTGCAGTGAAACCTTTTAGAGAAGCTTTGAAACACTCACAAATGTCACCAGCACTACTGAGGTGGGATAATCCACCGCTGAAAAACTTTTTTTGTGTTCGGTCGAAGCAGGAATCGAACCCTCTACCTTGTATATGCAAAGCAGGCATGCTAACCATTGCGCCACGGTGGCTCCGCGGTGCAAATTTTTATAGAAAATTAGAACATTTTGTCAAAATTTTATTTCTATAGAAAATCTTGTAAGGATTTTATTCTATAGAAAATTTTGCCAAAATTTTATTTCTATAGAAAATTTTGTCAAAATTTTATTCCTATAGAAAATTTAGTCAAAAATTTATTTCTATAGAAAATTTAGTCAAAAATTTATTTCTAAAGAATTTTTTTCAAAATTTTATTTCTAAAGAATTTTTTTCAAAATTGTATTTTTATAGAAAATTTTGTCAAAATTTTATTTCTATAGAAAATTTTGTCAAAATTTTATTTCTATAGAAAATTTTGTCAAAATTGTATTTCTTTAGGAAATTTTGTCAAAATTTTATTTCTATAGAAAATTTTGTCAATTTTATTTCTATAGAAAATGTTTGTCAATTTTATTTTTATAGAAAATTTTGTCAAAATTGTATTTTGCAAAAACGCGGCATAAACTAATTTCTGTATAGTTTCGAAATTATCGTTTTTTTTTTGAACGATCATTTCATTTAATTCCAATAATAATAATTCCAATAATTTTTTCCTTATTTTAGCTCGTCGTGTGTGGAAGGATTATTTCCCTGCCGTTGATGCTATTGTCTTCTTGATAGACGCTTGGGATCGTGGTCGTTTCCAAGAAAGTAAAAACGAATTGGACTCACTGCTCACAGATGAAGCCTTGTCAAATTGTCCCGTACTGATTTTGGGTAATAAAATCGATAAGGCTGGTGCTGCCAGTGAAGATGAACTAAGGAATGTTTTTGGTCTCTATCAATTGACAACTGGAAAAGTAAGTCGTTCGTAATATACCACCTAACTAAGGAATTTTGTAAATTTATTTTTAAATTTTAAATAACAGGGTAAAGTTGCACGTTCCGATTTGCCTGGACGCCCCTTGGAATTATTCATGTGTTCCGTTCTGAAGAGACAAGGTTATGGTGAAGGTTTCCGTTGGTTAGCGCAGTATATTGATTAAGATGATGTGTGGTGAAAGATGAAGATTATGGCAATGATGTGTTGTTTCGTTTCGTTCCGGAGTGGGAAAAAGCTAAAGTTATTTCATTTAAATTTGTACAACAATTAAGTATATACAAAACAAAAAACAACAACATATAATATTTGTAATTGCAGCAGTCATTATGTTCTTTCTTATCACCCACTCATAAAAAAAGAAAAACATCCCCACACATACACATTAAAAAACATTCAATCAAACTCTTCTATTCACCAACAATAATAAAAGAGAAAAAAATAGCAACAACCATAAAAGTAATAATAATAATAATAAAATTTAATTTTAAATCAACAACAATAAAAAAGTTGGTGGCAAAAGGCGCAATTCTTTTTTAAGCCGGAAGAATGTAGATAGATTATATACCTACATATTAAAATTCATCGAAAATTTTCCACGCTTTATTCCCATACATTTCTTATTATTTTGCGCATTAAACAACAACAACAAGATGTATTCCATTAATTTTGTGATGATTTTTACAATTAAAAATAGCATGGATTTGATATCCAATTTCAATGATTTTTTTACGATTAGTTTTTCTCCACAATATACATTTAATTATAATTTCAAACAAAAATATATTCTCTTCTGCCGTTTTTTTTTTTTATTTCACTCATAATTTTAATTAGCTTAAATTTTATTTGGTCTTGTAAAAACAAATCGATTGATGTTTTGTCCAAAACAAACATATAAGCCTAAATAAATCGAAAATCCTTTTTACTAAATCGAAAATCTCTCAATCTGATTTGGGCATTAGTGATGATGGTAGCTTGCAATTATTGAAAATTCTCAACAAAAAAAGACGTAAGAAGTACATGACATTACTACTTTTTCGTAACTATAAAAATTCCATCCAATACAATTTTACAAGTCGATTTCGATTTGTTTTACAAAAGATCTAATTAGGTTTTCTTTTAGAAAAATATCGATGTCTATTTTCCACTTTTGTATTCTTACTTCTTAAGTGTAAGTAACAGTATATCTAACCAACACAACCTCTAGTAAATAATAGTGGCGAAACTGTACCGACACCCATTCCGTTTCAAGTCAACGTGGACTCACGTGAACAACAATAACAACGACACTCTAGTGCGCGAGATCAAGCGGAGCTCGACCACCGCCCATAGCATAAATTTGTAGTCTTTGCACCAACTTTCATGTGATCGGCTGAATGCTGCTATCTCTATCTACCGTACAACAAATGGATAGACAGGCGGACAGCTAGTCCCACCGTGGTGCAATGGTTAGCATGCCCGCCTTGCATACACAAGGTCGTGGGTTCGATTCCTGCTACGACCGAACACCAAAAAGTTTTTCAGCGGTGGATTATCCCTCCTCAGTAATGCTGGTGACATTTCTGAGGGTTTCAAAGCTTCTCTAAGTGGTTTCACCATAATGTGGAACGCCGTTCGGACTCGGCTATAAAAAGGAGGTCCCTTGTCATTGAGCTTAATATGGAATCGGGCAGCACTCAGTGATAAGAGAGAAGTTCACCAATGTGGTATCACAATGGACTGAATAGTCTAAGTGAGCCTGATACATCGGGCTGCCACATAACCTAACCTAACCTAACCTAGTCCCAAATCGGCTCAGTAGGTATTCGTAAACGATGCGCATATACAGAGAAGCTTTGAAATCCTTACAAATATCACCGGCATTACTGAAATATCACCAGCATTCGTGAAAAACCACTCACGCACATTACGAAGAAATATTTGTATCACGCACATTTTTAGTGTGTCTATATTTTACCGCGAGTGTCAATTATATTGTGAGTGTGAATTTTATTGTGAGTGAACATATAATCGTGAAGGGAGCCATCGTGGTGCAATGGTTAACATGCCCGCCTTGCATACAGAGGGTCGTGGGTTCAAACCCAGGTTCGACCAAACACCAAAAAGTTTTTCAGCGGTGGATAATCCCACCTCAGTAATGCTGGTCACATTTCTGAGTGGTTCAACGCTTCTATAAGTGGTTTCACTGCAATGTTTAACGCTGTTCGGACTCGGCTATAAAAAAGAGGTCCCTTGTCATTGAGCTAAGCATAGAATCAGGCAGCACCCAGTGATAAGAGAGAAGCTCAATGGACTGAATAGTCTAAGTGAGCCTGAAATATCGGGCTGCCACTATACCTACCCTACCTACCTACTAGAGCTCGACCGAAGCGGGTTTTTTTGGCCGAAGCCGATGTTCGGCAAAAAAAGCAATAATCGGCCGAAGCCGATTACTTTCCTCAAATTTGTGATTAAAGAAATTTGGTGTTTTTTAGTTCAATATTAGAATATTTTTTTTTTAACAAATGTATAAATACAATAATAAAGGTAATTCATTTGATATTATAGTGACAAAACAATATTTTATATATTTATTTATTACGTATTATTTGTACTGGGTGTTCAACACTGAGACAAATTCAACACTTGGACAGTTCAATATCAAATAAATTATTCAAAAAGCTTCGGCTTCGGTTAATCGGCCTCTTGACGCCGAAGACCGATTCGTGGCCGATTATAGATTTTTGGCCGAATGCCGATGCTTCGGTCAAGCTCTACTACATACCCTATAATCGTGAACGTGAATTTTTTCGTGAGCGTGATTTCAAAGAAATTTTACTCACGCACGACATGAGTTTAAAAACTCAAATTAATAATATCAGTCATAATCGAAAGATTGCCTTGGACTGGATTAATAAAATTCAGAATATATGTATAATTGTAGGACGATAACCATTGTGTTACAAATAGGACACTTGATTAACTCCATTCTTATGATTTTTATGACCATATATAAATATTTCAAGGATGCACATTTGTTCTTCCATTCAAAATTGATTGTGACACAATAAAACGACAAAAAGAATTATTTTTAAGTTTTTGTTTATTATTCGTATATTTATTTATAATCAAATTGAAATCATGGGTGTATTGTGTGTGTCTTTTTATTATTTACGTCAAATTACACGAACATGATTCATCAGAAAAATAGGAGATATGATTTGGCGGGGGATAATCTTATGCAACTGGGGATATTATGATCAATTGCAAAATACTTTTTTTCTTGTTTTATTTTCAAAGACAATAAAAACCAGTCAGTTCTTTTTGTAAAGTAGTATAGAAAAGAAAAACAAAAACTTTCTCAAATTAACACAAAATTCACTCGAATATGAAACAAAAAATAAATATTCATTCAGATTGGCGAAGGGAAAATAATGTAAATATGTTAACTACTGTTGTCCATAAGCCCCAAATATAGCATTCGCAATTTGTTTAGGAATCTGGCATTATTGGCTATTTTTGAAGGCTGTGACTTTTTTACCATTAATGGAAATTCTGATTTTGCCTCCAATTGGTGTTTTCCATCAGCAGCACCTCTAGTTCGACTACTACTACTACTACTAAGATTAAATTCATTGTTGGTGCTATCACTACTTCTATAGCAACTACAGAGTGGCGGCCATCATGAGTTAGAGGACATACCACCTCCCATACGCCGCTTTTTCTTCTTTTTGGCAGTTAAACTTTCTTGGCCACTATCCGTATTAGAGGAGCATGAATCATCTTCGCTATTGTTGCCGCCTTCGTCACTTGATTCCGAAGAAGATGAGCTCGATGAGGATGAGCTCGAATTACTTGAACTGTCCGAAGCAAATCCAGTACTTTGATTTATGTTAATATTTTCTGCTATTTTCGCTAATTCTGGCTCCTTCTCGCGCAATACCCTTAACCATTTGCGCGATAGTTTCGGACGTCCGCGTACTGATTTATGCCATACAATTGGAAAATTGGTGCGACTACAGAAGTTCTGTGTAATTGCGATCGTGTCGTCCAAGTTAAGAACAACATGCCACCATCCACCCGGCACGAATACAGTTTCGCCAGGTTTTTGTAGAATTTCCACGGGCTGATATTCTTTTGGCCAATCGGCAAGCTTAGTACGTGGAAATATAGTGCTAAACCATGTGATGGCTTCGTCTTTTTGTTTGCCTCCCAAATTCGAGGGCACCTTCAGCAAATCCTTTGGAGTCTGTGTGGGAAAGAGACACCAACGTTTATGCCCACTAATCAAAGCATTCCACGCACTAGTGCCCAAGGGATCAATGTGTATTCCAGTACCCGATCTAGCTGGTCCCATAACAAACCAACGATAAGGTGGGCGACGATCTTCGCCGCAATACTTGAATAGGTCATCGCGAAAATATTTAGGCACCACATAGTCTTCCAGAAGTTTTCGACGTCTATGATGTTCGCCAAAGCTACTATCGAAAATATACAGTGGACTGTCGTCACGCGTCGATTGCATGTACTCAACATAATACTTCATTTTCATTTTGACACTGTATCCCTCGTTGTCTTCGCCGCATTTAAACTTTTGGTTACGGTACTTTTTGGCCAATCGTGGAAGTGTCCACTTTTCCAACGCTTGCCAGTCACTCTGACAACCTTCGATCACAACCGGCAAATAGGGTTCCTCATAACGACGAATGAATTCTTCACAGCTTACATCATTGACGTTGATTCGCTCCACATTGTCATTGACCTTGCAGAATGGTTCAAATCTTTCTGGCTCAGCATAACGCATTGCAGTCCATCCAAATTTATCCAATTCAGGTCGTGCTTTTCGTTTTACATCACGAGTTCTTTTTCTGGAACGTTTGGGAAGTTTGAATTCTTCACTCATGTTCGGTGGATAATTTTTATTGTCGGAAATTGAATAGTATAATTATTTAACGCTTTTAATGATCCTTTGCATAAAAAATCCGGAATTTTCTTTCAATAAAATTGATTCCTGCATCTAATCACGTATCACGTTAGGACAGGGATGATTTGTTTTTTTTTTTTTTTTTTTTTTTTCTTTTTCTTTTTTTTCCTTTTAAGTTGCTCCCAATGCCGATGAAAAAAAACACCCTTATTGGAAGACTTATTTGGCCCGGAATCACAAAGCCAACACTAATAGACATCGCAATGCTGTGATGAAACTAAATGCATGGACCAGTCTTCTCCAAGAAATCCGCTAAAATGCTCAAACCTTCTATACCAAATTTGTCAACAAATTGTTCAATATCAAATATACCATCCAATTCGGTGAAGTGCGTTCTTTCCAAGAAAAATCTAGGGCATTCAAAAATCACATGGGATGGGGTCTCCACCCCACCACATGACTCACACTCTGGAGAATCAGCTACTCGCACCTTATAAAGTGTAGAATTGCAGAATGCATTGTCACTCAGTATTCTATTAATTGCTTTACACTGAAGAGTATTCACTGCCACATTACCGAACCACGGCTTCTTCCGCACCGTCGGAAAGATTCTGAAGTAACAGGAATTTCGTACTGACGCCTCTTGTATATATTCCGTTGACCATTTCAACCACAATTTTTCCTCTATTGTACGAATAGCATCACCTAAGGGCCATTTCAAATCTAAACGCCATCCCTCTTCAAATGCCTTTTTCGCTGCTTCATCCACTTTCTCATTGTGAGGTATTCCCATGTGCCCGGGAATGAAATGTATTTCGATGCTTCCACAGTGTTCATTTGCAAGAGCCAGAAATTGATGTGCCAAAAAATTAAGTCCTCCGTTGTTTTTAAGCGCTTGAACTCCAGCTAGACTATCCGTTAAAAATGCAATATTTGTCAGCCCGTTGTTTGTAGCAAATTCAAGAGCTTTATATAACGCAACAAGCTCCGCCGACATAGAAGACAGTCTTTTGGTGACACAGAAGGCCTGAACCAAACCAGAAGCCTGGTGGTAGAAAGCAGCCCCCGTATATTCAGCATGCACTGAGCCATCCGTGAAGATTAAATCAAACTTTCTATCTTGTAGATCCGCCTCCTTCTCCAACCTCAGACTCCTAACCAGTTCAACGCTAGCTTCAGCCTTATTTTTGACAGCTCCTTTGAAAAAGTCCTCATCAAACTTTATATTACTTGGCTTAATGATTGATTCAGAGATCTGTGCGACGTCTTCAAAAATATGCTGGAATTGATGATAGATTCTGTAGTAACTAGAATTCAATGGACGATCCCGAACAGCCATTATCTCCTTTGCCGGAAGGTTCAACGCAAAAACTTTTATTAGTTCCTTTGCCGTTGCCAATTCAAATCTCTTGTCAGGAGGCAATTCACCAGCCATATGATATATGACTGAAACAGGTGTTGTGCGTATGAGACCCAGGGCCTTTCTCAGGACATTATTAAGGCAACTTTTAATTCTGCCAGAAGCAACTTGAGACATATTTGAAAGAGCCGAGGCTCCATATTCAGCTTTCGACCTCACAAATGCTTTATAAAAAAGTAATGCCTTAATCGGATGCACTCCAAAACGACACCCATTGATAATATTCATGAAGCGGCATTTCTTTTCAATCTCCCTGATCGTAAAGTCCACATGTTCGTTCGACGAACCATTTGTCGAGATCACCACACCTAGGTATTTCATTTCCTGTACTTGATTCAGGAGTGTGTTTTCAACGCATATGTTCAAATCTCGTTGTCTTCTGTTAAAGTGAACCACACTTGTCTTGGCCATGTTGAAATTAAGACTCTTTTCATTACATCTTGCCTTAAAGTCAATAATTTTAGACTGAAGCAATGTCTTGGTACTGTTAAAATCCTTGTCATAACAGATCAAAACAAAGTCATCTGCATATTGAAATAAACGACATTGACTCGAATTGACATGATGAAGTGAAATGGTGTATAAGTTAAAAAGAATTGGACTCAGCCCACTCCCTTGAGCTAGTCCACCAAATGTCTCTTTCGACTTTGTCCCGCAAATTAATATCCTTTCTCTAAAAAATTCATAGATCCACCAAGTAATGTGACTGTTAAAGCCCAAAATTTCCATGACATCCTTCAGAACCTCTATATCTGTGCAATCATACGCTTTCTCCACATCAACACACATACCCATTACATGCATTGACCTCGACTTCAGGTCGGCCACAAAATTCACAAGGTCGTTTATGCACATGGCTGTCGAATGATGAGGTCTAAAGGCATAAGAGCGTTCAGGGAGCAGGTTAAATGATCTGATATGTTCATTAATCAGATTTTTCAGCACACCTTCTATTAATTTGACATGTACACTCAGAAGCGATATCGGTCTAAAGTTTACGATCATGGTGGCATCTTTGTTCCTCTTTGGGACCGGCGTTAAAAGAATTCTCCTCCAGGAATTAGGAAAAATACCGTCCTCGAAAAGCTTCTTCAGGATTTCGAAAAACGCAATTCTGTCTGAGTCCTTTAAATTAATAATCATTTCATAAGTTATCTTATCAGCACCAGCTGCAGATCCGGGATTTCTTGATCTAATGAACGATTCAAAATCACATACTCCGAATTGAGGTAATGGGTCTCTATTTTTAAAATCAGTTGAGAGCGGCGGCGGGATGTTAATGGGAGCAGATTCTGTGACCATATTGATAAAACACTCTTTCTGTTCCTCATTCCAGATGTTGTTTATATTTTTTTCCTTACCAAATTTCCGCACGTTCTTCACTTTATCCCAAACCTCCCTCGGAGAGCAAGCCGAAGAGACTTCAGAGAGGAAGGCTTGAAAATTCGATTTCTTTAAAGTTCCAATATAGTTCTTCAATTCATTGTCAGCCATAATCCAATCTTGACAGTTCTCATAAGTTCTGTATCGGTGATATTTCAATCTAAGAGCATTGCGCCTTCGAAATAATCTTGAGGCCTCGGGGTCCCACCATGGTTTGGGTTTATATTTGTTCCTAGAATCTATGTATTCCGAACAATTTTGAATTATAGAATCCATTTTGGAACTGAATTCCTCATATGAGGTGCCCACACTCAAACGACTAACACCGTCTAATACACGGCGATGGCACACTTTGTAGAAACCCCTTGGTGCCGGATCAATATCACAGATTTCAATTACAATGGGAAAATGATTACTGTTAGTCAGTTTTGCCTTCCGAACAGACCAACTCGGATTTCGAACAAAGTTTCTGCAGAACGTAACATCAAGAAAAGAGAATTGGCCATCACGAACAGAAAAAGTGTAGTCACCAGTGTTGAGACAGCAAAAAGAAGAACCATACATCAAATCTGCAAGAATGTCACCTCTCGTATCAGAAACTGGAGACCCCCAAAGATGCGATTTGGCATTCAAATCACCGCCAAAAATCATCGGAAGGGACATGTTCTCAACAGAGTCAATGAAACTGGAAATAATCGCCTTAAAAGCACCGTTTGAGGTATTAGGTGGTATGTAAGCCGAAACAACACAGACATTTTTCCTCAAATTATGAGTACGAATACCAACCACTTCCCCAACAGGAAATTTGTCCAAAATTGAAAATGATATATCTCTTCTAATGTAGATGCCTACACCTCCATATCCATCACTCCTGTTCTTATAAACATAATTAAAATTACAAATGCTTGTAGTCGAATTATCAGTCAACCATGTTTCAGACAGTAGTGCTATGTCTATCTTGTTAGTCTCAAGAAATAATTCCAAGACATCTTTGTTCTCTCTCTTTCTCAGGCTCTGAATATTCAGTTGTAAAATTCTCATCTTTTCTTTAACAATAATAATACAATGAAAAAAACAAAATTACACTGAGAGGCTAGTGGCCCCCCCAGCTTTTATCAACTCGACGTCTTGCGTAGCAAAAAAGCGATTCATATCTTGATGAAGATCTTGAATGAAGTTCAAATGGTCTCCTCCGGAGCCATTTGCACCCACAACAATGTAATTATTTAATTTCTTAGCTAATTCATTTATAGCTCTCTCAAAACCAGATGTCTTCAAATTCTCCGCTGCAATAATACCTACACCGTTTGGAGCTTTATACGTCTCACCTTCTTGTAAAGCAGCCTGGTGCTCTTTTTGTGTCCTTCTTGCGTTAGCCTCCTCTCGTTCCTTATTTATATTCAGTTTGGCGACTCGCGCAAACGAAAATTGTTTATGAAGATCTTTTGCTGCATCAAGATTGTTGCTCACATTGCTGTTATTAGCGAAAGGCTTAAAGTTCGGCTTGTGCCGAATGGGGGGAAAAGCCACATCAAGATTTTGATCCAAAATATCAAACCTATTCGAAAAAATGGCAGAATATTTAGATCTTGCCTCTCGGATGGATAGATTCTCAACGACCATGATTTTTTTAATTCTAAAAGCCTTTTCCCTTGCAGGGCAGTCGCGGCTATTGGAAGGGTGCGCCAGTCCACAGTTAGAGCATGTGATCGGGTTACTGCAATTATTCGGGTCAACCACTTCGTGGCGTTGGAAGCAAATACGACAATTAGCAGGTGATTTGCAGTGATCTGCAAAATGGTTAAATCGGAAACACCGATAGCATTGACCAAAGGGGATAAAATGGTGTACCCTCAATTTTGCACCACTATAGTCAATAACCTCTGGCAATTTGCGCCCCTTGAAGATGACCTTCACTCTCCTTGTATTTATGGTCTCTCCTCTTTCTTTTCTAGTCATTCGAATAATATCCAAAATCGTTGTCTCATTGGTTTTTAAATCCTCTTTTAGCTCCTCTGTGGAAATTTCTTCCGGTACATTATAAATAACTCCTACTATAGACACGAAGTGAGCCAATATTCTGGCCTGATATCCACCTTCACTTAAACGGGCATCCTTCACGAAGTTATTTGCCGAAGCACCATCTTTGAAGACAACTTTCACTCTTCCATACCCAACTTTAACAATTTCCAGAATATTGGGTATATTTAACGTTTTGAGGAATCTAGCCGCAGCCATGGTGTTAATCGGCTTTCTTTCGTTGCCAGACGTAAAAGTTTCTAAAAACGTTAAAAAGGGGCCTTCGCTTGTTGCATCATATTCATAAACACGGCTAGAATTAGTCAGCATGGTCGATTGGTTCACCTGAGAACCTCCAGATGTTTTAACATCACGGCGACCCTCTAATCTCGGTACCTTAGTGCCTTGCTTGTCCAGACTTTCCTCTCTTCCTCCTAGTTTATTCCGGCTTCTAGATCTGCATCTTCGCCCAATGTCCGGTGGTGGTGGAATTGGCGGGACATTTGCCTCAGTCCCATTCGGCATTTTTACCGCCTATAAACAAAAATCAGCAAATACACCTTGCCAATAATAGGTAACAATTTTTCTTTTCCAAATCAAAAAGAAAAGAGAAACCAAATAGATAGAATTTCACAATCTTCTTGATTTCGAAAAACCGCAGTGATCAAGTTCCGTGAAGCTCAGCCTTGAAAAAACACAACCTTGCTTGACGAACGACGCTCACGAATGGATGATTTGTTTTTGGCTCTTTGTACTTTGTCAGTTCCCTAAATTACACCGCATGTATATGGCGTAGCTCCAAAATCGCAACTGCAATAGAGCAATGTTGCCATATAACTGGAATTACGTATTTTTAAAAATCTTGCATTGATAACTGCCGATCAGATGAGACGTTTATTTATTTTTCTATGGTTTAAGGTGGGTATTAAGTTTGAGTTTAGCTGCTAAAATAGAAAATAAATCTGTAAAAGAAACTGTCATTCTAACCCATCTACTTCACTGCTAGAAATTTGAGGACATCCGACACCAAATACTAACCCTGTCAGCATTTCAAAGTTCCATTTCATCCTCATCGCTGTGATGAGGGAAGCGTATCAAAAAGTACAAAATGTACATGAAAGTATTTTGCCATCACTATTGTTACAGGAGCCATTTAATATTTTGTGACACACCCCTGCCAGCATTTCAAAGTTCCATTTCAACCTCATCGTTACCACAGACTCGTAAATGTCACTTCAACCATCATGAAAAGGTACATCAAAAAGTACATGCAAGTAATTTGCCATCCCTACTGTTAAAAAAGCCATTTTTTTGTGAAACGCCAAGCGCTACCAGCTTGTTATATTTTAATTAAATAAAAACGAAAATAAAGTTCTGAAAACATAGATTATACGCTTAAAATTGTGAAAGGTATATTGGTGAACAATTTGGTGATTTTCCAAATGGAATAAAGTGATTGTTTTTCAGATATTTTACAGACACGCTGCCTCCATGGAATAAAAACACTGGTTGATAGACGCAGCAACATGTAACTCGCTACTTGTAACTCAACATCATCATTAATGCCAAAAATTATGTTAAATGTAATGTGATAGTGGTATAAATGTTATATTTTTAAGAATTTGTAAATGTTTAATCAAATTAATAAATATCTAAACAAACGTGTTTTACTCGACCACAATGATTCTTTTACAACTATCTTAAAATGCACTTTTTCTGATTGTTTGGAGGGTTCCTTATTGGCGTCGTTCTAAATTGATCTATAAAGGCACCTAATAATTGCGAAACATTTTTGTAGTAACTTGGCGTGGTACAACTTCTCAATAGTGACGGCGCTTTTCCGACGAGTTTTTGATGTCGTATATGATTGTTTTCGACGTAGTGGGGATTCTCAAAAGAGTCCCCAAATTCAAAAAATGTTGGCAGGGACCAAGCGCAACTAGCTTCTTATAATTTATTTAAATAAAAACGATAATGAAGTGCTGAAAACATAGTTATTTCGCTTAAAATTATGAAAGATATATTGGTGAACAATTTTTGACTTTCCAAATGGAATAAAGTGATGGTGACACGCTTAGGGATGTCAGATTTTGAAGAGCCAAAAAGAGCACCAAGGCATATTAAAGAGGTAAAGTCATGCAATCAGGTGGCTAATATCGGCATTCATCTTGTCAAAGGCTTTGTTTACGTTTAGTAGGTTTGTTTACATTCTTTGTGTACATAAATATTGCTTTTATTTACATTGTGTTACAATACAACAACACTACACATACACAAAATGTCAACTTAAGTGGCCTGTCATTTTAGTTTGACTTTCTAAATATCATGGGGTGGAGACACGCTTGCTCGTGACTTTACCTTTAATTAATATGCCTTGAAAGAGCACATTCAGCTTATAAGAAGAGCACAAACGAAAAAAAGAGCACACTTTTTCAAATAAAATAAAAACATTTAGTTCCAATTTATTGAAATATAATTCATTTAAACATAACAAAAACGTTCATAACATAAACATAAAATAACCCACTTTCAACTCAAGCTAATTTTCTTACAATACTTTGTAAGTCATTTTTTGTGTTTTTGTGAAAAATGTTATTGAAAGAAGTTTGTTTACATTTAGTCAGAGTCTTCTTCGACTCTGATATATAAAGTAAAACACATTTAATTAGAAAATAAAGACGTAGGAAAATCTCGTAGTGTGACATTTACGTATTTTCAGTTTACTTTTACCCATGGCTGAATAAGGAGGTTGAATCACGATAACAAAAACAACAAATTTCAATATGTTGTTTACAATTTTAAGAAGTCAAAATCAGCTGATAAAAGAATCGTATGGCAGTGGTAAAAGTGGCAATTATTTATTCTTTCAATTGTCCTGAAAAAATAATTCAAATCCAGAGAAAAATAAAGGTTCAAATTTAATTGCGTCACCTATGAGTGACTGTGAAGTGGATAATTCATCCGAGGAATACCGATATGAGACAAATAAGACTATAATACCCACCAAAGTTAAGAATGAAAGTCAGTCAAATGGATCTTCGCCATCTATTAACAAAACCAGTTTATGATACAGTTTAAAAACTGATGTGCTTGGTATTTTGGGTCTGGAATATGTTATGAAGATACTTAAGTCATCTTTGAACAATTCTCCAGCTATGAATGCGCGAGTTTGTTTGAGATGCATTTGCTATGCAGTGTCATTTGGAGAGCTGCAATCACCATAAACATATGATTTTGACATCTTAAAATTTTGTCGAAATAAAAAAATTGTAATCATATGGGGCCATGATTTAACCTTCTTGTTCAGCCATGCTTTTACCATTTATTGAATTGTGTTGGTATAATAATTGTTGTGACGCATAAAAAGACTACTTAACTAAAAATAGAACACTTTTGCGTGCTCTTTTGGCCTATCTTGTTTTAAGAGCACATTTTGTAAAAGAGAGCACACGTGCTCTTTAAAAGAGCACGTCTGGCATCCCTAGACATGCTGCCTTCATCTAGAATAAAAGCACAGGCTGATACCCTGCCAGCATTTCAAAGTTCCATTTCAACCTCATCGTTACCACAGACTCGTAAATGTCACTTCAACCATCATGAAAAGGTACATCAAAAAGTACATGCAAGTAATTTGCCATCCCTACTGTTAAAAAAGCCATTTTTTTTGTGAAACGCCAAGCGCAACCAGCTTGTTATATTTTAATTAAATAAAAACGAAAATAAAGTTCTGAAAACATAGATTATACGCTTAAAATTGTGAAAGGTATATTGGTGAACAATTTGGTGATTTTCCAAATGGAATAAAGTGATTGTTTTTCAGATATTTTACAGACACGCTGCCTCCATGGAATAAAACACTGGTTGATAGACGCAGCAACATGTAACTCGCTACTTGTAACTCAACATCATCATTAATGTCAAAAATTATGTTAAATGTAATGTGATAGTGGTATAAATGTTATATTTTTAAGAATTTGTAAATGTTTAATCAAATTAATAAATATCTAAACAAACGTGTTTTACTCGACTACAATGATTCTTTTACAACTATCTTAAAATGCACTTTTTCTGATTGTTTGGAGGGTCCCTTATTGGCGTCGTTCTAAATTGATCTATAAAGGCACCTAATAATTGCACTCATGCGAAACATTTTTGTAGTAACTTGGCGTGGTACAACTTCTCAATAGTGACGGCGCTTTTCCGACGAGTTTTTGATGTCGTATATGATTGTTTTCGACGTAGTGGGGATTCTCAAAAGAGTCCCCAAATTCAAAAAATGTTGGCAGGGTAGACGCTGCCACATGTAACTTGCAACTTGTAACTCAACATCATTCTTTTATTAATGTAAAAACTATGTTAAATGTGGTGTGATAGTCATATAAATGTTATATTTATAAGAATTTATAAATGTTTAATCAAATTAATAAACATCTAAATAATCGTGTTTACTTGACCACAATGATTCTTTTACAACTACCTTAAAATTCACTTTTTCTGATAATTTGAAGGGGCTCTTATGGGTGTTGTTCTAAATTTATTAAAAAAGACACCTAATAATTGCACTCATGAGATACTTTTTTGTAGTAACTTGGCGTGGTACAACTTCTCAATAGTGATGGCACATTCCCGAGACGAGTTTTGGATGTCGTATACGATTGTTTTCGATGTGGTGGGGATTCCCAGAAGCGCCGTCAAATTCAAAAAATGTTGGCAGGGTCAAAAAGGGTAGGATATGAAAACGACGCAGATCGTTTACTCCACTATACGTTTGCTACTAATAAGCCACGCCACTTTATTTTTGCATTCCCATCTCTGACTTGACATCATGTGACAGCTTGTCAAAGGAAAAAATGATAGCACTGGGAAAAGGTAAAGAAATGCATTTTCATGTTTTTGTTTGAAAATAATGGATTATTAATATATCCTTAGACATATCCAACGCCCAGTATCGTATTTTAGATCATCGAGTATTTGTAAACGGAGAAGTTGAGTCATTTCTCAAAAATTTTGGCAACGACTCGGATGTGGAATCTTTGTTTAAACTAACAGAGACAGTAGGAGCCTTAAAATACGAGTTTTTGGATAAATGTATAAACTTGGGAGCGACAAATTTGGAAAACATTGGTATTGAGTTGAAAACTTTGTTAAGTGAAGTTGATGCTTTGGCCGAAAAAGTGCAGCAACCTAAAGAGGTATGTTAAGAAATAATTCATGTTTAGTTTATATCGATATCAGTTAACCCTTTGAGTACCGATGTGTCATAGATAAGAAATACCACTGTGACACTCTTCATTGCACCAGAATAATTTTTAGAGCAGGAAATATTTGTTTATACCAAAATTTTTCTTCCATATCATTGGAACATTATTAAGATCTCCGGCCTAGTCTTCGTTTACAAAATTGTATATATTAATAAAAGGGTTGGCCCCATAGAAATATTTTACGCAAAAGTTATTTGTCTCATGGATAGTAGTAAAAGGGTTAATAATTTGTATTAGTTGCATTGGTTTACAAAGATTTTATCTTGTATTTATTTTTCTAGACTAGCTCTGTAATTTTGGAAACACAGGCATCAAGATTGAAACGTAAAGAAGATTTTGATTTGGAGTTAAAACATAATTATCAACGCGTTGAAGATTCTTTCACCATCAAAGAAGAAGAAATATCTGAGTTATATTCAGATTTACAACTAAAATTGAATATTCCCAAGTAAATGCATTGCAGTAAGACTATCTAATAATGAGTACGATACATACGATTAAAGACACCCGTGTAAGGGTAAAAATATCGTCAGAATTAATCGATGTTCTTAAGAAATATCAAAAGCATTTAACAAAAGTTCCCGAAAATATTGCTAAAATCTTAAAATCAGCAGGCATACAACTATCTGATGAAAACCTTGAAAAGGAAATGGACAATGGAACGGTTAAACCTATCACACTCGATATCAAACTATTGAATGAGGTTCTTGCCGATGACAAATTAACTGTTGCAACAGAATATACACAACAGGAAAATGGAAAAATTAAAACGGCATCAAGTAAATCCATTGATGTGTACTTGTATTTGATTGATCTAAGATGGCTTAGCAATGCTTTGGCAATTCTACGCTCGAAGGGCATTGCGGACATTTATCTTAATGATCTATTGCAATCGTGTAATTTAGATTTGCCTAAAAACACAATCATCGAAAGAAATCCAGAACTTGAAGCACGCTGCCAGCGGTTGCGAGAGGAGCAACAAAATCTTGAATATCGAAAAATGACTAAAAACGTAGATGCTACACTCAAACACTATCCTGAGGATACGGTTGCCTATCAAAGTAATTATTCTCTTCCAAATCGCCATACCCAACTGGTACTATCAATATTTTCTTGTCTTTACAGTGAAAGCTATTAATAGCCAAATAATTGCAGTTCTACAGTTTATATTCTCGGTGGCTGCTGGATTTGCATTTGGATTCATTGGAATACAATTGATAATTGGAAATTTAGACTTTGGCTTACGTCTGCTATTGGGCATAATGTTTGCTCTCATTATAGCCCTCGCTGAAATTTACTTTTTGGCCAAAAAACTAAATGAATATGACAACACCGTAGATACAGCCAACAAAGCAGTTGAGAAAATAAGAGCTACCACACCGAAAAAGTCAAATGCACCGGAGATAACAAACAAGAAGATGCATATAGAATAAGTTTTAGAGACTAGTCAATAAAGTAAATGTATTTAAATCTTACATTGATAAAGGACAATACAATTTTATGTGATGTTGTAAATAGTGTTTGTTTTAGTGAGTTAGTAAAATTGCTCTCTTTTTTGAATTCTAGGATAATCTTTTGAAACAATTATGGAAGATTGTTGCATTTGTCCTAAGCTTGTTTTCATTGGAAACGTAAATTTCACTTGAATAGATTTCGGATATTACCCTATAGAACTTTACTTGATAAATAATTCATTGTATTTAAACATCCCAGCAAAAAAGCAATGAAAATGTTGTTTTTGGATCCGGAAGTAGTACAAATTTGGCTCAGAAGCAATGAATTTGTCATAGGGTGAAAGTCATCTTTCTAAGCATACGCGGCATTACATTCGCATTAGTTCTTCAGATGTGATACTATCGCAGTATATTTGTTTAAAACAACATATTTGTTTAATTTTTTTGACTCATTTCTACATTTTTACATATAAGTTTTCAATATTCCTAGCAACTATTTTGTCGCAAATTTATTTATTTATTTTCTCTTGGCGAATCCAAGCCGCAAAGCCATATACGGATTCCAAAACTACACAAATTTCACACCAACCGAAAAATGGATCGGTAGAAAATTTAAATTTATTGCAAAAATGAACTTTTATATATAACCTAAAAAAAAATCTTGTGGAGTGAAAAGTGGAACAAATATACTTTAGCCAAAGTTGTTACAAATAAACTTTTGTTCGAGGGTAGGAAAAGTGATTTTAAAGAGAAAATATAAAATATATCACCACTTGTACTAAAGTAGATTTAAGCCAATTCATAATAAAAACAAAATAATAAAATAAAAATAAAATAATAAAAAAAGTCAGTAGTTTTTTTTTGCAGTTACGACTTAATTTTCAGCCAAAATAAAAAATAGCAGACAATGTTTGCTATTTCAGCAAACAGTGACTACTTTCCCTCTCAACAGAATTTCTGATGTTTTAGCAGACTGCGGTGTCTGCTGACTTCTCTCTTTTGATTTACCTCTTTTTTAAATCATTTTGTCACATATGGATTGTTGTGGTCGGTTTTCATTCAAATGATAATGACATTTTTTCAAACACAATATAAATTTTAGGCGTTAATTACAACATAATTTAAAAATGTCAACAATATTTTTGACATTTTGATGAACCGTTCAAAGTCACCTGATGAAATAAGCAAGGCATATTAATTAAAGGTAAAGTCACGAGCAAACGTGTGTACACCCCATGATATTTAGAAAGTCAAACTAAAATGGCAGGTCACTTAAGTTGATATTTTGTGTATGTGTAGTGTTGTTGTATTGTAACACAATGTAAATAAAAGCAATATTTATGTACATAAAGAATGTAAACAAACCTACAACACGTAAACAAAGCCTTTTACAAGATGAATGTCGATATTAGTCACCTGATTGCATGACTTTACCTCTTTAATATGCCTTGTGAAATAAGGCTACCTCGTAAATAATTCTACCATGTGTGGAAACACAAACAAAGCCGTCCGGAAAAACTTATATTCTGGAAGACGCATAAAATAGCGTGTCCAACCGATACGAACTGTCGGCGATGACTAAATAATCGGTAAATGTGTTATCGATCCCATAAACATGCAGCAGTATCGATTCGTTTCCTCAAAAACACGTCAATTTTAGAATGTGAACCCACCTAATTTGGAATATACCCCGAATAACATACCCTAGTCAAACTATATCTCAAAATATTGAAGTAATTTTCATAGAAAAAAAAAGAATAAAGAAAAAAGAATAATGAAATCATTTGAGATTTCAGCTGATGCGCCTTACAGATTATCAGTTATTCCGGACGACAATGCTCGTGTCGAACATATCCCATATATTGGCCACATTATAAGTTAAGTCCGAAGGCATAATCGATACTGCTGCATGTTTATGGGAAATTTTCGGTCATGGTGTGAACGTAGAACCCCCTTAAGATCTGAACGGCCCATAAGAAATATCATAGAACAGCTAATCGCCATGGTTGTGTTCATAACATTCAACGCTTTTCACGTCAAAAAAGCCCTAAAGACATTACTGCTGTTGTCCGTAAAAATCTACTATTCCATACTAAATAGTAATATTTGGTACATTTTTGAATAGTGTTTTCCATCCCTGATAGAACTTCAAGCGGTAATGAATTTAGTAGTTTCTCATGAGAATATCGATTGCGCAACTTCATAATAACAGATCCGGATCACTCAGCCCATCAGCAATAACATGGTAAGTTCGAAGTTCCAAATTCCAACTTGTTGTTAATGTTAACATTTGAGTAAAATAAAATATTTTTAATCTATGTGATGAGTGAAGTCGAGGTGTGGTTCATAAATTTATATATATATTTTTTTTGCTACAAATAATTAATTTGTCTATATTATTTTTATGCATAGACCATCCAACGTATAATCTACGCATTTGGTCATCGTACCATGCCATTGTTGGCCAATCCGAACACCACTCAAGCGATCCGAAAAATGTCTACATCGGTGTTGGCAACAGAATCATCTGACAAAGGTCAGTTTTGTGACAACAACAAACAAAAAAAAATCAATTTAATCCTAATAATGAACATTTCATTTTTGGCATTTGCATACAGGTATGATAATATTGAACCGGCCAAAAGCTCTAAATGCTATCAATTTAGAAATGGTCCGCAAAATTTTCAAACATTTGAAGAAATGTGAGAAAACCAAGTCACTTATGATCATTAAGGGCACTGGCGAGAAGGCTTTCTGTGCCGGGGGTGATGTTCGTGCTGTAGTCGAAGCCGGGCCCACAGAGGAATCGAAAAGTTTCTTCCGTGAAGAATACACGACAAATGCTTTAATTGGCAATTATAAGATCCCCTATATAGCCTTAATTGATGGTATTACCATGGGAGGTGGTGTTGGTTTATCAGTCCATGGCAAATATCGTGTAGCCACAGAGCGCACTTTATTTGCTATGCCAGAAACAGCAATTGGACTTTTCCCCGATGTGGGTGGATCTTTCTTCCTTCCCCGTTTGCAGGGAAAACTTGGTCTATATCTTGGTCTTACAGGATATCGCCTAAAGGGTGAAGATGTTTTGAAAGCAGGTATAGCAACTCATTACTGCGAGAGCTCTAAGCTAAGCGATTTGGAATCAGCCCTACTCAATTGTCCCGATGCTGATGAAGTGCCTGATATATTATCGAAATTCAATATGCCTTCGGCCAAGCCATTTGTTTTACAGCCCCAATTGGATCAAATCAACAATTGCTTTTCAGGTGAAAGTGTTGAAGAAATTATCGAGAATCTCAAAAAAGATGGTAGTGAATGGGCAACAAAAACAATACAGGTGAGTAAAAATGAAAGATACTCGAGGATGTATACGTGCTTGATATAGTTTTTTTTAACATAACGTCTTATCTTATCGGCGTAAATAACTTACTTTCTTTTTATATCCACCATAAAACTTAAAATCACTTTGAGTTTTATGATTGGGGTAAAAGAAAATATTACTACTTAAAAATTTTGCAAATGTCTTAAAATCGCACCTTAAGATAAACTCTCGTATATATGTTATACATACATGTCTATATATTTTTGTATTTAAATATATATGTAAATGACTTGCACATGCCGAGTGTTATTTTGCTTTGTTTTTAATTCAGTTAATTGGAAAAGCAAATGAATTGCAATGCTTGTTTAGTTCTATTAGGTTCATAAGAATTCCATTAGACTAGATCTAGTATCGATGTGTTGTCAAACCCTATGGGGGAAAATAAGATATTTGAGTGTGATGTGCAAGGTTTAAAATGGTGTGAACTGGTTACATCTAAATCGTTTCATTATTCGATTCGATAGGCATATTAATAATTTTAAAAATAAACAAATAGTATAGTTATCACTCATTTTTGTTAAATAATGTCAATGCCGGACTTCAGCTATATTGTCAATACCTATGTCGATAGATAAACACTATGAATCGAAATTATAAAAATATTGGATAATAGAAAATAAATTTAGTGATATAAGAGTTTAAATTAAATTACAATTCAATTAATCAATTTTTTCAAATTTGATAATTTATGGAAAGTCCTCTTTTTGATTCTCATTACAATCCCTATTCTACTACATTCAACAGTTATAGACATAATAGAACAATGTTGTGAATATTCACTGTGGATTAGTGGCTGCTCCATTTGCAACTTGGAAACTGAAACCCCTATTTGATACACCTTCCTTTTCGCGTATTTCATTCTTAGAACAATGCTTCCAATACGCATCTACCACAAAGTTTATATCGTTTTTCATTGTAATACATGCTGAAATTGTTTATATTGTATAGCGATCGCTCTCAATGATGGCTTATTTAATGTTGTGTGCTTATCTACCATGCATACAAGTAATTATGTTTTTATTGTAAAATATTGTATATAAGAACGAGGGTGTTTGGTTAAGGTGGGAATTACGAAATTCTCGTGGCACGCGTGAATCATGTGTCGTGCGTGAGATATAAAGGGTGATACGGTCAAAATTTGGTCAATCGGTGAAATCGTTTATTTAAAAAATCAAATTAAATTTCTTTTTCAAGTTGAATTAGTATAAAATTCAGGAAAAATATTCAGTTAGGCTTTCGCTTTTCCAAATCCGAATTGCCGGGCCTCACGCTTGACACCTGCCATCAGATTTTGTACAGCCACCTTGTCCACCTTCTTCGCCGCAGAAAGCCAGTTTGCCTTGAACTTAGTTAGCCTTAGCAGTTTTTTTGGTCTTCTTTAGGTTCCGCTTGACAATAGCCCAGTATTTCTCAATTGGGCGGAGTTCTGGCGTGTTGGGAGGGTTCTTGTCCTTGGGAACCACCTGCACGTTGTTGGCGGCGTACCACTGCATGGCCTTTTTACCGTAATGGCAAAATGCCAAATCCGGCCAAAACAGTACGGAACAACCGTGTTTCTTCAGGAAAGGCAGCAGACGTTTATTCAAACACTCTTTCACGTAAATTTCTTGGTTGACAGTCCCGGAAGCTATGAAAATGCTGCTTTTCAAGCCACAGGTACAGATGGCTTGCCAAACCAAATATTTCTTTGCGAACTTTGACAGTTTTATGTGCTTGAAAATATCTGCTACCTTTCCCCTTCCTTTTGCCGTATAAAACTCCTGTCCCGGAAGCTGCTTGTAGTCGGCTTTGACGTAGGTTTCGTCGTCCTTTACCACGCAGTCGAACTTCGTCAGCATCGTCGTGTACAGCCTCCGGGATCGCGCTTTAGCCGTTCATTCATTCATTCATTCATTCATTTATTTAGCAATATTTATGCTATTTTTAAGTACAATTATATGTATAAATATCTACTTGAATTGGATTTCATTTAATTAAAATTTTTGTTTTACGTATGTAATAACTTTTTGCTTAAACCTATACAAATTTGTTTCGATTTTTATTTCATCCGGCATATTATTATACATTCTTAAGCCATTATAGAGCAGTAAATTTTGACCAAAAGTTGTTGAAGAAAATCCTAATCTAAAATCAATAGCATTTCTCAGGTTATAGGGCTGGGCATCTGCTACGTAAACTATATATTCACGCATGTAATTTGGCATCAATCCATTCTTTATTTTAAATATGTATATCAAGGCGTTCATCATAATTCTCTGATTCACAGATAACCACTTCAGTGCATCAAGCATGTCGCTTAGATGTGTTAAAAAGTTACACTTGAGGATAGTTCTCATTCCCTTGTTTTGAAGCTTCTGTAGTCTTCCTTTCCATTGTAATGTTCCCATGAACAATATCGTTGAACAATATTCAAAGTGTGGCTTAATTGTGGTATTATATATATTTATAGCAGAAATAGTTGATACTTGATTACGTATCCTTCTTAAAAAGGAAATCTTTTTGGCTATCTTTTTATCTGTTTATCATCGCGATTTGGAGTCACTACCTTCTTGTAAGTCGATAGTCCGGCTCGTTTTTTGGCTCGATGCACGGTTGTAGACGATACACGCAGCTTATTTGCGGCATCTCGGAGAGAGATGTTAGGGTTTCGCTTGAAACTACCAGCAACTCTCTTTGTCGTATCAGCGGCTTCCGGTTTTCGATATCCCCCCGATCCAGACTTCCTGGCTGTCGACAAACGTTCACCAAACACTTTAATTACATTTGTAACGGTTGATTTGGCAACTTTTAGCGATTTTGCCAGCTTTGCGTGGGAGTAGCTCGGATTTTCGCGATGCGCGAGCAAAATTTTGATACGCTGCTCTTCTTGCTTGGACGGCATTTTGACAACTGAAGAGTGAATTCGAAAATCAAAATAGGAGCAACATTCTACACACACACACACCTTCAAAAAACCTGAACACGTTTTTTAAATGCAAAATTGAAAGAAATTCGTCAAGTTTATATTGACCAAATTTTGACCGTATCACCCTATAAAATCGGTTTGTGAATGTGCGTGAATAAAATTTCTGTAAAATCACGCTCAAGATTTAATTCATACTCGTATGTTAACTGAAATTAATTTAGCTCTCGAACTACATATATTCTAGTTTTGAATTTTCTTACCTCTGCTGATTTCCGTTTGGAAAATGTCGTGAGTCTCGTGAATTTGTCGTGAATCACTTGAATTGTCGTGAATCGTGCATGAGTGTGAGTCTTTAAAAGTAGTCCGTGCGTGAGTACTGGTTTTCATTTCGTGAATGTGCGTGAGTGGGATGGGCTACCACACGTATCGAGCGTGAATAAACAATTTGCTTTGTGAATGTGCTTGAGTTTGAGTGAAATTTCAATCACGCGCACACCTTTAGTGGGAATAATGAAAAGAATGATCAAAGTTGTGGAAATTTTTTGTAATTATATGATTTTTATTCACTACGGTTTTAACGACGTATATGTTATATATGGACGCTAGTAGATATATTAACAGAAAAAATATACCAACCTGCATTCCTAGTGAAGCTAATACCACGTAGGGGAAGTTCGAAATTCTCTTTTATTTTCATTTTCAAAATTTTACGATATTATCCACAATTTGAACATCAAATCATCAAAAATGCACCAAAATAAAAATTCAAATATAAGACAACTGAAAGAAAGTTTTATATTTGCACCAAAAATTACCGAGAAAAAAATTTAATTTTGAGGAAATTTTCTCTTTACGAATAACACAAAACAAAATGTCAGAAAACTCATTTGGGATTTCTGAAACATTTCCGACGCAGAGAGGGACGGGTCATTTATTTGTTAGTTATCTATTCCATACATGAAAATATAACGAAATTCAAATGGAGATTTTTGGGGTTACTAGGGGCTTCTGAATTATTGCAATATTTAGTCAATATCTTCATAAAGCATAGTTTCCGGTACTAGGAATTTGTTGTTGTTGTAACAGTTTTTAATGTAATTTCATCCATTTGGTTCTATGCTTTGGTACTTCAACTGGTGCCCATATCTAGGAACTCTGCGACAAGGGTGGGGTGCGTCCAGAGTGATCTGGTGGTAAGTCGGATAGGTTTAGCTGGGCAAGCGAAAAGGTGACGAGTTACATGTGGCCCTTGGTTACAGATGAGACACACGTCAGCTACGCTGCTATCAATCACTGATAAATAGGAATTGAGGCGGCTGCACTTGCTTGATCTTAATTGTGCTAAAACCACCCTGGTCTACCGTAGGGGGTCTCTTTCCTCCGGTGCTATGGGCGGTGGTCGGACTCCGAGAACAGGATTAACATTGTAGCTTCTCACCGCTTCAGCTACAGTATCCTCATGAATCCTGTTCAGACCTATCTAATATGCTAGCTGATCTAGAGGCTCACTTTTGTAACGCTGGATCTCGCGCTCTAGAACGTGAAGATCAACCCTTACATTCCTGGGAGGAGGCTGCCTATCTACAAGATGGTTATTTGGATGACAACTTCGATAGCAACCCAAGAGGTACTGCTTTGACAACATGTAATTGTGTCGACGCACCGGGATGATATTGGTCTCCGCATAAAGGTGATCCAGGGGTGTACTGCGGAGACATCTTGTTGCAGTTCTAAGGGCAGCGTTCTGAAAGGTTTGGATGTTAGTCCACTACGTGTCGCTTGTTTGAGGTGTCCACACTGGCGCTGCATAGTTTACCACTGACCGGCCAATTGCCTTATAAGTAGTCAACAAGGTTTCTTTGTCCGCACCCCAAGTGCTGCCGGCAAGCGACTTGAGGACCTTGTTTGTTTGTTGTAGAGGATTTTTTTTAGTGTTTATACATTTGCAAATTGAGGGATATAATTTTCTGTTGATATATAATTTAAAATTTTAAGCTAATGAGGCAAAAATCTATTTTTTTTTTTAATTTTAGATGAGACTTTTCCCATACAAATCTCCAAAATTTTGTTAAACAGGTTCAACATGAGCATTTCTAACGTGGAATTTTTTTTTCAAAATAACAGCCGTGGTTTCACTCTCTCTAATTAGTTGCCACATATATTTATGTAAATTCTTAACTTCACTATTATTTTTTTTTTTTTTGTTTTAATTATTTTCTATTAAATATTTAACATTTCTCATTTTTTTAGACAATGACTAAAATGTCGCCAACATCATTAAAAGTGACATTCCGTCAATTGGAATTGGGTTCTAAGTTATCATTGCCACAGTGCCTTAAAATGGAATATCGACTTGTGGTACGTCATTTGGAAAATAGTGATTTCAAGGAAGGTGTTCGAGCTCTACTCATCGACAAGGACCAAAAACCCCAATGGAAACCGAATACTATTGAGGCCGTAACTGAAGAACGAGTTCAATCGTTCTTTGCCAAATTGTCCGATACAGAAGAACTTAAATTGTAATTGGAATATATGTGCCTATGTTCGTTCTGCCTGTTTCCCACCCAGCTATTTAGATATTTCCAGTAGCTGCTTGCTTCGAAGTCATTCATTCAAATGTGTTTGTCGTAAAGTACACATTCCGCGCGCATGACTTTTCTTTTTTATTATTATTTTAAAGTGTGTTTATTATTGTTTTTTTTCCATATTAATCCGATTTTCGAAATGTGTGTGCCTATATTGAGATTCCGAAATTTTTCTAATGTTCATGTGCTGATATAATCGGTTTATTCTTTTCTTACATTCACAAATTTGTTTTTTTTTACATTTATATCATTAGTAAGAAATCCCCATTTTGTTTTTGGTTTTTTTACTCATAAATTCGATATTACTATGCCTAACTAATTGTATGTATTTATTTTTTTCTCCCTGCAGAGAATCCTAAATGAGACAATATACATAGATACGTACTACTTTCGTAATAACCAAAAGGAAATAAATCTATGAACAAATAGTACCCAAACAATTAGAATGTGCCAGGATAATAATGCATTTATTTCCTATTTTGGGAATCTAAAGAAATATTAGTAGAAATAACAACAAAAAATGCCAAGCTGTTTTGGTTTTATTTTACAACATTTTCCTGTTAAGAAATGTCCTTAAGTATATAGTACATATATAAATATATATTTACTTGAATAAATATTGCATCTAATAAATTTTTAGCGAATACATATTGTATTACATTGTGTTTTATTTGTTTACTTTAATGCTCTCTTCGACAAGATTGTTTAATTCCAATAGTTGAGCTACATCCGTAGGCATAAAACCTAATTTTGATAATTCATTTGTCCAAGAGGATATATCCACACGTAACTGAAGACGAATTTTGTCATCGTCAGACATTGTAGTGGAATTCGATGAAGTGGATAATGCAGATTGTTGACCTTTAAGATTTCGTAAGCGACGCAAAGATTCTTCGGTTTTTTGGACTGAAGTAAGAACTTCTTTAACCACAACCATATAACTGAAAAAAAAAAAATATTTATTATATAATATTCAAAATTTGCAGAGTAGTGAAACTATAATTTTTAATAATTATATTTTGTTTTGTATCTCCACCAATACGTTTGGGTCAAGGGTTAGCGTATTTGGAAACCCCCTTTTTATACCCACCACCATAGAATGGTGACGGGGATATAATAAGTTTGTCATTCCGTTTGTAACACATCGAAATATCGATTTCCGACTATATAAAGTATATATATTTTCGATCAGGGAGAAATTCTAAGACGATATAAGCATGTCCGTCTGTCTGTTGTAATCATGCTACAGCCGCCAATAATGGCGCTATAGTCCTGAAATTTGGCACAGATTCGTGATTTGTTTGCAGGCAGGTAAAGTTCAAAGGTGGGATATATCGGTCCAAATGGTGCTTATCGGTCCTTGTTTTGGTATAGTCCCCATATAAAACGACCTCCCGATTTGGGGTCTTATAAAAACTGTAGTTTTTATCCAATTTGCCTGAAATTAGAAATCTAGAGGTATTTTAGGACCATCAGAAAGTGATCAGAAATGGTGCCTATCGGTCCATGTTTTGGTATAGCCCCCATATGGACCGATTTCCCTATTTTGCTTCTTGGGCGTCTAGAAACTGTATTTTCTATCCGATTTGCCTCAAATCGGAAATCTAGAGGTATTCTAGGATCTTAAGGAAGTGTACCGAAAGAGGGGTGTATCGGTCCATTTAACTTCTTGGTCCTCAAGAATCCGTAATTTTTACCCAAATTGCCTCAAACCGGAAATCTAGAGGTATTCTAGGACCTTATAGACCGATCTCCCGATTTTACTTCTTGATCTTCTAGAATCCGTAGTTTTTACCCAATTTGCCTGATATTAGAAATCTAGAGGTATTCTAGGAAAATAAAGAGATGTGCCGAAAATAGTGATTATCGGTCAATGTTTTGGTATAGCCTCCATATAGACCGATTTCCCGATTTTACTTCTTGGGCTTCTAGAATCCCTAGTTTTTACCCATTTTGCCTGAAATTGGAAATCTAGAGGTATTCTAGGAAAATAAAGAGATGTGCCGAAAATGGTGATTATCGCACCATGTTTTGATAGAGCCCTCATATAAACCGATCTCCCGATTTTACTTCTTGAGCTTCTAGAATCCGTAGTTTTTTTCCCAATTTGCCTGAAATTGGAAATCTAGAGGTATTCTAGGAAAATAAATAGATGTGCCGAAAACGGTGATTATCGGTCCATGTTTTGATATAGCCCCCATATAGACCGATCTCCCGATTTTACTTCTTGGGCTTCTAGAATCCGTAGTTTTTACCCAATTTGCCTGAAATTGGAAATCTAGAGGTATTCTAGGTCCATAAAGGGGTGTGCCGAATATATTGAGTATCGGTACAGTTTTTGATATAGCCATCTTATAAACCGGCCCTCCTATTTGGGGTCTAGATTCTAGAGCAACAATTAAATGTTATGAATATTGTGTGTATCCTTCCATGTTTTGGTATATCCCCCATTACACCGAACTCCCGATTTAACTCCTAGGGTTTCTAGAAATTGTAGTTTGTATCCAATTTGCCACAAATTGAAAATATACTGGCATTCTAGACCCATAACAAAGTGTATATGATATAGTTTTATCGGTCCATTTGGTAAGGCCTCCATATAGACCGATTTCACTTATTGAGGGTATAGAAGGCGCACTACTTATCGTAGTCATTTAAATAACTGGGATGAAAATCCACAGATTATAGATTTCAAATCAAGGCGTTATTTCATCATTTTCTTACACACTTACAAGAGATGTTTATGATTCCTCTAGAACTCAAACAAAAAAATGGTTCTTATAAATTCAGAATCTGATCTAGTCTTCATAGGTAACATCTTTACATTTATCTGTGGAAAGCGTACTGGTTGAACTGATCTGTCATCAAACCCCCCTGAAATTTTCAAAAGAAACTATTACATTTGATTCATGGTGGTGGGTATTTAAAATTCGGCCCAGCCGAACTTACTACTGTATATACTTGTTTTTTTTTTTTTTTTTTTTTTGAAACGGTCTTGATTAGTCAAATTTGACTTATATCCAGGTGATGTACTTACTCAGCCGTTATCCTGTTTAAAACTTGTTCCAAAATACTACGAACTATAGTTTCGTCCAACATTTTCCCACAAAATTCTTCTTTGAATGTCTTAAGAGGCTTTAAAATGTGGTCCACATAACTTGAACAGCGTGTCGGAACATCACGATTTGTTTTACGATACAAACGTGGTAAATCATTTACTTGCTTCACATTTTCTGGTCCACATTCTTGAACCAAATTATCAACAAGGGCTTGCTGAATTTTGATTAAATTTTCGGAGAATGTATTCTTCATGTCATCAAATGACTTCGAGACAGCATTTTTGATAAGGTTCAATTGGTTTTGTTGTAATTTAGGCATTGATAATGGTTTTAGATTTTGTGACACCACTTGTAATTCCTGATCTGTTAATGAGCCCAAGAGCTTATTGATGTCGGAATGCAGAGCGGTCAATAGAATTGAATTTTTCAATTTCAATGCGGTGGTATCGATGCTCTTCGAAGTAATCAAATTCAAAACTACATTTATCCATTTCGATAAACGTAATAGTATTTGTATATGGAGTTTATAGAATTTGGGAAAAAGTTCGGGTAGATATACTCCTTCGGACCAACAAGATTCTATAGCTTGTATGGCATTGCTGAAGGTTTTTAATTGAAAATGCGAAGGGTTGGTATATAAAGAATCCGCACTTAGAGGGGGTTCTAAAGTTGCCTCAAATTTTCCAGCAATTTCCTAAAAAAGAAAACTAGAGAATTTAGCTTTTCTCATAACTCGATATGTATTCTTAGACTTACCTGAAAACATATTTGAAAATATACTGGTAGATTCCAACGGGCCTGAAAGCTTTTTGTCTGTTTGTGTTGTCGAAATACTTCTACGGATTCTTCATTAGCCAAAAGCTCTTCAATCTTACTGAGAAAATCACGGGTACATTTATACTTAGCATAGAATACTTCAGAATTGCCGGGAGCAAATATTGATGACATATGATTTTCCAAACGCATTTCAACATCTGACCAAAAACTATTGACCACAAAGTTGAAACCATGAAGCTTGTCCGTGTATTGTGTTAAACGCAGCAAATCGGTCATGTGCAGCGATATGAAATTCAAAACTTTACTATAGATACCAGCCAAACCTTGTGGTGTTTGTTGCAGACTATGCTCCGACAAGATTTCTGACATGTATGGAGCTACTGTGTCTTCTTTAAATGCCAATTCGGCCACCGAACATGCATCGAGTGTTATGTATATTCTCAAGCAACGTTCTAAAGATTCTGAACATGATGCATTGGCAGTTTTTAAAGATTCACCGAGCAGAGCACGAAGTTTTTTATGAACCTCAGCTTCCAGACGTCTTATATTTGTCTGTTTCTCCGAATTTAAATAATCACTGCAAAACTTTTCGTTAAACTTCAACTGAACTAGGTCGAGGGCAGCTCTTTCTAGATCTACCAGCCCCGCCTCATCCCTTAGTTGATGTGCCAGTAAATCCTCTAATTTACGAGTAGTTTCATATACCTTCTTTAGACTTTGTAGATTTCGCCTTAGATCCCTTAACTGACGTTTTGTCTCCAATTTATTTCTTATCTCGGTCACATTATCATCAATCATAGCTTGAATACTGAGGATTTCTTCACGGAATTGTTCTAAGGGGATTTGTATAGTATCGATGGACTGGTCTAGTCCAACGAGATTTGCCGAAAGACTAACAAAGTCGGCATAGTCTTCATTGATGAGGTCTATCATAGAGGCCCTCAAACTCTTCAAATATAAACCCAAATCATCTCGCAACAGCTCAAGGCTTGAAACATTTCTATTTTTATGAAGAAAATCGTCCACGGAAAAATTTGTCTACAAAAAAAATGATACTGATGACTTAAGAATCTTTTATGTTGTGAAGCGACGAAACCGGCAACTTACTTTTAAAAACTCATTCTTATCGAAGCAAAGCTTCTCCCCCGATTCCCTGGTAGAATTTTTGGGAATGGATTCTATCATTTTGTGGTCCTTTTGTTATTCCATACAGCAGGAAGATAATTTGTACACTTGGCGATTATCGCTGATCAGCTGTTTTATTAATTATCAGAGATGAGTGATGTATACATGGTACCGGGTACTTACAGCTCTTCGACTACAATCAGTGATTATACATTACGGGAAAATTAAGATACAATAGGTCGGTTTTGTTTTATTTTTTCCAATTTATTTGTACGAAAATTCACACTCAATGCACCATGTGATTTGATGGGGTAGCAATTTTAAATAATTTATTATGCTATAAAATTTTAAATATATCTAGCACTTGTTAGGTTTGCCATTCGGGATCGATTTTTTTTAATCTCGGGATTTCAAGATATTGAATCCCATAACTTTACATACATAACTTTATTTTTTATATGATTTGCAGCGTGATGGTTTACGACTTCCTGTATTGAAGTGAAGTTGAAAACTTTAAATTTTTATGTGATTGATTCATTAAATCGGTTTTATAGGTATTTGAAAAAGTTTAGTGCGATTCTGCGTGCACTCAGAAAACAAATTCGTTGCCTCAACCGAATTATGTGCCAATCGAAAGCAAGTGGTTCCATCAATGACAATTGTAATATGTTGGATCAACACTGCATTGGTTGTCGCGATCTCATATTAATTGTTTGGTTTGCTGGTGCAACCGCCCTCGATGTTCTTTATTATTACTTTAACAAAATTCCAATATTAAATGAAAGGGCAGATTATATTGAGATTTTATTAATTTATTACAATATTTACAATCATAATAACCCTGCCAACATTTTTTGAATTTGACGGCCCTTCTGAGAATCCCCACCACGTCGAAAACAATCGCATACGACATCAAAAACTCGCCGGAAAAGCGCCGTCACTATTGAGAAGATGTACCACGCCAAGTTACTACAAAAAAGTATCGCATGAGTGCAATTATTAGGTGCCTTTTCCAATAAATTTAGAACGACGCCAATAAGAACCCCTTCAAACAATCAGACAAAGTGCATTTTAAGATAGTTGTAAAAGAATCATTGTGGTCAAGTAAAACACGATTGTTTAGATGTTTATTAATTTTATTAAACATTTATAAATTCTCATAAATATAACATTTATACGACTATCACATCACATTTAACATATTTTTATGCATTAATAAAAGATTGATGGTGAGTTACAAGTTGCAAGTTACATGTTGTAGCGTCAGCCAGTGCTTTTATTCCCAATGGAGGCAACGTGTCTGGAAAAATATTTGAAAAACTATCACTTTATTCCATTTGGAAAGTCAAAAATTGTTCCCCAATATACCTTTCACAATTTTAAGCGAAATAACTATGTTTTCAGCACTTCATTATCATTATACCCTGCTCCACACTGTGGAACAGGGTATTATAAGTTAGTGCATATGTTTGCAACACCCAGAAGGAGACGAGATAGACACATGGTGTCTTTGGCAAAAATGCTCAGGGTGGGCTCCTGAGTCGATATAGCGATGTCCGTCTGTCCGTGAACACATTTTGTAATCAAAGTCTAGGTCGCAGTTTTAGTCCAATCGACTTCAAATTTGGCACAAGTATGTGTATTGGCTGAGAATAGATCCCTATTGATTTTGGAAGAAATCGGTTCAGATTTAGATATAGCTCCCATATATATATTTCGCCCGATATGGACTTATATGGCCCCAGAAGAACTTTTACCCTAATTTGCCCTAAAATTTTGCACAAGAAGAACAATTAGCACTATAGTCAAGTGTGCTAAATTTTATTGAAATCGGTTCAGATTTAGATATAGCTCCCATATATATCTTTCGCCCGATATGGACTAATACTGTCCCAGAAGCCTGAGTTTTACCCCAATTTGGTTAAAATTTTGCACAGGGAGTAGAATTAGCATTGTAGCTATGCGTGCCAAATTTGGTTGAAATCGGTTCAGATTTAGATATATCTCCCATATATAGCTTTCGCACGATTTACACTCATATGACCACAGAGGCCAATTTTTAACTCCGATTTAGTTGAAATTTTGCACAGGGAGTAGAATTAGCATTGTTGCAATGCGCGCCAAATTTGGTTGAAATCGGTTCAGATTTAGATATAGCTCCCATATATAGCTTTCGCCCGATTTACACTCATATGACCACAGAGGCCAATTTTTAACTCTGATTTAGTTGAAATTTTGCACAGGGAGTAAAATTAGCATTGTTGCTATGCGTGCCAAATTTGGTTGAAATCGGTTCAGATTTAGATATAGCTCCCATATATATGTTTTTCTGATTTCGACAAAAATGGTCAAAATACCAACATTTTCCTTGTAAAATCGCCACTGCTTAGTCGAAAAGTTGTAAAAATGACTCGAATTTTCCTAAACTTCTAATACATATATATCGAGCAATAAATCATAAATAAACTTTTTCGAAGTTTCCTTAAAATTGCTTCAGATTTAAACCTTTCCCATATTTTTTTTTACTAACATTGTGTTCCACCCTAGTGCATTAGCTGACTTTTGAGTCTATAGATTTTGTAGAAGTCTATCAAATTCTTCCAGATTGAGTGGTATTTAAATGTATGTATTTGGGACAAACCTTTATATGTAGCCCCCAACACATTTGACGGATGTGATATGGTATCGAAAATTTAGATCTACAAAGTGGTGCAGGGTATAATATAGTCGGCTCCGCCCGACTTTAGACTTTCCTTACTTGTTTTTATTTAAATAAATTATAAGAAGCTAGTTCCCTGCCAACATTTTTTGAATTTGGGGGCGCTTCTGAGAATCCCCAGTACGTCGAAAACAATCATATACGATATCAAAAACTCGTCGGAAAAGCGCCGTCACTATTGAGAAGTTGTACCACGCCAAGTTACTACAAAAAGGTTTCGCATGAGTGCAATTATTAGGTGCCTTTATAGATCAATTTAGAAGGACGCCAATAAGAGACCCTCCAAACAATCAGAAAAAGCACATTTTAAGATAGTGGTAAAAGAATCATTGTGGTCGAGTAAAACACGTTTGTTTAGATATTTATTAATTTGATTAATCATTTACAAATTCTTAAAAATATAACATTTATACCACTATCACATCACATTTAACATAATTTTTTGCATTAATGATGATGTAGAGTTACAAGTAGCGAGTTACATCCCTGCCAACATTTTTTGAATTTGGGGACTCTTTTGAGAATCCCCACTACGTCGAAAACAATCATATACGACATCAAAAACTCGTCGGAAAAGCGCCGTCACTATTGAGAAGTTGTACCACGCCAAGTTACTACAAAAAGGTTTCGCATGAGTGCAATTATTAGGTGCCTTTATAGATCAATTTAGAACGACCCCAATAAGAGACCCTCCAAACAATCAGAAAAAGCACATTTTAAGATAGTGGTAAAAGAATCATTGTGGTCGAGTAAAACACGTTTGTTTAGATATTTATTAATTTGATTAATCATTTACAAATTCTTACAAATATAACATTTATACCACTATCACATCACATTTAACATAATTTTTTGCATTAATGATGATGTAGAGTTACAAGTAGCGAGTTACATATTGCAGCGTCTATCAGCCAGTGTTTTTATTCGATGGAGGCAGCGTGTCTGTAAAATATTTGAAAAACAATCACTTTATTCCATTTTGAAAATCAAAAATTGTTCACCAATATACCTTTCACAATTTTAAGCGTAAAATCTATGTTTTCAGAACTTTATTTTCGTTTTTATTTAAATAAAATATAACAAGCTGGTTGCGCTTGGCGTTTCACAAAAAATAAAATGGCTTTTGTAAAAGTAGTGATGGCAAAATACATGTATGAAGTACATTTTGTACTTTATGATATGCTGCCCCCCATCACAGTAGGATGGTTGTAGTGACATTTACGAGTCTGTGGTAGCGATGAAGATGAAATGGAACTTTGAAATGCTGGCAGGGATGTTACAGCGTCTATCAGCCAGTGTTTTTATTCGATGGAGGCAGCGTGTCTGTAAAATATTTGAAAAACAATCACTTTATTCCATTTGGAAAATCAAAAATTGTTCACCAATATACCTTTCACAATTTTAAGGGTAAAATCTATGTTTTCAGAACTTTATTTTCGTTTTTTTTTTAAATAAAATATAACAAGCTGGTTGCGCTTGGCGTTTCACAAAAAATAAAATGGCTTTTGTAAAAGTAGTGATGGCAAAATACATGTATGAAGTACATTTTGTACTTTATGATATGCTGCCCCCCATCACAGTAGGATGGTTGTAGTGACATTTACGAGTCTGTGGTAGCGATGAAGATGAAATGGAACTTTGAAATGCTGGCAGGGTTGTGCTTGGTGTTTCACAAAATATAAAATGGCTCTTGTAACAATAGTGATGGCAAAATACTTTCATGCGAATAGTGATGGCAAAATACTATCACAGTTGACGATTGTTGCAGTGTCACTTACGAGTCTGTGGTAGCGATGAGGATGAAATGGAACTTTGAAATGCTGGCAGGGAAACTACGAAAATAAATACAAAAGGTGATGACATCAAAGGCTTTTGATCTATATGTGAGATCAATTTACAAAGGGATGAAATAATGTTTGTCTATTTTTATAGGATACTTTTGTACACCAATGGCAGATGGTTATTAGATTGTTATTATGTGGTCAAACTACAGAACCTAATTCAATATTTTCTCGCCGTTGACTCGTCCTATGTGCTTAATAAAATAAAAAAAGCTCGCTTGCCGTAAAAAAGTATTAGTGTTTGTTGGTGCCCTGCCAGCATTTCAAAGTTCCATTTCATCCTCATCGCTACCACAGACTCGTAAGTGACACTACAACAATCGCCAACTGTGATGGGTCAAGCGTATCAAAAAGTACAAAATGTATATATGGAAGTATTTTGCCATCACTATTGCTACAAAAGCCATTTTATATTTTGTGAAACGCCAAGCGCAACTATTTTATTATAATTTATTTAAATAAAAACGAAAATGAAGAGCTGAAAACATAGTTATTAGGCTTAAAATTGTGAAAGGTATATTGGTGAGCAATTTTCGAATTTCCAAATGGAATAAAGTAATAGTTTTTCAGATATTTTTCCAGAAACTAGAGATTAGCAAGATAGGTGACGAGCACAAGCGGAGCACATGGTTAGAGCACCTGAAGCAATGTAACCTAGGCCCAGGAGCAAGTAAATTGTGATTAACCCCGCTATGATTATGAAATCCCATCACCTTTGGCGGCGTGACTGTGGCTGATACGAAGAGATGCGTTAGGTTCTTTAACCGAACCTTTGTCGAGCATCCCGAGAGTGATAGAGAAAAAAGGAGAGCCACTCGTCGTATACGTGGTCTCCGAGTCGATGACACACCACAATTTGCCACAGCCGAAGTTACCATTGTCATCAACAGCGCGAAACCATCCAAGGCGCGGGGCCCGACGGAGTTTCAATGCTAATGCTGAAGCATTTGGGAATACTGGGAGTTGAGTACCTGACCAGACTCCTCAATTTGTCCTTGGAATCACTCATTATACCTGATGTCTGGAAGATGGGTGGGGTGATTCCACTACTGAGGCCGGCAAAAGATTGAGTAAGGGTGAATCGTACAGACCGATATCACTTTTCTTGCCAGTAGCCAAGACACTTGAGGCACTACTCCTCGCCAGCCTTGTGGAGAATTTCCCAGCTGCTCACAATCAACATGGAGACCGTAAGGTGCATAGCACGACGACAGCCTTACATGCCATTTCGGCACATATTAATATGGGACTCAATCAGCCCAAGCCTTGTTATAGGACGGTCCTCGTTGCGCTTGACCTATCAAAGGCATGCGATACGGCCAACCATTCCACACTATTCGAGGACATCGAAAAAAAACGTCCTTACCGGCAGGTATCAAGCGTTGGGTTCTCAATTATCTGTGCGGACGCCAGTCGTACGTGGAATTCAGGGACAAGAAATCAAAACTCCGTAAAGTTAAACAGGGAGTTCCCCAGGGTGGGATAATATCTCCGGCACTATTTAATCTCTACCTGTCCTCGATTATACCCCCCCGACGGGACGAGATTGTATCATATGCGGACGATTGTACAATTATGGCATCCGGGCCTATTGTTAATGACATATGCGATCGTTTAGACGTCTACATTGCTGATCTTACCAGTTATTTCACTAGTAGAAATTTGAGGATATCTGCCACCAACTCCTCAGCCACACGTTTCACTACATGGACGGCGAAAGTACGTAGGCAGTTGAATGTTAGAGTCCATGGTGAAATAATTCCGACAGTAAACTACCCCAAGATACTCGGGGTCACATTCGACAGCCTTTTTAAGTCGTCTGCTCTTGTCACTGCAATTTGTAAACAGCTCCGCAGTAGAAACAAGGTCCTCAAGTCACTTGTTGGCAGCACTTGGAGTGGGGACAAAGAAAACTTGTTGACTAATTATAAGGCAATTGGCCGGTCAGTGGTAAACTATGCAGCGCCAGTGTAGCGCTGCAAACGAGCGACATGCAGTGAATACCATCCAGACTTGTCAGAACGCTGCCCTCAGAACTGCGATGGGATGTCTCTGTAGTACACCCCTGGATCAACTTTATGCGGAGTCGAAGAAGTACCTCCTGGATTGCTATCGAAGAAGTACCTACTGGGTTGCTATCGCAGTAGCCATCCAAATCACCATCTTGTGGATAGGTAACCACCACCCAGGAATTTAAGGGTTTATCTTCATCTTCTAGAGTTCGAGATCCAGCGTTACAAAAGTGAGCCTCTAGATCAGGTTGCATATCAGACAGGGCTGAACATGATTCATGAGGATACTGTAGCTGAAGCGGTGAGAAGCTACAAGGATAATCATCCGATCATCGCCCATAGCACCGGAGGAAAGATACCTCTCGCTCAGAGGTCTAAGATCAGGCAAGTGCAGCCGCCTCAATTCCTACCTATCAATGATTGATAGCAGCGTAGCTGACGTCTGTTCCATCTGTAACCAAGAGCCACATGACACTCGTCACGTTTTCGCTTGCCCAGCTAAACCTACCCGACTTACCACCTGATCACTCTGGACGCACCCCATCCTTGTCGTAGGGTTCATAGATCTGGACACCAATTGAAGAGCCAAAGCATGGAACAAAATGGGTGAAATTACATTAAAAACTGTCATAATAACAAACTCTTTTTGAGCCAAAACGCCAATAATAAGTTTGCTGTTTTTTGGCAATTATTTGCGAATTCTTCTTGTAGTGCAAATAATGGTTTTCATAACCACCGCCATAACTGGGTATATAAATAATCTACACTACAAATTAATACATATGTATGCGGATAAGTTTACCAACAAGCGGCCCACTACGATTAAAATTAATTATTTTATGAGTAAAATATCACTTTACTTAATAAAAAGAAAAACAATAACAAAAACATATATTTAAAATTAATTAAAATCAAATACATATAAGTACTTCTCATCGACAAGGAAACAAAGATCAGCTTTGCTTTTGTAATTTGTAGGTTGGCAAGAACGGCACATAGTAGGTCCATTTCCATCTGTAAGAAAATAAATCATCCATTATCCAATCCAATTGTTGGGATAGTAGTTTAATAATTTTATACAAAAACATATATAAATATATAATAAAACTAATTGTATTATTATACATGAGATCCTATCACGGTTGAAAGTCGTGCCGAAAAAAATGCATGCCAAAAAATCTACCAAACCAAAAATCGGAAAAATTTTTAATGTTAGAAAAAATTTTATTTCGCCAGAAAACTTTATTTTTCTAGAAAATTTTGTTAAAATTTACGTCCATCGAAATTTTGCAAATTTTATTTCTATAAAAAAAAATAATTTCCATAGAAAATATTGTCATTTTTTTTGTCAAAATTTCTTTTATAGAAAAATTTGTCAAATATTTTTTCTATAGAAAATTTTTTCAAAATTTGTTTTTATAGAAAATTTTGTCAATTTTTTTTCTATATAAAAAAAAATGTTGGCAAAAATTTTTTATATAGAAAATTTTGTCAAAAATTGTTTTCTATAGAAAATTTTGCCAACATTTTTTTCTATAGAAAATTTTGCCAACATTTTTTTCTATAGAAAATTTTGCCAACATTTTTTTCTATAGAAAGTTTTGTCATTTTTTTCTATAGAAAACTTTAAAAATGTATTTCAGCTGTGGCAACCATGGTTCCTATTCAGGAACCATTGTCCATTCAGTCAATGAAAAAAATTGTCAAAATTTTATTTCTATAGAAAGTTTTGTCAAAATTATATTTCTATAGAAACTTTTGTTAAAGTTTATCTACTTTAAAATTTGACAAAATTTTATTTCTAGAAACTTTGTCAAAAATTTACCTTTTCCTTTATAGAAAATTTTAACAAAATTTTATTTCTGTCGAAAATTTTGTCAAATTTTACTTCTTAGAAAATTTTGTCAAAATTTACCTCTACAGAAACTTTTGTCAAAATTTTATTTCTGGAAACTTTTGTTTAATTGCAAAAGTTTTATTTCTGTAGAAAAAAATATTTCTATAGAAAAATTTTTACTTTTTTTTGTATAGAAATTTCGTCAAAATATTTTGTATAGAAAATTTTGAACAATAGAAATAATTTTGTAAATTTTTTCCATAGAAAATTTTGTCAATTTTTTTCTATAGAAAATTTTGTCAAATTTTTTTCTATAGACAATTTTTTCAAAATTGTATTTCTATAAAAATTGAAGGACATTTAGTTGGAAAGGAATATCTTGGAAAATCTACCAAAATATGAAGAATTCTTCCAATCTACCAAACAGTAAAAAATTACCATGTTTGGTAGAATTCTACTAGCTGTGGCAACAATGGTTCCTATTCAGGAACCATTGTCCATTCAGTCAATGAAAAAACATTGTCAACATTTTATTTATATAGAAAATTTTGTCAAAATTTTATTTCTATAGAATATTTTGTCAAAATTTGACTCCATAGAAAATTTTATTTTTTCAGAAAATTTTGTCCAAATTTTATTTCTTTAGAAAATTTTGTCAAATTTTACTTCTATAGAATTTTTTGTCAAAATTTACCTCTATAGAAAATTTTACCAAAATTTTATTTCTATAGAAAAAAATTATTTGTAGAGAAAATTTTGTCACAATTTTTTTTTTCTGTAGAAATTTCGTCAAAATATTTTCTATAGAAAATTTTGCCAATTTTTTACCATAGAAAGTTTTGTCAACATTTTTTTCTATAGAAAATTTTGTCAAAATTTTTTCTAAAGAAAATTTTATTTCTCTGGAACCTTTTGTTAAAATTTTATTTCTATGTTATAGAAAATATTGTAAAAATTTTGTTCTATAGAAAATTTTGTCCAAATTTTTTTCTATAGAAAATTTAGTCAAAATTGTATGTCGAAACTTTGACAATAGTCAGTTGCAAAAAAAAAAAAAAAAACGAAGTACTTACTTTCGTAGTGTTTCCATTCCATAGGGAAAATCATAATCAGTTGCAGTGCCATCATTTACATTGTCACTGCCTAATGGCATTTCATTGGCCCAAGCAATGAGACCACGTTCCTTAGGAGTACCTAGGAATTGAAAAAAATATATATGTTATTATATTTCCCCTTTTGAATCCATCACATCGTTATTCTGACATACCTGGTATAACATTATCGAGAAAACATCCCAAAAGACCACCAACTAAAATTGTTGTACCCAGAAGAACAGTCAATGTTGAATCGACAGTCTGATTGCCCGTTTGAATTGCCGTTGGATGTTGTTGAATCCATTTACACAAGACCATGGGAAAGAATATTGATAAACCCAATATATAGAGATTTCTTGCCGACCGTAGGTCGACATATTGTAATGTAGATAGACCAAAGGCTACAATCATGCCAAACATTACACAGAATATACCACCAACAACCGAGTCTGGAATTAATATGAAAACAGCACCAAATTTTCCTATAACTCCTTGTAGAATCATTATAAAAGCTGCCCATTGGATGACACGACGTGAACCAATCTAAAAAAAATATGTAATGAAGTACATTACACCCAAAGAAATTTGTTAGTTAGACAACAAAGAATATATTAATACCTTAGTGACACCAATAGCCCCGACATTTTCGCCAAATGTATTGGTTCCATTTCCCGCCCCCCAAAGACCAGCCAAGACCGTTCCCAAACCTTCAGTGCCAATACCACGATTAATGGCATGCAGGGGTGGAGATTGGGCTCCTGTTAATTGACAATAATAAACAAAATTAATTAAACATTTTAAAGTGAATAGTAATAATAACTTAATAGTATCAATTGGCTTCTTCGTGTCCAATAAGCTGGAATAAAAATTGTAATAAATATTGTCGTACTTACCAGACATTTGAGATACTGTTGGATAATAACTTAACGATTCTACCGTACATGCCAAAACGCCAGCTAACATACCCAATACACCAGACAATGTAACCGAAGGTATGCCAAATTGTCCTGGATATGGGACATAAAACCATTTGGCATTTGTTAAAACTTTGAGGCGAGCGTCTGTTCTTGATGGGTGACCTTCTTCAAAGACATCGGTAAGGGTTAAGATACCACAGAGACCCCACATTATCATTATTGTTAAGAGAACCTAAAAACCAAGTATATATATTAAAGTTTTATGCTGAGGGCTCTGAGGGGCTCAGGCTTAAAGTTTACGATAACTTTTATTTCTATAGAAAATTTTGCCAAAATTTTATTTCTATAGAACATTTTGTCAACATTTTATTTCTATAGAAAATTTTGTTAAAATTTTACTTCTATCGAAAAATTTGTCAACATTTTCTTTCTATAGAAAATTTTGTGAAAATATTACTTTTGTATAAATTTTATTTCAGTAGTAAATTTTGCCAAAATTTTATTTCTACGGAAAATTTTGTTAATTTTTTTTTGTAATATATTTTGTCGTATATTTATTTCTAATGAATATTTTGTTAAAATTCTATTTCTATAGAACATTTTGTCAAAATTTTATTTCTATTGAAAATCTTATCAAAATTTTATTTCTATAGAAAAATTTGTCAAAATTTTATTTCTATAGAAAATGTTGTCAAAATTTTATTTCTATTGAAAATTTTATAAAAATTTTATTTCTATAGAAAATTTTGTTAAATCTTATTTCTATAGAAAATTTTCACAAAATTTAATTCTATAGAAAATTTTCTCAAAGTTTTTATTTCTATAGAAAATTTTGTCAAGATTTTATTTCTTTAGAATTTTTTTGTCTATATTTTATTTCTTTAGAAAACTGTTTAAAAATTTTATTTCTATAGTAAATTTTGCCAAAATTTTATTTCTATAGAAAATTTGTATTTCTGTAAAATGTTTTGTCAAAATTTAATTTCTATAGAAAATTTTGTCAAAATTTTATTTCTATAGAAAATGTTGTCAAAATTTTATTTCTATGGAAAATTTTGTCAAAATTGTATTTCTATAGAAAATTTTGTCAAAATTGTATTTCTATGGAAAATTTTGTCAAAATTTTATTTCTATACTAGCGTAACCCGGCCCGCTTCGCTGCGCCTTCCGAAGCATATTTGGAGGAATATTTTGCGTTAACTTAGTCAACTATATCCTTCGTGCTGAAAAAAAAAATTCGAAAAGATTTGAATTCTTTTAAACAAATCGGACTACTTGATTTTTCGTTTATAGGTACAAATATTCTTGTGAATTTTAAGTGTGGTTTGTCAAGGAAAGGTATCCTTCTCCTCAACATATCTGAAAATTAAGCACTATATTATAATAACATACAAAGAATTACTGTTTCCCATCCAATAAATCGGAAAAAGCAAAAATAGTAAAAAATTTTACCATATTAACATTTGATAAATGTTGGAAAATGACGCACCCTCTACGTTTGCTGCCAATTTCATGTAAATTTAAGTTCTTTACTAAAAAGAAGTCTGGCAGAAGCCTGTGCAAAAATCATAAAATTATGTACCGAGTTCCCATTTACGGACAACCCTCTACTTTCAATTTAAGAAAAAAAAAAAACGGACAAAAGGGAACCCTCCCCCCACATTCGCTCCACTCCGACCTGATATCGGACTATCACGTACCCTATATTAATTTCGCAACTACTCAATGGTCCCTATAAATTCTATCGAAGTAAATCGACAAAGTTTATTTCTATTTTCCCCTTCCCCAACCAGATATGCCCTTTTATTTTTATTAAAAAATCGAGAACCTGATATAAATTTCATAACCCATTTTTTTCCGTAAAATTTCAGTCGGGGGAGTTTAGTTTTGTTTGTACTTTCAAACAAAAAAATTCGGGCAAAGGGGTGGTCCCCCTCCCCGACCAGATATCGAAAAATAATGTAGCGGATTTTTGTCTAGATGCCAACCCCAACATTCAATGAAAATTTCAAGCAAATCGCATAATTTTGTTCCAAGTTTCAAAAAGTAGGGCAAGCGGGAGATCCCTCTCCCCATCCACATATGAAATCATCGGGTACCCCATATTAATTCCATAACCTCACCACATGTTCTCTGTAAATCTCAGATAATTTAGAGAATTTTAGTTTTTTCACTGTACTTAAAAAAAAGTCGAAAGGGGAGGGGAGGCCCCCCTCCGCCACCATATATCGAAATAAAAAGTAGCGGATCTTTGTATAGATGCCAATGTAGCGGATTTTTGTCTAGATGCCAACCCCAACATTCAATGAAAATTTCAAGCAAATCGCATCATTTTGTTCCAAGTTTCAAAAATAGGGCAAGGGGGAGGTCCCCCTCCCCATCCACATATGAAATCATCGGGTACCCCATATTAATTCCATAACCTCACCACATGTTCTCTGTAAATCTCAGATAATTTAGAGAATTTTAGTTTTTTCACTGTACTTAAAAAAAAGTCGAACAAAGGGGAGGCAACCCTCCGCCACCAAATATCGAAATAAAAAAGTAGCGGATCTTTGTCTAGATGCCAACCCCAATCTTCAATGAAAATTTCAAGCAAATCGGTCAACTTTGGTCCAATTTTCAAAAAGTCCGACGAAGGGGAGGTCCCCCTCCGCGACCAGGTGTCAAAAAATGAGGTACCCTATTTTCACCACATGAACGCCCCCTACGATCTCTGAAAGTTTCAAGTAAATCGGTTCAGCCGTTTCGGAGCCAACTCGGAACATACAAACAAACAAATAAACAAACATTGATTGAATTTTATATATATAGATAGATAACATTTTGTCAACATTTTATTTCTATAGAAAATTTTGTTAAAATTTTACTTCTATCGAAAAATTAGTTAACATTTTATTTCTATAGAAAATTTTGTCAAAATTTTATTTCTATAGAACATTTTGTCAACATTTTATTTCTATTGAAAATCTTATAAAAATTTTATTTCTATAGAAAAGTTTGTCAAAATTTTATTTCTATAGAAAATGTCGTCAAAATTTAATTTCTTAAGAATATTTTGTCAAAATTTTATTTCTATAGAACATTTTGCCAAATTTTAGAAAAATTTTATTTCTATAGAAAATTTTGTTAAATTTTATTTCTAGACAAAATGTTGTAAAAAATTTATTTCTATAGAAAATTTTCTCAAAGTTTTTATTTCTATAGAAAATTTTGTCAAGATTTTATTTCTTTAGAATTTTTTTTGTCTATATTTTATTTCTTTAGAAAACTGTTTACAAATTTTATTTCTATAGTAAATTTTGCCAAAATTTTATTTCTATAGAAAATTTTTATTTCTGTAAAATGTTTTGTCAAATTTTTATTTCTATAGAAAATTTTGTCAACATTTTATTTCTATAGAAAATGTTGCCAAATTTTATTTCTATAGAAAATTTTGTCAAAGTTTTATTTCTATAGAACATGTTGTCAAAATTTTAATTCTATAGAAAATTTTGTCAAAATTTTATTTCTATAGAAAATGTTGTCAAAATTTTATTTCTATAGAAAAATCTGCCAAATTTTTATTTCTATAGAAAAATCTGTCAAATTTTTATTTCTATAAAAAATGTTGTCAAATTTTTTATTTCAATAGAAAATTTTGTCAAGATTTTATTTCTATAAAAGATTTTGTCGAGATTTTATTTTTATAGAAAATTTTGTCAAAACTTTATTTCTGTAGAAAATTTTGTGATCATTTTATTTTTTAGAAAATTTTGTCAACATTTTACTTTTTTAGAAAATTGTGTTTGTTACATTTTTTTCTGCAATATATTTCGTCGAATCTTTATTTCTAAAGAGAATTTTGTCAAAACTTTATTTCTGTTGAAAATATTGTCGAAAATTTATTTCTAAACAAAATTTTGTCGAAATTTTATTTCTTTAGAAAATTTTGTATAAATTCGAAATTTTATTTCTAAACAAAAATTTTTCGAAATTTTATTTCTTTAGAAAATTTTGTTAAAATTTTATTTCAGTAGTAAACTTTGCCAAAATTTTATTTCTGTAAAATATTTTGTCAACATTTTATTTCTAAAGAAAATTTTGTAGAAATATTTTCTTAAGAATATTTTGTCAAAATTTTATTTCTATAGAAAAATTTGTCGAAATTTTATTTCTTAAGAATATTTTGCCAAAATTTTATTTCTATAGAACATTTAGTAAAATTTTATTTCTTTTGAAAATCTTATCAAAATTTTATTTCTATAGAAAATTATGTCAACATTTTATCTCTATAGAAAATTTTGCCGGCCAACTGCACTCAAATCGATGATTTGACAGTGGCATAGGAAAAGAGATATGTTTGTACGAAAAGAAAATTTTGTAGAAATAGTTTCTTAAGAATATTTTGTCAAAATTTTATCTCTATAGAAAATTTTGTCGAAATTTAATTTCTTAAGAATATTTTGTCAAAATTTTATTTCTATAGAAAATTTTGTGTAAATTTTGTTCTATAGAAAATGTTGTCAGCGTTTTTTTCCTATAGAAAATGTTGCCAAAATTTTATTTCTATATTTCTGAAATTTCTATAGAAAATGTTGTCAATCTTTTTTTCTGTAAAAATTTTTGTCGAAATTTTATTTCTAAGGAAAATTTTGTCAAATTTTTATTTCTGTAAAGAATTTTGTGGAAATTTTATTTCTAAAGAATATTTTGTCGAAATTTTATTTCTATAGAAAATTTTGTTAAAGTTTTATTTTTATAGAAAATATTGCCAAAATTTTATTTCTATAGAAAATTTTGTCAAATTTTTATTTCTGTAAAAAATTTTGTCAAAATTCTAAAGAAAATTTTGTCCAAATTTTATTTCTATAGAAAATTTTGTCCAAATTTTATTTCTATAGAATAATTTGTTTATATTTTAGTTTTATAGACAGTTTTGTCAAAATTTTATTTCTATAGAAAAATGTTGTCAAAATTTTATTTCTATGGAAAATTTTGTCTAAAGAAAATATGTGTAGTAGTTCTTAGTTAGAGAGGAATATTTTTTTAAAATCTACCAAAACATCATTCGTAAGTTAGATTGATTTCAACGGACGAAGATGTCTAGATCGTCGCAGAATTTCTCCACGACCCATGGATGGACGACCGAGTTTGAAAGACATTGAAACTAATTTGAATTTGAAAGACATTTAAACTAAAATACTATATGTTCACCCAAGCTATTAGAATAGTTCAAGTGAGTCTGAAATAGCGCGCAGCCGCGATACCTACTCTACTATGTTGGTCATGGTTTAATAAGTTTCGTCGAGACACAATGCACTATCACAGGGTGGTTGATATATAATATAACAAAGTAAAGCGCTATAACAGGTCGGCTGATAAGTCCCCGGTCTGACACATAGATGGCGTCGCTCGTATTAAATACATATTATTTTTATATAGTACCAACCTTCAAATGATTCGTGTCAAGATTTGACGTCTGTAAGTCAATTAGTTTGTGAAGCAACTTTTGTTATTGTGAAAAAAAAATGGAGAAAAAGGAATTTCGTGTTTTGATAAAATACTGTTTTCTGAAGGGAAAAAATACGGTGGAAGCAAAAACTTGGCTTGATAATGAGTTTCCGGACTTTGCCTCAGGGAAATCAACAATAATTGATTGGTATGCAAAATTCAAGCGTGGTGAAATGAGCACGGAGGACGGTGAACGCAGTGGACGCCCGAAAGAGGTGGTCACCGACGAAAACATCAAAAAAATCCACAAAATGATTTTGAATGACCGTAAAATGAAGTTGATCGAGATAGCAGAGACCTTAAAGATATCAAAGGAACGTGTTGGTCATATCATTCATAAATATTTGGATATGCGGAAGCTCTGTGCAAAACGGGTGCCGCTCGAGCTCACATTTGACCAAAAACAACAACGTGTTGATGATTCTGAGCGATGTTTGCAGTTGTTAACTCCTGACAGTCGGCTGAGTGGACAGCGACCGGTGAACCGTCTCCGAAGCGTGGAAAGACTCAAAAGTCCGCTGGCAAAGTAATGGCCTCTGTTTTTTGGGATGCGCATGGAAGGTCGTTTGAAGGTCGAAATCGCGGCAAAACGGCCCCATATGCTGGACATATATATTCACCTGTGCAATTTTCATAAACCACTTACCGGAAATAATCGAAATAGTAAAAACGGACGAAATTCAATACCATGTCCTTTACGATATGATGGCATAGGTATGGGGACATTTGACATAATTTGAGAAAATAAAGTTAACATGGCTGTGGTTCTAAAATTATAAAAAATATATATATATATATAAAAATATTAAATTAAAAATAAAAAAAATCCATATTTACCCCACAGCAATGCCCCAATGCTTTGATGCGGTTTCGGCAGCATGTTCGAAAAGTGTTAAACCCACCAACGATACTGTGGGCACAATAGTTAAAGGTGTGACAAATCGTAGTATTTTTCCTACTAAACCAGTGTAGCCTAGAATTACTTGGAACATGGCCGAGACAGCTATTGCCCCTGACAATTCACGCATTCGCACTTGCCATAGCTCTTCACGTTCCTCTTCATCCATGGCATTTATTACTTCATCCGCGGGACATTTCCATTGGGGTAAAGCTAATATGGCTAGAGTTGGTACCAAAAATGATATGGTACCACCCTGGACAATGGGCAAACGTACACCCCAAGTAGCTTGAAAATATGTCACTATACCTGTTACAAAAATCATTGTGGAAATAATTATGCCACGATTTGGATCTTCATCGGACATGCAGAGAGCTGGTGTTAATATGAATGGTATGGAAACAATAGCACCAATCATAGTCAAATAATGTTGAAATGCTAAGAATATACTCAAGTACCAGGGTGGATCATCATTAATTCCATATAACAATTTAGTTGTTTCCTCCTTAGTTTTGCCACCTTCATTTTGGGAACCGATGTCATTTTGTTTATTGGTGGGCTGGAATAAAAAACAAAATAAAAAATTTTTAAATTTTATTCAATGAATTCACATACGTCAATTTATTTAAAATCGTAAAGATAAGGTCATTGTAAAATGTTAGCCGGATTCTATGTTCATCTAAATTACAAAGAGGCTTTGAAACACCCATCAGAATCAATGCTCCTGGAAACGGGATTGTCCGTGGATTGTGGAAAAATTGAGCGGATGGTGATAGGCCAAACTCAAAAAAAGTCAAGACTTTTATGCATCCTAGTTCATATTGGCGTATGATTGTTAATAAATGGGAAGTAATGTTGATCATACGCTACCATTATCGAGTTGCTAGCGAGTTGCATATTTCATACGCTACCAAGAACAAGTTAAAGTTTATTTTTAAATGCAACTAAGAGATACTACACAAATTTCCTCTAGAAATAAAGTTTTGACAAAAAAAAATTGGTAAAATTTTCTATAGAAATAAAATTTTGACAAACTTTTCCATAGAAATAAAATTTTGACAAAATTTTCTATAAAAATAACATTTTGAAAAAAAAAAATTTTTTTGAAAAAAAAAATCTAGAGAAATAAAATTTTACCAACATTTTCTATAGAAATAAAATTTTGAGAAAATGATCTACAGAAATAAAATTTAAAAAAAAATTTTCTATAGAAATAAAATTTAAAAAAACAATTCTATAGAAAAAATAATAAATAGAAATAGAAATAAATAATAGAAAAAATAAAAATAGAAATAAAATTTTGATAATATTTTCTATAGAAATAAAATTTTGATTTAATTAGAAATAAAATTTAAAACAAAAATTTCTATAGAAATACAATTTTGAGAAAATCTTCTATAGAAATAAAATTTTGACAAAATTTTTTACAGAAATAAAATTCTATAGAAATATAATTTTGACAAAATTTTCTATAGAAATAACATTTTGACAAAATTTTCCATAGAAATAAAATTTTGTCAACATTTTCTATAGAAATAAAATTTTGATAAAATTTTCTATAAGTCAATATTCAATATCTTTAAACATTTTAATTTTCATATTAGACTATACTATCGAATTGAAAAAATGTTCTATAGAAATAAAATTTTGACAAAATTTTCAATAGAAATAAAATTTTGACAAAATTTTCTATAGAAATAACATTTCGAGAAAATTTTCTATAGAAATAAAATTTTGACAAATTTTTTTACAGAAATAAAATTTTGAAAATTTTTCTATAGAACTACAATTTTGAAAATTTTTCTATAGAAATACAATTTTGAAAATTTTTCTATAGAAATAAAATTTTAACAAATTTTTTTACAGAAATAAAATTTTGTCAAAATTTTATTCCTACACACAAAAAATTATCACCAAAATTTTTTCAATTAAACATTTAACTGAATTTGGAAACAGATTCAATTAATATGTTAATTGATTCGATTAATTATTTAATCAAAACCGAATAAAAATCAATTAAAAAAATGATTGATATTTGTTACGTTTCCAATTAAAATATTAATTGATTCAATCAATTTGTTAATCAATTCGGAAATAATTTTCAATTACAAACGTGATTGAAAATATTTCCGTTTCCAATTACACATGTGATTGATCCAATCACCTTTGTGATTGAAATTGAATAATTTTGAGCAATGGAAAGAGCGAAAAGAGAACAAGAGAATGGGTATTTATTAAAAAATGTATGATGGAGAGATCAGTCTGTGGAAGTAACTCGTAACGAAAGGTTGGGTTTTTGTTTTTTGCGTAAATTGAAAAACATGATTGGCGACATTCTGTCTGCTGCATTCAAAATATGTGCATAAATATTTTGAACTCAATAACAAATCATAGCAAAGGGTTGAAATAAATAAAGTGTGCAACAACAAATGGTCACGTGGTAAACGTTTGAAAACATATATGACAGAACGCATTAGAAATTACCTGTGTTTGTGGTATTGTAAAAATGGAAAACAATCTACGTTTATTGAAGGTAAGAAATTGTGAAATGTGAATAATTTCCATTGAAGCATGTTTACATTAAACGGACTAAAATAATATATATTTTTTCATTTCTTTTAGTGAGCAATTTTATCTCGTGAAATTGGTCAATCAATCAACTCCATCATTTTATCAAATATATAAGAATATGTTTGTAATCAAAAGGTGGGTACCATATTGATCTTTAAAAATTATAATTTTTTCACTCCTAGTTTTCTTAAAACTAAGAGCGGTATGGGTTTGTTGGTATGGGCTTGAAGTTGCGAAGTAGCGTTGGCATTAGATTGAATTTTTGTTTTACCTGCCTTTTTCAGTTTGAGCCCAAGTAGAGAGCAGTATATCTGATATATAAACTAATGAGCTGAATTATGTAATGGTAAAAAGTTATTTCTTTTGAATTTAAAAATATGAAAATATTCGAAAATAATAAAAATATGTATTTTCCATTTATATTTTTTTATATTTCCAGAATTTGCTAAGTATCATCAATAAAATACCAAATATTACATTGTTTTGCCATTATTTTTGTCTTTGATTGGTCCAAGTTTTAATAGACGATTTCAATGTGTGGAAATTTTGGAAATAAAATTAAGTTACCGAGCTCCTTAATACACATTTTTATGCTAAAAGACTACCACTGCAAAAGAAGATTATAAATCTGCAACCTGGAACTAAGAATTGAACTTGATATTCTATGCACGTAATGTTTAGCAAAATTAACTTTTAATTGAAAAAAATTAATTTCGAATTATTCTGTTTACTTTCAGAAAAACTAACTTGGCTTACAGGCTGCTGATTTATTGGAAATCTAGGCGCATTTACACATTAGAAGGAACATGCTGACATTGTGATAAGGAAGATAATGATTTATATAGTCTATTTTTTCACCCTTTAGTTGTTATTGATAGTAATTGTATATGTAAGTTATGTTAGAACAAAACACACATGAACCAAATTTATTTTTTATGTCTATTGCATAATTAAAAAAATAATAAAATATTGAATATTTTTTATAAGAAACAAATATTTTCTTTTATTTCAAATAAAACTAACTAAGATTTTTTGGGGCGCAATATATACATTTTTTGATTAAAATTTATAGCCAATTTCAATTAATTATTTAATTGAATGAATCAAATAGTTGATTGATGTTTGTTGCGAAATTAATTAAAATTTTAATTGATTCAATTAAAACTGTGATTGAATTTAATGTTAAAAATCAATCACGTTTTTAATTGATTCAATCACACAATTAATTGATTCCGTGACAAAAGTCAATTAAATTTTTAATTGAAAATCGTGTTGGTTTTCAATCAAAATGGGTGTTTGATACTATCATTTTCGTGATTGAAGACATTTCAATTAAAAAATGATTGAATCCGCGATTTTCGTGATTGAAATCAAAAAAATTTTTTTTTGTATGTATAGAAAATTTTATCAAAATTTTATTCCTATATTCCTATAGAAAATTGACAAAATTTTTTACAGAAATAAAATTCTATAGAAATATAATTTTGACAAAATTTTATATAGAAAAAACATTTTGACAAAATTTTCCATAGAAATAAAATTTTGTCAACATTTTCTATAGAAATAAAATTTTGATAAAATTTTCTTTAAGTCAATATTCAATATCTTTAAACATTTTGATTTTCATTTTAGACTATACTATCGAATTGAAAAAATGTTCTATAGAAATAAAATTTTGACAAAATTTTCTATAGAAATAAAATTTTGACAAAATTTTCTATAGAAATGAAATTTTGACAAAATTTTCTATAGAAATAAAATTTTGACAAAATTTTTTACAGAAATAAAATTCTATAGAAATATAATTTTGACAAAATTTTCTATAGAAATAACATTTTGACAAAATTTTCTATAGAAATAAAATTTTGATAAAATTTTCTATAAGTCAATATTCAATATCTTTAAACATTTTAATTTTCATTTTAGACTATACTATCGAATTGAAAAAATATTCTATAGAAATTAAATTTTGAAAACATTTTCTATAGAAATAAAATTTTGACAAAATTTTCTATAAAATCTTTAAAAATTGTAATTTTCATTTTAGGCCATACTTTCGAATTGAAAAAATTGTCTATTGAAATAAAATTTTGACAAAATTTTCTATAGAAATAAAATTTTGACAACATTTTCTATAGAAATAAAATTTCGTATTTTTTTTATAGAAATACAATTTTGAAAAATTTTCTATAGAAATAAAATTTTGAAAAATTTTGACAACATTTTCTATAGAAATAAAATTTCGTATTTTTTTTATAGAAATACAATTTTGAAAAATTTTCTATAGAAATAAAATTTTGAAAAATTTTCTATAGAAATAAAATTTTGAATAAATTTTCTAGAGAAATAAAATTGTGACAACATTTTCTATAGAAATAAAATTTTGACAAAATTTTTTATAGAAATAAAATTTTGACTAAATATTCTATAGAAATAAAATTTTGACTAAATCTTCTATAGAAATAAAATTTTGACAAAATTTTCTACAGAAATAAAATTTTAAAAAATTTTTATAATACTACATTCGAGAAATAAAATCAAATCCATGTTTTAATGCGGTAGGGCTCTAATGATATATAAAGCAATCACACTATAACACTGGCATTTTTTTCTGAATGCAGTCTATCAAAATGGTTTTGTAAGCTTGTAAACAATAAAATGACCTGTCAATGGAATAAATTCTGTCAGCTGTCAGACGAGAGGTTTGGTACGCTTGCGATGACGTACACTTAAAAAAAAAATTTGAATCCACCAGGAAGGAAAATTTTAAACTGTATTACAAACGCACATGTCTCGCCGATTTCATTAAAATAAGTAAATAATTTTTGACAAATTCAAAAAATTTACTAGACATAATTATGTTTTTTCACTTGTTAAAGAAATATTCATAGTTTGAAAGAAAAAATTTGAGTTCAAAATTGGAAAAAATGTGTTTAGTACCATACGAAGCTCAAGATGATTGGTAAAATTTGCAATTTTTAAGAATTCTGAATTATATTGTCGGAGACACGAATATAGTAAATCTTTATACTTCATAACATATGTGTATATTTTTTTAGTTTACTTAAATTAATAAAGCCAAGAAAATTTTCTCAAAACATAATAACACAACATAATAATGACCTAAAATAGAATTAAATTAAATTAAAATTTAATATAGGGTTCACGTTTTTTTAGTGTACTTATTTTTCGTCGGCTTTCACTAAAATATTTGTGTCCAGTGAAATATTCGCGTTAAAATAATAAATTATGGTTAATTACAACTGGTAATGGAAACTTTTTCTTCTACCATTTTTTACCAGGTCACTAACCTCTTATCTTCTTATTGTAAGTACACAAATTTAATCGACAGTCTATCAATATTTTTCCTTCATAAAACAATTGTAGGAATTCTAATAAATATGCATTTCACACATTTTTTAAAATTTTTTAAATATCTTGAACTATCAGTGTTGAGAATAGTTTTCTCCCATTCCAGATACTTTGTACGTATTTAAGTTGACGTTATAACACTATTTATAATTAGTATTAATTTATTACTGAATTCAAAATTGCTTGCATTAAATTAAATGTACAAACTGGGTGTATTGTGTTTTTCATATTAGCAATTTTTGAAAAATTACCGCTCACTTTATCACGAATACATGTCAACACTGATTGGGAAAGTTCAATAGAGAAGTCTTTACAATGCAATGTAGCATTAGTGTTTGTGATTTTAGCACACATTTCGAAATAACCGAATTTAAACACGACCAAGAATCAGAGAACGAAAACAAACAAAACAAAACGTTTCCATTTGTTTCGTTTAGTACTATCCAAATAACTAAAACGAAACGAAACCCAGGATATTGACACTTGCCTTTGGTATTGATTTTTGGTAGATTATATTTGGCTCAAGTGACAACCGTGGTGGTAGATCAATACAAGGGTGAATTATCTTCATAATTTCTGTACACTGGTTACGGAGGCAACGAGTCTGAAATGATTTTGCAATTGTAGAAAAATAATTTAGCCAAAATGAGTAAAATCCTGTGTCCGTTCAAATACTCCATTTTGCGAATACCGTGGAAGAAAAAGTTGCATAGTTTTCTTTTTTAAATGTTGACAAACCACTGGACTTCTTTTGTAAAAATGTAGAAATTTGATGTTACTTTATTATGTTAAACCGATTTCAAAACAGTCCCCACAAAAATCCCCAAATGTATGGATACTCCCCGCCAGATCCTCAAGTCCCCAACTCAGAAAATTCCTCCCCATTCACGGAAAAATATCCCCATTTTGGAGAAATGGGATAAGGCCAACTTCTATATTGGTTGAATATAATTGCAACAAGCAACTAAGAAAAGCAGAAAATAAGAGAGCAAAAGAGAAACAGACACTGTACGTAGCTGGGTTGCCATTTTGGTCCAAAATTGGTCCAAAAAATTATTAATATTTAAATTTGGTCCGATGGTAATTTTTTCAAAATTTTCTATAGAAATAAAATTTTAACAATATTTTCTATAGAAATAAAATTTTGTACAGAAATAAAATTTTGACAAAATTTTCTATAGAAATAAAATTTTGCAAAAATTTCTATAGAAATAAAACATTGACAATTTTTGACAAAACAAATGGAGACCGAAGAGGTTGATAAGTAAACTTTAAGTTTTGTTTGTGTTTTTTGTCCATATTGTTAATTTCGTCTTGAAAATGCCTTACAGATTAAGGCGAAATATCGACAAATGAATAAATAAATAAAAACAAATAAAAACACAAAGACCTCGAGCTCGATTAATCATTTCATTATAAATTTTCTATAGAAATAAAATTTTGACAAACTTTTCTATAGAAATAAATGCAATTTTGACAAAATTTTCAATAGCAACAAAATTTTCTATAGAAATAAAATGTTAACAAAATATTCTGTAGAAATAAAATTTTGACAAAATTTTCTATAGAAATAAAATTTCTATAGAAATAAAATGTTGGCTACATTTTCTATAGAAATAAAAATTTTTACAAAATTTTCTATAGAAATAAAATTTTTTACAAAATTTTCCATAGAAATAAAACTGTGACAATTTTGACAAAATTTTCTATAGATACAAAATGTTGACGAAATTTTCTAAAAAATTTCAAAATAAAATTTTGACGAATTTTTCTAAAAATTTTCAAAATATATATAGAAATAAAATTTGGCCAAAATTTTGTACAGAAATAAAATTTTGACAAAATTTTCTATAGAAATAAAATTTTGACAAACTTTTCTATAGAAATAAATGCAATTTTGACAAAATTTTCAAAAGAAACAAAATTATCTATAGAAATAAAATTTTAACAAAATTTTCTATAGAAATAAAATTTTGACAAAATTTCATAGAAATAAAATTATAAAATAGAAATAAAATTCATATAGAAACAAAATTTCTATAGAAATAAAATGTTGGCTAAATTTTCTATAGAAAAAAAAATTTTTACAAAATTTTCTATAGAAATAAAATATTTTACAAAATTTTCTATAGAAATAAAATATTTTACAAAATTTTCAATAGAAATAAAATGTTGACGAAATTTTCTAAAAAATTTCAAAATAAAATTTTGACAAAATTTTCAAAAAAATTTCAAAATAAAATTTTGACGAAATTTTCTAAAAAATTTCGAAATAAAATTTTACAAACATTTCTATAGAAATGAAATGTTGGCTAAATTTTCTATTGAAATAAGAATTTTGACAAAATTTTCTATATAAATAAAATTTTATTCTCTTTTTCTTTTTATGACCACTTAGTTTTAATAGATTTTTGTTTATTTTAATGGGCTGTTTTGGTCAATATATATAAATGCAAATAAAACAAGTTTATTTCATCTTTTTTCTCGACGTTTCGTCGGCTTTTTTCCGACCTTTTCCAGAGAATTTTTTATTTGAAATATCTGTAGAGGAAAATTCTATTCTATTTTATTCGTTTTGTTCTTTAAGCATTGTTGTTGTTTTTGATTTCAGCTTAAAACCATGCATTGACTAAACTACAAGTGTAGCTTAACCAACAGAGGAAAAGAATGTTTGTCAAATTTATTTGGGCAAAGCCCTATAGACTGCAAGATGGTTGGAAGGACGCACGTTTCGGAATTACCACATTCCTCATCAGCATCCTCTACTTACAGCAAAACTATCAACCCATTATCAGAATAAATTCAGGCAGTTCGTTAAACCCAACAATGAACCACACTTGAACCTTCCGAAAAAAGGTATTGTATGATAGCCGGCTTATGCCGAAATAAATTCGTACAAACATATCTCTTTTCCTTTGCCACCGTCAAATCATCGATTTGAGTGCAGTTGGCTGGCCTGAATTTATTCTGATAATTGGTTGATAGTTTTGCAAGTAGAGGATGCTGATGAAATAAAATTTTTCAAAAAATTGTTGGCAAAATTTTCTATAGAAATAAAATTTTAACAAAATTTTCTATGGAAAACAAAATTTGACTATAGAATAGAAATTAAATTCTATAGAAATAACATTTTGCCAAAGTTTTTATAGAAATAAAAGTTTGATAAATTTTCTATAGAAATACAATTTTCAAAAAATTTTCTATAGAATTAAAGTTTTAACAAAATTTTCTATAGAAATAAAATTTTTGACAAAATTTTCTATAGAAATAAAATTGTATCTAATTATACAATTATTTTTCGAGCTTTATGGTCAGATATAGATTAAGGAACATGGTTAATAGAGCCATTGAAAAGAAAACGCCAGATACAAATCTATACTCGCCTGGACTGTACATGTTTCGGTTCGGGCGAATGAACCTTTCCACAGCCTTTAGTATAGATCTGGCTGGGAGAGATAACTCAATTTTGGGCCCTTTATGCTAACTCCTTATGGAGAAAACATTTGGGAAATTTCCTCTTACTTCCTCTTATTTCCTTTTAGCTTTCTAAAAATAAATTTCGTGTTGTTGCATTACTATGTAACAAAACGAAATAAAAATAAGATTAAGGGACTTGTAAGTTATATGAAAAGATTATGTACAGTGGCAGAAAAGATGACTCAATTTGTAAGAGGAAATTTCCCAAATGTTTTCTCCATAAGGAGTTAGCATAAAGGGCCCAAAATTGAGTTATCTCTCCCAGCCAGATTTATACTAAAGGCTGTGGAAAGGTTCATTCGCCCGAACCGAAACATGTACAGTCCAGGCGTGTATAGATTTGTATCTGGCGTTTTCTTTTCAATGGCTCTATTAACCATGTTCCTTAATCTATATCTGTTCATAAAGCTCGAAAAATAATTGTATAATTAGATATAATGCATTTGGACGTCAATTGCCTGTTTCGGTATCAGGCTAACATGAAATGAAATAAAATTTTGACAAAATTTTCTATAAAAATGAAATGCTGGCTAAATTTTCTATAGAAATAAAAATTTTAAATAGAAAAATTTACAAAATTTTCTATCGACGTAAAATGATATTAATTTAATTAAAAAATGGGCCACTGGCCGCTAACAAAATTTTCTATAGAAAACAAAATTTGACAATATTTTCTATAGAAATAAAATGTTGCCAAAAATTTTCTATAGAAATAAAGTTTGATAAATTTTCTATAGAAATAAAATTGTGACAAAATTTTCTATAGAAATACAATTTTTAAAAAATTTTCTATGGAATTAAAATTTTAACAAAATTTTCTAAAGAAATAAAATTTTTGACAAAATTTTCCATAGAAAAAAAAATTTTTACAAATTTTCTATAGAAATAAAATTTTGACAAAATTTTCTATAGAAATAAAAAATTTAAATAGAAAAAAAATTGACAAAATTTTCTATCGACGTAGAATTTTGGAAAAATTTAAACTTTTAAATGATATTAATATAATTAAAAAATGGGCCGCTGGTACGAATTTTGGTCTAATCTTAGAAAAATGTTGGTCCAAAATAAAAATTCATTGTGGCAACGTTAGTACGTAGTTAAAGGGGTAAAGAGAGAGACTCTCGAATTGAAAATATGCCTATCTAATAAAGTTTGAAACGATATAATTACAAACAAATAGTTGTTATACTCGTCTTATCTCATTGGTAATAAAGACGGTACGTATTTATTTTCACGTATTACGAGGGTTGTCTGTTATATTTCGGGATTAGATAAGATTAATATATAGCCCCCATAATCAAATCAGGATTTTACTCTGATTTGATTAAAATTTTGATAGTTTTGATTAGTCTAAATTAATATATCGTTGCAAAGGTATTAGAGAGAATTTTATTCTTATGTAATTGAAAAGAACAAAAATTACGAAAATTTGAAGGTTTTGGGGAAAGGAACAATTTTTTTTCAAAATTTCCGATTTTTTGGGAATTATTTAAAAGTATGAATTGAAACCTTAATAACTTTTGAACTAATTATGAAATCACACGCGAACTTTTTTGTAGAGCTTAACAAGTTCTATCCAGCAAAGAAAAAGTCATTGAAATTGGTTCAAAATTGCGGAGTTGACAGCTAAAAAAATGTCACACATCCGAGGTGAAAAACTTTCAACGCATACAGGTCAGCCCGTGGACCCACTAGGGATACATAAATTTGCAAACTTAGATTACAACACTTCAGATTTCACACTTAGAGGAAAGACATCAGCTTTCAGTTTCAGAATTAAAAAAAAAAAAAACGATTTGGTACCACTGTGTGTTGGTACCAAATCGCAATAAATACCGAATATAATCGGTAAAATGTTGTACAGACAGTATAGAAGCCCTGAGCAGATCAACATTTTGGCCGCAAACCATGGACTCAGCACCATCGCATTCTGCACGCGTCAATCAAGAATTGCTTAAGAAGGAGGTTCTTGGCTTAATTTACACCGCACAATGGTCACCGAAATCCCCGGATATCAATGAACCGTTGGTATTTTGGAGAGGTTGGCACTAAAGAATACCAAAGTGTAGAGCACCTTAAGATTGCTCATCGACGGGAATGGACCAAAATATCGCAAAACCACTTCCGTGCAGGGGCCGTTTGCAGGCCATATTTCTTGCCTGCAAAAGCCCGTCATCGGAGAATAACCGATTTCAGTCGCCAACGTCCATTTTTTGTCAGTCGATGCCGCCGCCGAATATGTCGACTCCTTTCGACTATCTGAACCGACCTGGTGCCACCAGGAGCATTCGCCTTAACCCCACAAAACGAATCGACTTTCCAGATATTGGGATAGCCAAAATTTGAGCCCGATTAAACGACGTTAACACGTGCCGCTCGTCGTTCAAAATTTGAAAAAAAAAACGAATTTTTTGGATGGTTGCGAGCAAACCAAGTTGATATGGGATGAAAAGAAACGTAGGAACTGCGAAATTTTGTTGTTGATGAACAGAGAGGAACTACGGCCATTGATTGGTATCATAACAGGACATAACACACTTGGTAAGAATAGGACTTAAAGACGATGATATCTGTAGATGGTGCCTGGACCCGGAAGTTACGGAGGACTCGTACCATTTCCTGTGTCAGTGCCCAGCTTTATCGTTTAGAAGAAACAATATACTGGGCTCCTTTTTCTTTCAGGCTCTCGCTGATCTGTTAGAGTGCAGCTTAAGGAACATACTTGCATTCATCAGGGCCTCTGGTTGGTTATTCAGAAATTTCTTTCAAAGAGAACGAGCAGGTGGAAGTTTCTGGGACAAAGCGGACCGCATCGGATGGAGAAAGATGGAAAAATCACATCGAGGGATAACAATGGACCTATACTGGTCTAAGTGGGCATCAATTCAAGAAAATTGATGTAACCCTCTACAACCTAACCTAACCTATGGGGTCTAAAATCAATATTTCTGGTAGACACATTTTTTGGCAGATCAAAGCAGTATTGCCAGGTTGGGCGGTTTCCCCCTAAATTTAGGGGTTTTATTTGGGGGGATTTTTGGGAGTAAAAAAATATCTTAGACCTTATATAGTGGAGCAATTCTAAACCAAATTCGGAACAATTCTGTCATGAATTATGAGAAAAAAAGATGCGGGAAGTCAACTCAAGTTCCTAAATGTATGCAAGTATGCAATAGCATTATTTTCGTTTATTTCTTCAAACGCTTCTGTTGAAAGGCCATTTTTAATTTTTTATTTAACTTAGCAGTTAAATTTTCATAAAATGGTTGGTCTTATAATTTCTCGCGTATAACTATAATTTTTGTTTATTTTTTATTTCCATTATTTATACTTTATATATATACTTTAATTAATTTGATTTAAAAGATTTGTAAATTGAATTATTTTGTTTTGCCTGCTTTCCTCAGGGACGAAATTTTAGAAAAAAACTAAATTCCCTTTTGTTATAAAGTATTTTCTTAAAGAGCAAATAAACCCGAATTTATGACAAGTGTTGCAATGATTTCATCTAATGATTATACCATGCTCCACACTGTGGAACAGGGTATTATAAGTTAGTGCATATGTTTTTTGTTTACTTTTAAAGAATTTTTTTTTGCATAAAAGAAAATTTAGTTTACCTAAAATTTCGTTCCTCTGAAAAGAATCCTCTTCTTTCAGTATATCTATCTATCTATATATATAAAATTCAATCTATGTTTGTCTATTTGTTTGTTTGTTTGTATGAACCGAGTTGGCTCCGAAACGGCTTAACCGATTTACTTGAAACTTTCAGAGATCATAGGGGACGTTCATGTGGTGAAAATAGGGTACCTCATTTTTTGACACCTGGTCGCGGAGGGGGACCTCCCCTTTGTCGGACTTTTTGAAAATTGGACCAAAGTTGACCGATTTGCTTGAAATTTTCATTGAAGGTTGGGGTTGGCATTTAGACAAAGATCCGCTACTTTATATTTCGATATTTTGTGGCGGAGGGGGACATCCCCTTTGTTCGACTTTTTTTAAAGTACAATGAAAAAACTAAAATTCTCTAAATTATCTGAGATTTAAAGAGAATATGCGGTGAGGTTATGGAATTAATATGGGGTACCTGATGATTTCATATGCGGACGGGTAGGGGGACCTCCCCCTTGTCTTACTTTTTGAAACTTGGAACAAAATTATGCGATTTGCATGAAATTTTCATTGAATGTTGGGGTTGGCATCTAGACAAAAATCCGCTACATTATTCTTCGATATTTGGTCGGGGAGGGGGGCCACCCCTTTGCCCGACTTTTTTAAAGTACAGTGAAAACAAAACTAAACTTCCTCGACTGAAATTTTATGGAAAAATGGGTGAGGTTGTGAAATTTATATCAGGTTCCTGATTTTTTAATAAAAATAAAAGGGCATAGGGAGACATCCGCTTCTCTTAAGTACATACAGAGAAACAATTAAACTTTACCGAGTTTCTTGAAATTTACAGAGGACTGGGGAGAGATCGTAACCTCTGTCAACCGTAATAGTTGATACCTGATTTTGTGATTTTTGGACGGAAGAGAGGCCGCCCCTTTAGGCTTATAATTTGCTTGACATTTTCTGGGACGTTTACAAAAGACACGCTTTTCGACATTTGGTCGGGGAGGAGGTCCTCCTCTAAAATTGCAAAAAAAATGGCTCTATTAACCATGTTCCTTAATCTATATCTGTCCATAATGCTCGAAAAATAATTGTATAATTAGATATAATGCATTTGGACGTCAATTGCCTGTTTCGGTATCAGGCTAACATGAAATATAAAAAAATTTAAGTTTTCTTGAAATTTACAAAGGAAGCGGGGGAAAAGGTTATAAATGAAGAGGCAACCTTCATTGCCCCACACTTGAAGGAAAGTTTCAAGAATTTTCAGGGAAGGTTAGGGTTGCTATTCACTACGGTGTTTGTCGATATTGTATCGGGGAAAGTGACGTCCCTTTAAAACAATAGAGCAAAAATTAAACATCTCCGATCTACTTGAAATTTACAGGGAACGTGGGAGGAGGTGATGAAATTTATACATGATTTTTAAATTAATATATGATTTTTCGATATCTGGTTGGGGAAGGGGAAAATTGAAATAAACTTTGTCGATTTACTTCGATAGAATTAATAGGGACCATTGAGTAGTTGCGAAATTAATATAGGGTACGTGATAGTCCGATATCAGGTCAGAGTGGAGCGAAGGTGGGGAGAGAGTTCCCTTTTGTCGGTTTTTTCTCTTCAATTGAAAGTGGAGGGTTGTCCGTAAATGGGAACTCGGTATATAATTTTATGATTTTTGCACAGGCTTCTTTCTTCCAGACTTCTTGTTAGTAAAGAGAGGGTTCCCTTTTGTCCGTTTTTTTTTTCTTAAGTTGAAAATAGAGGGTTGTCCGTAAATGAGAACTCGGTACATAATTTTATGATTTTTGCGCAGGCTTCTGCCAGACTTCTTTTTAGTAAAGAACTTAAATTTACATGAAATTGGAAGCCAACGTAGAGCGTGCATCATTTTCCAACATTTTAGCAAATGTTAATGTGGTAAAATTTTTTACTACTTTTGCCTTTTCCGATTGGGAAACAGTAATTCTTTGTATGTTATTATAATATAATGCTTAATTTTCAGATATGTTGAGGAGAAGGATACTTTTCCTTGACAAACCACACTTAAAATTCACAAGAAATATAGAAGAAGGTACACCCTCTCCCGCCGTATTTGTACCTATAAACGAAAAATCAAGTAGTCCGATTTGTTTAAAAGAATTCAAATCCTTTCGAATTTGTTTTCAGCGCGAAGGATATAGTTGACTAAGTTAACGCAAAATGTTCCTCCAAATACGCTTCGGAAGGCGCAGCGAAGCGGGCCGGGTTACGCTATATGTATATATATTTGTGGATTTTTTCACGAAATTTGGGACCCCTTTTTGTACTGTTTACATTCTTAAAGTCTAGACCAATTTAGGGTTTTTTTCTTAAGATTTGGGGTGAAGAATCAAGCATCACCTGGTAACACTAGATCAAAGTTATTATACCCTGGCCACCATGTGGTTTAGGGTATAATTAAGCACTCCACCGAACATGTTTTCAGTGGAAAAGGAATTTTTTTTGTACAAAAAATCCCTTTTCCATTATAATATCAAACTACTGAATTTTTTTATACAAAAAAAAAAAAAAACTGTAAGTTCTAAAAAAATATTATTAAACTTTAGCTATATTACCTTTTATTGTGGTTTTTTATGACTTTGTTCAAATATGCCAATACACTGAAAAAAAAAAGCATGTCCGATTCCAAAGATTTTGTCTTTACTTTAAAAATATTGGTATTGATTCCGAGCCAAAGAATCGGAGAATACAGGTAAGGATACTTTTGAAGACACAATTCTCTTTTAAATTTAGGCTTTGTGTTCCTGCTTCTAAGAAGCAAATTTTAATTTTTCGTTTTTTCAGCTTTTTTTCTTCATATGCTATCAAAGTCCTTTAAAAACGACAACTTTATTTTCCAAATTCAGACTTGACATCCAGTAGAAATTATGCTATGTTTCAAGTAAAAAACGTCTTTAAAATAAAGTGTTGAAAAACATGTCCTATTTTTGAACGATTTTTTGCTTTGTAGTCAAGATGCAAAAAGACAACAAATTTAAAGACAATTTCATTAATTTTAAAGAATTTTTCTGAATTTTTAAAGTCATGTTAACCTTACCCCAAAAAATGTGTCTTTCATGTTATGATACCCATTTTTAAGTCAAATGACCTAATTATAAGGACAATACGACTTCATTCAAAAATTTATCGACTTTTGGACAAGGAGAAAAACTTTATATTAGAGAAATACGTCTTCTATTATAAGCAAACTTTGCATTCGTATTTTAAAAACATGAAATCTTTGACCTCACGACAATATTTTTTCAGTGTACAAAAAAATCCCTTTTCCATTATAATATCAAACTACTGAATTTTTTTATACAAAAAATATATAAGTTCTAAAAAAATATTATTAAACTTGAACTATTTTTATTGTTACCTTATATTGTTCTTTTTTATGCCTTTGTTCAATAAAATATGACAATATGGAAGTAACAAACAAACAATTTTAGAAAAATATTCGGCAACAATCGCTAGTTTGCCAACATCGACTTCTTGATTGTGTCGAATTTTTGAATAGATTTTTAAGATTTTTAATTTTCTGTAAAAATTCATTTAAAAAAATAAAAACTTCTTAAATTGTTGCTTTAGATCATAAAACTTGGTTCAAAGACGAGCTCTAGTCGACTCAGCCCACTCCTATTTTGCACAGAGTAGTTTGTATTGTGTCCCTGTGCTATAATTTCATGCATAACATTTTGCGAACATTTGTTTGTTTTTTGTTTGTTTTGGGAATGTAACCTGGACTAGGGAAAAATGAAAATAAATCTTATTCTTATTAATATTAATTGAATAATTTCGCTCAAGTTAAAACAAACAAAAGCTAATAAAATATCATGATTAAATTTGTCTTAATTAAATGCAAATATATGTGCAAATAGTATAAATCACCTGTTGTATGCCCATACGACAATAAGGCATCGGTGTACTCATATTTCCATAATTATAGCTTATCTCTCTACAACGACGTGAATTTACGAGGGTTACTGGCAAATCGATATCAAACCACAATATCGAATTACCATGGCAGTATGGCTTAGACAAAACGTTGATATGTACTTGCTGGATGCTGTATCACAAATTTTGTAACTCTTGTTAACAGTTAATTAATATTATCGATACCCCATTATTAGCAATTATTATATTTTGAATAATAGTAATTGAAATAGCGGAGAGTAATTTAATCAACTGAAATATAATGCATGTATATCAATAGAAAACAATGAGGGTGATTGCATAAATTGCATATCGAAAAATAAATCTCTATATTTTTTCATACAAAATGAAACATAAAGGGTTGCAAAGTTGATCGATATTCATCATTTGGCGCCTTTACATAGTTGGTCCGATTAGCGGAAAAGGGGCGATTTATGTTGTGTTCTTATAATTCGATCCACTTGGCCCATAGATTTTTCAACTTTTTAACCTGTCTGTAAAGTAGTAGATTGAAGGAGTATACACCCTCCTAATCATGTCGAAATTTTGAATGGCTTCGAAAGATTTTTATTTTTCTTTAAAAATATATTTTCAAAAATGAAAACTCCTTGATTTTCTGCTTTAGATAATAAAATATGCCTCAAAGTCTTCAATTTATTATACCGCGTTCTTGTTCATTAAATTTTAGTTTAGTTTTTTTTTTTATACCCTGCGCCACACTGTGGAACAGGGTATTATAAGTTAGTGCATATGTTTGTAACACCCAGAAGGAGACGAGATAGATACATGGTGTCTTTGGCAATAATGCTCAGGGCGGGTCCCTGAGTCGATATAACCATATCCGTCTGTCTGTCCGTCCGTCAGTACCTCCGTCCGACCGTCCCTCCGTCCGTCCGTCCGTCCGTCCGTCTGTCTGTGAACACATTTTCGTGATCAAAGTCTAGGTCGCAATTTAAGTTCAATCGCCTTCAAATTTGGCACATGTTCCTAATTTGGGACAGAATAGAACCCTATTGATTTTGGAAGAAATCGGTTCAGATTTAGATATAGCTCCCATATATATTTTTCGCCCGATTTACACTCATATGACCACAGAGGCAAATTTTTAACTCCGATTTAGATGAAATTTTGCACAAGAGTAGAATTAGTATTCTATGCGTGCCAAATTTGGTTGCAATCGGTTCAGATTTAGATATAGCTCCCATATATATGTTTTTCTGATTTCGACAAAAATGGTCAAAATACCAACATTTTCCTTGTTAAATCGCCACTGCTTAGTCGAAAAGTTGTAAAAATTACTCTAATTTTCCTAAACTTCTAATACATATATATCGAGCGATAAATCATAAATAGACTTTTGCGAAGTTTCCTTAAAATTGCTTCAGATTTAAATGTTTCCCATATTTCTTTACTAAAATTGTGTTCCACGCTAGTGCATTAGCCAACTTACATTTTGAGTCTATAGATTTTGTAATAGTCTATCAAATTCTGTCCAAATCGAGTGATATTTAAATGTATGTATTTGGGACAAACCTTTATATATAGCACCCAACACATTTGACGGATGTGATATGGTATCGAAAATTTAGATCTACAGAGTGGTGCAGGGTATAAAATAGTCGGCCCCGCCCGACTTTAGACTTTCCTTACTTGTTTTTTTTTTTTTTTAATTTTGACAAAATTTTCTATAGAAATAAAACACAATTTTGGCACACAATAAAAATAAAATTTTAACAAAATTTCCTATACAAATAAAATTTTGACAAAATTTTCTATAAAAATAAAATTTTGACAAAACTTCCTATAGTAATAAAATTTTGACAAAATTTTCTATAGAAATAAAATTTTGACAAAATTTTCTATAGAAATAAAATCTTGACAAATTTCTCTATAGTAATAAAATTTTGACAAAATTTTCTATAGAAATAAAATTTTGACAAAATTTCCTATAGAATTAAAATTTTGAAAAAAATTTCTATAGTAATGAAATATTGACACAATTTTCTATAGAAATACAATTTTGAGAAAATTTTCTATTGAAATAAAATTTTGAAATTTTTTTTTAGAAATAAAATTTTGACAAAATTTCCTATAGAAATAAAATTTTTATAAAATCTATATATCTATATACACTGAAAAAACAGTGAACCCTTTTCCATTGCAAAATGAACTAAACTGTAGTAATATTGACCATGATTTAGCCCTTAAGATTTTTTTAAACTTGTCTAGTTTATAATTCTCTTAACTTTTAGTTAATCTATAACATTGTATTTTAGTTCATTTTTACAACACTATAAGATTTATATACCCCTAAAATGTCGACGACTAAACTATTTTTAAATCAATCATTCCACAGTACAGAGAAATTAAATAATTAAAGGAACAACAATCCGTTTTACTATTATGAAAATTTTTATACATTATAAATTAACTTTCTTTAAGCAAAAGCACTTTATTATAAAAACTTATGATGAGAGTTCTTAATACAATGTTTTTGTGAATAAAAATTATGACCACGTGGAACAAGAAAGTAGTTTAATTTAACTCGCTATTTGGACATTTTGACTTTTCCTTAGTTTTTTATTCATCGTTAGTATATTCACATATCTTGCTGAAAAAAATGGAAGGAATAATGAAAATTGTTAAAAATTAACATGTAATAAAATATAATTTTTAATCTCTTTAAATTAGCTTGTAACTTACCATATTTGGGGGCATTTTATTAAATGGTGTAAGGAAACAATTAGAGAAATAATGAATTAAGTAATATATTAACTCATAAAACTGTGTTGTTATCGATGTGAAGGACATAATACAATAAATATTCTTGTCAAAAGAAAGCCAAAGTTTTAATATAAAACTTACCAATTCTCTATTAAATTGTACGCTGAGGTTATAAAGTTATCGAAATTCATTTGGGGATACTATGAAATTAAATATTTATTTTTTACATTAAATAGAAAACATTAAATTGGTTTCCAAAAAATCTAATTAAAGAAATAATATGCATAAAAAAACTAAATATTCTGGTTAAAAGAAAGTTAAATAAAGCTTACCAATTCATAAAAATGTTTCCAAATTGTTATTCTGAAATTAAATATTTGTTTTTTACAATAAAAATATTAAATTTGTTTCCAAAAATATTTGATTATTGTAATACTAAAGTAAGGTATTAAAAACATGTAATTTTGATAATAAAAAGGTCATAAAAATTTAAATATTCTAGTGAAAAGAAAGCCGAATTTTAAAAGAAAACTTACCACTTCTCTATTAAATTATACGCTGAGGAGTAATATAAAAATATGCCCGAATCCATCTTGGGGTTGCTCTGAAATTAAATATTTTTTTTACAACAAAGAAAACCATTAAACTAGTTTCAAAAAAAAAAAAAAAAAAATAATTAGCAAATAATGATATAAATAAAAAATATCCTTTTTAAAAGAAAACCACATTTTAAAAAGAATACTTACCAATTTATGATTAAACTATATGCTGAGGTGTAACAAAAATTTTCCAAAAATATTTGATTAAAGTAATACTAAAATAAGGTATTAAAAACCAATAAAAATGTCATTAAAACGTAAATATTCTAGTGAGAAGAAAGCCAATTTTTTAAAGAAAACTTACCACTTCTCTATTAAGTTATACGCTGAGGAGAAATATAAAAATTTGCCCGAATCCATCTGGGGTTGCTCTTAACTTAGATATTTTTTTACAACAAAGAAAAACATGAAACTTGTTAAAAAAATAATAATAATAATTAGCAAATAATAATATACATAAAGAATATTATTTTTTAAAAGAAAAACACATTGAAAAAGAAGTCTTACCTATTTATCATTAAACTATACGCTGAGGTGTAACAAACAATTTTCCAAATTTATCTGGAGTTACTCTGAAATTGAATATTTATTTTTTACATTGAATAATAAAAATTAAATTAGATAAAACAATTTCAATATACTTTCCATTTCAGCATTTTTTCCTAAATATTGAACATTCTTAATAACTTTTTTCTAAGCTACCGATCATCACTTCGCCATCGTACATCTCATCGCTAAAATATTAATAACTTTCATTTCAAAGTTTTAATAAACAAACACCAATATATGTCTAAAAAAAAACAAAATATTCCATACCTTTATATTCCCTTGTTACATACTTGCTAAAAAGATGCAACAGCCCACGCCAACGCCAACTATACAACTGAAGCATGCCAAACAAAACCAAGCAAAACCAAAACATTCCTACAACAACAAAAACCCATGTGCCTTCATTGAAAACAACACCTCATCCAGACAAACCATTCGCCAATAATAAACACACACACAAACCACTGAAAGAACAAAAACAACCCCACGCTCCGATATACACAACATCCCCATCACTCGCTACCATTTCTCATTATTGCATTGCATGCTCTCACTCTCAAAAAAATTCAAGTAACATCATCTTTACATTAAACATATTCCAATTTGACGGGAAAGATCTCTGTACTATGCATTAGTTCATCGCATCTGTCCACAATTTACTCTAAAAACAATACTCTTAAATGCATATCAGTATAAGAACGATGAAACGTTTAACTTAAAATTAGCAAAAACTTCATGAAATGATATCTACCCATTTTTGACGAAAATGTCTATAAATTTAATTACATGTGAACTAAAAATATTTCATTGGGAAATTTTTTACCAACAATTATTAACCATAGGAATTGTCAGTAAGAAATTGCTATCCACTTTCAAGTTCATTTTTCGTAAAAAAATATTTTCTCATACAAAAAAATCTTATAGTAAATTGCAATTATTATTTAGAAAATACTTTACATTTCACAAGTAGTTTTATAGCATAACAAACGAATTTTTAACTACCAGTTAAGAAATTTTTTAAGGAAATTTCCATCGTATTTTGTAGGCCATGAACTAAACGATTGCTACTTAAAATTTGTAAAATTTCCTTTCGAGTAGTTAATTTTCGTTGAAGATACGAAAAATGAACTAAAATTCTGGAAAATTCTTGTAATAAATTATTGTAAAAATCTTCTTAAATTTACGAGACACTTTTTTTTCTGTGTATATAAAATTCAATCTTTGTTTGTTTATTTGTTTGTATGTTCCGAGTTGGCTCCGAAACGGCTGAACCGATTTACTTGAAACTTTCAGAGATCGTAGGGGGCGTTCATGTGGTGAAAATAGGGTACCTCATTTTTTAACACGTGGTCACGGAGGGGGACCTCCCCTTTGTCGGACTTTTTGAAAATTGGACCAAAGTTGACTGATTTGCTTGAAATTTTCATTGAAGTTTGGGGTTGGCATTTAGACAAAGACCCTCTACTTTATATTTCGATATTTGGTGGTGGAGGGGGACCTCCCCTTTGTTCGACTTTTTTTAAAGTACAGTGAAAAAAACTAAAATTCTCTAAATTACCTGAGATTTACAGAGAACATGCGGTGAGTTTATGGAATTAATATGGGGTACCTGATGATTTCATATGTGGATGGGGAGGGGGACCTCTCCCTTGCCTTACTACTTGGAACAAAATTATTATCAGAATAAATTCGGGTAGTTCGAGTGTGGTTCACTTTGGGTTTAGTGAACTACCCGAATTTATTCAAGTGGTTGATAGTTTTGCTGCAAGTAGAGGATGCTGATGAGGAATGTGGTAATTCCGAAACGTGCGTCCATCCAACCATCTTGCAATCTATAGGGCTTTGACAAACTTTCCTATAAACAAAACTAACAATATTTTCTATTGAAATAAAATTTTGACAAAAATTTCTATAGAAAGAAAATTTTGCAAAATACATTTTTTTGTTTGGTAATTTTGGCAACCGTGATTAAGAGAGGGACATGAACCTGTGCACTATTATGGCGAAAAACACTTCTTCTTCACCAAGTTTTCCGTTTTACTTCAGAGTCAAATTCAGCGCCAAATAATTCGACAAAGTCCAGCCGTTCTATGAACAAAATGCTTGATTGCCTGTGACTCCGAAGCAGCTTCCAAAAGATTTAGCTGAAAATAAATCGCATTTACTTTGAAACCAGGCTCGCTGAAAACGAGCGGTGGAGCGGTCACAACTACTCATACATCACTTGAATTACTTCAAGTCACGGTTGCCACTCGATCCAAAAAAAAAAACCTGCCAAAATTTGAAGAAAAATTTACCAAAAAACTACCAAATAAAAAAAAATTATTTTGCAATTTTTGATTTCTATAGAAAAATTTGTCAAAATTTTTTTCTATAGAAAATTATGTCAAAATTTTATCATAGAGAAAATGTTGTCAAAATTTTATTCCTATCGATTATTTTTTCAAAATTTCTATTTTCTCAAACAATTTTTTTTTAGAAAATTTTGTCAAAATGTTATTTCGATAGAAAATTTTTCAAAACCTATCAAATAAAAACTATTATTTTGCAATTTCTGATTTCTATTGAAAATTTTGTCAAAAAAATTTTTCAATAGAAAATTTTGCCAACATTTAATTTCCACAGAAAATTTTGCCAAAATTTTATCATAGAGAAAATTTTGTCAAAATTTTATTTCTATTTTCTCAATTTTTTTTTAGAAAATTTTGTCAAAATTTTATTTTGATTGAAAATTTTCGAAAACCTCGTAGGTGGAATATGTTATTTAGCAAAATATACCAAAACATCAAGAATTCGGTCAATCTACCTAAAAGTAAAAAACTACCATTTTTGGTAAGATTCTACCAATTGTGTCAACCGTGGTTCGTGGACTTAAATGCGCTCGGTTAACCATGAAAACAAGTGTCTCAAAAAAAAAAAAAGAAAAAAACAATAAAAAATTTCTTTTTGGATCCGGTAGTAGTGCAAATTCGGATCAGAAGTAATGAAACTGACACGAGCTTAGAGCGGAAGTCATCTGTATAACCATCCTCTGCATAGTATTCTCATTACTTCTTCACATTTGATGCTTTTCCTTTATTTCGGATTTAAATTTAGAAAAATAAGAAAAAAATTCCACGTATATAAAAAATTTTCTAAAAATATAGTTTTTTTTAATTTCAAGCATTTTATTGGACTTTTCTGTATTTTAAAATTTTATTGAGAAAATAGAAAATCTCAAATGATTTTTATATACGAGGGTTGCCTTTTATATTTCGGGATTAGAGAATAAAAATATATATTACTCATCGCAAACAACTTTATTTTTTTTCAAAATATTCCCCATTAAGATATATACACTTTTGTATGAGTTTGAACCAATTGTCGAAGCACTTTTGCCACTCTGATTGAGGTATCCTCAAAATATGAATTCTGAAAGCATGATATGACCGAATGACTTTCTTTTTATCCCCGTGTGTAAAAAATAAAATAGGAGGTCAACGTTTTTCCATCCATAAGGTGAGAATTAAGTTCGAAACGTTTCGATTTTGAAACGTAATTTTTTTCTATCAGTGTATTATATACTAAACTTCACTTTTTTTCTGAATTTATAAAAAAAGTCGTTATTTTTACTAAAATTAATTTAAATTCGCTTTAGAAAAATGCGGTTTTAATATTTCCCAAATGTGATGCATATAACAGCTTCTTATGCACATAATTTGACTTTTCTATTAAAAAAAATGGGAATAACACGTGGTATCAAATTACTGACTTACACTCTGAACACCACCATCGATAGAAACATCATTTAATTCCATTATTTTATGAGTTATATCGTATTTAACATTCTTATTTTGCACTTAATTGAACTTTCTTATAGTTTCTTTTTGATTTCTCTAAATTTCACTGTGATATAATTATTTTGTTTCTCTTTTGAATTTCATCAATACGATAATTTAATCAATTTTTTTTTCTTTCAAATATCAATAAAATTTTTAGTAACCGCCAGTCATCCGATTCCCTTGAAATTTCTTAATGAAATGAGCAAAATCTACTGAGTACTACAAGTGATCAAGAATGCCAATTGACTAGCTCTTGCTTCTGTTCTGACCAGCTTGCTTTCTTTGTTGCTGGTGTTTGTTATCGTACATCATTTCAATTAACGGCATCGGCATCACTGTCATTGGCCTGAGTGAGTGTAGTAGGCACTAAAATCATAATAAACTTTAATCGATGAAAACAATAAATTTCCAAAGTTCTCCAACGATAATAACACCAATAAAACAAGCGAAAGTGAGAGAAACCTCAACATTACAACAACAATATGATAGCCTTATTGTAATCTTATTGGATGCAATGACAAAATGTTTGTTACAATAAAAACGATAGGGATCATTGTAGAAATCGAGAATAAATGAGAAGTGGCCTGCTCACTACTTTAATACAGTGAAACCCCTCAAACTTGACACTTTGAAAACGGGACACCTCTCAAAAGCGTGTAATTGTCTTGAGACGTTTGTTATATTAACACATTCAAATTAAACTCTCATGACTTCACACCTCCCATACAAGTATATGGATAAAATGTAGGCAACTTTGAGACTTCTCACAGTCGCCTTCTGAGAGGTTTCATTGTAGTTTATTTTCAATGATCAAACGGGATCCAAATGACTCTTTATGATAGAGTTCTTTACGTATTGGTAGTTTTTCCAAATATTCCTCCTCAACTCAAACCTTACTTCAAGATTTTATAGAAATACAATTTTGACATAATTTTTGTATAGAAAAAATTTTGACGAAATTTTCTATAGAAATAAAATTTTGATAAAATTTTCTATAGAAATAAATTTTTCATAAAATTTTCTATAGAAATAAAATGTTGACAAAATTTTCCATAGAGGTAAAATTTTGACAAAATTTTCTATAGAAATAAAATTTTGACAAAATTTTCTATAGAAATAAAATTTTGACAAAATTTTCTATGGAAATAAAATTTTGACAAAATTTTCTATAGAGGTAACTTTTGACAACATGGTAAAAAAGTTTCTAGAGAAATAAAATTTTGACAATATTTCTATGGAGGTAAATTTTTAAAAAAGTTTCTATAGGAAAAGAAAAATTTAATTTTTCTAGCATTTGGATGGCATTTTTGATGTTTTGGGGGCGGTCACGAATCAACCTCCTTTTCGTTTAGTAGATATGGACAAAATAAGTTTTTCATATCAAAATTTCATTTTTTTAAGATTTGGATGGAATTTTTGGGGGTGGTCACAAATTAACCTCCTTTTCGCTCTAGGACGCTTAGTTTAGGAGATATGAGCAAAAGAAGTTTTTCATATAAAAATTTTAATTTTTTTAAGATTTCGATGGAATTTTTGATTTTTTGGGGGTGGTCACGAATTAACCTCCTTTTCGCTCTGGGACGCTTAGTTTAGGAGATATGAGCAAAAGAAGTTTTTCATATAAAAATTTCATTTGTTTTAAAGATTTCGATGGAATTTTTGATTTTTTGGAGATATGAGCAAAAGAATTTTTTCATATAAAAATTTCATTTTTTTAAAGATTTCGATGGAATTTTTGAGTTTTTGGGGGTAGTCACGAATTAACCTCCATTTCGCTCTAGGACACTTAGTTTAGGAGATATGAGCAAAAGAAGTTTTTCATATAAAAATTTCATTTTTTTTAGGATTTCGATGGAATTTTTGATTTTTTGGGGGGTGGTCACGAAGTAACCTCCTTTTCGCTCTAGGACGCTTAGGTTAGGTTAGGTTTTGTGGCAGCCCGATGTATCGGGCTCACTTATACTATTAAGTCTATTGTGATACCACAGTGGTGAACTTCTCTCTTATCACTGAGTGCTGCCCGATTCCATGTTAAGCTCAATGACAAGGGACCTCCTTTTTATAGCCGAGTCCGATCGGCGTTCCACACTCCAGTGAAACCACTTAGAGAAGCTTTGAAACCCTCAGAAATGTCACCAGGATTACTGAGGTGGGATAATCCACCGCTGAAAAACTTTTTGGTGGTCGGTCGTAGCAGGAATCGAACCCACGACCTTGTGTATGCAAGGCGGGCATGCTAACCATTGCACCACGGTGGCTCCCTCTAGAACGCTTAGTTTAGGAGATATGAGCAAAAGAATTTTTTCATATAAAAATTTGATTTTTTTTAAGATTTCGATGGAACTTTTTGGGTTTTTGGGCGTGGTCACGAATTAACCTCCATTTCGCTCTAGGACACTTAGTTTAGGAGATATGAACAAAAGAAGTTTTCCATATAAGAATTAATTTTTTTTGGATTTGAGTGGAATTTTTGATTTTTTGGGGGTGGTCACGAATTAACCTCTTTTTCGCTCTAGGACGCTTAGTTTGGGAGATATGAGCAAAACAAGTTTTTCATATAAAAATTTGATTTTTTTTAGGATTTGAGTGGAATTTTTAATTTTTTGGGGGTGGCCACGAAATAACCTCCTTTTCGCTCTAGGATGCTTAGTTTAGAAGATATGAGCAAAATAAGTTTTTCATGTAAAAATTTAATTTTTTTAAGATTTCGATGAAATTTTTGATTTTTTGGGGGTGGTCACGAATTAACTCCATTTCGCTCTAGGACGCTTAGTTTGAGAGATATGAGCAAAAGAAGTTTTTCATATAAAAATTTCATTTTTTTAAAGATTTCGATGGAATTTTTGATTTTTTGGGAATGGTCACGAATTAACCTCCTTTTCGCTCTAGGACGCTTAGTTTGGGAGATATGAGCAAAAGAAGTTTTTCATATAAAAATTTCATTTTTTTTAAGATTTTGATGGAATTTTTGATTTTTTGGGGGTGGTCACGAATTAACCTCCTTTTTGCTCTAGGACGCTTAGTTTAGGAGATATGAGCAAAAGAAGTTTTTCATATAAAAATTATTTTTTTTAGGACGCTTACTTTAGGAGATATGAGCAAAAGAAGTTTTTCATATAAAAATTATTTTTTTTTTTAGGACGCTTAGTTTAGGAGATATGAGCAAAAGAAGTTTTTCATATAAAAATTTGATTTTTTTTTTAGGATTTGAGTGGAATTTTTGATTTTTTGGGGGTGGTCACGAATTAACCTCCATTTCGCTCTAGGACACATAGTTTGTCATATAAAAAATTATTTTTTTTAGGATTTGAGTGGAATTTTTGATTTTTTGGGGGTGGTCACGAATTAACCTCCATTTCGCTCTAGGACGCATAGTTTAGGAGATATGATCAAAAGAAGTTTTTCATATAATAATTTTAATTTTTTAAGATTTGAGCGTAATTTTGATTTTTTGGGGGTGGTCACGAATTAACCTCCTTTTCGCTCTAGGACGCTTAGTTTAGGAGATATAAGCAAAAGACGTTTTTCCTATCAAAATTTAATTTTTTTAAGATTTCGATGGAATTTTTGATTTTGTGGTGGTGGTCACGAATTAATCTCCTCTTCACTCTAGGACGCTTAGTTTAGGAGATATAAGCAAAAGAAGTTTTTCCTATCAAAATTTAATTTTTTTAAGATTTCGATGGAATTTTTTGATTTTGTGGTGGTGGTCACGAATTAATCTCCTTTTCACTCTAGGACGCTTAGTTTAGGAGATATGAGCAAAAGAAGTTTGTCATATAAAAATTTCATTTTTTAAAGATTTCGATGGAATTTTTGATTTTTTGGGGGTGGTCACGAATTAACTCCATTTTGCTCTAGGAGATATGAGCAAAAGAAGTTTTTCATATAAAAAATTTATTTTTTTAGGATTTGAGTGGAATGTTTGATTTTTTGCGGTTGGTAACGAATTAACCTCCTTTTCGCGCTAGGACGCTTATTTTAGGAGATATGAGCAAAAGACGTTTTTCATATAAAAAATTAATTTTTTTTAAGATTTGAGTGGAATTTTTGATTTTTTGGGGGTGGTCACGAAATAACCCCCATTTCGCTCTAGGACGCTTAGTTTAGGAGATATGAGCAAAAGAAGTTTTTCATATAAAAAATTAATTTTTTTTAGGATTTGAGTGGAATTTTTGATTTTTTGGGGGTGGTCACGAGTTAACCTCCTTTTCGCTCTAGGACGCTTAGTTTAGGAGATATGAGCAAAAGAAGTTTTTCATATAAAAATTTTAATTTTTTTAAGATTTTGATGAAATTTTTGATTTTTTTGGGGGTGGTCACGAATTAACCTCCTTTTCGCTCTAAGACGCTTAGTTTAGGAGGTATGAACAAAAGAAGTTTTTCATATAAAAATTTCATTTTTGTTAGGATTTGAGTGGAATTTTTAATTTTTTGGGGTTGGTCACGAACTAACCTTCTTTTCGCTCTAGGACGCTTAGTTTAGGAGATATGAGCAAAAGAAGTTTTTCATATAAAAATTTCATTTTTTTAGGATTTGAGTGGAATTTTTGATTTTTTGGGGGTGGTCACGAATTAACCTCCTTTTTGCTCTAGGAGGCTTAGCTTAGGAGATATGAGCAAAAGAAGTTTTTCATATAAAAATTTAATTTTTTTAAGATTTCGATGGAATGTTTGATTTTTTGGTGGTGGTCACGAATTTAACTCCTTTTCGCTCTAGGACTCATAGTTTAGGAGATATGAGCAAAAGAAGTATTTCATATAATAATTTCAAATTTTTAAGATTTGAGCGTAATTTTTGATTTTTTGGGGGTGGTCAAGAATTAACCTTCTTTTCGCTCTAGGACGCATAGTTTAGGAGATATGAACAAAAGAAGTTTTCCATATAAAAATTGTAATTTTTTAAGATTTCGATGGAATTTTTTACTTTTTTGGGGGTGGTGACGAATTAACCTCCTTTTCGCTCTAGGGCGCTTAGTTTAGGAGATATGAGCAAAAGAAGTTTTTCATATAAAAATATGATTTTTTTAAGATTTGAGTGGAATTTTTGATATTTTGGGGGCGGTCACGAATTAACCTCCTTTTCGCTCTAGGACGCTTAGTTTAGGAGATATGAGCAAAAGAAGTTTTCATATAAAAATTTTAATTTTTTTAAGATTTTGATGAAATTTTTGATTTTTTGGGGGTGGTCACGAATTAACCTCCTTTTCGCTCTAAGACGCTTAGTTTAGGAGGTATGAGCAAAAGAAGTTTTTCATATAAAAATTTCATTTTTGTTAGGATTTGAGTGGAATTTTTGATTTTTTTTTGGGTGGTCACGAATTAACCTCCTTTTCGCTCTAGGACGCTTAGTTTAGGAGATATGAGCAAAAGAAGTTTTTCATATAAAAATTTTAATTTTTTTAAGATTTTGATGAAATTTTTGATTTTTTGGGGGTGGTCACGAATTAACCTCCTTTTCGCTCTAGGACGCTTAGTTTAGGAGATATGAGCAAAAGAAGTTTTTCATATAAAAATATGATTGTTTTAGGATTTGAGTGGAATTTTTGATTTTTTGGGGGCGGTCACGAATTAACCTCCTTTTGGCTCTAGGACGCTTAGTTTAGGAGATATGAGCAAAAGAAGTTTTTCATATAAAAATTTAAATTTTTTTAAGATTTCGATGGAATTTTTGATTTTTTGGGGGTGGTCACGAATTAACTCCATTTCGCTCTAGGACGCTTAGATTAGGAGATATGAGCAAAAGAAGTTTTTCATATAAAAATTTTAATTTTGTTAAGATTTTGATGGAATTTTTGATTTTTTGGGGGTGGTCACGAATTAACCTTCTTTTCGCTCTAGGACACTTAGTTTAGGAGATATGAGCAAAAGAAGTTTTTCATGTAAAAAATTAATTTTTTTTTAGGATTTGAGTGGAATTTGTGATTTTTTGCGGGTGGTCACGAATTAACCTCCTTTTCGCTCTGGGACGCATAGTTTAGGAGACTTGAGCAAGAGAAGTTTTTCATATAAAAATTTAATTTTTTTAAGTTTCGATGGAATTTTTGATTTTTTGGGGGTGGTCACGAATTAACCTCCTTTTCGCTCTAGGACGCTTAGTTTAGGAAGTTTTTCATATAAAAATTTCATTTTTTTAGGATTTGAGTGGAATTTTTCATTTTTTGGGGGTGGTCACGAATTAACCTCTATTTCGCTCTAGGACGCATAGTTTAGGAGATATGAGCAAAAAAAGTTTTTCATATAAAAATTTTATTTTTTTGAAGATTTTGATGGAATTTTTGATTTTTTGGGGGTGGATACGAATTAACCTCCTTTTCGCTCTAGGACGCTTAGTTTAGGAGATATGAGCAAAAGAAGTTTTTCATATAAAAATTAATTTTTTTTTTTAGGATATGAGAGGATTTTTTGATTTTTTGGGGGTGGTCACGAATTAACCTCCTTTTCGCTCTAGGACGCTTAGTTTAGAAGACATAAGCAAAAGAAGTCTTTCATATAAAAAGTTAATTTTTTTTTTGGATTTGAGTGGAATTTTTAATTTTTTGGGGGTGGTCACGAATTAACCTCCTTTTCGCTCTAGGACGCATAGTTTAGGAGATATGAGAAAAAGAGGTTTTTCATATAAAAATTTTATTTTTTTTAAGATTTTGATTAAATTTTTGATTTTTTGGGGGTTGTCACGAATTAACCTCCTTTTCGCTCTAGGACGCATAGTTTAGGAGATATGAGCAAAAGAAGTTTTTCATATAAAAATTTTAATTTTTTTAAGATTTTGATGGAATTTTTGATTTTTTGCGGGTGGGCACGAATTAACCTCCTTTTCGCTCTAGGACGCTTAGTTTAGGAGATATGAGCAAAAGAAGTTTTTCCTATAAAAAATTTATTTTTTTAGGATTTGAGTGGAATTTTTGATTTTTGGGGGTGGTCACGAATAAACCTCCTTTTCGCTCTAGGACGCTTAGTTTAGGAGATATGAGCAAAAGAAATTTTTCATATAAAAATTTTAATTTTTGAAGATTTTGATGGAATTTTTGATTTTTTGGGGGTGGTCACGAATTAACCTCCATTTCGCTCTAGGACGCTTAGTTTAGGAGATATGAGCAAAAGAAGTTTTTCATATAAAAAATTTATTTTTTTAGGATTTGAGTGGAATTTTTGATTTTTGGGGGTGGTCACGAATAAACCTCCTTTTCGCTCTAGGACGCTTAGTTTAGGAGATATGAGCAAAAGAAGTTTTTCATATAAAAATTTTAATTTTTGAAGATTTCGATGGAATTTTTGATTTTTTGGGGGTGGATACGAATTAACCTCCTTTTCGCTCTAGGACGCTTAGTTTAGGAGATATGAGCAAAAGAAGTTTTTCATATAAAATTTTAAATTTTTTTAAGATTTTGATGGAATTTTTGATTTTTTGGGGGTGGTCACGAATTAACCTCCATTTCGCTCTAGGACGCTTAGTTTAGGAGATATGAGCAAAAGAAGTTTTTCATATAAAAATTTTAATTTTTTTAAGATTTTGATGGAATTTGTCATTTTTTGGGGGTGGTCACGAATTAACCTCCTTTTCGCTCTAGGACGCTTAGTTTAGGAGATATGAGCAAAAAAATTTTTCATATAAAATTTTAATTTTTTTAAGATTTAGGTGAAATTTTTGATTTTTTGGGGGTGGTCACGAATTAACCTCCATTTCGCTCTAGGACGCTTAGTTTAGGAGATATAAGCAAAAGAAGTTTTTCATATAAAAAATTTATTTTTTTAGGATTTGAGTGGAATTTTTGATTTTTTGGGGGTGGTCACGAATTAACCTCCTTTTCGCTCTAGGACGCTTAGTTTAGGAGATATGAGCAAAATAAGTTTTTCATATAAAAATTTCATTTTTTTAGGATTTTAATGGATTTTTTGGGGGTGGTCACGAATTAACCTCCTTTTCGCTCTAGGACGCTTAGTTTAGGAGATATGAGCAAAAGAAGTTTTTCATATAAAAATTTTAATTTTTTTAAGATTTTGATGGAATTTTTGATTTTTTGGGGGTGGTCACGAATTAACCTCCTTTTCGCTCTGGGACGCTTAGTTTAGGAGATATGAGCAAAAGAAGTTTTTCTATAAAAATTTTAATTTTTTTAAGATTTTGATGAAATTTTTGATGTTTTGGGGGTGGTCACGAATTAACCTCCTTTTCGCTCTGGGACGCTTAGTTTAGGAGATATGAGCAAAAGAAGTTTTTCATATAAAAATTTTAATTTTTTGAAGATTTTGATGGAATTTTTGATTTTTTGGGGGTGGATACGAATTAACCTCCTTTTCGCTCTAGGACGCTTAGTTTAGGAGATATGAGCAAAAGAAGTTTTTCATATAAAAATTTAAATTTTTTTAAGATTTCGATGGAATTTTTGATTTTTTGGGGGTGGTCACGAATTAATTCCATTTCGCTCTAGGACGCTTTATTTAGGAGATATGAGCATAAGAAGTTTTTCATATAAAAAATTATTTTTTTTAGGATTTGAGTGGAATTTTTGATTTTTGGGGGTGGTCACGAATAAACCTCCTTTTCGCTCTAGGACGCTTAGTTTTGGAGATATGAGCAAAAGAAGTTTTTCATATAAAAATATGATTGTTTTAGGATTTGAGTGGAATTTTTGATTTTTTGGGGGCGGTCACGAATTAACCTCCTTTTCGCTCTAGGACGCTTAGTTTAGGAGATATGAGCAAAAGAAGTTTTTCATATAAAAATTTAAATTTTTTTAAGATTTCGATGGAATTTTTGATTTTTTGGGGGTGGTCACGAATTAACTCCATTTCGCTCTAGGACGCTTTTTCATATAAAATTTTTTTTTTTTTAGGATTTGAGTGGAATTTTTGATTTTTGGGGGTGGTCACGAATAAACCTCCTTTTCGCTCTAGGACGCTTAGTTTAGGAGATATGAGCAAAAGAAGTTTTTCATATAAAAATTTAAATTTTTTTAAGATTTCGATGGAATTTTTGATTTTTTGGGGGTGGTCACGAATTAACTCCATTTCGCTCTAGGACGCTTAGATTAGAAGATATGAGCAAAAGAAGTTTTTCATATAAAAATTTTAATTTTGTTAAGATTTTGATGGAATTTTTGATTTTTTTTGGGATGGTCACGAATTAACCTTCTTTTCGCTCTAGGACACTTAGTTTAGGAGATATGAGCAAAAGAAGTTTTTCATATAAAAATGTTAATTTTTTTAAGTTTTCAATGGAATTTTTGATTTTTTGGGGGTGGTCACGAATTAACCTCCTTTTCGCTCTAGGACGCTTAGTTTAGGAGACATGAGCAAGAGAAGTTTTTCATATAAAAATTTAAATTTTTTAGGATTTGAGCGGATTTTTTGATTTTTTGGAGTGGTCACGAACTAACCGCCTTTTCGCTCTAGGACGCTTAGTTTAGGAGATATGAGCAAAAGAAGTTTTTCATATAAAAATTTTAATTTTTTTAAGATTTTGATGAAATTTTTGATTTTTTGGGGGGTGGTCACGAATTAACCTCCTTTTCGCTCTAAGACGCTTAGTTTAGGAGATATGAGCAAAAGAAGTTTTTCATATAAAAATTTCATTTTTGTTAGGATTTGAGTGGAATTTTTGATTTTTTTTTGGGTGGTCACGAATTAACCTTCTTTTCGCTCTAGGACGCTTAGTTTAGGAGATATGAGCAAAAGAAGTTTTTCATATAAAAATGTTAATTTTTTTAAGTTTTCAATGGAATTTTTGATTTTTTGGGGGTGGTCACGAATTAACCTCCTTTTCGCTCTAGGACGCTTAGTTTAGGAGACATGAGCAAGAGAAGTTTTTCATATAAAAATTTTAATTTTTTAGGATTTGAGCGGATTTTTTGATTTTTTGGAGTGGTCACGAACTAACCGCCTTTTCGCTCTAGGACGCTTAGTTTAGGAAGTTTTTCATATAAAAATTTCATTTTTTTAGGATTTGAGTGGAATTTTTCATTTTTTGGGGGTGGTCACGAATTAACCTCCATTTCGCTCTAGGACGCATAGATTAGGAGATATGAGCAAAAGAAGTTTGTCATATAAAAGTTTAATTTTTTTTTTGATTTCGATGGAATTTTTGATTTTTTGGGGGTGGTCACGAACTAACTCCATTTCGCTCTAGGACGCTTAGTTTAGGAGATATGAGCAAAAGAAGTTTTTCATATAAAAAATTTATTTTTTTAGGATTTGAGTGGAATTTGTGATTTTTTGGGCGTGGTCACGAATTAACCTCCTTTTCGCTCTAGGACGCTTAGTTTAGAAGACATAAGCAAAAGAAGTCTTTCATATAAAAAGTTAATTTTTTTTTTTTGGATTTGAATGGAATTTTTAATTTTTTGGGGGTGGTCACGAATTAACCTCCTTTTCGCTCTAGGACGCATAGTTTAGGAGATATGAGAAAAAGAGGTTTTTCATATAAAAATTTTATTTTTTTTAAGATTTTGATTAAATTTTTGATTTTTTGGGGGTTGTCACGAATTAACCTCCTTTTCGCTCTAGGACGCATAGTTTAGGAGATATGAGCAAAAGAAGTTTTTCATATAAAAATTTTAATTTTTTTAAGATTTTGATGGAATTTTTGATTTTTTGGGGGTGGATACGAATTAAGCTCCTTTTCGCTCTAGGACGCTTAGTTTAGGAGATATGAGCAAAAGAAGTTTTTCATATAAAAATTTTAATTTTTTTAAGATTTTGATGGAATTTTTGATTTTTTGGGGGTGGGCACGAATTAACCTCCTTTTCGCTCTAGGACGCTTAGTTTAGGAGATATGAGCAAAAGAAGTTGTTCCTATAAAAAATTTATTTTTTTAGGATTTGAGTGGAATTTTTGATTTTTGGGGGTGGTCACGAATAAACCTCCTTTTCGCTCTAGGACGCTTAGTTTAGGAGATATGAGCAAAAGAAGTTTTTCATATAAAAATTTAAATTTTTTTAAGATTTCGATGGAATTTTTGATTTTTTGGGGGTGGTCACGAATTAACCTCCATTTCGCTCTAGGACGCTTAGTTTAGGAGATATGAGCAAAAGAAGTTTTTCATATAAAAAATTTTTTTTTTAGGATTTGAGTGGAATTTTTGATTTTTGGGGGTGGTCACGAATAAACCTCCTTTTCGCTCTAGGACGCTTAGTTTAGGAGATATGAGCAAAAGAAGTTTTTCATATAAAAATTTTAATTTTTGAAGATTTCGATGGAATTTTTGATTTTTTGGGGGTGGATACGAATTAACCTCCTTTTCGCTCTAGGACGCTTAGTTTAGGAGATATGAGCAAAAGAAGTTTTTCATATAAAAATTTTAATTTTTTTAAGATTTCGATGGAATTTTTGATTTTTTGGGGGTGGTCACGAATTAACCTCCTTTTCGCTCTAGGACGCTTAGTTTAGGAGATATGAGCAAAAAAAGTTTTTCATATAAAAATTTCGTTTTTTTAGGATTTTAATGGATTTTTTGGGTGTGGTCACGAATTAACCTTCTTTTCGCTCTAGGACGCTTAGTTTAGGAGATATGAGCAAAAGAAGTTTTTCATATAAAAATTTTAATTTTTTTAAGATTTTGATGGAATTTTTGATTTTTTGGGGGTGGTCACGAATTAACCTCCTTTTCGCTCTAGGACGCTTAGTTTAGGAGATATGAGCAAAAGAAGTTTTTCATGTAAAAAATTATTTTTTTTTAGGATTTGAGTGGATTTTTTGATTTTTTGGGGGTGGTCACGAATTAACCTCCTTTTCGCTCTAGGACGCTTAGTTTAGGAGATATGAGCAAAAGAAGTTTTTCATATAAAAATTTCATTTTTTTAGGATTTTAATGGATTTTTTGGGGGTGGTCACGAATTAACCTCCTTTTCGCTCTAGGACGCTTAGTTTAGGAGATATGAGCAAAAGAAGTTTTTCATATAAAAATTTTAATTTTTTTAAGATTTTGATGGAATTTTTGATTTTTTGGGGGTGGTCACGAATTAACCTCCTTTTCGCTCTGGGACGCTTAGTTTAGGAGATATGAGCAAAAGAAGTTTTTCATATAAAAATTTTATTTTTTTAAGATTTCGATGGAATTTTTGATTTTTTGGGGGTGGATACGCATTAACCTCCATTTCGCTCTAGGACGCTTAGTTTAGGAGATATGAGCAAAAAAAGTTTTTCATATAAAAATTTCATTTTTTTAAGATTTTGATTAAATTTTTGATTTTTTGGGGGTGGTCACGAAATAACCTCCTTTTCGCTCTAGGACGCTTAGTTTAGGAGATATGAGCAAAAGAAGTTTTTCATATAAAAAATTTATTTTTTTTAGGATTTGAGTGGAATTTTTGATTTTTGGGGGTGGTCACGAATTAACCTCCTTTTCGCTCTAGGACGCTTAGTTTAGGAGATATGAGCAAAAGAAGTTTTTCATATAAAAATTTAAATTTTTGAAGATTTCGATGGAATTTGTGATTTTTTGGGGGTGGATACGAATTAACCTCCTTTTCGCTCTAGGACGCTTAGTTTAGGAGATATGAGCAAAAGAAGTTGTTCCTATAAAAAATTTATTTTTTTAGGATTTGAGTGGAATTTTTGATTTTTGGGGGTGGTCACGAATAAACCTCCTTTTCGCTCTAGGACGCTTAGTTTAGGAGATATGAGCAAAAGAAGTTTTTCATATAAAAAATTTACTTTTTTAGGATTTGAGTGGAATTTGTGATTTTTTGGGCGTGGTCTCGAATTAACCTCCTTTTCGCTCTAGGACGCTTAGTTTAGGAGATATGAGCAAAAGAAGTTTTTCATATAAAAATTAATTTTTTTTTAGGATATGAGAGGATTTTTTGATTTTTTGGGGGTGGTCACGAATTAACCTCCTTTTCGCTCTAGGACGCTTAGTTTAGAAGACATAAGCAAAAGAAGTCTTTCATATAAAAAGTTAATTTTTTTTTAGATTTGAGTGGAATTTTTGATTTTTTGGAGGTGGTCACGAATTAACCTCCTTTTCGCTCTAGGACGCATAGTTTAGGAGATATGAGCAAAAGAAGTTTTTCATATAAAAATTTTAATTTTTTTAAGATTTTGATGGAATTTTTGATTTTTTGCGGGTGGTCACGAATTAACCTCCTTTTCGCTCTAGGACGATTAGTTTAAGAGATATGAGCAAAAGAAGTTTTTCATATAAAAAAAATATTTTTTTTAGGATTTGAGTGGAATTTTTGATTTTTGGGGGTGGTCACGAATTAACCTCCTTTTCGCTCTAGGACGCTTAGTTTAGGAGATATGAGCAAAAGAAGTTTTTCATACAAAAATTTTATTTTTTTAAGATTTTGATTAAATTTTTGATTTTTTGGGGGTGGTCACGAATTAACCTCCTTTTCGCTCTAGGACGCTTAGTTTAGGAGATATGAGCAAAAGAAGTTTTTCATATAAAAATTTTAATTTTTGAAGATTGCGATGGAATTTTTGATTTTTTGGGGGTGGATACGAATTAACCTCCTTTTCGCTCTAGGACGCTTAGTTTAGGAGATATGAGCAACAGAAGTTTTTCATATAAAAAATTTATTTTTATAGGATTTGAGTGGAATTTGTGATTTTTTGGGCGTGGTCTCGAATTAACCTCCTTTTCGCTCTAGGACGCTTAGTTTAGGAGATATGAGCAAAAGAAGTTTTTCATATAAAAATTAATTTTTTTTTAGGATATGAGAGGATTTTTTGATTTTTTGGGGGTGGTCACGAATTAACCTCCTTTTCGCTCTAGGACGCTTAGTTTAGAAGACATAAGCAAAAGAAGTCTTTCATATAAAAAGTTAATTTTTTTTTTTGGATTTGAGTGGAATTTTTGATTTTTTGGAGGTGGTCACGAATTAACCTCCTTTTCGCTCTAGGACGCATAGTTTAGGAGATATGAGCAAAAGAAGTTTTTCATATAAAAATTTTAATTTTTTTAAGATTTTGATGGAATTTTTGATTTTTTGCGGGTGGGCACGAATTAACCTCCTTTTCGGTCTAGGACGCTTAGTTTAGGAGATATGAGCAAAAGAAGTTTTTCATATAAAAATTTCATTTTTGTTAGGATTTGAGTGGAATTTTTGATTTTTTTTTGGTGGTCACGAATTAACCTCCTTTTCGCTCTAGGACGCATAGTTTAGGAGATATGAGCAAAAGAAGTTTTTCATATAAAAATTTTAATTTTTTTAAGATTTTGATGGAATTTTTGATTTTTTGCGGGTGGGCACGAATTAACCTCCTTTTCGCTCTAGGACGCTTAGTTTAGGAGATATGAGCAAAAGAAGTTTTTCCTATAAAAAATTTATTTTTTTAGGATTTGAGTGGAATTTTTGATTTTTGGGGGTGGTCACGAATAAACCTCCTTTTCGCTCTAGGACGCTTAGTTTAGGAGATATGAGCAAAAGAAGTTTTTCATATAAAAATTTAAATTTTTGAAGATTTCGATGGAATTTTTGATTTTTTGGGGGTGGATACGAATTAACCTCCTTTTCGCTCTAGGACGCTTAGTTTAGGAGATATGAGCAAAAGAAGTTTTTCATATAAAAATTTCATTTTTTTAGGATTTTAATGGATTTTTTGGGGGTGGTCACGAATTAACCTTCTTTTCGCTCTAGGACGCTTAGTTTAGGAGATATGAGCAAAAGAAGTTTTTCATATAAAAATTTTATTTTTTTTAAGATTTTGATGGAATTTTTGATTTTTTTGGGGGTGGTCACGAATTAACCTCCTTTTCGCTCTAGGACGCTTAGTTTAGGAGATATGAGCAAAAGAAGTTTTTCATGTAAAAAATTATTTTTTTTAGGATTTGAGTGGATTTTTTGATTTTTTGGGGGTGGTCACGAATTAACCTCCTTTTCGCTCTAGGACGCTTAGTTTAGGAGATATTAGCAAAAGAAGTTTTTCATATAAAAATTTCATTTTTTTTAGGATTTTAATGGATTTTTTGGGGGTGGTCACGAATTAACCTCCATTTCGCTCTAGGACGCTTAGTTTAGGAGATATGAGCAAAAGAAGTTTTTCATATAAAAATTTTAATTTTTTTAAGATTTTGATGGAATTTTTGATTTTTTGGGGGTGGTCACGAATTAACCTCCTTTTCGCTCTAGGACGCTTAGTTTAGGAGATATGAGCAAAAGAAGTTTTTTATATAAACATTTTAATTTTTTGAAGATTTTGATGGAATTTTTGATTTTTTGGGGGTGGTCACGAATTAAACTCCTTTTCGCTCTAGGACGCTTAGTTTAGGAGATATGAGCAAAAGAAGTTTTTCATATAAAAATTTTAATTTTTTTTAAGATTTTGATGAAATTTTTGATTTTTTGGGGGTGGTCACGAATAAACCTCCTTTTCGCTCTAGGACGCTTAGTTTAGGAGATATGAGCAAAAGAAGTTTTTCATATAAAAATTTTAATTTTTTGAAGATTTTGATGGAATTTTTGATTTTTTGGGGGTGGATACGAATTAACCTCCTTTTCGCTCTAGGACGCTTAGTTTAGGAGATATGAGCAAAAGAAGTTTTTCATATAAAAATTTAAATTTTTTTAAGATTTCGATGGAATTTTTGATTTTTTGGGGGTGGTCACGAATTAACTCCATTTCGCTCTAGGACGCTTTATTTAGGAGATATGAGCATAAGAAGATTTTCATATAAAAAAATTATTTTTTTTAGGATTTGAGTGGAATTTTTGATTTTTGGGGGTGGTCACGAATAAACCTCCTTTTCGCTCTAGGACGCTTAGTTTAGGAGATATGAGCAAAAGAAGTTTTTCATATAAAAATTTTAATTTTTTGAAGATTTTGATGGAATTTTTAATTTTTTGGGGGTGGTCACGAATTAACTCCATTTCGCTCTAGGACGCTTAGTTTAGGAGATATGAGCATAAGAAGTTTTTCATATAAAAAAATTATTTTTTTTAGGATTTGAGTGGAATTTTTGATTTTTGGGGGTGGTCACGAATAAACCTCCTTTTCGCTCTAGGACGCTTAGTTTAGGAAATATGAGCAAAAGAAGTTTTTCATAAAAAAATTTTAACTTTTTTAAGATTTTGATGGAATTTTTGATTTTTTGGGGTGGATACGAATTAACCTCCTTTTCGCTCTAGGACGCTTAGTTTAGGAGATATGAGCAAAAAAAGTTTTTCATATAAAAATTTCATTTTTTTTAAGATTTTGATTAAATTTTTGATTTTTTGGGGGTGGTCACGAAATAACCTCCTTTTCGCTCTAGGACGCTTAGTTTAGGAGATATGAGCAAAAGAAGTTTTTCATATAAAAAATTTATTTTTTTTAGGATTTGAGTGGAATTTTTGATTTTTGGGGGTGGTCACGAATTAACCTCCTTTTCGCTCTAGGACGCTTAGTTTAGGAGATATGAGCAAAAGAAGTTTTTCATATAAAAATTTAAATTTTTGAAGATTTCGATGGAATTTGTGATTTTTTGGGGGTGGATACGAATTAACCTCCTTTTCGCTCTAGGACGCTTAGTTTAGGAGATATGAGCAAAAGAAGTTGTTCCTATAAAAAATTTATTTTTTTAGGATTTGAGTGGAATTTTTGATTTTTGGGGGTGGTCACGAATAAACCTCCTTTTCGCTCTAGGACGCTTAGTTTAGGAGATATGATTAAAAGAAGTTTTTCATATAAAAATTTAAATTTTTTTAAGATTTCGATGGAATTTTTGATTTTTTGGGGGTGGATACGAATTAACCTTCTTTTCGCTCTAGGACGCTTAGTTTAGGAGATATGAGCAAAAGAAGTTTTTCATATAAAAAATTTACTTTTTTAGGATTTGAGTGGAATTTGTGATTTTTTGGGCGTGGTCTCGAATTAACCTCCTTTTCGCTCTAGGACGCTTAGTTTAGGAGATATGAGCAAAAGAAGTTTTTCATATAAAAATTAATTTTTTTTTAGGATATGAGAGGATTTTTTGATTTTTTGGGGGTGGTCACGAATTAACCTCCTTTTCGCTCTAGGACGCTTAGTTTAGAAGACATAAGCAAAAGAAGTCTTTCATATAAAAAGTTAATTTTTTTTTAGATTTGAGTGGAATTTTTGATTTTTTGGAGGTGGTCACGAATTAACCTCCTTTTCGCTCTAGGACGCATAGTTTAGGAGATATGAGCAAAAGAAGTTTTTCATATAAAAATTTTATTTTTTTTAAGATTTTGATTAAATTTTTGATTTTTTGGGGGTGGTCACGAATTAACCTCCTTTTCGCTCTAGGACGCATAGTTTAGGAGATATGAGCAAAAGAAGTTTTTCATATAAAAATTTTAATTTTTTTAAGATTTTGATGGAATTTTTGATTTTTTGCGGGTGGTCACGAATTAACCTCCTTTTCGCTCTAGGACGATTAGTTTAAGAGATATGAGCAAAAGAAGTTTTTCATATAAAAAAAATATTTTTTTTAGGATTTGAGTGGAATTTTTGATTTTTGGGGGTGGTCACGAATTAACCTCCATTTCGCTCTAGGACGCTTAGTTTAGGAGATATGAGCAAAAGAAGTTTTTCATATAAAAATTTTAATTTTTTTAAGATTTTGATGGAATTTTTGATTTTTTGGGGGTGGTCACGAATTAACCTCCTTTTCGCTCTAGGACGCTTAGTTTAGGAGATATGAGCAAAAGAAGTTTTTTATATAAACATTTTAATTTTTTGAAGATTTTGATGGAATTTTTGATTTTTTGGGGGTGGTCACGAATTAAACTCCTTTTCGCTCTAGGACGCTTAGTTTAGGAGATATGAGCAAAAGAAGTTTTTCATATAAAAATTTTAATTTTTTTTAAGATTTTGATGAAATTTTTGATTTTTTGGGGGTGGTCACGAATAAACCTCCTTTTCGCTCTAGGACGCTTAGTTTAGGAGATATGAGCAAAAGAAGTTTTTCATATAAAAATTTTAATTTTTTGAAGATTTTGATGGAATTTTTGATTTTTTGGGGGTGGATACGAATTAACCTCCTTTTCGCTCTAGGACGCTTAGTTTAGGAGATATGAGCAAAAGAAGTTTTTCATATAAAAATTTAAATTTTTTTAAGATTTCGATGGAATTTTTGATTTTTTGGGGGTGGTCACGAATTAACTCCATTTCGCTCTAGGACGCTTTATTTAGGAGATATGAGCATAAGAAGATTTTCATATAAAAAAATTATTTTTTTTAGGATTTGAGTGGAATTTTTGATTTTTGGGGGTGGTCACGAATAAACCTCCTTTTCGCTCTAGGACGCTTAGTTTAGGAGATATGAGCAAAAGAAGTTTTTCATATAAAAATTTTAATTTTTTGAAGATTTTGATGGAATTTTTAATTTTTTGGGGGTGGTCACGAATTAACTCCATTTCGCTCTAGGACGCTTAGTTTAGGAGATATGAGCATAAGAAGTTTTTCATATAAAAAAATTATTTTTTTTAGGATTTGAGTGGAATTTTTGATTTTTGGGGGTGGTCACGAATAAACCTCCTTTTCGCTCTAGGACGCTTAGTTTAGGAGATATGAGCAAAAGAAGTTTTTCATAAAAAAATTTTAACTTTTTTAAGATTTTGATGGAATTTTTGATTTTTTGGGGTGGATACGAATTAACCTCCTTTTCGCTCTAGGACGCTTAGGTTAGGAGATATGAGAAAAAGAAGTTTTTCATATAAAAAATTTATTTTTTTTAAGATTTGAGTGGAATTTTTGATTTTTGGGGGTGGTCACGAATTAACCTCCTTTTCGCTCTAGGACGCTTAGTTTAGGAGATATGAGCAAAAGAAGTTTTTCATATAAAAATTTTAATTTTTTTAAGATTTTGATGGAATTTTTGATTTTTTGGGGGTGGATACGAATTAACCTCCTTTTCGCTCTAGGACGCTTAGTTTAGGAGATATGAGCAAAAGAAGTTTTTCATATAAAAATTTAAATTTTTTTAAGATTTCGATGGAATTTTTGATTTTTTGGGGGTGGTCACGAATTAACTCCATTTCGCTCTAGGACGCTTTATTTAGGAGATATGAGCATAAGAAGTTTTTCATATAAAAAATTATTTTTTTTAGGATTTGAGTGGAATTTTTGATTTTTGGGGGTGGTCACTAATAAACCTCCTTTTCGCTCTAGGACGCTTAGTTTAGGAGATATGAGCAAAAGAAGTTTTTCATATAAAAATTTTAATTTTTTTAAGATTTTGATGGAATTTTTCATTTTTTGGGGGTGGTCACGAATTAACCTCCATTTCGCTCTAGGACGCTTAGTTTAGGAGATATGAGCAAAAGAAGTTTTTCATATAAAAATTTAAATTTTTTTAAGATTTTGATGAAATTTTTGATTTTTTGGGGGTGGTCACGAATTAACCTCCTTTTCGCTCTAGGACGCTTAGTTTAGGAGATATGAGCAAAAGAAGTTTTTCATATAAAAAAAATATTTTTTTTAGGATTTGAGTGGAATTTTTGATTTTTGGGGGTGGTCACGAATAAACCTCCTTTTCGCTCTAGGACGCTTAGTTTAGGAGATATGAGCAAAAGAAGTTTTTCATACAAAAATTTTATTTTTTTTAAGATTTTGATTAAATTTTTGATTTTTTGGGGGTGGTCACGAATTAACCTCCTTTTCGCTCTAGGACGCTTAGTTTAGGAGATATGAGCAAAAGAAGTTTTTCCTATAAAAAAATTATTTTTTTAGGATTTGAGTGCAATTTTTGATTTTTGGGGGTGGATACGAATTAACCTCCTTTTCGCTCTAGGACGCTTAGTTTAGGAGATATGAGCAAAAGAAGTTTTTCATATAAAAATTTTAATTTTTGAAGATTTCGATGGAATTTTTGATTTTTTGGGGGTGGATACGAATTAACCTCCTTTTCGCTCTAGGACGCTTAGTTTAGGAGATATGAGCAAAAGAAGTTTTTCATATAAAAATTTAAATTTTTTTAAGATTTCGATGGAATTTTTGATTTTTTGGGGGTGGTCACGAATTAACCTCCATTTCGCTCTAGGACGCTTAGTTTAGGAGATATGAGCAAAAGAAGTTTTTCATATAAAAAAATTATTTTTTTAAGATTTCGATGGAATTTTTGATTTTTTGGGGGTGGATACGAATTAACCTCCTTTTCGCTCTTGGACGCTTAGTTTAGGAGATATGAGCAAAAGAAGTTTTTCATATAAAAATTTAAATTTTTTTAAGATTTCGATGGAATTTTTGATTTTTTGGGGGTGGTCACGAATTAACCTCCATTTCGCTCTAGGACGCTTAGTTTAGGAGATATGAGCAAAAGAAGTTTTTCATATAAAAATTTTAATTTTTTTAAGATTTTGATGGAATTTGTCATTTTTTGGGGGTGGTCACGAATTAACCTCCATTTCGCTCTAGGACGCTTAGTTTAGGAGATATGAGCAAAAAAAGTTTTTCATATAAAAATTTCAGTTTTTTTAAGATTTTGATTAAATTTTTGATTTTTTGGGGGTGGTCACAAATTAACCTCCTTTTCGCTCTAGGACGCTTAGTTTAGGAGATATGAGCAAAAGAAGTTTTTCCTATAAAAAATTTATTTTTTTAGGATTTGAGTGGAATTTTTGATTTTTGGGGGTGGTCACTAATAAACCTCCTTTTCGCTCTAGGACGCTTAGTTTAGGAGATATGGGCAAAAGAAGTTTTTCATATAAAAATTTAAATTTTTTTAAGATTTTGATTAAATTTTTGATTTTTTGGGGGTGGTCACGAATTAACCTCCTTTTCGCTCTAGGACGCTTAGTTTAGGAGATATGAGCAAAAGAAGTTTTTCATATAAAAAAAATATTTTTTTTAGGATTTGAGTGGAATTTTTGATTTTTGGGGGTGGTCACGAATAAACCTCCTTTTCGCTCTAGGACGCTTAGTTTAGGAGATATGAGCAAAAGAAGTTTTTCATATAAAAATTTAAATTTTTTTAAGATTTTGATGAAATTTTTGATTTTTTGGGGGTGGTCACGAATTAACCTCCTTTTCGCTCTAGGACGCTTAGCTTAGGAGATATGAGCAAAAGAAGTTTTTCATATAAAAATTTAAATTTTTTTAAGATTTCGATGGAATTTTTGAATTTTTGGGGGTGGTCACGAATTAACTCCATTTCGCTCTAGGACGCTTTATTTAGGAGATATGAGCATAAGAAGTTTTTCATATAAAAAATTATTTTTTTTAGGATTTGAGTGGAATTTTTGATTTTTGGGGGTGGTCACGAATAAACCTCCTTTTCGCTCTAGGACGCTTAGTTTAGGAGATATGAGCAAAAGAAGTTTTTCATATAAAAATTTTAATTTTTTTAAGATTTTGATGGAATTTTTCATTTTTTGGGGGTGGTCACGAATTAACCTCCATTTCGCTCTAGGACGCTTAGTTTAGGAGATATGAGCAAAAGAAGTTTTTCATATAAAAATTTTAATTTTTTGAAGATTTTGATGGAATTTTTAATTTTTTGGGGGTGGTCACGAATTAACTCCATTTCGCTCTAGGACGCTTAGTTTAGGAGATATGAGCATAAGAAGTTTTTCATATAAAAAAATTATTTTTTTTAGGATTTGAGTGGAGTTTTTGATTTTTGGGGGTGGTCACGAATAAACCTCCTTTTCGCTCTAGGACGCTTAGTTTAGGAGATATGAGCAAAAGAAGTTTTTCATAAAAAAATTTTAACTTTTTGAAGATTTTGATGGAATTTTTGATTTTTTGGGGTGGATACGAATTAACCTCCTTTTCGCTCTAGGACGCTTAGGTTAGGAGATATGAGAAAAAGAAGTTTTTCATATAAAAAATTTATTTTTTTTAAGATTTGAGTGGAATTTTTGATTTTTGGGGGTGGTCACGAATTAACCTCCTTTTCGCTCTAGGACGCTTAGTTTAGGAGATATGAGCAAAAGAAGTTTTTCATATAAAAATTTTAATTTTTTTAAGATTTTGATGGAATTTTTGATTTTTTGGGGGTGGATACGAATTAACCTCCTTTTCGCTCTAGGACGCTTAGTTTAGGAGATATGAGCAAAAGAAGTTTTTCATATAAAAATTTAAATTTTTTTAAGATTTCGATGGAATTTTTGATTTTTTGGGGGTGGTCACGAATTAACTCCATTTCGCTCTAGGACGCTTTATTTAGGAGATATGAGCATAAGAAGTTTTTCATATAAAAAATTATTTTTTTTAGGATTTGAGTGGAATTTTTGATTTTTGGGGGTGGTCACTAATAAACCTCCTTTTCGCTCTAGGACGCTTAGTTTAGGAGATATGAGCAAAAGAAGTTTTTCATATAAAAATTTTAATTTTTTTAAGATTTTGATTAAATTTTTGATTTTTTGGGGGTGGTCACGAATTAACCTCCTTTTCGCTCTAGGACGCTTAGTTTAGGAGATATGAGCAAAAGAAGTTTTTCATATAAAAAAAATATTTTTTTTAGGATTTGAGTGGAATTTTTGATTTTTGGGGGTGGTCACGAATAAACCTCCTTTTCGCTCTAGGACGCTTAGTTTAGGAGATATGAGCAAAAGAAGTTGTTCATATAAAAATTTAAATTTTTTTAAGATTTTGATGAAATTTTAGATTTTTTGGGGGTGGTCACGAATTAACCTCCTTTTCGCTCTAGGACGCTTAGTTTAGGAGATATGAGCAAAAGAAGTTTTTCATATAAAAAAAATATTTTTTTTAGGATTTGAGTGGAATTTTTGATTTTTGGGGGTGGTCACGAATAAACCTCCTTTTCGCTCTAGGACGCTTAGTTTAGGAGATATGAGCAAAAGAAGTTTTTCATATAAAAATTTTAATTTTTTTAAGATTTTGATGGAATTTTTGATTTTTTGGGGGTGGATACGAATTAACCTCCTTTTCGCTCTAGGACGCTTAGTTTAGGAGATATGAGCAAAAGAAGTTTTTCATATAAAAATTTAAATTTTTTTAAGATTTCGATGGAATTTTTGATTTTTTGGGGGTGGTCACGAATTAACTCCATTTCGCTCTAGGACGCTTTATTTAGGAGATATGAGCATAAGAAGTTTTTCATATAAAAAATTATTTTTTTTAGGATTTGAGTGGAATTTTTGATTTTTGGGGGTGGTCACTAATAAACCTCCTTTTCGCTCTAGGACGCTTAGTTTAGGAGATATGAGCAAAAGAAGTTTTTCATATAAAAATTTTAATTTTTTTAAGATTTTGATGGAATTTTTCATTTTTTGGGGGTGGTCACGAATTAACCTCCATTTCGCTCTAGGACGCTTAGTTTAGGAGATATGAGCAAAAGAAGTTTTTCATATAAAAATTTTATTTTTTTTAAGATTTTGATTAAATTTTTGATTTTTTGGGGGTGGTCACGAATTAACCTCCTTTTCGCTCTAGGACGCTTAGTTTAGGAGATATGAGCAAAAGAAGTTTTTCATATAAAAAAATATTTTTTTTAGGATTTGAGTGGAATTTTTGATTTTTGGGGGTGGTCACGAATAAACCTCCTTTTCGCTCTAGGACGCTTAGTTTAGGAGATATGAGCAAAAGAAGTTTTTCATATAAAAATTTAAATTTTTTTAAGATTTTGATGAAATTTTTGATTTTTTGGGGGTGGTCACGAATTAACCTCCTTTTCGCTCTAGGACGCTTAGTTTAGGAGATATGAGCAAAAGAAGTTTTTCATATAAAAAAAATATTTTTTTTAGGATTTGAGTGGAATTTTTGATTTTTGGGGGTGGTCACGAATAAACCTCCTTTTCGCTCTAGGACGCTTAGTTTAGGAGATATGAGCAAAAGAAGTTTTTCATACAAAAATTTTATTTTTTTTAAGATTTTGATTAAATTTTTGATTTTTTGGGGGTGGTCACGAATTAACCTCCTTTTCGCTCTAGGACGCTTAGTTTAGGAGATATGAGCAAAAGAAGTTTTTCCTATAAAAAATTTATTTTTTTAGGATTTGAGTGGAATTTTTGATTTTTGGGGGTGGATACGAATTAACCTCCTTTTCGCTCTAGGACGCTTAGTTTAGGAGATATGAGCAAAAGAAGTTTTTCATATAAAAATTTTAATTTTTGAAGATTTCGATGGAATTTTTGATTTTTTGGGGGTGGATACGAATTAACCTCCTTTTCGCTCTAGGACGCTTAGTTTAGGAGATATGAGCAAAAGAAGTTTTTCATATAAAAATTTAAATTTTTTTAAGATTTCGATGGAATTTTTGATTTTTTGGGGGTGGTCACGAATTAACCTCCATTTCGCTCTAGGACGCTTAGTTTAGGAGATATGAGCAAAAGAAGTTTTTCATATAAAAAAATTATTTTTTTAGGATTTGAGTGGAATTTTTGATTTTTGGGGGTGGTCACGAATAAACCTCCTTTTCGCTCTAGGACGCTTAGTTTAGGAGATATGAGCAAAAGAAGTTTTTCATATAAAAATTTTATTTTTTTTAAGATTTTGATTAAATTTTTGATTTTTTGGGGGTGGTCACGAATTAACCTCCTTTTCGCTCTAGGACGCTTAGTTTAGGAGATATGAGCAAAAGAAGTTTTTCATATAAAAATTTTATTTTTTTTAAGATTTTGATTAAATTTTTGATTTTTTGGGGGTGGTCACGAATTAACCTCCTTTTCGCTCTAGGACGCATAGTTTAGGAGATATGAGCAAAAGAAGTTTTTCATATAAAAATTTAAATTTTTTTAAGATTTCGATGGAATTTTTGATTTTTTGGGGGTGGTCACGAATTAACCTCCATTTCGCTCTAGGACGCTTAGTTTAGGAGATATGAGCAAAAGAAGTTTTTCCTATAAAAAATTTATTTTTTTAGGATTTGAGTGGAATTTTTGATTTTTGGGGGTGGTCACGAATAAACCTCCTTTTCGCTTTAGGACGCTTAGTTTAGGAGATATGAGCAAAAGAAGTTTTTCATATAAAAATTTTAATTTTTGAAGATTTCGATGGAATTTTTGATTTTTTGGGGGTGGATACGAATTAACCTCCTTTTCGCTCTTGGACGCTTAGTTTAGGAGATATGAGCAAAAGAAGTTTTTCATATAAAAATTTAAATTTTTTTAAGATTTCGATGGAATTTTTGATTTTTTGGGGGTGGTCACGAATTAACCTCCATTTCGCTCTAGGACGCTTAGTTTAGGAGATATGAGCAAAAGAAGTTTTTCATATAAAAATTTTAATTTTTTTAAGATTTTGATGGAATTTGTCATTTTTTGGGGGTGGTCACGAATTAACCTCCATTTCGCTCTAGGACGCTTAGTTTAGGAGATATGAGCAAAAAAAGTTTTTCATATAAAAATTTCATTTTTTTTTTAAGATTTTGATTAAATTTTTGATTTTTTGGGGGTGGTCACAAATTAACCTCCTTTTCGCTCTAGGACGCTTAGTTTAGGAGATATGAGCAAAAGAAGTTTTTCATATAAAAACTTAAATTTTTTAAGATTTTTTTAAGATTCAACTCCATTTCGCTCTAGGACGCTTAGTTTAGGAGATATGAGCAAAAGAAGTTTTTCATATAAAAAAATTATATTTTTTAGGATTTGAGTGGAATTTTTGATTTTTGGGGGTGGTCACGAATTAACCTCCTTTTCGCTCTAGGACGCTTAGTTTAGGAGATATGAGCAAAAGAAGTTTTTCATACAAAAATTTTATTTTTTTAAGATTTTGATTAAATTTTTGATTTTTTGGGGGTGGTCACGAATTAACCTCCTTTTCGCTCTAGGACGCTTAGTTTAGGAGATATGTGCAAAAGAAGTTTTTCATATAAAAATTTTAATTTTTGAAGATTGCGATGGAATTTGTGATTTTTTGGGCGTGGTCTCGAATTAACCTCCTTTTCGCTCTAGGACGCTTAGTTTAGGAGATATGAGCAAAAGAAGTTTTTCATATAAAAATTTGATTTTTTTAGGATTTGAGTGGATTTTTTGATTTTTTTGGGGGTGGTCACGAATTAACCTCCATTTCGCTCTAGGACGCTTAGTTTAGGAGATATGAGCAAAAGAAGTTTTTCATATAAAAATTTTAATTTTTTTAAGATTTTGATGGAATTTTTCATTTTTTGGGGGTGGTCACGAATTAACCTCCATTTCGCTCTAGGACGCTTAGTTTAGGAGATATGAGCAAAAGAAGTTTTTCATATAAAAATTTTATTTTTTTTAAGATTTTGATTAAATTTTTGATTTTTTGGGGGTGGTCACGAATTAACCTCCTTTTCGCTCTAGGACGCTTAGTTTAGGAGATATGAGCAAAAGAAGTTTTTCATATAAAAAAATATTTTTTTTAGGATTTGAGTGGAATTTTTGATTTTTGGGGGTGGTCACGAATAAACCTCCTTTTCGCTCTAGGACGCTTAGTTTAGGAGATATGAGCAAAAGAAGTTTTTCATATAAAAATTTAAATTTTTTTAAGATTTCGATGGAATTTTTGATTTTTTGGGGGTGGTCACGAATTAACCTCCATTTCGCTCTAGGACGCTTAGTTTAGGAGATATGAGCAAAAGAAGTTTTTCATATAAAAAAATTATTTTTTTAAGATTTCGATGGAATTTTTGATTTTTTGGGGGTGGATACGAATTAACCTCCTTTTCGCTCTTGGACGCTTAGTTTAGGAGATATGAGCAAAAGAAGTTTTTCATATAAAAATTTAAATTTTTTTAAGATTTCGATGGAATTTTTGATTTTTTGGGGGTGGTCACGAATTAACCTCCATTTCGCTCTAGGACGCTTAGTTTAGGAGATATGAGCAAAAGAAGTTTTTCATATAAAAATTTTAATTTTTTTAAGATTTTGATGGAATTTGTCATTTTTTGGGGGTGGTCACGAATTAACCTCCATTTCGCTCTAGGACGCTTAGTTTAGGAGATATGAGCAAAAAAAGTTTTTCATATAAAAATTTCAGTTTTTTTAAGATTTTGATTAAATTTTTGATTTTTTGGGGGTGGTCACAAATTAACCTCCTTTTCGCTCTAGGACGCTTAGTTTAGGAGATATGAGCAAAAGAAGTTTTTCCTATAAAAAATTTATTTTTTTAGGATTTGAGTGGAATTTTTGATTTTTGGGGGTGGTCACTAATAAACCTCCTTTTCGCTCTAGGACGCTTAGTTTAGGAGATATGGGCAAAAGAAGTTTTTCATATAAAAATTTAAATTTTTTTAAGATTTTGATTAAATTTTTGATTTTTTGGGGGTGGTCACGAATTAACCTCCTTTTCGCTCTAGGACGCTTAGTTTAGGAGATATGAGCAAAAGAAGTTTTTCATATAAAAAAAATATTTTTTTTAGGATTTGAGTGGAATTTTTGATTTTTGGGGGTGGTCACGAATAAACCTCCTTTTCGCTCTAGGACGCTTAGTTTAGGAGATATGAGCAAAAGAAGTTTTTCATATAAAAATTTAAATTTTTTTAAGATTTTGATGAAATTTTTGATTTTTTGGGGGTGGTCACGAATTAACCTCCTTTTCGCTCTAGGACGCTTAGCTTAGGAGATATGAGCAAAAGAAGTTTTTCATATAAAAATTTAAATTTTTTTAAGATTTCGATGGAATTTTTGAATTTTTGGGGGTGGTCACGAATTAACTCCATTTCGCTCTAGGACGCTTTATTTAGGAGATATGAGCATAAGAAGTTTTTCATATAAAAAATTATTTTTTTTAGGATTTGAGTGGAATTTTTGATTTTTGGGGGTGGTCACGAATAAACCTCCTTTTCGCTCTAGGACGCTTAGTTTAGGAGATATGAGCAAAAGAAGTTTTTCATATAAAAATTTTAATTTTTTTAAGATTTTGATGGAATTTTTCATTTTTTGGGGGTGGTCACGAATTAACCTCCATTTCGCTCTAGGACGCTTAGTTTAGGAGATATGAGCAAAAGAAGTTTTTCATATAAAAATTTTAATTTTTTGAAGATTTTGATGGAATTTTTAATTTTTTGGGGGTGGTCACGAATTAACTCCATTTCGCTCTAGGACGCTTAGTTTAGGAGATATGAGCATAAGAAGTTTTTCATATAAAAAAATTATTTTTTTTAGGATTTGAGTGGAGTTTTTGATTTTTGGGGGTGGTCACGAATAAACCTCCTTTTCGCTCTAGGACGCTTAGTTTAGGAGATATGAGCAAAAGAAGTTTTTCATAAAAAAATTTTAACTTTTTGAAGATTTTGATGGAATTTTTGATTTTTTGGGGTGGATACGAATTAACCTCCTTTTCGCTCTAGGACGCTTAGGTTAGGAGATATGAGAAAAAGAAGTTTTTCATATAAAAAATTTATTTTTTTTAAGATTTGAGTGGAATTTTTGATTTTTGGGGGTGGTCACGAATTAACCTCCTTTTCGCTCTAGGACGCTTAGTTTAGGAGATATGAGCAAAAGAAGTTTTTCATATAAAAATTTTAATTTTTTTAAGATTTTGATGGAATTTTTGATTTTTTGGGGGTGGATACGAATTAACCTCCTTTTCGCTCTAGGACGCTTAGTTTAGGAGATATGAGCAAAAGAAGTTTTTCATATAAAAATTTAAATTTTTTTAAGATTTCGATGGAATTTTTGATTTTTTGGGGGTGGTCACGAATTAACTCCATTTCGCTCTAGGACGCTTTATTTAGGAGATATGAGCATAAGAAGTTTTTCATATAAAAAATTATTTTTTTTAGGATTTGAGTGGAATTTTTGATTTTTGGGGGTGGTCACTAATAAACCTCCTTTTCGCTCTAGGACGCTTAGTTTAGGAGATATGAGCAAAAGAAGTTTTTCATATAAAAATTTTAATTTTTTTAAGATTTTGATTAAATTTTTGATTTTTTGGGGGTGGTCACGAATTAACCTCCTTTTCGCTCTAGGACGCTTAGTTTAGGAGATATGAGCAAAAGAAGTTTTTCATATAAAAAAAATATTTTTTTTAGGATTTGAGTGGAATTTTTGATTTTTGGGGGTGGTCACGAATAAACCTCCTTTTCGCTCTAGGACGCTTAGTTTAGGAGATATGAGCAAAAGAAGTTGTTCATATAAAAATTTAAATTTTTTTAAGATTGTGATGAAATTTTAGATTTTTTGGGGGTGGTCACGAATTAACCTCCTTTTCGCTCTAGGACGCTTAGTTTAGGAGATATGAGCAAAAGAAGTTTTTCATATAAAAAAAATATTTTTTTTAGGATTTGAGTGGAATTTTTGATTTTTGGGGGTGGTCACGAATAAACCTCCTTTTCGCTCTAGGACGCTTAGTTTAGGAGATATGAGCAAAAGAAGTTTTTCATACAAAAATTTTATTTTTTTTAAGATTTTGATGGCATTTTTGATTTTTTGGGGGTGGATACGAATTAACCTCCTTTTCGCTCTAGGACGCTTAGTTTAGGAGATATGAGCAAAAGAAGTTTTTCATATAAAAATTTAAATTTTTTTAAGATTTCGATGGAATTTTTGATTTTTTGGGGGTGGTCACGAATTAACTCCATTTCGCTCTAGGACGCTTTATTTAGGAGATATGAGAAAAAGAAGTTTTCATATAAAAAATTTTTTTTTTTAAGATTTGAGTGGAATTTTTGATTTTTGGGGGTGGTCACGAATTAACCTCCTTTTCGCTCTAGGACGCTTAGTTTAGGAGATATGAGCAAAAGAAGTTTTTCATATAAAAATTTTAATTTTTTTAAGATTTTGATGGAATTTTTGATTTTTTGGGGGTGGATACGAATTAACCTCCTTTTCGCTCTAGGACGCTTAGTTTAGGAGATATGAGCAAAAGAAGTTTTTCATATAAAAATTTAAATTTTTTTAAGATTTCGATGGAATTTTTGATTTTTTGGGGGTGGTCACGAATTAACTCCATTTCGCTCTAGGACGCTTTATTTAGGAGATATGAGCATAAGAAGTTTTTCATATAAAAAATTATTTTTTTTAGGATTTGAGTGGAATTTTTGATTTTTGGGGGTGGTCACTAATAAACCTCCTTTTCGCTCTAGGACGCTTAGTTTAGGAGATATGAGCAAAAGAAGTTTTTCATATAAAAATTTTAATTTTTTTAAGATTTTGATGGAATTTTTCATTTTTTGGGGGTGGTCACGAATTAACCTCCATTTCGCTCTAGGACGCTTAGTTTAGGAGATATGAGCAAAAGAAGTTTTTCATATAAAAATTTTATTTTTTTTAAGATTTTGATTAAATTTTTGATTTTTTGGGGGTGGTCACGAATTAACCTCCTTTTCGCTCTAGGACGCTTAGTTTAGGAGATATGAGCAAAAGAAGTTTTTCATATAAAAAAATATTTTTTTTAGGATTTGAGTGGAATTTTTGATTTTTGGGGGTGGTCACGAATAAACCTCCTTTTCGCTCTAGGACGCTTAGTTTAGGAGATATGAGCAAAAGAAGTTTTTCATATAAAAATTTAAATTTTTTTAAGATTTTGATGAAATTTTTGATTTTTTGGGGGTGGTCACGAATTAACCTCCTTTTCGCTCTAGGACGCTTAGTTTAGGAGATATGAGCAAAAGAAGTTTTTCATATAAAAAAAATATTTTTTTTAGGATTTGAGTGGAATTTTTGATTTTTGGGGGTGGTCACGAATAAACCTCCTTTTCGCTCTAGGACGCTTAGTTTAGGAGATATGAGCAAAAGAAGTTTTTCATACAAAAATTTTATTTTTTTTAAGATTTTGATTAAATTTTTGATTTTTTGGGGGTGGTCACGAATTAACCTCCTTTTCGCTCTAGGACGCTTAGTTTAGGAGATATGAGCAAAAGAAGTTTTTCCTATAAAAAATTTATTTTTTTAGGATTTGAGTGGAATTTTTGATTTTTGGGGGTGGATACGAATTAACCTCCTTTTCGCTCTAGGACGCTTAGTTTAGGAGATATGAGCAAAAGAAGTTTTTCATATAAAAATTTTAATTTTTGAAGATTTCGATGGAATTTTTGATTTTTTGGGGGTGGATACGAATTAACCTCCTTTTCGCTCTAGGACGCTTAGTTTAGGAGATATGAGCAAAAGAAGTTTTTCATATAAAAATTTAAATTTTTTTAAGATTTCGATGGAATTTTTGATTTTTTGGGGGTGGTCACGAATTAACCTCCATTTCGCTCTAGGACGCTTAGTTTAGGAGATATGAGCAAAAGAAGTTTTTCATATAAAAAAATTATTTTTTTAGGATTTGAGTGGAATTTTTGATTTTTGGGGGTGTCACGAATAAACCTCCTTTTCGCTCTAGGACGCTTAGTTTAGGAGATATGAGCAAAAGAAGTTTTTCATATAAAAATTTTATTTTTTTTAAGATTTTGATTAAATTTTTGATTTTTTGGGGGTGGTCACGAATTAACCTCCTTTTCGCTCTAGGACGCTTAGTTTAGGAGATATGAGCAAAAGAAGTTTTTCATATAAAAATTTTATTTTTTTTAAGATTTTGATTAAATTTTTGATTTTTTGGGGGTGGTCACGAATTAACCTCCTTTTCGCTCTAGGACGCATAGTTTAGGAGATATGAGCAAAAGAAGTTTTTCATATAAAAATTTAAATTTTTTTAAGATTTCGATGGAATTTTTGATTTTTTGGGGGTGGTCACGAATTAACCTCCATTTCGCTCTAGGACGCTTAGTTTAGGAGATATGAGCAAAAGAAGTTTTTCCTATAAAAAATTTATTTTTTTAGGATTTGAGTGGAATTTTTGATTTTTGGGGGTGGTCACGAATAAACCTCCTTTTCGCTTTAGGACGCTTAGTTTAGGAGATATGAGCAAAAGAAGTTTTTCATATAAAAATTTTAATTTTTGAAGATTTCGATGGAATTTTTGATTTTTTGGGGGTGGATACGAATTAACCTCCTTTTCGCTCTTGGACGCTTAGTTTAGGAGATATGAGCAAAAGAAGTTTTTCATATAAAAATTTAAATTTTTTTAAGATTTCGATGGAATTTTTGATTTTTTGGGGGTGGTCACGAATTAACCTCCATTTCGCTCTAGGACGCTTAGTTTAGGAGATATGAGCAAAAGAAGTTTTTCATATAAAAATTTTAATTTTTTTAAGATTTTGATGGAATTTGTCATTTTTTGGGGGTGGTCACGAATTAACCTCCATTTCGCTCTAGGACGCTTAGTTTAGGAGATATGAGCAAAAAAAGTTTTTCATATAAAAATTTCATTTTTTTTTTAAGATTTTGATTAAATTTTTGATTTTTTGGGGGTGGTCACAAATTAACCTCCTTTTCGCTCTAGGACGCTTAGTTTAGGAGATATGAGCAAAAGAAGTTTTTCATATAAAAACTTAAATTTTTTAAGATTTTTTTAAGATTCAACTCCATTTCGCTCTAGGACGCTTAGTTTAGGAGATATGAGCAAAAGAAGTTTTTCATATAAAAAAATTATATTTTTTAGGATTTGAGTGGAATTTTTGATTTTTGGGGGTGGTCACGAATTAACCTCCTTTTCGCTCTAGGACGCTTAGTTTAGGAGATATGAGCAAAAGAAGTTTTTCATACAAAAATTTTATTTTTTTAAGATTTTGATTAAATTTTTGATTTTTTGGGGGTGGTCACGAATTAACCTCCTTTTCGCTCTAGGACGCTTAGTTTAGGAGATATGTGCAAAAGAAGTTTTTCATATAAAAATTTTAATTTTTGAAGATTGCGATGGAATTTGTGATTTTTTGGGCGTGGTCTCGAATTAACCTCCTTTTCGCTCTAGGACGCTTAGTTTAGGAGATATGAGCAAAAGAAGTTTTTCATATAAAAATTTGATTTTTTTAGGATTTGAGTGGATTTTTTGATTTTTTTGGGGGTGGTCACGAATTAACCTCCATTTCGCTCTAGGACGCTTAGTTTAGGAGATATGAGCAAAAGAAGTTTTTCATATAAAAATTTGATTTTTTTAGGATTTGAGTGGATTTTTTGATTTTTTTGGGGGTGGTCACGAATTAACCTCCATTTCGCTCTAGGACGCTTAGTTTAGGAGATATGAGCAAAAGAAATTTGTCATATAAAAATTTAATTTTTTTAAGATTTCGATGGAAGTTTTGATTTTTTGGGGGTGGTCACGAGTTAACCTCTTTTCCGCTCTAGGACGCATAGTTTAGGAGATATGAGCAAAATAAGTTTTTCATATAAAAATTAATTTTTTTTAGGATTTGAGTGGATTTTTTGATTTTTTGGGGGTGGTCACGAATTAAACTCCAATTCGCTCTAGGACGCTTAGTTTAGGAGATATGAGCAAAAGAAGATTTTCATATGAAAATTTCATTTTTTTTAGGTTTTGAGTGGAATTTTTGATATTTTGGGGGTGGTCACGACTTAACCTCCTTTTCGCTCTAGGACTATTAGTTTAGGAGATATGAGCAAAAGAAGTTTTTCATATAAAAATTTTAATTTTTTAAGATTTCGATGGAAATTTGGACTTTTTTGGGGGTGGTCACGAATTAATCTCCTTTTCGCTCTAGGACGCTTAGTTTAGGAGATATGAGCAAAAGAAGTTTTTCATATAAAAAATTTATTTTTTTTTAAGATTTTGATAAAATTTTTGATGTTTAGGGGGTGGTCACGAATAAACTCCATTTCGCTCTAGGACGCTTAGTTCAGGAGATATGAGCAAAAGAAGTTTTTCATATAAAAATTTTATTTTTTTTAGGATTTGAGTGGAATTTTTGATTTTTTGGGTGGTCACGAATTAACCTCCTTTTCGCTCCTGGAAATACGAGCAAAAGAAGTTTTTCATATAAAAATTTGCTTTTTTTAGGATTTGAGTGGAATTTTTGATGTTTTGGGGGTGGTCACGAATTAACCTCCTTTTCGCTCTAGGACGCTTAATTTAGGAGATATGAGCAAGAGAGTTTTTCATATAAAAAATTATTTTGTTTTAGGATTTGAGTGGAATTTTTGATTTCTTGAAGGGTGGTCACGAGTTAACCTCCTTTTCGCTCTAGGACGCTTAGTTTCGGAGATATGAGCAAAATAATTTTTTCATGTAAAAAATTATTTATTTTTAGGATTTGAGTGGAATTTTTGATTTTTTGGGGGTGGTCGCTCTAGGACGCTTAGTTTAGGAGATATGAGCAAAAGAAGTTTTCCATATAAAAATTTCATTTTTTTTAGGATTTGAGTGGAATTTTTGATTTTTTTGGGTGGTCACGAATTAGCCTCCTTTTTGCTCTAGGACGTTTAGTTTAGGAGATATGAGCAAAAGAAGTTTTTCATATAAAAATATGATTTTTTTAGGATTTGAGTGGAATTTTTGATTTTTTGGGGGCGGTCACGAATTAACCTCCTTTTCGCTCTAGGACGCTTAGTTTAGGAGATATGAGCAAAAGAAGTTTTTCATATAAAAAATTAATTTTTTTTAGGATTTGAGTGGAATTTTTGATTTTTTGGGGGTGGTCACGAATTAACCTCCTTTTCGCTCTAGGACGCTTAGTTTAGGAGATATGAGCAAAAGAAGTTTTTCATATAAAATTTTCATTTTTGTAAGATTTCGATGGAATTTTTGATTTTTTGGGGGTGGTCTCGAATTAACCTTCTTTTCGCCCTAGGACGCTTAGTTTAGGAGATATGAGCAAAAGAAGTTTTTCATATAAAAATTTTATTTTTTTAAGGTTTCGATGGAATTTTTAATTTTTTGGGGGTGGTCACGAATTAACCTCCTTTTCGCTCTAGGACGCATAGTTGGAGAGCAAAAGAAGTTTTTCATATAAAAATTTCATTTTTTTTTTTAGGATTTGAGTTGAATGTTTGATTTTTTGAGGGTGGTCACGAATTAACCTTCATTTCGCTCTAGGACGCTTAGTTTAGGAGATATGAGCAAAAGAAGTTGTTCATATAAAAATGTCATTTTTTTAGGATTTGAGTGGAAACGTTGGGTTCTGAATTATATGTGTGGACGCCAGTCGTACGTGGAATTCAGGGACAAAAAGTCAAAACCCCGTAGAGTTAAACAGGGAGTTCCCCAGGGTGGGGTGATATCTCCGACACTATTTAACCTGTATCTGTCCTCGATTCCACCCCCTCCTGACGGCGTCGAGAATGTATCATATGCGGACGACTGTACAATCACGGCATCCGGGCCCATTGTTGATGATATATGCGATCGCTTAAACGTCTATAAGTTTATTGATAGCAGCGTAGCTGACGTATGTCCAATTTGCAATCAAGGGCCATATGACACGCGTCATCTTTTCTCTTGCCTTGCTAAACCAACCCGACTTACCACCAGATCACTCTGGACGCACCCCACCTTAGTCGCAGAGTTCCTCGATCTGGCCACAATCTGAAGTACCAGAGCATATAACATAACCTTGGAGACTCGTATCGACCAATTACTCTTCTGTCCCCCGTAACGAAGATTCTGGAAGCTATTTTACTGCCCTGCTTCACAGAACACCTAATGTTGGCAGAACATCAGCATGGTTTCCGCTCGGGCAGGAGCACAACCACTACGTTGTGTGAGTTAACAGCCAACATTGCAGAGGGACTGAATAGTAAGAGGCCGCATAAACGTTCGATTCTCGTGGCATTGGACTTGTCTAAAGCGTTTGATACGATGAGTCACACCACGCTATTGGGAGATATTTTGGGAACCACCCTTCCCAATAATCTTAAGAGATGGCTGGCGAACTATATGGCTGGCAGACAGTCCTATGTGGAATTCAGAGGGAAAAGATCAGCGCCCAGGAGGAACAAACAGGGCGTACCTCAAGGCGGTGTACTGTCCCCCCTCCTTTTCAATTTTTACGTGGCTGGAGCTCCACAACCGCCACCAGATGTTCACCTGATAACCTATGCGGACGACTGTTCCATAGTGACTACAGGTAGGGACATAAGGGAGCTTGAGGTGAGGATTAACGATTACCTACCTGCACTTAGGGATTTCTTTGTCAACAGGAATCTGAAACTTTCTGCCCCCCAAATCGACAGCGACCATTTTCACAACATGGACTAAAGAGGTGAACATGGAACTCCATATCCACATTCGTGGCCAGAGTATCCCCACATGCAAGAACCCCAAGGTTCTTGGTGTGACGTTTGATAGCCTGTTCCTTTTTGGTAAACATGCGGAAATGGTAGTCAAGAAGGTTGAGAGCAGAAACAAGATCCTGAAGGCACTGGCTGGTAGCACCTGGGGGAAAGATAAAGAGACGATACTAAAGACTTACGAGTCTATTGGTCGTCCCCTTATCGATTATGCAGTCCCCGTTTGGACTCCCAGTATTAGCGATACCCAATGGAGAAATCTTCAGATGGTGCAAAATACTGCGTTGCGGATTGCAACTGGATGTCACTCTAAAACTCCAGAACAGCATCTGCAACATGAGGCCAAAATGCTATCGGTGAGGCAACACTGTACCCTCCTCACCCAACAGCACCTGATAAAGTGCAGGAGTGTGAACCACCCAAACCATGCCACATCCAGGAGGGCAACGACCGAAAGGGTCAGGCCCATTCGGTTCGATTTCAGGAAAGACATACTGTCAATAGAACATGTGATCGGCGATGACAGTGATGCGTGAATAAGGACGGCACTGAGGGCAGTGCACACGGCAGCGGTCCAGAATGCAATTAACTCCTACCAGTGCAGTGTTGTACTGGGGGGAGACCACCACCAATCAGTGATGATGAGAGACGGCTTCCTAGAGAGACCAGGTCGGTGCTTTCCCAGCTAAGATCGGGGATCGCAAGGTACCTAAATAGTTACCTCTACCTTCTGAACCCGGCAATTCAGGATGTCTGCCCGAATTGTGGACATTCGCCTCATATCACGAGGCATCTCTTTGAGTGTCCTGCTAAGTCGACGGACCTGACACCAACTTCACTCTGGACACACCCAGTAGAGGCAGCTCGCTTCCTCGACCTGGATGTTGACGCTTAGATGTCTAATCCCTATTAATTGTTTGTTTTGTCTTTCCTTTGTTTTTGTCTACTTTTTCTTTCATACTAAATTCCCAGGGGCTAAAACAACAACAACAACCAATATTCATTTTTATTCTTGATGCGTCAATGTATTAGTAATTTTCCTTATTCGATTATTAAAAAAAAAAAAACTTTGGAAATAAGCCCAATTTCTTGGATAAAATGTTTGCCATTAAGTAAAAAACCATTTCCAAATAAAAATGTATACCACCCTCATCGTTATTATCTTTAGCTGACCTCATTATCGGCATCATAAAAGAAAACAATCTAACGATTTTCTTTTTGAAAGTGCAAAAAGTAAAAAACCATTTCCGAATAAAAATGTATATCACCTTCACCATTATTATCTTTAACTACCCTCATTATTGGCATCATAAAAAAAAACAATCTTAAAGACTTTTTGTTTCAATTATATTTATTTTATTTTTTTGTTTCTTCTGTATTATTTAGTTATTAATCAGCCAGTTTTATTTATATATTTTTTATTATAGTGTTATTACAGTGTCAATGCACTGCATTTTTAAGTCTTGGCATAAATAATGCAATCAGAAAAGTTGGTATATGGGCTAAGAAAACAGAGATATTGTTATATGTGTGGCTGTGTGTGTGTGGGGTCTGGAGATGATTATGTTTGTAGAGGCGTGTTATTATTATTATAGTATATTACTTTCTTTAATTTTCATTCATCTTCAGCAAAACGCTATCGTTTTAACACAATTTTCCAAAAACGAATTACATACGATTCATTCTTTAAATATGTATATTTATATTTTGGGTTTTAATGTAATTTCTAATATGTTTTTTTTTTCTTTCTCGTAGTTTAGGGATGTAAAAAACGCGATTTAAAAAAAAATAATAATGAAGTTTTAAAAAAAATGTTTTAAACTAGAAAATAATAAAATACAAAGGATATTACGATTTTAGCAAAAAAGAAAAACGTACCTCAGTAGTACGAAATAATCACTAAACATGTTGGTATTTTTGTATCTACGTAATATGTATAAATGTATGTACGTGTTTTTGTTTTTTTTTTTGCAGATTATATAGAAGTTCCTTTTCTTTTAAAGTAATTATGTTTTGTATGTATGTATTCACAAAAAGAAGGCAGAGCGATAATGCACAAGTGTAGCGGATAGAGGGACGAGGGCGGGGGCTGGGGCGGACGAGTGAGGCTAAGGAGACGAGAAGTATTGGTTCAACGATAATGGGTATGGGCCGCCATAGCACATTAGTCATCATAGTGCATGGTATTATCCGAGCTATCAAAGAATAGTTGATCCATTAGATCGCCAACTGTATTACATTTATAATCGTTAGCATCTAAGGCTTCACCCTCTTCTTCGCCACCAAGAATATCATCACCATCTTCACCATCATCCTCCTCAGCATCCTCATCGCCATCTCCCTCGTTTGCTGTTTCGTCCACTGTAACAACCTTGGCCGTAGCTGGTGCGGGTAATGTTGATTGTGGTAATACCGCTGGAGAATCGCTATCATCATCCATGGTACAACTAATGAAGGGCTGATTTGTGTTGATCTCAAGTGGTGCCAGAGGTGGTGCACTACCACTGCATAGAGTGGAACTAAGTGATTCAACGGTGGTTTCTTCAGAACCTGCATTTGATTTGGTTTCGGCAATCGCCCCACTGCCACTTGAACTACTGGTTGTAGTGCTGGTGGATATCATAGAAGTGTCCGCTTGAACCTTGGTTGTATTGTATGTAGAGCCACTAGTATTACTGCTATTATTACTAGCACTTTCATTCATGGCCGGTAGAGTGACATTGGGATTAAATGGAGCATCTAAATCCTCTAGACCCTCGGGTACCTTCAACTTGGCCAATTCTTCACGCAAATGACGATATTGTCGTCTCAATACCATAGAGTTGAAAGATATTGTTCGACTACTTCGTTCATTACATTGTGGTTTGCACAATTCTTCTATCCAATTTTCTATTTGGGCACAGATTTCATTGCGTTTCAGCCAAAAATGAGTGTGTATTACCTAAAATATCAATAAAAAAAAAACAAAATTAGAGAAAATCCCAATACACTTGAGAATTTACTTACATCCTTGAAACATGGACTAGGATTACGTATCTGCTCCAACATAGCCCATCGTACACAGGCCTGATAGATGTTACTATTGTATTCGCGTGAGGAATGTGTTCCACTGGGTGTTCCACGACTACGTTCAAAGCCTGGCTCATTGAAATAGGGTTCCGGTACTAAAATCAACGATTGAATAGAGACCAGAACTTGCAGAAAACTTGATGTCTGTGCATTCCATTTCTCTTCGGGTCGCCCATGCCATGTATTCAAAACGGATAAACACACTTTACCATCATTATAGAGATTGGGATTGAAACGTACAGAATGACGTCCTGTGGTCTCCAAATTGATAAGCATAGGCAAATTCGGATAGTCTGGTGGGAAAAATACATCGAATTCGAAGCAACCATTGGCATATGGGGTATCGGCTGGCCCAGTAATAAGAACCTAGAAAAAGTCAAGTGTTCCAGATTAAAATTTTAGTTGGATTCATTTTGAGGATATAGTTTAATTCAAGGACTTGAAATTTGAAAACATCAACAGACTCTTGTCTCTGAAAAATCGAATAATAATTGATGTTGTTTGAAAAACACAATTTTTTAATTGATTCAATCATAAAATTATTTGTTTGTGATTGAAACACACACAATTCGTTTTTTAATTTATTCAATTAAAAATTTAATTGATGTTGATTGCAAAACACTATTAATTTTTTAATTGATTCAATCAAAAAATTAATTGATTAATTGATTTTTGAATAAATAACGAAAATGATAGTATCAATCACAGTTTTAATTGGGCATAAAAACTATTTGATTAAAAAAATTATTTGATTTGAAAATTTCAATTAATTTTTGTAATTTATTCAACAAAAAATTTAATTGATGTTGATTGCAAAACACTATTAATTTTTGAATTGATTGTATGAATGAATTAATTGTTGTTGATTGCAAAACACAATTCATTTTTTAATTGATTCAGTCAAAAAATTAATTGATGTCGATTTTTTTGATTCAATCACGAAATTAATTGATCCAATTAATTTTTTAATTAAAATGTCTTCAATAACGAAAATGGTAGTATCAATCATAGTTTTAATTGGACATAAAAAATATTTGATTAAAAAAATTAATTAATTTCATTTGAGAATTTCAATTAATATTTTAATTGATTTCATCAAAAATTTAATTGATGTTGATTGAAAAATGATTCAATTCAAGAATTAATTGATGTTGGTTGCAAACACAATTAATTTTTTAATTGATTCAATTAAAAATTTAATTGATGTCAATTTTTTTTGATTCAATCACGAAATTAATCGATCCGATTAATTTGTTAATTGAAATGTTTTCAATAACGAAAATGATAGTATCAATCATAGTTTTAATTGGACATAAAAAATATTTAATTAAAAAATTAATTGATTTTATTTGAGAATTTCAATTAATTTTTTTTTAATTTATTCAACTAAATATTTAATTGATGTTGATTGCAAAACACTATTAATTTTTGAATTGATTCAATTAATGAATTAATTGTTGTTGGTTGCAAAACACAATTAATTTTTTAATTGATTCAATCAAAAAATGAATTCGCGTCGATTCAATCACGATATTAATTTATCCAATTAATTTTTTAATTAAATGTCTTAAATAAAGAAAATGATAGTATCAATCACAGTTTTAATTGGGCATAAAAAAATATTTGAGAATTTCAATTAATTTTTAAATTGATTCAATCAAAAAATTAATTGATTTTGATTGAAAACACACAATTCGTTTTTAATTTATTTTATTATTATTATGAATTAATTGATGTTGATTGCAAAACACTATTAATTTTTGAATTGATTCAATCAAAAAATTAGTTGATGTCGATTTTTGTTTATTCAAATACGAAAATAATTGATGATGAATTTTTTAATTGAAATGTATTCAATAATGAAAATAGTTTTAATTGGGCATAAAAAAATATTTAATTAAAAAAATTAGTTAATTTGATTTGTAAATTGCAAATCAAATTGATTCAATTTAAAATTTAATTAATGTTGATTGCAAAACACTATTAATTTTTGAATTAATTGTTTTTGATTGCAAACACAATTAATTTTTTAGTTGATTCAGTCAAAAAATTAATTGATGTCGATTTTTTTGATTCAATCACGAAATTAATTGATCCAATTAATTGTTTAATTGAAATGTCTTCAATAACGAAAATTGTAGTATCAATCACGGTTTTAATTGGACATAAAAAATATTTGATTAAAAAAATTAAATAATTTGATTTGAAAGTTTCAATTAATTTTTTCATTTATTCAATAACAAATTTAATTGATGTTGATTGCAAAACACTATTAATTTTTGAATTAATTCAATTAATGAATTGTTGTACAATTATTTTTTTAAATGATTCAGTCAAAAAATTAATTGATGTCGACTTTTTTGATTCAATCACGAAATTAATTGATCCAAAATGAATTGGTGTCGATTCAATCACGAAAATAATTGATTCAATTTTTTTTTTAATTGAAATGTCTTAAATAACGAAAATGATAGTATCAATCACAGTTTTAATTGGGCATAAAAATATTTAATTTAAAAAAATATGTTAATTAATTTGATTTGATAATTTCAATTAATTTTTTAATTGATTGAATTAAAAATTTAATTGACGTTGATTGCAAAACACTATTAATTTTGTAATTTATTCATTGAAAAATTTAATTGATGTTGATTGCAAAACACTATTAATTTTTGCATTTATCAAAAAATTACTTGGTGTAGATTTTTTTTCTTCAATCACGAAATTAATTGATCCAATTAATGTTTTAATTGAAATGATGATAGTATCAATCACAATTATTTTTTTAATTGATTCAGTCAAAAAATTAATTGATGTCGACTTTTTTGATTCAATCACGAAATTAATTGATCCAAAATGAATTGGTGTCGATTCAATCACGAAATTAATTGATTGAATTATTTTTTTAATTGAAATGTCTTAAATAACGAAAATGATAGTATCAATCACAGTTTTAATTGGGCATAAAAAATATTTAATTAAAAAAATTAATTAATTTAATTTTAGAATTTCAATTATTTTTTTAATTGATTCAATTAAAAATTTAATTGATGTTGATTGAAAAATACAATTAATTTTGTAATTTATTCATTGAAAAATTGAATTGATGTTGATTGCAAAACACTATTAATTTTTGAATTGATCAAAAATTACTTGGTGTCGATTTTTTTTCTTCAATCACCTTAGGTCATTCTCGTTTTCATGCGAATCTTATAGAAAGAGGATTATGCAATATTTTAATAGTATTGAGTAGCTTATTATTATGATTTGCTGGCATCATGGGATCGTTTATCTATTACTTTTTTTGTACATATCTTGTATGAATTTCAAGTGGCTGGGGAGCCATCCAAATTATAAATAATCTGAAATACTTTAGTTTTTAAGCTTTTATTTCATATATTCTACACATAGATTTCTTACTACAATACATGTATAATAGGCCTTTATTGGCTTCCTTTGTATTGATGACTGAATAAATAAATAAATAAATAAATTAATTGATCCAATTAATGTTTTAATTGAAATGATGATAGTATCAATCACAATTTCATTTGGTCATAAACAATTTTTGATTAAAAAAATTAATTAATTTGGTTTGAAAATTTCAATTAATTTTTTAATCAATTCAATTACAAATTTAATTGGTTTTGATTGTAAAAAAAAAAATAATTTTTTATTTGATTCAATCAAAAAATTACACGAAATTATTGACCCAATTAATGTTTTAATTGAAATGATGATAGTTCAATCACAATTTTAATTGATTGATTAAAATATTATTTAATTTGATTTGATTACAAATTTAATTGATGTTGATTGCAAAACATAATTAATATTTTATTTGATTCAATCAAAAACTTAATTGATGTCGATTGAAAAACTCTATAAGTTTTTTTAACTGATTCAATTAATTATTTAATTAACTTGTTTTAATTATTCAAACACCTTTGTAATTAAACAATGGATTGAGTTTTGAAATCAACAACAACAAATGTTTTAATTAAATTTTGAATTTTTATTGTTCAAAATTAATTAATTAAATTAATAAAAACCGCGAAACTTTTCACTCATTTTCTTAACTAACTTTGGTTTTGATTTAAAAAAAAATGACTTATCAATTAATTTTTTTATTAAAGACGATCAATCAATTTCTTAATAGACTTTGTGCATTTATTTCACACAACAAAAAATTCTGATTCAATCACGAAATTAATTGATCCAATTAACTTTTTATTTAAAATATCTTCAATCACAGAAATGATAAATTAATTGAAAGTTAATTAAAAAATTAATTGATTTTTGTTTCAATTAAAAAAATTGTTGCATCAATTACATTTTTAATTAAATATTTTTTAAAGCTCAATTAAGACTTTAATTGGAAAAAAAATTGACTTACTGCCTGTTCATGAAATACAAAATCGACTCGAGACGAATCGTTCGTCTAGATTGAAACTAAAATAACTTTAGATATATTTGCTAGAAAAGGCTGAAATTTGTCATGAACTTATTATTAATGATTTACTATCGAACACCGAAACAATTGGTATTCCACAGACTCTGGTTTTCGAGATATCAATATGGGATTTTTGACGAATCGTACGTCTTGAGGCGAACGAAAATTCCATGAACAGGCAGTTAGTCTTCCGAGTTTGATTAAAAAAGTAATTGTATCAATTATTTTTTTAATTGCAAACATGTTTCAGATCCAATTAACATTTTAATTGGAAATATTTTGGTGATATTTCTTTCTCTGTATTTATTGTACAAATAAAGAGTATATGTTGCCTAGTATATCTTTTCGCACCTATTACAAAATTTTTGAGATAAAATCACAACTAAAATAAACATTATATCATACCTTCATCACGTCAAGACGATCAGTATCACAACGAACAAATACGGAACTGCTAAACGATAACGGCAGACTTGTGGAAAGTGTTACAGCTTCTTGGGCTAAACGTTTTACACGCGATGGATGATAACGATCACCAGCCATTCGTACCATTTTCTCAAAATGATGCGACACAACAAAACGATAACCATTGCTTTCCGCTTCAACGATCATATCAAATGTGTCAAATTGTAGTTTCTTCATAACGGCCAAATAACGCTCTTCAATTGATTTACTCTGAAGAGGACGATCCATATCCACCATTTGACCAAATTCATTCGTTGACATTCCTGCTTGATTTTGTTGTTGTTGGCCTGATCTATGGGTGGTCTTTTGTACCAATATCGTAGTCTCTTGAATGTCGGGTATAAGCAATGCTAAACCCTCATCATCGCCATCGTCTATATTCACAGTGACTTGTTGGGTTTGACCTTTGATATTGGATTTTTTGTTTAATCTAAAATGAAAAACAAAAATAAATAAATATAATTATAATGTGATTTTTTTATAGCCAGAATAAAATACAGATTACAGATATTTTCAAATTTTAAAAAGATAGATTCTTGATGATTTTTCGTTAATATTTTATCGACCAATATCAAAAGTCGATAAAAACTATATTGAAGAAAATTAAAAAAAAAAATTGGGCAATTGTAATCAAATATAGATTATTATTATTAGTTTTTAAGAAATATTGAATTGGACGAATTGGGCCTACGTTACTAATAAAGTCGAATTAAAAAAAAAAAAAAAAAAAACAAGTATATAGAGCAATAAGTTCGGCCGGGCCGAATCTTAAATACCCACCACTATGAATCAAATATTATTATCAAAAAGTAAAATCGGGAGATCGGGCTATACTAAAACATTGACCGATACTCACCATTTTCGGTACGACTCATTATGGTCCTACAATACCTCTAGATTTCCAATTTCAGGTAAATTTGATAAAAACTACGAGAAACCGTAGTTTTTATAAGCCCAAGAAGTAAAATCTGGAGATGGATCTAGATTTCCAATTTCAGGCAAATTGGATAACAACTACGGTTTCTAGAAGCCCAAGAAGTAAACTCTGGAGATCGGTCTATACGGGGGCTATTCCAAAACATGGACCGATACTCACCATTTTTTGCACACTTCTCTATGGTCTTAAAATACCCCTAAATTTGCAATTTCAGGAGAATTGGATAAAAACTAAGGATTCTAGAAGCTCAAGAAGTAAAATCTGGAGGTCGATCTATATGGGGGCTATACCAAAACATATTTGGCACACCTCTTTATGGTCCTAAAGTTCTCACAGATTTCCAATTTCGGACAAATTGGATAACAACTACGGATTCTAGACGCCCAAGAAGTAAAATCTGGAGATCGGTCTATATGGTGGCTATACCAAAACATGGACCGATACTTACGATTTTTGGCACACTTCTCTATGGTACTAAAATACCTCTAGATTTCCAAGTTCAAGAGAATTGGATAAAAACTACGGTTTCTATAAGCCCAAGACCTCAAATCGGGAGGTCGGTTTACTATATCAAAACCTGGACCGATAAAGCCCATCTTCGAACTTGACCTGCGTGCAGACAAAAGACGAGTTTGTGCAAAATTTCAGCACGTTTAATTCATTATTGACGACTGTAGCGTGATTACAACAGATAGACAGCCAGACAGACGGACATGGTTATATCGTCTTAGAATTTCTCCCTGATCACGAATATATCTACTTTATATAGTCGGAAATCGATATTTCGATGTGTTACAAACGGAATGACAAACTTATTATACCCCCGTCACCATTCTATGGTGGTGGGTATAAAAAATAAAATATGAAGGAAAGTGGTTTTGGATTTAAAATTACAAGAGGAGATTCTTTAAAAGAAAAATTTAAAGGAAATTTAGGTTAAGGTTCAAGGAAAATGGTTTAAGGTTTTAAATTACAATTGGCAAACGGAAATAGACTGTAGTCAATTATATGTCATTGGAGTTTTCATTTTAGTTCTTTTTTTCTCCCAATTCTTACTTTAAACGTTTGGCATAGGTGTCCACGCAAGTTTTCATGTTTGTCAAAAGCTCCGATATTGATGGTGAACTTTCGCCAATATTTTGTGGCTGCAATAATGATACCAATTCCTGTGAGAGTGATATAGATCTCAATAACTGTAAAATGGCTCGATACAGTGGAATGTGTCTGGTTATATCAAGTACGGAATCATTGCGTAAATAGGAACTAAGCGCTGGAATGAGACACGATTGCTTGAGAAGAGATAAAAATTCGTTGGGTAATTCATTTGTTTCATTCATTATCTCATGGTATGGCATTTCATCGGCTGTTGGAATATGATCACCCGGATTGACATAACTAGCAAGAACCTAAAAACGAAAAAAAAAAAAACACGAAAAATGTTTTCAATCGATATCGTAGAGCTCTCAGATTTGTGCAATGTTACCTGTAATAATACAGTAACATGTTCCTCTTCACTCTTTTGCCGTAGTAACGCCTGTTCTACATTCCATGATTGTGTAGTGGATCCAGTTCCAAAACCTGTACCCTTGGCCCAATACATATGGCCCTTATCGTCAGATGTTGCCAAGGAAGCATCTTCGGAGATGGTAATTGTTTTAATGGGATTTCCACTAGCATTGCCATTATTGCTACTACCACCAGTACCGCCACTTGCTCCACCAGTACTTACACTCTGAAATGAAATTATTATGTGAACATTAGCTCTCCTATATTTGAAGTATTTTTCTTAATTTTTATTATTACCTCAGTTTGGCTACTTCCCAGAGGATATATGGGCGAATGATGTGTAAAAATACTCAAGCAATTCAATATCAAATGCATGGCACCTACTTCGATAACCATGCGTCTCAAAAGCATACCATCATCCGTTGTTAGCGGTGAGCTATCCAAGAGTTGACGGAAAACTTCAAATGGCAAAGTGGGCAATGAAGGAGCCAATGAAAGACTGTAAATATCATCTGCATAGAAAAAGAGGATATTACAACATTTTAATTCCTTGTAAAATTCTCCAAAATACTCACTGCCTTCTCCATCACCCGTTACACCCAAAACTAAACGAAGCAGACATTGTGCTCTTAATTTATCCCGCAAAAGAACATCTGAATAGGCAGGAAGACGTAAGAATAAACCAAAAGCCGCCAAAGAATGTTGGGGCACAGCTGTTATGGTAGCCTGTTTGGTGGTTGGTTCAGACAGAGGATCCTCAAGATCTTCATAGATATCATCATTTGGCTCCAACTTGACCCAATCATTCATGGGTGGGCTTTTCTCTTTTTCGGGAACATTATTTTGGTGTTTGCGAGATGTGATTTCTGGATATACCGTGGGTAAATACTGAGCCAACAATGACAAACCACCACGACTTGAGAAACGTTGCAATGGCGATGGCAAAGGTTCTACAGATGAGGCCTTCAACATTGATGTTTCATCACAGCCTTCTGTTTGAGAGCCTTTTCCGGAGATCTGAAAATTTTGTTTGAAGGAAACTTTTTTTGGATAAAAATAACTCTGTTTTACTAACCATATCGAGGGCTAGGCAAGGTTTAGCTAAGGAATAGCCTTTGCTTTGCAAAGCAGCTAATAACTGGGATATTGTGGTATCACTGCCAATTTGTATATCTGGATAATCACGATGTGCAAGTTGAACACAATTTCCACCAGAACTAGATGTGGTATTTGTTACAGTTAATATGTCTTCCAAATTTATATATTCTAGAGGATTTGAAGGAGAAATTATTCAAAAGGTCACATTGGAGTCTTGCTCTCAATACTTACTTGAGAAATTTGCCACCATTTCTTTGTTTTCCTTATTGGCAGCAACTTGATTTTTGGCATCTTTGATACGTTTATCTTTGGCAGTAACACCAGCTGCTACACTTAAAAATTCCATGCCATTCTCAAGACCATTGAAATTTATGGATATATCCTTATAGGGATCATTTTGATTTTTATCACCATCCTCTTTGAGGATATCACAGCTAGTGCTGTTTGGTAGATTTGGACCAGCCACCATTGCATTATTTACACCACCACCACCACCGCTACCTTCGCTGCGACGATTTTCTGTGAAATTAAAAGAGCAAATTTAAAAAATCTTATTTTAACGTTTTTTATATTTTTTTTTTTTTTCAAAATCTTATTTCTATAGAAAATTTTGTCTAAATTTTATTTCTATAGAAAACTTTGCCAAAATTTTATTTCTATAGAAAATTTTTATCAAAATTTAATTTCCATAGAAAATTTTGTCAAAATTTTATTTCTATAGAAAATTTTGGTCAAAATTTTATTTCTATAGAAAATTTTGTCAAAATTTTATTTCTATAGAAAAGAAAATGTTGTCAAATTTTTATATAGAAAATCGAATAAAATCAAAATTTCTAATAGAAAATTTTGTCAAAATTTTATTTCTATAGAAAATTTTTGTCAAAATTTTATTTCTATAAACAATTTTTATCAAAATTTTATTTATATAGAAAATTTTCTATAGACAATTTTGTCAACATTTTATTCCCATGGAAAATTTTGTTAAAATTTATTTCTATAGAACATTTTGTCAAAATTTTATTTCTATAGAAAAATTTGTCAAAATTTTATTTCTATAGAAAATTTTGTCAATATTTTATTTCTATAGAAAATTTTGTCAAAATTTTATTTCTATAGAAAATTTTGTCAAAATTTTATTTCTATAGAAAATTTTCTCAAAATTTTATTTCTATAGAAAATTTTCTCAAAATTTTATTTCTATAGACAATTTTCTCAAAATTTTATTTCTATAGAAAATTTTGGTCACAATTTTATTTCTATAGAAAATTTTGGTCACAATTTTATTTCTATAGAAAATTTTGGTCACAATTTATTTCTATACAAAAATTTTTATCAAAATTTTATTTCTATACAAAAATTTTTATCAAAATTTTATTTCTATACAAAAATTTTTATCAAAATTTTATTTCTATAGAAAATTTTGTCAAAATTCTATTTCTATAGAAAATTTTGTCAAAATTTTATTTCTATAGAACATTTTGTCAAAATTTTATTTCTATAGAAAATTTTGTCAACATTTTATTTCTATAGAAAATTTTGTCAAAATTTTATTTCTATAGAAAATTTTCTCAAAATTTTATTTCTATAGAAAATTTTCTCAAAATTTTATTTCTATAGAAAATTTTCTTAAAATTTTATTTATTTAGAAAATTTTATCAAAATTTTATTTCTATAGAAAATTTTGGTCACAATTTTATTTCTATAGAAAATTTTGGTCACAATTTATTTATATAGAAAATTTTTATCAAAATTTTATTTCTATAGAAAATTTTATTTCTATAGAAAATTTTCTCAAAAATTTATTTCTATAGAACATTTTCTCAAAATTTTATTTCTATAGAACATTTTTTCAAAATTTTTTTTTCTATACAAAATTTTGTGAAAATTTTATTTCTATAGAAAATTTTATTTCTATAGAATTTTTCTCAAAATTGTATTTCTATAGAAAATTTTGTCAAAATTTTATTTATATAGAAAATTTTCTCAAAATTTTATTTCTATAGAAAATTTTGTCAAAAATTTATTTCTATAAAACAAATTGTCAAAATTTAATTTATATAGAAAATTTTGTCAAATTTATTTCTATAGAAAAATTTGTGAAAATTTTATTTCTATAGAAAATTTTGTCAAAATTTTATTTCTATAGAAAATTTTCTCAAAAATTTATTTCTATAGAACATTTTCTCAAAATTTTATTTCTATAGAACTTTTTTTCAAAATTTTATTTCTATACAAAATTTTGGTCAAAATTTTATTTCTATACAAAATTTTGGTCAAAATTTTATTTCTATAGAAAATGTTGTCAAATTTATTTCTATAGAAAATTATGTCAAAATTGTATTTCTACAAAACAAATTGTCAAAATTTAATTTCTATTCTATTTAATTTCTAAAATTTCAAAATTTTATATAGGAAATTTTGTCTAAATGTTTATTCTATAGAAAAATTTGTCAAAATTTTATTTTTATAGAAAATTTTGTCAAAATTTTATTTCTATAGAAAATTTTTATCAAAATTTTATTTTTACAGAAAATTTGGTCAAAATTGTATTTCTAGAGAAAATTTTGTCAACATTTAATTTATATAGAAAATTTTGTCTAAATTTTATTTCTATAGAAAATGTTGTCAAAATTTTATTTCTATAGAAAATTTTTGTCAAAATTTTATTTCTATAGACAATTTTTATCAAAATTTTATTTCTATAGAAAATTTTCTCAAATTTTTATTTCTATAGAAAATTTTTTCAAATTTTTATTTCTATAGAAAATTTTCTCAAAATCTAATTTCTGTACAAAATTTTGTCAAAAATGTATTTCTACAGAAAATTTTGTCAAAATTTTATTTCTACAGAAAATTTTGTCGAAATTTTATTTCTATAGAAAATTTTGTCAAAATTTTATTTCCATAGAAAATTTTCTCAAAATTTTATTTCTATAGAAAATTTTTTCAAATTTTTATTTCTATAGAAAATTTTCTCAAAATCTAATTTCTGTAGAAAATTTTGTCAAAAATGTATTTCTACAGAAAATTTTGTCAAAATTTTATTTCTATAGAAAATTTTGTCAAAATTTTATTTCCATAGAAAATTTTGTCAAAATTTTATTTCTTTAGAAAATTTTGGTCAAATTTTATTTCTATAGAAAATTTTGTCAAAATTGTATTTCTATAAAACAAATTGTCAAAATTTAATTTCTATAGAAAATGTTGTCAAAATTTTATAGAGAAAATTTTTTAAAATTTTTATTTTATAGAAAATTTCAAAAATTTATATAGAAAATTTTGTCAAAATTTTATTTCTATAGAAAAATTTCTCAACATTTTATTTCTATAGAAATTTTCTCAAAAATTTTTTCTATAAACAATTTTTATCAAAATTTTATTTTTACAGAAAATTTTCTATAGAAAAATTTGTCAAAATTGTATTTCTATAGAAAATTTTGTCAAAACTTTATTTATATAGAAAATTTTATCACAATTTTATTTCTATAGAAAATTTTGTGAAAATTTTATTTCTATAGAAAATTTTGTCAAAATTTTATTTCGTTGTTTTTTTTTTTTTTTTTTTTTTTTTGTTTTTGATCTCAGCTTAAAGCCATGCATTGACTAAACTACAAGTGTAGCTTAACCAACAGAGGAAAAGTAGCTTGTCAAATTTATTTGGGCAAAGCCCTATAGACTGCAAGATGGTTGGATGTACAGCTGTTTCGGAATTACCACATTCCTCATCAGCATCCTCTACTTGCAGCAAAACTATCTATAGGGCTTTGCCCAAATAAATTTGACAAGCTACTTTTCCTCTGTTGGTTAAGCTACACTTGTAGTTTAGTCAATGCATGGCTTTAAGCTGAGATCAAAAAAAAAAAACAACAATAACGATTGAAGAGAAGCCAACAATAACAAACAAAACGAATGAAGATAGAGGAAGCACGCTCAAAAACAAACCCAGCCAAATACATAAAAATCGATGATTTGAGTTTGGCAAAGGAAAAGAGATATGCTGGCAAATTTGTTTAGGCAGTAGCCGACTATCAAACCCTTTTTCGGGAGGTTCAAGTGTAGTTCACGTTGGGTTGAGTGAATTACCCGAATTTATTCTGATAATTGGTTGATAGTTTTGCTGCAAGTAGAGGATGCTGATGAGGAATGTGGTAATTCCGAAACAGCTGTACATCCAACCATCTTGCAGTCTATAGGGCTTTGCCCAAATAAATTTGACAAGCATACTTTTCCTCTGTTGGTTAAGGTACACTTGTAGTTTAGTCAATGCATGGCTTTAAGCTGACATCAAAAAAAAAAACAACAATAACGATTGAAGAGAAGCCAACAATAACAAACAAAACGAATGAAGATAGAGGAAGCACGCTCAAAAACAAACCCAGCCAAATACATACAAATCGATAATTTGAGTTTGGCAAAGGAAAAGAGATATGCTGGCAAATTTGTTTAGGCAGTAGCCGACTATCAAACCCTTTTTCGGGAGGTTCAAGTGTAGTTCACGTTGGGTTGAGTGAATTACCCGAATTTATTCTGATAATTGGTTGATAGTTTTGCTGCAAGTAGAGGATGCTGATGAGGAATGTGGTAATTCCGAAACAGCTGTACATCCAACCATCTTGCAGTCTATAGGGCTGTGCCCAAATAAATTTGACAAGCTACTTTTCCTCTGTTGGTTAAGCTACACTTGTAGTTTAGTCAATGCATGGCTTTAAGCTGAGATCAAAAAAAAAAAAACAACAATAACGATTGAAGAGAAGCCAACAATAACAAACAAAATTTTATTTCTATAGAAAATTTTGTCAACATTTTATTTCTATAGAAAATTTTGTCAAAATTTTATTTCTATAGAATATTTTGTCAAAATTTTATTTCTAGAGAAAATATCCCAGCAAAAACTCTCATTACCCGGTAATCTTGTAGGTAAGCTTATTTAAAAATTAATAACCACTTATTAATTGGCATCGCTTCGGATTACATTTACATACGCATGTCCTAGAAGGAAAGTACTTCTCCCCTGGCATACTTTCGGCCATAAAATAAGTAGTGCATTTAAAGCATATAATCACCTAATATGTAATTACATATTTGTAGATACACCAAAGCTTGCAAAATAGCTACTTATTGTCTCAGGCAACCAAATCTCGAAAATATTGATTTCTATCGCCGATTACAATGGATCAAAATATGGCGAGTGATGCTGTAATAGGAGAACTACTTGAATAGAAACGAATATTGTATAAATAAACAAAAAATCGAATAAATAATCTAAATAAGATGCAATTTAATTTCACACTTAAAATAGAAATAAATGTAGGTTGTTTAAGGAGTTGGATTCGTGAATTTCGTTATAATATATCCAATAGCCAATTCACATAAGGTTCAAAATCTACTAAAAGTGAATTTTAAGTCTCTTTTTTATAAGGCAAATGACATTTGAAATTTAGTTTAAGCGCATTTTGGAAGTGTAATGTGAATGAGGTATAAGAAAGCATTTATTTAAAACATAATATGTTAATGTCATTAACCACAATTATTATGAAATATTTGTGATAATTTCTTAACGGAAAAATTTTCAGAATTAGCGTTACATTACATACTCTTTTTGATTTTTTATGTAAGTGCTCGATTATGTAAATAATTATACCTAATGGTAGCATCATTTATTCTATTTTATTAAATCGTTAACTACAACTGCATAAAATTTGAGAATAACAATTCGAAAATTACCGAGAAGTATTTATTTTTGTCATTACAAGTTAGTCATTATAACTCGCCGCAATGTAATGCAAAGTGTAATGACAGCTTTACTCCTGGTAATGTCAATTGTAATGAGATGTGGTTACCTAGTTTTTGCTGGGTATTTGTCAAAATTGTATTTCTATAAACAATTTTTATCAAAATTTTATTTTTATAGAAAATTTTCTCAAAATTTTATTTCTACAGAAAATTTTCTCAAATTTTTATTTCTATAGAAAATTTTGTCAAAATTTAATTTCTGTAGAAAATTTTGTCAAAATTTTATTTCTATAGAAAATTTTGTTAAAATTTTATTTCTATAGAAAATTTTGTCAAAATTGTATATCTATAAAACAAATTGTCAAAATTTAATTTCTATAGAAAATGTTGTCAAAATTTTATATAGCAAATTTTGTCAAAATTTTATTTTACAGAAAATTTCAAAATTTTATATTTATATTTTGTCAAAATTTTATTTCTATAGAAAATTTTCTCAAAATTTTTTTTTTCTATAAACAATTTTTATCAAAATTTATTTTTTGTAGAAAATTTTGTCAAAAATATATTTCTATAGAAAATTTTGTCAAAATTTTATTTCTATAGAAAATTTTGTCATGTTTTTTTTTCTATAGAAAATTTTGTCAAAATTTTATTTCTATAGAAAATTTTGGTCAACATTTTATTTCTATAGAAAATGTTGTCAAAATTTTATTTCTATAGAAAATTTTGTCAACATTTTTTTTTTCTATAGAAAATTTTGTCAAAATTTTATTTCTATAGAAAGTTTTGTCAAAATTTTATTTCTATACAAAATTTTGGTCTAAATTCTCTTCTTTTTTGCGAGTTAATTCGATATCATAAACGTATAGAACACTTACCTGATAAACAATTATGTATTATCTCTTGACATTTGGTATTCGTACTGACCGAAAACAAGAGATGATGCTGATTAATACGTTTTGCCGGATGATGGTTTACTAATGACATTGTAACACTACTTGGTGGAACATAATTATTAGTCGATGCTATCGACGTTAAATTGATTGTCATTGGCACAAATGGCGTATGGGGATCTTTTTTCTGCAATGGTTGTTTACTTCGTACCGAGACTAAAATACGTTCGTTTTCCAACAAAAGCTGCAGTACAAGTTGACGTGTGAAACCCGATATGGTGTGTTTATTACTGCCATCAGCATTGATGCCACCACTTGATCCCAATGAAATCGATGGTTCACGTATTACTTCAATCAACAGCATTGTTAAGATGTTTTGATTATTTGGATGGCAGGCTGTTACATGGGCAAAGAAATTTATGGTAGCCCTTTCTATACGTATGAATGCTTGTTGTGTTGGCCCATTGGTAGAGGATGACGACGACGACATCGATGAAGATGATGATGATGGTGCAGCATGATGGGACAATGTCGATACAAAATCAATAGGTCTGTGATTGCAGAGAAGCTTCAATAATGGCTTCCAGAATATGGAACCTTGTTGGGTTCCTAACCAATCACGCATATGACCTTCGGCACAACACTCAGAGAAGAAATCAAGAATTTTCGGTACAAGCTCAAATGTCATAAGTGTTGGCTGGCTATCAATGTTGTCATCCTGCTCGGTTTGCATATCCTCAATATGATCGCCTGCAACTTTATCGGCATCTGTCATGCAACTAGAAGGAAGGATTTCATATCCACCTTCGGATTGTTCAAAATTAACAGGAGATGAATGTGGACGAGGAGATGTGGTCTTCTTATCATGGTTGTATTCTTGCAGCAACAAATTCGAACAATATTCATACAATGCATATGCCAATAATTTTGGCAAACCGGAATCAACAAGCTGAAATACAGCATTCGAGGACTGGCAGGCCAAAGCTATAGTGGCCAAATACGAGGGATGTGCAAACATTGTGGACAAATTATCAGCAGCCACATTGGCATACCAAACCTTACCACTTATTTCCTTATTGTCGTCGGTTAAACCACATTTGTTACTGTCTTCTCCTTTTGAGTTATCGACATTAGCATCACCACCACCACTATCTGTTATATGGGAAATTTTTACATTAAGCCTTAATAGCATGTGATTGAAAAACTTCGGTTGTATATAACACAATGAACAGAGCAACGAATCGAATGCTATTTTCAAAGGTTCTTCATTCTCCAATCTATCGATCCAATGCATGCAGGCCTCGAATACATTCTCGGTAATTAAATCCGATAGATTGGCTGTACTATTGTCCTCATAGATATGCCAAATTATAGAAGCAATACACTTAACGAAACCACTTTGTGGATTATTACAACGAGCTGAGCTGCTGCTGTTAAAATTCTTGCGTAAATGATCTATCCATTCGAGTAAGACTTTTACTTTATCCATAACATAGGCATCTTTGGTGGTACACAAATCGTAGAGTAAATCACAAATGCTTTCATTCGAAAGTTTGTAAACTGAAAGTTTGTAAATTTGTACAATAATGAATTAAATTTCGTATGTTCTTTTTGTTTTTCATTTTCTTACTTTGAGGACTGGTATTCCATAGTAAAGTTCGTATCAATTGGAGACACAAATCCCTGCTATAAGCTCCCAATTGTAATAATACCGATCCTAGATTTTGTACCGCTGCATTTGGTATCATGGGCATTATATTCATTAAAGAACAGCATGCATCTAAAAAGCCTGGATATGCCGCTGACGCTCCTATAACATCAGCATATAATTTTGAAAATGATGGAACACTTGAGGCCACACTATAACATCGTGATAATATGCGAACCCATCCCACACTTGTTTTGGCAAAGGAATCATCATCCATAGCCTGTTCAAATGAAGATAATGTTGATGTATTACAATTAGAACTGGATACTAGGCTTCCATTGCCTGTTTGGGGTGAGAAGATGGTATTTCCCAAAACAGCTATTTGTGTTAGACCAATACTGGGACTATCTTTTGGTCTATAAGAAATGAAAACAAAAGCAAAATATATACGGGTTAATTTTTTTAAAATTAAAAAAAAAAAACACACACACACACATTTACAAAACATACCGATAAAGTCTTAACACAATACTAGTGGCAATCTCTGGTTTGGCAAGTTTCAAACGTATGCAAGTCATGCCGGTAGTGGTCAATGGAGGGCCCACGGGCACCGGTCCCAACCCAAAATCTCTGGATATTTCTAATGCCACCGCTGAAGGACATGATGCCAATGTAGGTGCATGTGGTTGTAATTGAACTTCACGCAGTAATATGGCTGTTGGCAGGGTTATGGTCAGATCTGCATGCGATTCATTAGGATAGAACATGTAGCTCCATGCTGGTGTCCGTGGTCTACGATGTGAGGCCACCGGATTCATAATAAGAATATCTGCTGATTGTGCAGTATCATTCTCAGCCGATATGGTACAGAATGGTGCAAAATTGATAAGACCATCTTGTAAATATCGATGATTTTGGCTACTACTTGAGCTAGACTTTTTACTATTACCATTGGAGCAGGCATGAGAGACTAATTTCAATTTTGCATTTCTTGTCATGTGCTGCATTATCATGGAGATCTGAAGAAAAGATATCAAATTAAAAAACATCTAAATGTACGCCTTTTTCGTCACTTACCAATCCTGGTTGTACATTGATGAGAATTTTATTTAGTTTGACTAAATTCTTGCATATGATTTCAATGCCTCCCAACTGTGTAAATATCTGTACCGATGAGGTTAAATACAAAACTTTGGATATATACCACAAGAGAGGCTCTGATAGATGTAGACGAGGCAAAGTGCTGCGTTGTGATGTGCCTACACAGAAAAAAATATCATCAAAATATTTCCAATTAAAACGTTAATTGAAGCTGAAAACCTTTTCAATTAAAAAATTAATATAACCGGAAAGACCGAGTCATTTAAAAAGTTATTGATTTTTTTCGGTTTTTAATAAAAAAACGTTAATTGATACAATCACTTTTTAATAAAAAAAAAACACGATGTTAATAAAAAAAGTGCTTGAAAATTGTTACGTCTTTTATTAAAAAATTAATTGATATTTTTATTGATCTTTTTTTTTAAATCAAACTAAGAATTAAGAAAATTAATGAAAATTGTGGAGATTTTTATAAAAATAATTTAGTTAAAAAATTAAATCGATGTCAATTGCAAAACTCAATTGATTGTTTAAGTGATTTAATTAAAAAGTGTAACAAACTAAATAATTTAATCAATTAAAAAACTGAGGTTTCCCATCGACATCAGTTAAATTGTTGATTGAATCAATAAAATAATTAATTGTTTTTTGCAATCAACAGCAATTAAATTTTTAATTGAATCATTTAAAAAATTAATTGAAATTGCTGTTGATTACACAGCAATTAAATTTTTAATTGAATAATTTAAAAAAAACTAATTGTCTTTTTGCAATCAACAGCAATTACATTTTTAATTGAATCATTTAAAAAATTAATTGAAATTTTGAAATCAAATTAATTTTTGAATCAAATGTTGTTTTTATGTTGTTGTTGTATTATTGTTAATATATGAGCTGTTCAATGGTCAAATCTAGTGCGGTTGGATTGGACAATGTCCATCCAAAATTTTTAAAAATTGTCCTACCCATAGTTGTTAGACATATAACACACCTATTTAATACAATCATAACGACTGGTAATTATCCAATGGGATGGAAACATGCGAAGGTGATACCAATCCCAAAATCTAATGCCAATAATGAATACAGACCAATTTCAATTTTACCATATTTATCCAAAGTATTTGAACGCATAATCCATTTCCAAATAACAGATTACTTGCGACGGAACTCGTTATTGTCTGAGCATCAATTCGGTTTCAGATCTAAACATAGTTGCATAACCGCATTATTGGACGTAACGGAAAATATACGTGTCAGCACCGATAAAGGACTCCTGTCTCTGTTAGTCTTATTAGACCATTCGAAAGCTTTTGACTGCGTCAACCACGATATTCTTTGCTTTAAACTTGAACGTTATTTCAACTTTTCAAATTCAGCAGTAAAACTAATTTCGAATTACTTAAGATATCGTATCCAGTCTGTTGTTATAAATAACAAATCTTCCACGCCTCTAAATCTAATTGCTGGCGTTCCGCAAGGTTCGATACTAGGACCACTATTATTCTGCATGTATATCAATGACCTCCCCAATATTATTGATCACTCAAAAATACATATCTACGCCGACGACGTCCAAATTTACTTGAGTTGTCAGAAATTTCAACTAGCTGATGGCGTAAATAAATTAAATTATGACCTTGGCAAAATATATTTGTGGGCTCAGAATAATTGTCTTCAAATAAATCCAAAAAAAACTAAATTTCTCTTAATAAATGGTCGTGCACAAAACATTTCTTGTGAGTATGCTGTACAAATTGGAAGTGAACAAATCGAGCAGACACACAAAACAAAAAATTTGGGAATAATTTTCAATAATTCTCTAACATGGAACGATCATATAATTGCTGCCACAGGAAAAATGTTCGGTATGTTACGAACTTTATATCAAACGCAGCATCTTACCCCCCTTAATATTCGTATCCTATTGGCCAAGTCGTACCTAATACCAGTGTTGTTGTATGGCAGTGAACTCTTTACTAAAACTGATGTTAACAGTAAAAATCGTCTCGAAACAGCATATAAAGCCATATTGAGATATATTTACGGTCTTAAACGATTCGAAAGTTGTTCAGCCTACCGCAAAAGCTTATACGGAGTCGATATTGGAGATTATTTAAATATTAAAGCACTCATCATGATGCATAAACTGATATACACAAAATCTCCAGGCTATCTTCATATGAAATTACAATTCGGAAGATCAAGTAGACGTATACTTATTGTTGCAAATCGTAATCAACTATTGCTTTCTGAATGGCAATTTTTTACTAACACAACTCGTCTTTGGAACTCTCTCCCTCCCGTTATTCAACGCATAAGCAACGCAGATAACTTCAAAAAAGCACTATTTAATCATTTTGGTACTTAATTTTCTTTTTGCTATCATATTTTGTTTCTTATTATATGTATTAATTTTAAATTTTAATCTAATTGTTAAATATTGTTACATTTCTTATTTCCTTTAAAATTGTTACCTAGTCATCACTAGTATTAACCCTATTTCATTTAGTTATGTTTTTTTTTTATTTAATTTTTTTTATTCCTAAACAATCTATGTAACATCTGAAATATTTTATGTCACATACTATAATTATAAGATTATAAATCTTGTTGTATGTGAGGCAATAAATAAACTAAACTAAACTATAAACTATAATGTTAGAAATAAGAGAATTGTTTTGAGAAGTATTCAAAATGTTGTTTTAAGTAACTGTATAAGGCCTTTGTAAGGCTTAGTTACATAAAGGGTGATACGGTCAAAATTTGGTCAAGGGAAAACGCATGTAAATCGGTGAAATCGTTTATTTAAAAAAATCAAATTAAATTTCTTTTTCAAGTTCAATTAGTATAAAATTCGGGAAAAATATTCAGTTAGGCTTTCGCTTTTCCAAATTCGTATTGCCGGGCATCACGCTTGACACCTGCCATCAGATTTTGTACAGCCCCTTGTCCACCCTCTTCGCCGCAGAAAGCCAGTTTGCCTTGAATTGCTGTTCGTCCTTAGCAGTTTTTTGGTCTTCTTTAGGTTCCGCTTGACAATAGCCCAGTATTTCTCAATTGGGCGGAGCTCTGGCGTGTTGGAAGGGTTCTTGTCCTTGGGAACCACCTGCACGTTGTTGGCGGCGTACCACTCCATGGCCTTTTTACCGTAATGGCAAGATGCCAAATCCGGCCAAAACAGTACGGAACAACCGTGTTTCTTCAGTAAAGGCAGCAGACGTTTATTCAAACACTCTTTCACGTAAATTTCTTGGTTGACAGTCCCGGAAGCTATGAACATGCTACTTTTCAAGCCACAGGTACAGATGGCTTGCCAAACCAGATATTTCTTTGCGAACTTTGACAGTTTTATGTTCTTGTAAGTCGATAGTCCGGCTCGTTTTTTGGCTCGATGCACGGTTGTACACGATACACCCAGCTTATTTGCGGCATCTCGGAGAGAGAGGTTAGGGTTTCGCTTGAAACTACCGGCAACTCTCTTTGTCGTCTCAGCGGTTTCCGGTTTTCGATTTCCCCCCGATCCAAACTTCCTGGCTGTCGACAAACGTTCCCCAAACACTTTAATTACATTTGTAACGGTTGATTTGGCAAATTTTTGCGATTTTGCAAGCTTTGCGTGCGAGTAGCTCGGATTTTCGCGATGCGCGAGCAAAATTTTGATACGCTGCTCTTCTTGCTTGGACGGCATTTTGACAACTGAAGAGTGAATTCCAAAATCAAAATAGGAGCAACATTCTACACACACACATCTTCAAAATGAGGGGTGTTCAGGTTTTTTAAAAGCAAAATTGAAAGAAGTACGTCAAGTTTATTTTGACCAAATTTTGACCGTATCACCCTTTATGAAAATAAATAAATTAAATTAAAACTGTGATGGAATACTATAATTTTCCCGATTGAAGACATTTCTATTAAAAAAATAATTGCATCTATTAATTTCGTGATTGAATCAGAAGAAAAAATTTATGTGTATAAAGAAATCCACTTAGTTTGTTCTCTTGTTTATGTTCTTTTCACATTAATAACATTTTTAAAAACTATTTTTATACCCTCCATCATAGGATGGGGGTATATTAACTTTGTCATTCCGTTTGTAACACATCGAAATATTGCTCTAAGACCCCATAAAGTATATATATTCTGGGTCGTGGTGAAATTCTGAGTCGATCTAAGCATGTCCGTCCGTCCGTCCGTCCGTCCGTCCGTCCGTCTGTTGAAATCACGCTAACTTCCGAACGAAACAAGCTATCGACTTGAAACTTGGCACAAGTAGTTGTTATCGATGTAGGTCGGATGGTATTGAAAATGGGCCATATCGGTCCACTTTTACGTATAGCCCCCATATAAAGGGACCCTCAGATTTGGCTTGTGGAGCCTCTAACAGAAGCATATTTCATCCGATCCGGCTGAAATTTGGTACATGGTGTTGGTATATGGTCTCTAACAACCATGCAAAAATTGGTCCATATCGGTCCATAATTATATATAGCCCCCATATAAACCGATCCCCAGATTTGGCTTGTGGAGCCTCTAAGAGAAGCATATTTAATCCGATCCGGCTGAAATTTGGTACATAGTGTTAGTATATGGTCTCTAACAATCATGCAAAAATTGGTCGACATCGGTCCATAATTATATATAGCCCCCATATAAACCGATCCCCAGATTTGGCTTGCGGAGCCTCAAAGAGAAGCAAATTTCATCCGATCCGGCTGAAATTTGGTACATGATGTTGGTATATGGTCTCTAACAACCATGCAAAAATTGGTCCACATCGGTCCATAATTATATATAGCCCCCATATAAACCGATCCCCAGATTTGGCTTGCGGAGCCTCAAAGAGAAGCAAATTTCATCCGATCCGGCTGAAATTTGGTACATGATGTTGGTATATGGTCTCTAACAACCATGCAAAAATTGGTCCACATCGGTCCATAATTATATATAGCCCCCATATAAACCGATCCCCAGATTTGGCTTGTGAAGCCTCTAAGAGAAACATATTTCATCCGAATCGGCTGAAATTTGGTACATTGTGTTGGTATATGGTCTCTAGCTACCGTGCAAAAATTGGTCCACATCGGTCCATAATTATATATAGCGCACATATAAACCGATCCCCAGATTTGGGTTGCGGAGCCTCTAAAAGAAGCAACTTTCATCCGATCCGGCTGGAATTTGGTACATGGTATTGGTATATGGTCTCTAGCAACCGTGCAAAAATTGGTCCATATCGGTCCATAATTATATATAGCCCCCATATAAAACGTTCTCCAGATTTGACCTCCGGAGCCTCTTGGAGGAGCAAAATTCATCCGATCCGGTTCAAATTAGGAACGTGGTGTTAGTATATGGTCGCTAACAACCATACCAAAATTGGTCCAATCACACAAAAATTGGTCCATATCGGTTCATAATCATGGTTGCCACTAGAGCCAAAAATAATCTACCAAAATTTTATTTCTATAGAAAATTTTGTCAAAATTTTATTTCTAGAGAAAATTTTGTTAAAATTTTATTCGGTTCATAATAAAATTTTCATCATTGTCAAAATTTTATTTCTATAGAAAATTTTGTTCAAATTTTATTCGGTTCATAATCATGGTTGCCACTCGAGCCAAAAATAATCTACCAAGATTTTATTTCTATAGAAAATTTTGTCAAAAGTTTATTTCTATAGAAAATTTTGTTAAAATTTTATTTCTGCAGACATTTTTGTCAAAATTTTCTTTCTATAGAAAATTTTGTGAAAATGTTTATTTCTATAGAAAATTTTGTAAAAATTTTATTTCTATAGAAAATTTTGTTAAAATTTTATTTCTGTAGAAAATTTTGTCAAAATTTTATGTCTACTTTGTCAAACTGAATTATATACGTATTGGATCGATCTTTTCTGATTTAATATATACCACGTATGCACTTACATACAATTTAGAAGATGGTGTTAGGAGGTTTTAAGATACCTTGCCATCGGCAAGTGTTACCGCAACTTAAGTAATTCGATTGTGGGTGGCAGTGTTTAGAAGAAGTTTCTACGCAATCCATGATGGAGGGTACATAAGCTTCGGCCTGGCCGAACTTACGGCCGTATATACTTGTTTTGACTACAATCAAGAAGTTAATTGACCCCATTTATTTTTAATTGAAATTGCTTCAACCATATAAGAAAGTAATCAGCAACAATAATTTAAAAATTAGTTATCCCATTAATAATTTATTTAATTATTTTAAGTGTATAATTTTTGTTAAAAAAAAATATTTGACAGAATTCAATATCAATACAATATTTTTTACCCACCACCATAGAATGGTGACGAGGGTATAATAAGTTTGTCATTCCGGGGGTATAATAAGTTTTGTCATTTGTAACACATCGAAATATTGATTTCCAACTATATAAAGTATATATATATATTCTTGATCAGGGAGAAATTCTAAGACGATATAAGCATGTCCGTCTGTCTGTCTGTTGTAATCACGCTACAGCCTTTAATAATGGCGTTATCGTCCTGAAATTTGGCACATATTCGTCTTTTGTTTGCAGGCAGGTCAAGTTCGAAGATGGGCTATATCGATCCAAGTTTTAATATAGTCCCCATATAAATCGACCTCCCGATTTGGGGTCTTGGGCTTATAAAAACTGTAGTTTTTATTAATTTGCCTGAAATTGGAAATCTAGAGGTATTTTAGGGCCATCAAAAAGTGTACCGAAAATGGTGCCTATCGGTCCATGTTTTGGTATAGCCCCCATATAGACCGATTTCCCGATTTTACTTCTTGCGCTTCTAGAATCCGTAGTTTTTATCCAATTTGCCTGAAATTAGAAATCTAGAGGTATTCTAGGAAAATAAAGAGATGTGCCGAAAATGGTGATTATCGGTCCATGTTTTGATATAGCACCATATAGACCGATCTCCCGATTTTACTTCTTGGCCTCAAACCGAAAATTTAGAGGTATTCTAGTACCTTAAAGAGGTGTGGCGAAAATGGTGAGTATCGGTCCATGTTTTGATATAGCTCCCATATAGACCGATCTCCCGATTTTACTTCTTTCGCTTCTAGAATCCGTAGTTTTTATCTAATTTGCCTGAAACTGGAAATCTAGAGGTATTCTAGGAAAATAAAGAAATGTGCCGAAAATGGTGATTATCGGTCCATGTTTTGATATAGCCCCCATATAAACCGATCTCCCGATTTTACTTCTTGCGCTTCTAGAATCCGTATTTTTTATCCAATTTGCCTGAAATTGGAAATCTAGAGGTATTCTAGATGTGCCGAAAATTGTGATTATCGGTCCATGTTTTGATATAGCCCCCATACAGACCGATCTCCAGATTTACTTCTTGGGCTTCTAGAATCCGTAGCTTTTATCCAATTTGCTTGAAATTGGAAATCTAGAGGTATTCTAGGACCATGAAGAGGTGTGCAGAATATATTGAGTATCGGTACAGTTTTTGATACAGCCCCCTTATAAACCGGTCCTCCGATTTGGGGTCTAGATTCTAGAACTATAATTAAATGTGCTGAATACTGTGTGTTTCCTTCCATGTTTTGGTATAGCCCCCATACACCGAACTCCCGGTTTAACTCCTAGGGTTTCTAGAAATTGTAGTTTTTATACGATTTGCCACAAATTAAAAAAAATATAGTGGCATTTTAGACCCATAACAATGTGTATATGATTTAGTTTTATCGGTCCATTTGGTAAGTCCTCCATATAGACCGATTTCACTTATTGAGGGTATAGAAGGCGCACTGATCTGCTTGGGAAAATATGTGTCATCAAGGTTAGGTTAGGTTAGGTTAGGTGGCAGTCCGATGTATCAGGCTCACCTAGACTATTCAGCCCATTGTGATACCACATTGGTGAACTTCTCTCTTATCACTGAGTGCTGCCCGTTTCCATGTTAAGCTCAGGGGCCTCCTTTTTGTAGCCGAGTCCGAACGGCGTTCCACATTGCAGTGAAACCACTTAGAGAAGCTTTGAAACCCTCAGAAATGTCACCAGCATTACTGACGTGGGATAATCCACCGCTGAAAAACTTTTTGGTGTTCGGTCGAAGCAGGAGTCGAACCCACGACCTTGTGTATGCAAGGCGGGCATGCTAACCATTGCACCACGGTGGCTCCCAAAGTCTGTCATCAAATTCCCCCGGAAATTTTCAAAGGAAACTTTTATATTTGATTCATGGTGGTGGGTATTTAAGATTCGGCCCGGCCGAACTTACTACTGTATATACTTGTTTAAGTTCAATTAAAACTTTATTTGAAAAATATTGGAGTTTTTTTTTGTATATACACAGAAAGTATATACCGATTTTTTTAAACTAAAACGTTAACTGAATTTAAAAATATTTTTAATTAAAAATTTATTTGATTTTTTTAATTACAACAAAAATCAATCGCAAAAATTCATTATACCAAGTATGTTAAGTTTTTTAATGGCAATCATTTAAATGATTGAATCAATTAAATAATAATTGCATAAACTAATTTCATGATTGAATCATCGGTGTATGGCTAAGATTATATCGCTACACAGAAAAAAAAAATATCACAAAAATATTTCCAATTAAAAAGTTGATTGAAGTTGAGAATTTTTTCAATTAATAAATTAATTGATACAATAAACTTCTTCATCAAGATAGAAAAATTAGGTTAATTAAGTCAATGATTGAAAATTTTAAAATTTTTAATTAATTGATATTTTTTTAATCAAACTCTGAAGAACAAAAACTAGAAAATTAATTGGATCAATTAATTTCATGATTGAATCAGAAAAAAACTGTTTGTGTCTATATGTGCTATATACAAGTCCAAAAGGCGGACCATTGATAAGCTATATATGTGTAAACTTACATGCTTCCAAATATTGACATATGGGTGCCACAATTAATCGTGAGTTTGATGCTTTTTCGCACAATGTTAATAGCATATTGAAAACAGCATCAGCAGCTGTTTGTGGTTCATCGAGTAAGAATGTTGTAATTGCTGGTTGAGTACCATAAAGATCCGATGGTGACATTAATGTAAATGAAGAACTCGAACAATGAGATAATGAGCCCAGTAAACGTTTCATTGTTGGGAAATGACGCAAAACTATTGGACAAGAAGAAAAATAAAATGATTTTTAATATTGCAAAATAATTCGGATAATTCGAATCATATGTAAATACCAGTATCGGCTATGCATGGAGTTTTAACACGATGTCCTTCAATATTCAATTGTTCAGCTTTTGTTTCATCAGTTTGACATACACTTGTAAGTTCTTCTTCTTCGGGTATGGTAACATCCTGTAAATAGATAATGCGAAAAATGTCAATGTATGGGACTAAATATATTTCGAAATACTAATGTGTTCAGCAATAAATATTTTACAATAATATATATACACAGAAAAAAACAATATCATCAAAATTATTCTAATTAAATTTTTAATTGAATTTTAAAAAATATTCAATCAAAAAATTAATTGTATCAATCATTTTGTTTTTAATTGAAACAAAAGTCAATCACAAAAATTAATTGTATCAATTAAGTTTTCAAATACAACAAAATTCAATCGCAAAAATTTATTGTAACAACCAATTTTTTAATTGGAACACACAGAAAAAATATCACGAAAATAATAATAAATTAATGATTTTCCAATTAAAAATATAATTGAAGCTGAAAACTTTTTAAATTAAAAATTTATTTGATACAAACTTTATAAACTTTTTTATCAATGATTGAACATTTCATATTTGTTGATTAAACAATTAATTGATACAGTTAACATTTTAATCAAGATCAGAAGAGTCTGTTAAAATGTACCAAAAAATACTTGATTAAAAAATTAATTGATTTCATGAGCAAACTTTAATTGATTCAATTAAAATTGATGTGGATTAAACCCCAGCAACGAATACACAAGAAATTACTTCAAGCACACGCCACAAAATTCGAGTAGTATCATTTCTTTTTCATTGTCCATTTCTCAAACGAGTAAAATATAAACCTTGTAAATGGTGATACAGAACAAACAGTAGCCAATAAGACAAGCACCAAAACATGTTCTGAAGTATTCGTATGTAATCGGAATTCCAATTCCCTTCGTTTCATAACTTCCATGACTGTGTAGATGAAGTTATTTCGTTAGCCGCCGACCAGTTTTTGTCAGTCGAAGCCGCCGCCGAATATGTCGACTCATCTCGACGGAGGAAATGAGTCGACATTTCCGGCAAGTGCAGCCGCCTCAATTCCTACTTATCAGTGATTGATAGCAGCGTAGCTGGCGTATGTCCAATTTGCAACCAAGGGCCACACGACACACGTCATCTTTTCTCTTTCCGAACTAAATCAACCCGACTTACCACCAGATCACTCTGGACACACCCCACCTTAGTCGCAGAGTTACTCGATCTGGGGGCTAATCACGGCATTCGATATCGAATTCATAATCGTATCGAAAAAATTGTCGATACGATTAAAAGTTTGGATCACAGCATTCGATCGAAATTTGATGCAATTTCCCAAGCGTTGCCAACAGCAAAAAACGAAGCAGAGCAAAATGAAATGACAAAACTAAGTTAGTGTCACAAAATAGAATGTAGAAAAAAAAAACATGTTTTTGGAGGTTTCAAAGTAAAAAGTAAATTGTATTGCATTATATCTTATGGACCCATATCTCTTTTTACATTCCTCCGAATTCCTTCCTAATTGGAGGATGAGATGAATATAAAATAATTCGGCGACAAATAAGGAATAAAAGTGCACATTGTTAGTGGTGTAAGTACATGGGTTTGAAATGGTGTGCACTGTTAGAAAGTCACCTTTTGTAGGCTCAATGGACGATTTCGGCTGACGAAGGAGGCGTTCAAATGGAAAATAATTTTTGGTGGCATGTCAACGTCAATTTTATCACTTTGCAATTGTCTACCGTCTTAAAACTTTTTGCGAGTGGGAGCCTTCATAATTCACTATTCTTACAAGGTGGTCCAGAAGCGTTATGTTGTCACGGAATGGTACGGTATTTGGTCGATCACAATCTCTTGGATATCGATCTAGCATGTGCGCTTTATATATGGTTCTTTGCCAAGCTAGAATGCTCGCTGCGAACTCGACTATGACCAATTTTTGTTTAACTTTTATTGGAGTTGCATTGGTCCTACATATTAAAAATATGTTCATTATATGTAAATTTACAACAAACTAGCAACAATTCGAACTAAAACTAATATATTTTCTATTCCTATATGGCGAAAACAATGTAAAAAACAAGTGAAAATGTTTTACGATTGCAATTTACCAATTGAAAAAATTGTCGATCAAAAAAACTCGATATCGACTCCCGTGATCCGAAAAATTTAGATTTCGATCAAAAGTTCTCGATATCGAATGCCGTGATTAGCCCCCTGGCCACAAGCTGAAGTACCAAAGCGTATAACATAAAATGGATGAAATCACAATAAACTGTTACAACAACAACTCATCTCGACTCAAAATTAGCCGCCAATTAATCAAAAATATTGATATAAATCAGAAAAATTTATTAATAAATGTTGTATTTTTTGTCAAAATGTTTAACTTTCCACCCAAAATCCGTCAGTATCAAGTTGCTATAATAATTTTACAAAAATTTAGCTCTGATTGAAATGGAAAGGTGTTTGTAAGATTGGTTGTACAACTAACCTCATGACCATTCGGATAACTCCAAATTGTTTTTATAATGGATAAATGCCCGCGGCCAAATAGACAAATTTATATCGGCTTAGCCGTCAAGTCGCCGCCGGAGGTAAAAAAATTAGTGTCAACCGCCGCCGACAAAAATGGGTCAGCTTCATTCTCTGTTCTCAACTGTAAGAGTATGCAACATACACACAATCTCCATACCTATTTTGTTTGTTGGTGGCTATTTGAAACACATAAAAACTAAAAAGCACAGACCCGCTAACAGCCTGCATTCACTGAAGTCTGCCAATCAACTGATCGACGATTGGGTTTGTTTTTGGGTTGATAGTTACTTCGTGTCACATACGAAGTTTCGTCAAAGCAAAATATTCTATCTTCACTAAAAATGTTATGTTTTACTCGTAGTGAAGTAGTGACGATTACAACCAGTGTTGCCAGTATTTTTCTGGCTCTTGTCCCCAAATTATGATGTTTACGTTCCCAAAAATCCCCAAATTACATTTAAATTCTTCACAAAAATAATATAATTTGATAACTTGTTTTTTTTTTTTTTAATAAAGAAAAAGGCTCTGCTGCAGAAAATCAGTAATAATTTAAAAATTAACATTCTGTCAAACCCAGCAACCTGCAATAAGATCAAGATTTCGAACCACAATACCAAGAGGCTGGTTATCGTCTTCCAAATGCTGGAGATATGAAAAAGGCAGTTCGGTCATCTTGTATTTATGAACGAAAATTTACTTCTAAATATTTTAATTATTTTTTTTTATTTTATTCATTTAATCAACCAACGCCTCTATGGACTAAATGTTGATAGATTTGATACAATTCAAAGCAAATTGCTTAAAACTAACTCTTAACCTAACCTAGCGCACAATCTTTTAATAAAAAGTAAATTTGAACTAATATTTGAAAAAACAAATATTAGTTCAAATTTACTTTTTTTGGGCTTTGACGAGCCCAACAAAGTACTATGTCAAATGTTCGAGAAATGTAATAAGAGTTTACGCTTAAATGAGGAAGGGCTAGATGAGAATTTTTTTAGATTGTGAGGCAGTAAATTCCATAACCTTGCCACACGCACTGAGAAAGAACGTTCAAGCACTACATGGGAGAAGTGCTCAATAAGAACCTGCCAGTTTCTACTAGAGTTCAAGAAAGTTATAGAATTAAAAAGATACAAAGGAAGACCATACTTGACAACACAGAAGAAAAAATAAATACACCCAAATCGCAAGAAGTTGTCAAACGAACAACCTAAGAGACGAGAAGCATACATTCCATAATTATCACGAGCATGCCTGCCATAAACGAACCTCAAGATGTTGTGAAAGCAAATATTAAGTTTACGTAAATTAATATAGTTAGTGCCTGTGTAAACTTCAAGACCATAAAGTAAGCTTGGCATGAGCAGTGCATGGGCAAGCCTAAATCTGACTGTTTCAGGCATAACAACGTTAAGACTGTAAAGACGTGTAAGAGTAAAGTTAACTTTAGAACATACATGAGCTATGTGACTAGTAAAACTTAAATCAGAATCGATCTCATATCCCAAACAGGATACACGCTCAGAACAATAAACTTCTGTACCTTTCTATTTCTATTCTATTCAAGTAGTATAATTGGGTGGTAGACACGTTGCCAAAGTTGGTCGAATTCTGTTTGATAGATTGGTAGAATTGTTGATGTTTTGGTGGATTTTGCAAACAAGTGCTTCATAAATTTTCTATAGAAATAAAATACTAACAAAATTTTCTATAGAAATAAAATTTTGGCAAAATTTTCTGTATAGAAATAAAATTTTGAAAAACTTTTCTATAGAAATAAACTTCTGACAAAATTTTCTATAGAAATAAAATTTTGGCAAAATTTTCTATAAAGAAATAAAATTTTGACAAAATTTTCTACAGAAATAAAATTTTGGCAAAATTGTCCATAGAAATACAATTTTTTCAAAATTGTCTATAGAAATAGAATTTTGACAAAATTGTCTATAGAAATAAAATATTATTGACAAATTTTCCTATAGAAATAAAATTTTGTTAAAAAAGTTTAACCCAATTACTCGAAAAATCCCAAATCCCCAAGTCCCCAACTCAGAAATTTCGTCCCCATTTACGAAAAAATATCCCCAAATTTGGGGAAAAAATCCCCAATACTAGCAACACTGATTACAACAAAACCAAAACATTGAAAAGAATTGCATAACGATTCCTTTTGAATGTGATGGCTCTGCAATGCTTGACATTGTAATCGCTTTAAAGTGTTTCTGTGCTATACATTTATCGAAATATTCGAAGTATTTGTGGAGTGTATTGCCTTCACTAGAATATCGATTAAATATATAACAACTTTCAAACACTTTCTTTAATGACTTCGTATTTTTAAAAATTGATTCTTTCAAATAAATTTGATTACACATTAAAAAAAAATATCCATAATATTTTTTAACTTAGTCTTCCGAGTTTGATTAAATGTTAATTATATCTATTAATTTTTTAATTAAACATTTAATAATTTTCAATCGTTGATATAATTGCCTTAAGGTTTCTAGTTTGATTAAAAAGATAATTGTAATAGTTTTCAGCCTTCAATTAACTTTTCAATTGGAAATATTTTTTTTTTTTTCAGTGTGATTGAAGACATTTCATTTAAATATTGATTTCGTGATTGAAAACAAAATGTTTACGGTTTTATTAGAGCCCAAGCGGCTTAAATTTGGTGTTCGGCAAAAATGGCGAGTAGCCGTACGACCTTTCTAACTCTTATATCTTTGGATTTTTTCATATATTACAACGAATTATTTTCTTATTTAAATATATTTTGTAATTTTAAAAATCGACTAACGACTTTTGAATTTTCGAAAAATCGAACTTGAATTGAAAGGTGAATATAAATCGCTCACTTTATGCTGAAAAGTAGAGCGCCATCTATCTGTCAGGTCGGGACCTATTTGATTTAGACCCAAAGAAATTTGTTAGTAGAAACGGCAGAAAAGTCAGCTAAAACAGCAAGTCTGCTGAAATAGGGAAAGCAATCAATGTTTGCTGAAATAGCAAACATTTTCTGCTATTTTTTAAGCTCGATTACACTAAAAACTGTTTTAGTTTGGCTGAAACAAATAAAAATGATTGATACCACAGAAGGTTACCTTGTGTTAAATTTGAGTAAGATCTGATAATAAATGAGGCCTCTATGGTCAAAAATATGGTTATTAGGGGCAAATTTTTGAAAATCGTGTAATACATATATGTGGGAGCTATATCTAAATCTGTTAGCTGATGGCCTCTGTAGCCAATGTTACTATTGTAATATTATTCTTATATTATACTATAAGTCTAATTATGTAAATAAATAAATAAATAAATCTAAATCTGAGCCGATTTTGATAACATTTGGCAGGTTTGATTGATGCAATAGAAGGTTATCTTGTGCTAGATTTTAGTAAGATCGGGTGATAAATGATAATATACAGGTCGAGATATGCCATAAGTTAATTTTATCCATGTCTAAGAGACTTGAAGCAGTCCTTAAAAATCCCGGTGAATATACAGGATATTAGCGACCTAGTTTGATGCTTAGTGCAAACTCTAATTTTAATGTAAAAATTCTTGTATTATTTTCATGTTTTTTCATATACACCTATTTTACTGTCCACATAAAATTCGATAATTTTTTGAAATTTAATTTATTTTAAGTTATTATTTAGTCCTATCTGAATTCTAAACTAAGTTTTAAATACACGACATATGTCTACTTTATAAATAATTCCGAAATATTGAATAAAAAACATAAAATAGAAAAACCATGGCCTTATTTAAAAAAAAAAAAATCTTACACCTATTTTTCTGTCCACATGTGTATATGGAAGCTATATCTAAATCTGAACCGATATCGATGAAATTTTGCACACTTGAAGGGTGATGAAAAAGATTACTTTTTGACAAATTTGACGATAATCGGTTAGTAAAAAAGCGCAACGTAACGCCATTTGTCGAAATCGGGCGATACATATATATGGGAGCTATATCTAAATTTAATCCAATTTCTTCCAAATTCAATAGCGTTCGTCGTTGTACACAAAAAAACACCCTGTGCCAAATTTCATCAAAATCGGTTAATAATTGCGACCGGAATCCTGCGAACAACGGACGGACACCAAGCGCTAGATCGACTCAGGATGTGATTCTGAGTCGATCGGTATATATTTTATGGGGTCTAAAATCAATATTTTTGGTAGGCACATTTTTTTGGCAGATCAAAGTTATTATACCCTGACCACTATGTGGTTTAGGGTATAATAAGGTTTTTTTTTTTTAATTTGTTAAAATTTTATAAAAAGGCTTCGACCGTGATGAATTGATAGTAATTGGAGCAAATTTCTGCTAGGTCTGCCGCTAACATTGTATGATATTATTATGGTTTTCGTTCACTTTAATTTATAATTATTATTACAATTAAAAACTTACAATCAATTGTCGCGGCAATTCTGTCTGTATCAAAGATGAGCATAACCTCAAAAGGCTTATGATTAATGAGCTATCCGAAATAGGGCAATTTTGCTTTGAATGATCGGATCCAAGTACATTGGCAAATAAACTGCTAAATGAATTTCCTGTATTATTGGTATCAGAAGTACGTTGACATTGAAGTTTATCACCATTGGAAATATTATTGAATACCAAAAATGCTAAAGGAAAAAATTGGAAAAAGTCATTTAAAAATCATTAAGGAAAATTCTTGCAGAAATATTATTACTTACAGACACATTCGATTATATTCAACGATATATTTAGATCAGCCTTGTCATTAGGCATTATCAATAGATCACGTACCAATTGACTTTGGGCATCTATGGGACCTAATTGATTACTGATGGCACCTCCTGGCTGTACCAACTGTAGTATCACATGCAAAAGTGTGTCTTTTAGTTTACGCTTGCAAGATATAACACCATCGGTGGATTCTCCTTTGCGATGTAGCCAATGGACCAACTCATGTAAATGTTTGCAAATAGTAGGACCAGCCTGATAATAGAATAATGAATTTAATAATATAATAAACAAAAAACGAAATTACGCAAAATAAAATAAACTTACACAACGATTTGTAATTATAACCGAACTCATGCCATAGCCAGAGAAAAATCGCAATAACATTTTCTCAAAGTTTTCATCATTTACAATCACCTCATTGATGCGGGTTCTATCAGCATCTTCTTGACCACTTGTTTGAGAATTACATGCCAACAATAGACATTGGAAACCCAAACACCATGTTCTAAGTTTTACATCATTATACCAGGCCAAGGCCAATAAGAGACCTTGTATGGCATTAGCTCCAAAGGGTATTTTAGGGACATCCGTATTCGAAATTCCCGAATTATATGGTTTATCAGCCAACTCTCCATTCAATGTTAGCCACATTTGTAATACTTGTTCAAGATGTACCCAAGTTTCCTATAAAAAATCAACAACAAAAAACTTATGTCATCTAATTCTCAGAACATTTCATAAGTCCATTTTACCTCCAAATGTAGATCTGCCAAAATACAATCGAAAACATTCTTAAACATGGTGTAGGTATTAACACCACAATTATATTCTGGTCCCGACCACATATCAGCTACATAGTCTGGCCAAACTGCTACTTCGGGTGATGTTGTCTTAAATTCACTTGCTGCTATCTGAGGCAATGAGGAGTACATATCCAAAGAGGAGACTATTGTTATTCTTCGAAGGCCTGTCTCGACATTTAAGTCGAGACCAATATCTAAACGTGAATCCATAGCACTCGATATAGATTTGCAAAAATAGTTGACTGTATTTTTGTTCATATTGCTGTTATCCTTCTTCGCCACAGATTTGCTACGTTCCATTACATCGATATCATTAAGAATATCATCAAATTCTGTATCCTCGCATTCAATAAGCGATGGTAAATAGGGATATTTAACACCTACGTAATCGAGATGTTTCGTTATAATTTTGAAAAAAAAAAAATATTTGTCTTCAAATTAACACACACTCACCATCTGAATAGGGAATTTCGTTACTGGTTGATTGTGAAGAGCCCATATTTTGAGACATATAGAGTGCTAAATAGAAATTATTAAATAAATATATTATATAATAGATCTAGACCGATAATTTAGCGGGGGGAAATAATAAAAGGTAATAATAATTTTTATTTTGATGTCCAATAAATTGCAGATTATTTCAAAACGTCGTATCCGCGTTCTCTGACTCAAAGACACGCTACAATTTATCTCGGCCAAAGTTCTAGACGTCATCAATAGCTCTATGGTATTATAGATGCTCGATTCCGATGGAATTTCCATATTGATGTGGAAGTACCTCAGGATTCTCCGGAAATTGAGTACCTAACCAGATTCCGCAATTTGTCCTTGGATACATTAGAAAGAGCGTTTTCTAACACAACCAGGTAATGACTCGAACAATGACGAGTCGTACTTTCTAGAGCTGTGCACGTGAGTAATATTTTACTCACGCTAACGCACACTCACGACGGAAAAATCTTACTCACGCACGATATTGTTTGGTTGGACTCACGCTCACGCACGAGATGTCGTGACGAATAATTTGATGGCTAATTTACTTTAGGTACGAGTTTGAAAGCATGAACATGATTAAAATCGAGAGCGCTATTAAACTCTTAACATCCCAGATGTCACTAAAATTGTAAATGAATTCATCGTGTAAGCGTTTCATGTCCGTGGGCATGATTTTTTAGTGAGCGTATTTTTCCGAAATTCGTTACTCACGCACACTCACGAACAAATTTCGTGATTCATGCTCACGCACGACTATTGCTTTGTTAATCAAGCACTCTGACGCCGTAGCCATCAGCCTCACCTCCTCACGCGTGAGTCACGAAATTTTTAGTGATTTACGACACGTGCGCACCTCTAGCACATACCCATCTCCTTTCTGTAGCCGGGTGGAGAAGTTCCCAACCATCACCATATATCCCTGAATTATATGCCATCACCATATATTACAGGATGATACTTTGTGGCACTTGACCTAATGGGCTACAAATCTCGTAGACATCGCTTCCACCGAGGGGGTGAAACGTTGGGTCTTAATTAATTAATACGTGCAGACTTGAATCGTAGAAGAGTCATCCGCCAAAACCACTGCTAAACCGACACCGGTTAATTGAATTCAATTGCACAACGCGAAACCGGAATGAGAAAAATTTGACATTTTCACTTAATTGCGAAGCCCGGTTTTGGCCATCTACTTTGTCATATGTTTCTTCCGATGTTCCGAACGCAAAAACCGGGTTTTGACCATCGGTTAACCGGTTCTCAGTATTATAATGGGATTTCTTTCTACTTTGTCATATGTTTCTTCTGAAGTTCCGAACGCAAAAACTCATTTAAAAATGGTTATTTGGAGACTGTTATCCTGTTTTTTTTATACCCTCCACCATAGGATGGAGGGTAACTAACTGCCATTTCGTTTGTAACACATCGAAATATTGCTCTAAGACCCCATAAAGTATATATAAAGGGTGATACGGTCAAAATTTGGTCAAGGGAAAACGCGTGTAAATCAGTGAAATCGTTTATTTAAAAAATCAAATTAAATTTCTTTTTCAAGTTCAATTAGTATAAAATTCAGGAAAAATATTCAGTTAGGCTTTCGCTTTTCCAAATCCGAATTGCCGGGCCTCACGCTTGACACCTGCCATCAGATTTTGTACAGCCACCTTGCCCACCTTCTTCGCCGCAGAAAGCCAGTTTGCCTAGAACTGCTGCTCGTCCTTAGCAGTTTTTTTGGTCTTCTTTAGGTTCCGCTTGACAATAGCCCAGTATTTCTCAATTGGGCGGAGCTCTGGCGTGTTGGGAGGGTTCTTGTCCTTGGGAACCACCTGCACGTTGTTGGCGGCGTACCACTCCATGGCTTTTTTACCGTAATGGCAAGATACCAAATCCGGCCAAAACAGTACGGAACAACCGTGTTTCTTCAGGAAAGGCAGCAGACGTTTATTCAAACACTCTTTCACGTAAATTTCTTGGTTGACAGTCCGGAAGCTATGAAAATGCTGCTTTTCAAGCCACAAGTACAGATGGCTTGCCAAACCAGATATTTCTTTGCGAACTTTGACAGTTTTATGTGCTTGAAAATATCTGCCACCTTTCCCCTTTCTTTTACCGTATAAAACTCCTTTGGCCGCTTTGGCCGTCGTATTTTGTTTATCATCGCGATTTGGAGTCACTACCTTCTTGTAAGTCGATAGTCCGGCTCGTTTTTTGGCTTGATGCACGGTTGTAGACGATACACCCAGAGAGAGGTTAGGGTTTCGCTTGAAACTACCGGAAACTCTCTTTGTCGTCTCAGCAGCTTGCAGTTTTCGATTTCCCCCCGATCCAGACTTCCTGGCTGTCGACAAACGTTCCCCAAACACTTTAATTACATTTGTAACGGTTGATTTGGCAACTTTTAGCGATTTTGACAGCTTTGCGTGCGAGTAGCTCGGATTTTCGCGAAGCGCGAGCAAAATTTGGATACGCTGCTCTTCTTGCTTGGACGGCATTTTGACAACTGAATAGTGAATTCCAAAATCAAAATAGGAGCAACATTCTACACACACACCTTCAAAATGAGGGGTGTTCAGGTTTTTTAAATGCAAAATTGAAAGAAATACGTCAAGTTTATATTGACCAAATTTTGACCGTATCACCCTTTATATTCTGGGTCGTGGTGAAATTCTGAGTCGATCTAAGCATGTCCGTCTGTTGAAATCACGCTAACTTCCGAACGACACAAGCACATATAAACTGACGCTCAAATTTGGCTTGCGGAGCCTCTTGGAGGAGCAAAATTCATCCGATCCGGTTGAAATTTGGTTCATGGTGTTAGTATATGGTCTCTAACAGCCATGCAAAAATTGGTCCATATCGGTCCATAATTATATATAGCCCCCATATAAACTGACCCCTAGATTTGGTTTGCGGAGCCTCTTTGAGGAGCAAATTTCATCCGATCCGGTTCGAATTTGGTACGTGGTGTTAGTATATGGCCTTTAACGAACATGCAAAAGTTGGGCCATATCGGTCCATACTTATATATAGCCCCCATATAAACCAATCCCCCGATTTGTCAAAATTTTATTTCTATAGAAAGTTTTGTCAAGATTTTATTTCCATAGAAAATTTTTCAAAATTTTATTTCTATAGAAAATTTCTCAAAATTTTATTTCTATAGAAAATTTTTCAAGATTTTATTTCTATAGAAAATTTTGTCAAAATTTTATTTCTATAGAAAATTTTGTCAAGATTTTATTTCTATAGAAAATTTTGTCAAAATTTTATTATTATAGAAAATTTTGTCAAGATTTTATTTCTATAGAAAATTTTGTCAAAATTTTATTTCTATAGAAAATTTTGTCAAAATTTTATTACTATAGAAAATTTTGTCAAAATTTTATTTCTATAGAAAATTTTGTCAAAATTTTATTTCTATAGAAAATTTTGTCAAAATTTTATTTCTATAGAAAATTTTGTCAAAATTTTATTTCTATAGATCTTCTCGTTTAAGTTTTTAAGCAGCGGGAAGACGAATAGAATTCAATCGTCTACAGAAAAATCTAACGTTTCAAACGAGCTTCGACCCGCCCGAATCCAGCACCGTTTTTATGTGGTGATTCATGTGATTTATATAAAAAACGTTTTTCTGTTCAATATCATATATGGAAACAAGGGAATGTGAAACATCATTTAGAAGAAATCTATGCCCTATTTGTACTCACATGCATAATCAGCAAACAAGTCCTTAGATTCTTGAAAACCATCCATTGGTCTTTGACCATCATTGGTGGGTGTTGCATCATTATCCTTGTAATGTCTATCAGCATCCAAGAGATCCTAAAAGTTTTTAACACATTAGGCCAAATTAAGCACAAATTACTAATCACCCGAGATATACCTGTAAAAGACAAGTAATGGCATGGACAGCCCAAGGCTGTTGTTGATCATTCCACACAGCCATACGAATAAGATGTTCCAATTGATTGATGGTAATTATTTTGGATAATTGAACTGCTGGTCGACAAGCAGATACCAATCGAGCAATTACCTAAGATTTTATAATGAATATAAAATGTATATAAATGTAAAAACTCTTCCAAAAAAACAAAAACTTACTTTGCATGTTAGCAAAAATTGATCCATGTTGCATGTAAAATCCATTTCCAGCAGTAATGCTATTAAACCTCGTATAACAATTAATATATTATTAAGTCTTATATTCTTAAGACCTTTGTCGAAGTTATTTTCAGGTTCTTGCTGAGGATCTTTGCTAGGTTTGGGTAGCATGCTGCTTTTACTAGACTTATTAGAGGATTTCGGTTTACCTGTAAGCTCCATAAATATACCTGGATGCTATGAGTACAAATTTTTATATATATATAATATATTGGGCGAGCAAGTAAACCAATTAATAATCTAAAATACCTCATTTTGAATCATATAGATTTTCTTTCCCCAATCTGTGTAGGGTTGGGCACTATATTTATTTTGCTGGACTATGCGTTTCTTGAAGCATCTCAATTGTTTGCCTGAACTATTCGATGATTGGCCTCTTGTTTTGGCAAAGTCAGTCTCACAACTCATAAAGTCCCATCGATTGGCAGCTGTGGGTGGCGAACCATTAGATAATTTACTCTTACCAATAAATCCATATCGAGAAGTCTTACATTTATCCTTACGATCATCCAAACAAACCGACAGGAATAAAAGCAACCATGTGATCAACTGTAAATCGGATTTGGTACACAAACTACCACCGCTTGATGTTTCGGCATTGGACATATTTAGACCAGAACTGGTAGCTTCTTGATATCGTGGTGAAATTGGTGCTAATTGTTTGGCTAAGGTTTTTAGAATAGCATCGATAACTATGGACCGACAGTTACCCATTGATATACTACGTCTTCCCAAGTAGGTTAATAAAAAGAAAATTCTATAAAACAAAACAGTTTTAGCAAAAAATCAGAGAAAATTTTAATAAATATTCTATCTTACCGATCTTGTGGGAAAATTTTGCTATTCTGTGAGGAAAACAATGTACAAAATATATTGGCCAAAAAATCTCCCCACCAACTTTGAACGCAACACATGCGAACCAATAGTGAACAAGTAGCCAATTGTATATGGGCATCCCCATAGACAACAAATGAATTGAACAACATATTGGCCACATCGACAGTAAAAAGTTGCTGCATTGCCATCATATCCTAGAAAAAAATTAAGATTTATTATTGGACCCTTTTCGATTGGCATTTAGTAGTTGGTAATTAGATTAGGTGGCAGCCCTGAGATCCTGATGCATCCACTTAGACTATCAAGTCCATTGGTGAATTGGTAATTACCTTTAAGCTATATTCAATGGAAAAATTGAGTAATATTTCAATCAAAGCCTGTCCCAGAACACGTAGTTTATCTCGTGATGCCATACGTAATGCCTGTGATGGATCAATTGGCGTCTCAGTAGCTTCTCCGGTGCTGGGCTTCAAAGCTGATTCCAAACGGTTAATGACATTACGTATTACATTAATTTCATGTTGGAGTACAATACATTCCTGAAAAACAAGAACCAAAAGAATAATTTATTTATTGCACTTTTATAGGTAATAAAAAATATATGGGCCACCATTTATAGGTCAATTAATTAAATGAATATAATTTGTAAACAACTATTTTAAAGAGTCGTTCGTTATTAGCACGGGAAAATATCACAAAATTTTTCCCAATAATATTTTCTTATAAATTAATTTATTTTCAAATGATATTTTAATTGAAATTGGAAAAAATTGGAACGTTTGTCATATAATTTATATTATATTTTATAATTTGAGTTCAATTCTTTCCAATTCATTTCATTCCATTCCATTCCATTCCATTCCATTCCATTCCATTCCACTCCATTTCATTTCATTTCATTTCATTTCATTTCATTTCATTTCATTTCATTTCATTTCATTTCATTTCATTTCATTTCATTTCATTTCATTTCATTTCATTTCATTTCATTTCATTTCATTTCATTTCATTTCATTGAATTGAATTGAATTGAATTGAATTGAATTGAATTGAATTGAATTGAATTGAATTGAATTGAATTGAATTGAATTGAATTGAATTGAATTGAATTGAATTGAATTGAATTGAATTGAATTGAATTGAATTGAATTGAATTGAATTGAATTGAATTGAATTGAATTGAATTGAATTGAATTGAATTGAATTGAATTGAATTGAATTGAATTGAATTGAATTGAATTGAATTGAATTGAATTGAATTGAATTGAATTGAATTGAATTGAATTGAATTGAATTGAATTGAATTGAATTGAATTGAATTGAATTGAATTGAATTGAATTGAATTGAATTTAATTTAATTTAATTTAATTTAATTTAATTTAGTTTAATTTAGTTTAATTTAATTTAATTTAATTTAGTTTAGTTTAGTTTAGTTTAGTTTAGTTTAGTTTAGTTTAGTTTAGTTTAGTTTAGTTTAGTTTAGTTTAGTTTAGTTTAGTTTAGTTTAGTTTAGTTTAGTTTAGTTTAGTTTAGTTTAGTTTAGTTTAGTTTAGTTTAGTTTAGTTTAGTTTAGTTTAGTTTAGTTTAGTTTAGTTTAGTTTAGTTTAGTTTAGTTTAGTTTAGTTTAGTTTAGTTTAGTTTAGTTTAGTTTAGTTTAGTTTAGTTTAGTTTAGTTTAGTTTAGTTTAGTTTAGTTTAGTTTAGTTTAGTTTAGTTTAGTTTAGTTTAGTTTAGTTTAGTTTAGTTTAGTTTAGTTTAGTTTAGTTTAGTTTAGTTTAGTTTAGTTTAGTTTAGTTTAGTTTAGTTTAGTTTAGTTTAGTTTAGTTTAGTTTAGTTTAGTTTAGTTTAGTTTAGTTTAGTTTAGTTTAGTTTAGTTTAGTTTAGTTTAGTTTAGTTTAGTTTAGTTTAGTTTAGTTTAGTTTAGTTTAGTTTAGTTTAGTTTAGTTTAGTTTAGTTTAGTTTAGTTTAGTTTAGTTTAGTTTAGTTTAGTTTAGTTTAGTTTAGTTTAGTTTAGTTTAGTTTAGTTTAGTTTAGTTTAGTTTAGTTTAGTTTAGTTTAGTTTAGTTTAGTTTAGTTTAGTTTAGTTTAGTTTAGTTTAGTTTAGTTTAGTTTAGTTTAGTTTAGTTTAGTTTAGTTTAGTTTAGTTTAGTTTAGTTTAGTTTAGTTTAGTTTAGTTTAGTTTAGTTTAGTTTAGTTTAGTTTAGTTTAGTTTAGTTTAGTTTAGTTTAGTTTAGTTTAGTTTAGTTTAGTTTAGTTTAGTTTAGTTTAGTTTAGTTTAGTTTAGTTTAGTTTAGTTTAGTTTAGTTTAGTTTAGTTTAGTTTAGTTTAGTTTAGTTTAGTTTAGTTTAGTTTAGTTTAGTTTAGTTTAGTTTAGTTTAGTTTAGTTTAGTTTAGTTTAGTTTAGTTTAGTTTAGTTTAGTTTAGTTTAGTTTAGTTTAGTTTAGTTTAGTTTAGTTTAGTTTAGTTTAGTTTAGTTTAGTTTAGTTTAGTTTAGTTTAGTTTAGTTTAGTTTAGTTTAGTTTAGTTTAGTTTAGTTTAGTTTAGTTTAGTTTAGTTTAGTTTAGTTTAGTTTAGTTTAGTTTAGTTTAGTTTAGTTTAGTTTAGTTTAGTTTAGTTTAGTTTAGTTTAGTTTAGTTTAGTTTAGTTTAGTTTAGTTTAGTTTAGTTTAGTTTAGTTTAGTTTAGTTTAGTTTAGTTTAGTTTAGTTTAGTTTAGTTTAGTTTAGTTTAGTTTAGTTTAGTTTAGTTTAGTTTAGTTTAGTTTAGTTTAGTTTAGTTTAGTTTAGTTTAGTTTAGTTTAGTTTAGTTTAGTTTAGTTTAGTTTAGTTTAGTTTAGTTTAGTTTAGTTTAATTTAATTTGATTTAATTTAATTTGATTTGATTTGATTTGATTTGATTTGATTTAATTTAATTTAATTTAAATTTAACTTAAAATTTCAATTAAGCGCTAATTGGATCAACAAATTATGTGATTAAAGCCAAAACAAACAAACAAAATTTTTCATTGTTATTTCAATTCGCCTACCTCATATATGCCAGTAATCTTGCCACCTTCTACCGTCATTGTAGTGTCATCTTCACTCCTCTGCTTATTTATGAATGCTTGCATGTGCGCCACATTTGAGACATCCGAATTGAGAAGCGGTGTTAATAGCTCCAACAGCTTACAACTCGCCAGACTATAGCGACAATGGACATCTTCATGTAAGGAATTTAATGCTTTCAATTGAGCTTGTATATTTTGGGGTTTATGGCTCATGTAATTCATAAACAAATCTCCATAACCATCCGATTCCAATATGATCATATGACCAAAGAATGATCCAAGGGGGATTTTACATTTTGTCGATGACATACCAATGCGGCCCATTATAGTTATTTTCATATAACGACATATGGGCGGAGGTTGTATATCGCTTAGAACTAGAGTTTTTGTCCCAATATCAGAAGCCTCGACGAGACGTATACAATCGGTCTCCTCATCAAAACACCAAATGTCAATATGCAATGAAGCTAACTCGTCACAGGCTGGTATTATTAAATCCGTTAAAAGAATAGGAGAACCGAAATCAAGAACCACAAAACGCCTTGCTCCCGAATGCATGCGATCAATTACGATCATTTGCTTGGATGGTGGTGACAAAAGTTTATGCCATGGGAAGACTGTGGGTGAATTTGTACTCAAATTTTCACCCAAACCATCTGCCGAAGCATCATTTTTGGAGGATTGTGAATTTTTGTCGGTTGATGTTTTATCCTCGTCCTTGCCATCAGCCGTAGGTTTTGAAGTTGAACCCAACTGTTGATCTATATACTCGCATATGAATTTAAACTTTGGCAAAGTAGCAGCACCACTGCCAGAACTTGCCGTTTTATTTTTACTCGAAGACTTATCTTCGGTATTGGTTTTGTCATTGTTATTGTTTTGATTTATGCAGTCTGCAGTTACTTCTATGGCTAAAAAATAAAATTGGTTAATTAATTTTTTAAAGAAACAAACAATGTTCTTAAAATGCGTATGTATTCGTATATTTTATTGATTGTTTAATGAAACTATTAATTTACTGAAAGACTTACGTCCTATGCCGTTTGGCTTCAAATCCCCATTTCCACTTAAGTCCAACATTTTTATCATACTCATTTTGTCAACCATATTATTGGCTTTGTTTTTTACGTTGTTGAATATATCGTTCATCTGAAATGGATAAAAAATATTTCGTATATATCAAATCCAATAAGGAATTTAAATCAATGAAACCAACAAAATATGAAAATTTCTATAAACGTAGATGTCGAACGAAGGATCGGCATTAACATTTGTTCAAACATCGGTAATCCGCCACGAAGCAGCCTTCGACCTTATAAGGCCGGTTAATCAAATTTTAACAAAATTTTCTATAGAAATAAAATTTTGACAAAATTTTCTATGGAAATAAAATTTTGACAAAATTTTCTATAGAAATAAAACTTTGAAAAAATTTTCTATAGAAATCAAATTTTGCAAAATTTTCTTTAGAAATAAAATTTTGACCAAAATTTTGACAAAATTTCCTATAGAAATAAAATTTTGACAAAATTTTCTATAGAAAGAAAATTTTGGCAAAATTTTCTATAGAAATAAAATTTTGACAAAATTTTCTATAGAAATAAAACTTTGACAAAATTTTCTATAGAAATAAAATTTTGACAAAATTTTCTATAGCAATAAAACGTTGATAAAAAATTTCTATAGAAATAAAACTTAGACAAAATTTTCTATAGAAATAAAATTTTGACAAAATTTTCTATAGAAATAAAATTTTGACAAAATTTTCTATAGAAATAAAATTTTTGGCAAAATTTTTTACAGAAATAAAATGTTGATAAAAAAATTTCTATAAAAATAAAATGTTGATAAAAAATTTTCAATAGAAATAAAAGTTTGACAAAATTTTCTATAGAAATAAAATTTTTGGCAAAATTTTCTATAGAAATAAAATTTTGACACAATTTTCTATAGAAATAAAATTTTTGGCAAAATTTTCTATAGAAATAAAATTTTGACAAAATTTTCTATAGAAATAAAACTTTGACAAAATTTTCTATAGAAATAAAATTTTGACAAAATTTTCTATAGAAATAAAATTTTGACAAAATTTTCTATAGAAATAAAATTTTGACAAAATTTTCTATAGAAATAAAATTTTGACAAAATTTTCTATAGAAATAAAATTTTGACAAAATTTTCTATAGAAATAAAATTTTTGGCAAAATTTTTTACAGAAATAAAATGTTGATAAAAAAATTTCTATAAAAATAAAATGTTGATCAAAAATTTTCTATAGAAATAAAAGTTTGACAAAATTTTCTATAGAAATAAAAGTTTGACAAAATTTTCTATAGAAATAAAATTTAGAAAAAATTTTCTATAGAAATAAAATTTAGAAAAAATTTTCTCTAGAAATAAAATTTTTGGCAAAATTTTCTATAGAAATAAAATTTTTGGCAAAATTTTCTATAGAAATAAAATTTTGACAAAATTTTCTATAGAAATAAAATTTTGACAAAATTTTCTATAGAAATAAAATTTTGACAAAATTTTCTATAGAAATAAAATTTTGACAAAATTTTCTATAGAAATAAAATTTTGACCAAATTTTCTATAGAAATAAAATTTTGACAAAATTTTCTACATAAATAAAATTTTGACCAAAATTTTCTATAGAAATAAAATTTTGACAAAATTTTCTATAGAAATAAAATTTTGACCACCATTTTCTATGGAAATAAAATTTTGACAAAATTTTCTATAGAAATAAAATTTTGACAAAATTTTCTATAGAAATAAAATTTTGACCAAAATTTTCTATAGAAATAAAATTTTGACCACATTTTTTTTATAAAAATAAAATGTTGACAAAATTTTCTATAGAAATAAAATTTTGACAAAATTTTCTATAGAAGTAAAATTTTGACAAAATTTTTTATAGAAATAAAAGTTTGACAAAATTGTCTATAGAAATAAAATTTAGACAAAATTTTCTATAGAAATAAAATTTTTGGCAAAATTTTCTATAGAAATAAAATTTTTGGCAAAATTTTCTATAGAAATAAAATGTTGACAAAATTTTCTATAGAAATATAGTTTTGATAAAAATTTTCTATAAAAATAAAATTTTGACAAAATTTTCTATAGAAATAACATTTTGACAAAATCTTCAAAAGAAACAAAATATTGACAAAATTTTCTATAGAAATAAAATTTTGATTAAAATTTTCTATAGAAATAACATTTTTGGCAAAATTTTCTATAGAAATAAAAGTTTGACAAAATTTTCTATAGAAATAAAATTTAGACAAAATTTTCTATAGAAATAAAATGTAGACAAAATTTTCTATAGAAATAAAATTTTTGGCAAAATTTTCTATAGAAATAAAATTTTGACACAATTTTCATTTTCTATAGAAATAAAATTTTGACAAAATTTTCTACATAAATAAAATTTTGACCAACATTTTCTATAGAAATAAAATTTTGACAAAATTTTCTATAGAAATAAAATGTTGCCAAAATTGTCTATAGAAATAAAATGTTGACCAAAACTTTCTATAGAAATAAAATGTTGACCAAAACTTTCTATAGAAATAAAATTTTGACAAAATTTTCTATAGAAATAAAATTTTGACCAAAATTTTCTATAGAAATAAAATTTTGACCACATTTTTTTATAAAAATAAAATATTGACAAAATTTTCTATAGAAATAAAATTTTGACAAAATTTTCTATAGAAATAAAATGTTGACAAAATTTTCTATAGAAATAAAATGTTGACAAAATTTTCTATAGAAATAAAAGTTTGACAAAATTTTCCATAGAAATAAAATTTAGACAAAATTTTCTATAGAAATAAAATTTTGACACAATTTTCTATAGAAATAAAATTTTTGGCAAAATTTTCTATAGAAATAAAATTTTGACAAAATTTTCTATAGAAATAAAATTTTGACAAAATTTTCTATAGAAATAAAATTTTGACAAAATTTTCTATAGAAATATAGTTTTGATAAAAAATTTCTATAAAAATAAAATTTTGACAAGATTTTCTATAGAAATAACATTTTGACAAAATTTTCTATAGAAATAAAATTTTTGCAAAATTTTCTATAGAAATAAAATTTTTGCAAAATTTTCTATAGAAATAAAATTTTGAAAACATTTTTATAGAAATAAAATTTTGACAAAATTTTCTATAGAAATAAAATTTTGACAAAATTTTCTATAGAAATAACATTGTGACAAAATTTTCAAAAGAAACAAAAATTGACAAAATTTTCTATAGAAATAAAATTTTAATTAAAATTTTCTATAGAAATAAAATTTTTCGCAAAATTTTCTATAGAAATACAATTTTTGGCAAAATTTTCTATAGAAATAAAATTTTTGGCAAAATTTTCTATAGAAATAAAATTTTGACAAAATTTTTTATAGAAACAAAATTTTTGGCAAAATTTTTTATAGAAATAAACTTTTGACAAAATTTTCTATAGAAATAAAATTTTGACAAAATTTTCTATAGAAATAAAATTTTGAAAAAATTTTGACAAAATATTCTATAGAAATAAAATGTTGATAACAATTTTCTATAGAAATAAAAATCAAAAAAACAGACAATGGCAAATAAATAAATACTTACTTTGTCGGAATACATTTGATCAACGGTTTCAACAACCACCGGAGCAATAAGTAAATCATCCATATTCACATTGGATGTACTGGCATTTGAAGACACAGCATCCATATTATCAATACGTGTAGCCTCCGATGTGGCAGCACAGGTAAAGTGTAATTGTTCTACTTCCAGTAGACCTCTTAGTTGATTACTAACACTTTTGCATTTGATCAAATGGGGGAAAGTGCGAAAATCCACACCATCTAAAAATATAAACAACACGTCCAATAAATACCCAAGCAATTTGCATAAAATTTAAAAATGTATACATACCAATTGAACACAATTTTTTAATATCAATACCTGCTGCTTGTACTAGCCCGGCATTGTTCCGTAATATATTCATTAAAGTGGAGGAAAAGTTTACATTGTTTTTATTGACATTTGGCAAATCGTAATCAAAGATATCGGGCTCAAATGGAAAACCATATAAACCAAATCTAAAAGGAAATAAAAAAGGGATAAATTTATCATAAAAATCAGACGAAATAAATTCTATATTCAATAAAATACCTAGTTCCGATTAATGCACCATATGGATCCCAACGTCGTTGTATTTCCTCCGATATATCAACTAATAATTTTACACACATCTCGGATATGCTATTGTACGTTTTATTGGTTGATGTAATACAGGCCAACATTACATACCAACGAACAACACTGGCATGCTTGGCAAAGGGCAGTTCATTGAATGTAGTGGATATAGCATTGCGTAAAGCTATATCCAATTTAGAAGAAGATTTTATGTTAGCTGGTAAATTGCAAAAACCACTGGAAAATAAAATATGTACATAGTTAAAAAGTTTACTTCTGCGGAAAAGTTCTAGCTATTGTGACCTTGTTGACTTACTCTGTTAACATAAGCATTAGCTTAACACATTTATGGGCCATACTACGACTACTGTGTATGATACAATGACGTAAAGTATTTTCCAAATATTTTTCGGCTTGACAAATACACTCAAGTTGTTGGGCTAATATTGGTAGACCCTTATTGCGTTCAGATTTTGGTGAACGGAAACGTTTCAAACGTATACAACATATCCATGTCAATATGTCGAGAGCATAATTTCGAGCTAATGTTGTGGATTTTTCACTACTGATAATTTTGAAAAGATTATCCAATAATTGATTGCTCTCCAGCATAGCAATGCGTTGCAAACGTTCATTGGGAATGTGGGCTTGGGTTTTTACAGCTCGTACATATACAGAGATTTCATGTAACCAGTCGCATCCTGTAAAACAAAAAGCAAATTATTAAAAGTATCCCCTACCACTTTTTTGTGCATTAAAGTTTACCTCGTGTTTTACACTGACCATCTTTGACTGGATCACCCATTGTTTTAATGTGTAGCAAAAAGTTTCTAGTGCGTGTTTTAAATAATTTTGGCGAAGTTAAGATAACCGATCCTCCTTGATCAGATAGATCTATACAGGAGGATAATTCAATAGGTCCGGCCAAAATTTCAGCATTGTGCGTTTGCAAAAATTCCTCATTTAATACCGGATTTTCATTATTTCCTGTTCGGAGTAGAATACATGGCGCGTATATAGGTGTTTTTGAATTTGGAAAAAAGCTCACATAAATTATTCATACCTTCATTGCTGCCGGATGGTGTTTCATTTGGCCCTCCAACATCTGTTGCTGTACGCTTAAAACTGGAATGTGGTCCCTTCATTCTATAGCCAAAACCACTAGTATTCTGCTTCAGCAAGGTTACTTGTATGGCTGCTGGGTTATGACATTGTTGATATAGCGAAAATTTTAAATCAATGTGACCCAAAGTGGCTGCTTGTAACAGATTAATTTCAATAATATGTTCATCCCAAGTGGTCCTAAAAATAAATGGTCATAAAAATATTAGCAAAAGATTATCAATTATATTGTTCCTGAATAGTGCTCTGATTTTTTTATTTATATATAAAGTCTGTCTTATTTGTGAAATTCTACTGTGGCATTGATGGATCCCATGAGTACACACAAACAAAATTTTTCTGATTCAATCACGAAATTAATTGATCCTATTAATTTTTTGAATTGAAATGTCTTCAATCACAGTAATGATAGTATCAATTAAAACATTAATTGATCCAATTAAAAAATTAATTGATACTATTAATTTGTTTGATAGATTTTTGTTTCAATTAAAAAATTTTTTAAATTTTTTAAATTATTAATTGAATATTTTTTAAAAATCAATTAAGATTTTAATTGAAAAAATGTTCGTGAAATTTGTTTCTGTGTATTACCCTCTTATAGTCAACTGAAATATCACAACAACTCATTATTATTAGTTTTTTTTTTTGTAATATGTGTCCAAATATTTATAATTTTAAATTTTATTATACATTATAATAGAGTAGTATCCTGTTGTTGTATTATTGTTAGTATATTAATGTTAGAAATAAGAGAATTGTTTTGAGTAGTATTTAAAATGTTGATTTAAGTAACTGTATAAGGCCTTTGTAAGGCTTAGTTACATATGAAAATAAATAAATTAAAAAATATCGATCGGTGATCCATATCGCACACATAAAACAATTTTTTTTGTCTTCAATCACGAAATTAATTGATCCAATTAATTTTTAATTGAAATGTCTTCAATCACAGAAATGATAGTATCAGTCACAGAATATTATTGAAATTCTATTAAAAAATTAATTGATACTATTATTATTTGTGATTGAGTTCAATTAAAAAATGTTTTGAATCAATTAATTGTTTTAATTGAATATTTCTCAACTAAGACTTTAATTTGAAAAATTTTCGTAAAATTTTTTCCGTGCATCCGATAAACAAGGGTTTCATTCTTTGTTTACGATTATTGACGGCACTTTCCTGATCTTACCAAAACTACCCAAGTCTGCCGTGGAGGGTCTCTTTCCTTCGGTATTATGGGCGGTGACCAGGATTAACTTTGTCAGCTACAGTATCCACATGAAATCTGTTCAGACCTACCTTAAGATGTTTGGATGATTACTGCTATAACAACTAGGGTGACCAAAACCGACACCGGTTAACCGATTAACCGGATTCAGTTACATAAACCGAAACCGGATAATGAAAAAATTTGCATTATCGGTTAACCGCGAAAACCGGGTTTTGACCATCGGTTAACTGGTTTTCTGTATTTCAACAAAATTTCTTTCTTTTTTTCATATATTTCTTCCAAAAGTGGAACTTTTTGCAGAGATATACTGAAGATGAGAAACAAATGACTACCCTATGGGAAATTAGTGCAAATTGCCATTAATGGACCCATTACAGAACTGGTACTAGTGCTCCATTTTATTAACATTTTTAATTGTCATATAATTTATTGATTTGTATACTCACTTGATATTAAAATCTTTTAGAATCCACACTTTTAATACAACTATCATTATTATTTTTTATTCAACATATTATTTTCTGGTGCCATACGGATGGAAACAGACTCCTAAAAGTTTGTCCCAGACTGTTTCATGAGCAGTTGTCTATGGTGTAGTCCCATCCAATGATAAACCCATGTTAAAGTGACCGGTCCATTCCATACGCTTGGACCAGAACTGTGACTGGTCCATACACACCAGGGAATAACCCTGTACCGGTCCTGGGTTTGATCCATTTCCCGTAGGGTACTTACAACAAAGTTTCACTAAGTAAATGAAGAGATTTTAGTCAAACGACATTCCACTTAGTTGTAAAGTCCTTTCTTTGAGCGCAAATAAATCCGAATTTATTAGAAGCGTTGTGACATTGTCACGAATCTTTTTTTTATTTGCTTGTAAAGGCAATGTTGTTTGCCTCAAATGTCGGTCCTCAGAAAAGAAAAAAATTCTTTTAGAAAACTTATAGTCCAGAGTTAATCTACAATCAGTCAACGAGTATTTTCAGTGCAAAAGGAGCACATTAACGGCATTCAATTTCCCTGTCAATGTTCTATAAATTGTTAATTTCATTACAATGAATTATTTATTTATTTTTTTTTTAATAAAATGGGTATTTAAAACTCTTTTCACTAATTTTTATAATTTCGGTTTTAACGGATTTTGAGCAAAATAAAAAACCTAAAACCGGTTTTAACCGGTTTTGAGCAAAATAAAAAACCGAAAACCGGTTTTTAAAAAATTGGGATTTTTGGATGAACCGAAAACCGTCTTTTCAAAAAAACCGGTTATTTGGACACCGTAATAATAACTCAGGAGATACTGCTTTCACAACAGACATATACTTCTTGGAGGATCTTGGTCTCACCATTAAGGTGATCCAGGGTATACAGCGGAGATATACTTTCGCAGTTCTAAGGTCAGCGTTCTGGCAGGTCCGAATGTTATTCTACGCAGTGGTGTCCACAGCACTGCATAACTTACCACTGACCGGTCAATAGGTCCACAGCCCAAGTGGCGCGGCAAGCGAATTTTTTATACCGCAGAGCAAATGGAGGTAGCAAGGGCAGACGACTTGAGAAGGCTGTCGAGTGTGGCCCCTTGGGTAATTTAGGGTCGGAATTTATTTCGCCATCGACTCTGACAACTACCTTGGTGCAATGGTTAGCATGCCCGCCTTGCATACACAAGGCCGTGGGTTCGATTCCTGCTTCGACCGAACACCAAAAAGTTTTTCAGCGATGGATTATCCCACCTCAGTAATGCTGGTAACATTTCTGAGTGTTTCAAAGCTTCTCTAACGCCGTTCGGACTCGGCAATAAAAAGGAGGACCCTTGTCATTGAACTTAACATGGAATCGGACAGCACTAAGATATAAGAGAAGTTCACCACTGTGGTATCACAATGGACTGAATAGTCTAAGTGAGCCTGATATATCGGGCTGCCACCTAACCTAACCTAACCTACCTGAGTACTTCTGCCGTCCCTGCAGTGAATAGTGTTGTGGATGAGGATTTGGTGGCAGATATTCCCAAATGTCAAGCAGTGAAATAATAGCAAGGTAGACGATTAATCGATCACAGATACAATCCACAATGGGCCAAGATACCAAGATTGCACAGTCGTCTGTATATCATAAAATATTTACGCCACCAATGGGGTGTGGATAGGTAGAGGATGAATAGTGCCGAAGATATCACCCCATCTTGTGGAAATCCCTTTTTCACTCTACGGGGTCTAGATTTCTTATCACTAAATTTCAGCGCCTGTACATATAACTTAGAACCCAATGCTTGGTTTCTGCCGGTAGAGACGTATTCACCATGTCCTCGAACAGTCGGTAGGACCAATACCTCTAGAATTCCAATTTCAGACAAACTGGGTAAAAACTACGTATTTTAGAAGCCCAAGAAGTAAAATCGGGAGATCGGTCTATATGGGGCTATACCAATGGACCGATAGGGAGCATTTTCGACACACCTCTTTATGGTCCAAAAATACCTGTAGATTTCCAATTTCAGGCAAATCGGATAGAAAATACAGTTTCTAGACATCCAAGAAGTAAAATCGGGACATCGGTCTATATGGGGGCTATACCAAAACATGGACCGATACGGACCACACCTATTTGTAGTCATAAAATACCTCTTTATTTCAAAACGGACAGTTTCTAGAAGCCCAAGAAATAAAATCGGGAGATCAGCCTATATGGGAGTTATACCAAAACATGGAACGATACGGACCATTTTCGACACACCTCTTTATGGTCCCAAAATATCTGTAGATTTCCAATTTCAGGCAAATCGGATTGTAAATACAGTTTCTAGACGCCCAAGAAGTAAAATCTGAAGATCGGTCTATATGGGGGCTATACCAAAACATGGACCGATACACCCCATTTTCGGCACACCTATTTGTGGACTTAAAATACCTCCAGATTTCCAATTTCAAGCAAATCGGATAGTAAATACAATTTCTAGAAGCCCAAGAAATAAAGATCAGTCTATATGGGGGCTATACCAAAACATGGACCGATACGGACCATTTTGACACATCTCTAGAAGCCCCAGAAATAAAATCGGCCCAAAGTCTATATGGGGGCTATACCAAAACATGGACCGATACTCCCAAGAAGTAAAAGAAGTAAAATCGGAAGATCGGTCTATATGGGGGCTATACCAAAACATGGACTGATACACCCCATATTCGGAACACCTATTTGTGGTCATAAAATACTTCTAGATTTCCAATTTCAGGCAAATCGGATAGTAAATACAGTTTCTAGAAGCCCAAGAAATAAAATCGGGAGATCAGTCTATATGGAGGCTATACCAAAACATGGACCGATACTATCCATTTTCTGCACACCTATTTGTAGTCATAAAATACCTCTAGATTTCCAATTTCAGGCAAATCGGATAATAAATACAGTTTCTAGATGTCCAAGAAATAAAATCGGGAGATCAGTCTATATGGGGGCTATACCAAAACATGGACCGATACTATCCATTTTCTACACACCTATTTGTGGTCTTAAAATACCTCTAGATTTCCAATTTCAAGCAATCGGATAGAAAATACAGTTTCTAGATGTCCAAGAAATAAAATCGGGAGATCGGTCTATATGGGAGCTATACCAAAACACGGACCAACTTCGACACATCAATTTTTGGTCCTAAAATACATATAGATTTTCAATTTCAGGCAAATCGGATAGAAAATACAGTTTCTAGGCGCACAAGAGGCAAAATCGGGAAATCGGTATGTATGGGGGGGCTATACCAAAACATGGACCGATAGGCACAAATATATATCAAAACTTGGACAGATATAGGCCATCTTCGAACTTGACCTGCCTGCAAACAAAACACGAATCTGTGTCAAAATTGCAGGACGATAGATTGAAGGCTGTAGCGTGATTACAACAGACAGACGGATAGACATGCTTACATCGTCTTAAAATATCTCCTTGACCAAGTGTATATATACTTTATATAGTCGGAAATCGATATTTCGACTTATTATACCCCCATCACCATTCTATGGTGGTGGGTACAAAAATATCTCCAAAATATTTCCAATTGATATTTTAATTGAATTTTAGAAAAATTTTCAATTAAAAATGGAATTAATCAAAAAACAAAATAATAATTAAAACAAAAATCAATCAAAATTGTTTATTTTAATTGGACCAATTCATTGACATTGGTGATTGATACAATCATTTGATTGTGATTGAAAAAATTAAAATTTATTAATTTTAATTTTTTTATTTATTAAATTAAAATTTAATTAAAGCAATTATCTCGTAAGTGAAGCCAAAAAAAAATTGTTTGTATAGGGGGAATTGTTATGACCAAAAAATATATATTATAATTATATTTTACTTACGCATCGTTATGCAGTCGCCATGTATGCAATGATGGTTTCCTTTGCTTTTGCGCTTGGCCCAAATCATTCCAGCAACTTGGTACTTCAGCTGTATACAATACAACTTTATGGTCGAATTGTGTTAGCGAATACAAAGTACGCAAGTCCTCCAGTGAGAGATCACCACTGCGATAGGCCAAAAGATTTGATGTAGTTGCCGTATTTATGGATGTCGATGATGGCGAAGGTGATGATTGGCATATACCACCACCAGTAGAGCTCTGTATCGAACTTGTTCCACAATCCACTTTAATGGTGGTGGTAAATGCTGTAGGTGTGTGGCATTTTTGAGCATCTTCTGCTTCTTGCATAGCATTTGTATCGAAATTCAAATTTTCGCTTTGCTTTGGTGGTGTCACCCCATCTGTAACACAACGCTCCATGGCTGCGCCAATTACATCATTATTCGAAGAGACCAATAAACTTGGACAGGTTTCCTCTTCCATATCAATCATTTCATCGCCCGATTCATTATCGGCATCATTGAGTGAGTAAAATATTAAGTAGCCCTTTCGCGTACAACAACACAATCTCTCAAGACTACGACAATAAGCCACCGAAACGAAATAATGCGTTTCTTCTCGTATGGTGCTAATGCGTTGAAAATCAGCCAGGGAAAATATCTCAATGGAACCATTGGCACAGACAACACAAAATGCTCCCGCATTCATATTTGGTGATGTTTGCATAATAGATTCCCCCGCCATACTGATATTTTGGAAATTTGGCAGCATACATATTTGTTTGGGGCAATTTTCTCGGTTGAATGTCATGGCCATTTTATGTTCATTGGGAATAGCACCATTGATATAATCGAAAAGAAGTAATTGTCCACCAACCGATTGGCTAGATGAATGCATCTCTTCATTCATGGCGAAATCCTCATCATCATTATCGCAGTTTACATTTTCATTAACGACGACATCCGTTATAATCTTATTATTGGGAATTTCTTTGCAGACTACTGGTGGTACTATCTTGGTTTTAACCAATTTTACCAACAACTGATCGCAATTACTATTCGTAGGTACAATTTCACATATTTCCACAAGTTCATCGCCGTCGTCATTGGGGCCATCTTGTTTTAAGGCATTAGTTCGCTTAAGAATGCAAACGCTTTCTACAATGCAATCGATATCTTCACTAACGCTAACTTTGGGTGACGAACTACCACCCACTTCAGGATTGGGAGAATTATTTGTCTTTGCCGTATCATTGATTAGAGCAGGTTTAGATTTCTGAACATTTTTCGCTGCAGCCAATAGATTTTCCTTGAAATAATTGGCATCCATTTCCATATCATCGGCTGTTGCACTTGGTCCACTTCCTCCACCCACACCAGATATCATGTTATTCTCCACAGGTTGACCATAGTCATAGTCGAAGAGATTATTCAGATCATTGAATTGTTCTGCCATTTTTTTGAACTCGGCTTCCAGATAGGCATCATTGTATTCCATGGGAGAGTCCGATTTATCACCCGATGAGGCTGCAACAACTTCAGGTGTAGAGGCAGGCACAATATCGGCTACAAAACCATTGCTGTCCAGACCATCTAAGTATTTGTCAAAAATGGAACTTTGAGTTTTGTCATCACGATCGTCATGATACTTTTTGTTTAGATGAGTTTCATTACTGCTCGATGGTTCGCCGCTTGCTGAATGCGACGATGAGGTAAATTAAATTTTAAACAAATAGTTTAGAATGAAGGTAACAACAAGATGCCGGGAGAGAGAGAGAGGAGAGAAATAATAGAAAAAAAAGCAAATAATTTGTGAAGGAACTGTTTCATTTGCTATACCCAGCAAAAAACGTAACCAAAAAAGCAAAGAAAATATTCTTTTTGATCACGGAAGTAGTGCAAATTTGGTCAAAAGACAATGACTTTTACATGGAATTTTACAGGACAGACATTATTGCTCGGAAGTTGTGCAAAATTGACGCAGAAGCGATAAATTTAACATGGGCTTGTCATAGGACGGATGTACCCCATTTCAACAGCCGTTGCACTGCATTTGCATCACTTATTAAGGTGTGATGCGAATTCAGTGATTTGGATTTGAATTAAGAAATTTTGTGATATATTGGCAAATAAATAATTTTTACCCCTTTTTTATGATATTTATTGCATTCTAACGCTTGTCTGGAATGTTTGACATCAAATATTTTCAAAAATTCGCATTTTTCTAGAATGGATTTAGCATTTTTTTCGGCAAAATTTAAATAATTTGTACCATTTTATTAATTCTTAATTTGTTTTTAACAATTTTAAATTTCTCATTAAAAATATGAAAAAAGCGAGTTATAAAAAATTGACTCAAACGAACTTCTTTGGGATGACATTTTTGGAAGTGCTTTTAAAGTTGTGAATTTCCAAATTTTTTTGCTGGGTGATGATGGAGAATCAAGTTCACCACACTTGGGGTTCATTTTCATTTGAAATATTGGGGTTTTTTCACAATGCAAACAGGTCTAAAAATAAAATGAAGTTACTCCCCAAAAAACATAAATATTTGATTTTCTTGTTTTCCATATAATTTTTTGGGGTCCTAGTTCATTTAGATTTTGCGAAAATTTTCATGGGGCCCATATTTATAGCACCTCTACAAATTATTGAATATTTTTTTACGTTGAAAATAACAATTAATTTAAATATTTGATTTTTTTGGTAAGAACCATTTGTACCGGTCATGGCGGTTAACTTTTTTCAAAAAACAACGACCACAGGTTTTGAAAAAATAACGGAGAAAATTTTCAAATGAACCACACATGACTAATGGACCAATAAAACTGGGGGTTTTTTCAGCTTTGCAGTTACTCTGTTCTTTTATAAATATGAAATAATAAAATGACAAAATGTAAACTGTGATTTATATATTTACCTTTAACACTACTCGAAGTACTGCCCATCTGTTTGTTATTTTCCATATTAGATAAAGCTGCTTCATCGATACTAACATGCGTTAAATCAATTTCAATTTCATTTTTGTTACGATTTGGATCACGGACGACCGGCTTGTCACTTTCGATAATATTAACGACAACCATTGAGAGTAAATGTTCACCGGAGGTTTTGCGTGTACTTAGTCCTAAAATTATCTTGGATCCTACAACTCCTGCCCGCATGGTTGATGTTGATGTACACGGTGTTACCGAAGATGGTGGTAAATTGCCACTTACTGCTGCTACGCCACTTGCCAGACAAGTTGATCCACTTTGTGTTACATTCATGGCGTATATTTTACTTTGAGCTCGGGCATTGGGTAAAACACATATAGCCGTAACGCGAGTCCATTCATAACTCTGGTCTACCTTTTCAGCATCACCCCCACCGGTGCTTTTATGGTCACCATCGCCCAAAATATCTTTCATGAGGGAAGAAATATTGAAGGAATGCATTTGTTTAAGATGACGTTCAATACTCCAAATTGTTATATCGCCAGTTTGTGAACAGCTAGTACACAATACATTGGCATAATCGCTATTGGACACTACATCAAAGCCAAGATTTCCGGGTGCCTCAACTGCGGGATTTGTGGCATATGTAACAGCTAATGGAACATTTTGAGTGTATTCACCCTTTACAAAGGGACACATGGGTGAGTGTCTTTCATGTTCACTCCAGGGCTCATCGGTTTTCTCCCAACATACAAGACAAACGTTACATGTGAAACACATGGCCCTATCTTCTCCCGACGATGATGGCTGATGATAAAATCCAGCCTGAGCCATTTGGTCAGGTAAGGCCCATTTATAGTCCATATGGGGCCATTTTTCAAAAGTCTGTCTACGAACGGCTTCCGAGTGCATAAGAACTCGAAAATTGTTGCAATGCCAACTTATATCGGATGTGCGACCACCGTTCAACAAATCAATGAGTCTCTCATTTATGGCCGATGCAATGGCCAATGCTGGGACATGACGTTCGAGCCTCTTCAACATTATAACCAAATTATTGGCCACAAATTTGAGACTCGAATAAGGAACTTGCAGGCATATGGTGTTCCACTAAAAAAAGAAAAATAAAAAGATTTGATTTTTTAATTAGTAATAGAAATTAAGAATTTTTAAATATTCATTACTCAATTTAACATTAATTTGAATGTCCGTCTTCGGCCGTTTATTTTATCTCTATTGTAATGTAATAGGGATGAGTACAAACGCAGCGTTTCACTATCCGTGACTCAGGAGAGCTGACTCACAAATATATAGATGAACGCAATATAATTTTACAAAGCATGACGACGATACATTCCATTAGCGGTTGTTGGGCTCCAGTTTTAACCACAGTTGGTAGAATTCTACCAAAAATGATAGATTTTTCACTGTTTGGTGTTTAGATTGGTAGAATTCTTGACATTTTGGCAGATTTTGCAAAATATTCCTCTCCACATAATATATACTTAAATTTTCTATAGAAATAAAATTTTGACAAAATTTTCTATAGAAATAAAATTTTGACAAAATTTTCTATAGAAATAAAATTTACACAAAATTTTCTATAGAAATAAAATTTAGACAAAATTTTCTATAGAAATAAAATATTGACAAAATTTTCTATAGAAATAAAATTTTGACAAAATTTTCTATAGAAATAAAATTTTGACAAAATTTTCTATAGAAATAAAATTTTGACAAAATTTTCTACAGAAATAAAATTTTGACAACATTTTCTATAGAAATAAAATTTTGACCAAAATTTTCCACATAAGTACAATTTTGACCAAAATTTTCTATAATAAAATATAGACAAAATTTTCTATAGAAATAAAATTCAGACAAAATTTTCTATAGAAATAAAATTTAGACAACATTTTCTATAGAAATAAAATTTACACAAAATTTTCTATAGAAATAAAACTTTGACAAAATTTTCTATAGAAGTAAAATTTTGACAAAATTTTCTATAGAAATAAAATTTTGACAAAATTTTCTATAGAAATAAAATTTTGACAAAATTTTCTATAGAAATAAAACTTTGACAAAAAAAAATTTTCATAGAAGTAAATTTCGAATTTTGTAGAGGAATAAAAATGTTGACAAAATATTCTAGAGAAAAAATTGGGAAATTTTTGATATAAAACTTCAAAATTAAATTTTTCAAATTTGGTAGATGTGGGTAAAATTTTCTTCAAATTTGGTAGATTATTTTTTGGACGAGTGGCCGAGCAACCGTGGTTTTAACCCGTGGAATACCTTTGTCTTGAACTATCCACTTTTCTAAAGCAGTTTTCTTTTTTTCATAATTTTGACAAATTTTTCTATAGAAATAAAATTTTGAAAAAATTTTCTATAGAATAAAATTTTGACAAAATTTTCTATAGAAATAAAATTTTGACATAATTTTCTATAGAAATAAAATTTTAACATAATTTTCTATAGAAATAAAACTTTGACTAAATTTTCTATTGAAATAAAACTTTGACTAAATTTTCTATAGAAATAAAACTTTGACAAAATTTTCTATAGAAATAAAACTTTGACTAAATATTCTATAGAAATAAAATTTTGAAAAAAATTTATACGGAAATAAAATTTTGACAAAATTTTCTATAGAAATAAAATTGTTGTTTTGTTATTGTTGGTTTTTTTCTTTAATCATTGTTGTTGTTTTTGATTACAGCTTAAAACCATACATAGACTAAATTACAAGTGTAACTTAACCAACAAAGGAAAATAATGTTTGTCAAATTTATTTGGGCAAAACCCTATAGACTGCAAGATGGTTGAATGGACGCACGTTTCGGAATTACCATATTCCTCATCAGTATCCTCTACTTGCAGCAAAACTATCAACCAATTATCAGAATAAATTCACATATGTTTGTACGAATTTATTTCGGCATAAGCCGGCTATCGTGTAAACCTTTTTTCGGATGGTTCAAGTTTGGTTCACTTTTGGGTTTAGTGAACTGCCTGAATTTATTCTGATAATTGGTTGATAGTTTTGCTGTAAATAGAGGATGCTGATAAGGAATGTGGTAATTCCGAAACGTGCATCCATCCAATTTGACAAACATTATTTTCCTCTGTTGGTTAAGCTACACTTGTAGTTTAGACAATGCATGGTTTTAGGCTGAAATCACAAACAACAAGAAATAAAATTTTGACAAAATTTTCTATAAAAATAACATTTTGACAAAATTTTCTAGACAAAAAAAACTTGGTAGATTTTTGACAAAATTTTCTTCAAATTTTCGTAAATTATTTTTTGGACGAGTGGCAACCGTGGTTTTAATTCGTGGAATGCCTTTGTCTTGAACTATTCACTTTTCTAAAGCAGTATTCTTTTTTTATTCATAAGCCCCTTATTACTTACCCTTTGTGCCTTAATGCCTTTTTTCGAATTGCTTTGAGCATTTCGTATTTTCTCTGTTAACTCATTTTGCAAATCATAGGGACATTCGATATCCTGCTCAAGATCTTTAAGGCAGGTTTGAAATAATATCGCTTCTGAAAGCAACATTTCCAATTGTATATAATCATCATTATTGGGCACAGGAGTCTGCAAAACTGTATCCAATAGCAATACACCATTATAATCTCCACGGAATCCAAGAACATGACCATCGGTTAATAGGATTTTTTCTTGCAAAGGCATAAAATATCCATAGACATTGTGATTGGTATCTGAAAAATAGGGAAATTAAAAAAAATTATTTTAACTATAGAATTTTTCGATTTCTATATAAAGATTAAATATATGAAAAAAAAAATGGTCTACACAGTCCTTTAGATATTCGTGCAAAAATGTTGCAGCGAAAAATGTAAAAACTACAACGAAAAATTGCGAAGTGCTTTTATGTAGTAGTAGTACATAGAAGCAGTTTATTCTGTATGCGAAATAGCAGTTGTCATTTCATAGACTACTAGGCTAACACAATTGTATTTACCGGGATTGTCCAGACAAAAGTCGAGTAAGTATGTATTAATGATGACATTCTAATTTTTCTTATTAATATCCAAAGTACTGGGGGTACTACTTCAGATCCATGGTGGAAAATTGTCCACCAAATTGGGCTCCGCAAACAGAGCAGCTCCATGAAAGCTTTACATGGCATTACAACATACTTTTATTAACCGAGAATTTAAATACCTAGATGTATGTAGAGACTTGTGTATTGAGTTTAGTAGTCTTAAAACCGGCTCTTTGTAGCTGGCTACAACCCTCTGCTTCATCCCCGCGGGGTCGTTGGGTCCGTTTGATTAAAATAAAGTCTTACCAAGCCCAAGACGCGCCTTTACAAAGACATTCAATATGGTCACCCATGGCCATATTGAACAACGTCAACACCTGTCATATATTTTCGGAAAAGAAGTGCGTAGAATGTTGATATCTTCATTATTTTTCACTGCGACAAATTTGAGGGTATTTGCTACTAATATATCAACATCAGGGCTGCACAAATACGCAAGCAGGTGATAGTGGGACTATACTGAAAACAAACTACCCTATGAATTACATCCATCTCAGGTCAGGGAGGAACAATGCAGGTCTGTTGTGGATTTTTGAATTTTAAATTTGTGTTCCTATAGTCCTCTTCCGACCCATAATCATGTCGCGAACAATATCCTCCCTGTTTTCAACAATCTTACGGATATATGAAGTCCTGCGCTATAAGAGACGAGTGTTTCACGGCAGACCAGATTGGTATTCTTCCAACTTATAGATTTACGTTTGCTTCACTCGGGGACATTCAATCCGTGTCGCAACTCCAGGGAGTAGAGGAGAATTAGTTGTCAATATTTTCATGACGGCTACGACAACGTACTGTGCTATTTTACTAGGAGCCACCGTGGTGCAATGCCCGTGCTGCAAACAATGTGTCCCAGTTTCGACCGAACACCGATATGGTTTTCAAGGGTGTCATCAGCATTTTTGATATTTTTGAGTGTTTAAAAATTACTTTAAGTGGTTTCACCGTAATGTAAAACGCCGTTTCGACACGGCTATTAAAAGGAAGTCTATTATTATTGAAAATGTATTATAATGAGAAATGAGCACAAATTGCCAGTTATCTCATTACAAGGATGCACAATCAGCTGTGACATTTTCACTATGGACTATCAACTGTCAATTATACAAAAAAGATAAAAAAAAATTATCTAAAGTTTATGCATCCGAAACATAATCACTTCACTAGACACTCCTAAGGACCATTTATAGAATGCATTTTTTCTTCGAATAAAAAGTCAACACCACGTTGCCTTTTATGAATACATAACAAATTTCACATACAAATGAATAAAATCGTGTTCCATGAATAAAATGTTCAAAATTGATGTCGTCTATTTTATGGGATGTAGGGTTTTTGTATTGTAGTCTTTTTTTTCCTCATTGTTTTTTTTTTACAAATGTTCCTGGCCACTAACCATCGTATAGTCTACCCTCTTTTACACCTTTTTCTATCCACTACCATGTACATGTGGGTGTGTATTTTTAATGCAGTCGTCAAGAGCGCAGTAGTAAAATGAATTAAACTAGCATTCGCTTTTCTTTCAATTTCACAACTATAATAATTTCCTCCGAAATCTAATGATCGAAAAATACTTTGATATGGCAAACATCATGACTCACATACTCTTACACGGTCAGTCGATCTGTATTCCCCTCCTTAATGTAAAAAAAAGTGTCCATCACAGTGCGTAGTACTTACCAAAATGATAATGGTGCAAAACAACTCCCGAGTGTACATCAAGAATTTTTACATTATTCGAACTATCGAAGATAAGAATCACATTTAAATTAGGATGATAAACAATACTACGGGTTTCGATGGTCTCCTCCTGAACATCAATCGCTTCGGAAGTTTTGGTGGAAGTGCCGCTGCTGGTTGTATCTATGGCCACATCCAAAAAACCATCTGGTTTCAAAATCCGTTCCGTGGCCATACCATTTGTTGGTGTAGAGTTTTGTATTGAATTCTTTTCTCGTTTCTACGGGCCGTGTTTGCAATCGATCAACTTTAACTTTAGGAAAAATATATAAAATAATTCTCCGTCTTCTTTTGTTTAGTGAATAGTGTAGTAAAAGAACTGATTATTTTGGTATCGAGTACACAATACCACATTTGAGATTGGGTATTCAACAGCACACATATGATAAAAATAATCCAGTATTGCCACAACTACAAAAACAACAGTTGTTTTATTGCCGAGTCGAGAGGGTGTAAATACAGTAAAAGCGACTGTCGCTTGGCGAATACACAATACATTTTTGATACCCTTTATGAATAATTATTTCCATGAAGTTCTATCCCTGCCAGCATTTCGATTTCATCCCCATCGCTACCACAGACTCGAAAGTGGCACTACAACAAAGGCCTACTATGGTGTACATGGAAGTATTTTGCCATTACTATTGCTACTAGAGCCATTTTATATTTTGTGTCAACATTTTTTGAATTTGACGGCGCTTCTGTCGTATACGTCGAAAACAGTCGTATCCCTGCCAACATTTTTTGAATTTGGGGGCGCTTCTGAGAATCCCCACTACGTCGAAAACAGTCGTATGCGATATCTAAAGCTTCTCGGAAAAGCGCCGTCACTATTGAGAAGTTGTACCACGCCAAGTTACTACAAAAAAAGTATCGCATGAATGCAATTATTAGGTGCCCTTCTGGATACATTTATAAGGACGCCAGTAAGAGCCCCTTCAAACAATCAGACAAAGTGCATTTTAAGATTGTTGTAAAAGAATCATTGTGGTCAAGTAAAACACGATTTTTTAGATGTTTATTAATTTTATTAAAAATTTATAAATTCTCATAAATATAACATTTATACGACTATTACATCACATTTAACATATTTTAATGCATTAATAAAAGATTGATGTTGAGTTACAAGTTGAAGCTACATCCCTGCCAGCATTTCAAAGTTCCATTTCATCCTCATCGCTACCACAGACTCGTAAATGTCACCACAACCATCGCGAACTGTGATGGGGGAAGCATATCAAAAAGTACAAAATGTACATGAAAGTATTTTGCCATCACTACTGTTAGAAGAGCCATTTTATTTTTTGTGAAACGCCAAGCGCAACCAGCTTGTTATATGTTATTTAAATAAAAACGAAAATAAAGTTCTGAAAACATAGATATTACGCTTAAAATTGTGAAAGATATATGGTGAACAATTTTCGACTTTCCAAATAGAATAAAGTGATCGTTTTTCAAATATTTTTCCAGGCACGCTGTCTCCATCGAAAATAAACAAACTGGCTGATAGACGCTGCAATATGTAACTTCCCTGCCAACATTTTTTGAATTTGGGGACTCTTTTGAGAATCCCCACTACGTCGAAAACAATCATATACGACATCAAAAACTCGTCGGAAAAGCGCCGTCACTATTGAGAAGTTGTACCACGCCAAGTTACTACAAAAATGTTTCGCATGAGTGCAATTATTAGGTGCCTTTATAGATCAATTTAGAACGACGCCAATAAGGGACCCTCCAAACAATCAGAAAAAGTGCATTTTAAGATAGTTGTAAAAGAATCATTGTGGTCGAGTAAAACACGTTTGTTTAGATATTTATTAATTTGATTAAACATTTACAAATTCTTAAAAATATAACATTTATACCACTATCACATTACATTTAACATAATTTTTGGCATTAATGATGATGTTGAGTTACAAGTAGCGAGTTACATGTTGCTGCGTCTATCAACCAGTGTTTTTATTCCATGGAGGCAGCGTGTCTGTAAAATATCTGAAAAACAATCACTTTATTCCATTTGGAAAATCACCAAATTGTTCACCAATATACCTTTCACAATTTTAAGCGTATAATCTATATTTTCAGAACTTTATTTTCGTTTTTATTTAATTAAAATATAACAAGCTGGTTGCGCTTGGCGTTTCACAAAAAAAAATGGCTTTTTTAACAGTAGGGATGGCAAATTACTTGCATGTACTTTTGATGTACCTTTTCATGATGGTTGAAGTGACATTTACGAGTCTGTGGTAACGATGAGGTTGAAATGGAACTTTGAAATGCTGGCAGGGTTGCTACTTAAAACTCAACATCATTCTTTTATTAATGCAAAAAATTATGTTAAATGTGATGAGATAAACCGAAAAATGTTATATTTATAAGAAATTATAAATGTTTAATCAAATCAATAAACATCTACACAATCGTGTTTTACTTGACCACAATGATTCTTCTACAATTATCTTAAAATGCACTTTTTCTGATAGTTTGCAGGGGTTCTTATTGGCGTCCTTCGAAATTGATCTAAATAGGCACCTAATAATTGCACTGATGAGAAACTTTTTCGTAGTAACTTGGCGTGGTACAACTTCTCAATAGTGACGGCGCTTTTCCGACGTGTTTTTGATGTCGTGTATGATTGTTTTCGACGTAGTGGGGATTCTCAGAAGCGCCCCCAAATTCAAAAAATGTTGGCAGGGATGTTGTAGCGTCTATCAGCCAGTGCTTTTATTCCCAATGGAGGCAGCGTGTCTGGAAAAATATTTGAAAAACTATCACTTTATTCCATTTGGAAAGTCAAAAATTGTTCACCAATATACCTTTCACAATTTTAAGCGAAATAACTATGTTTTCAGCACTTCATTGTCATTTTTATTTAAATAAATTATAAGAAGCTAGTTGTGCTCGGTGTTTCACAAAATATAAAATGGCTCTTGTAACAATAGTGATGGCAAAATACTTTCATGCGAATAGTGATGGCAAAATACTATGACAGTTGGCGATTGCTGCAGTGCCACTTACGAGTCTGTGGTAGCGATGAAATGGAACTTTGAAATGCTGGCAGGGATACGATATCCAAAACTCGTCGGAAAAATGACGTCACTATTGAAAAGTTGTCCCACACCAAGTTAGTACAAAAAAAGTTTCGAATGAGTGCAATTATTAGGTACCTTTTTTTAATAAATTTAGAACGACGCCAAATTAGGAGAGCCTCTTCAAACAATCACAAAAAGTGCATTTTAACATAGTTGTAAAAGAATCATCCCTGCCAACATTTTTTGAATTTGGGGGCGCTTCTGAGAATCCCCACTACGTAGAAAACAGTCGTATACGATATCCAAAACTCCTCGGAAAAGCGCCGTCACTATTGAGAAGTTGTACCACGCCAAGTTACTACAAAAAAGTATCGCATGATTGCAATTATTAGGAGCCCTTCTGGATACATTTAGAAGGACGCCAATAAGAGCCCCTTCAAACAATCAGACCAAGTGCATTTTAAGATAGTTGTAAAAGAATCATTGTGGTCAAGTAAAACACGATTGTTTAGATGTTTATTAATTTTATGAAACATTTATAAATTCTCATAAATATAACATTTATACGACTATCACATCACATTTAACACATTTTTATGCATTAATAAGAGAGTGATGTTGAGTTACAAGTTGTAAGTTAAATGTTGCAGCGTCTATCAGCCAGTACTTTTATTCCCAATGGAGGCAGCGTGTCTGGAAAAATATTTGAAAAACTATCACTTTATTCCATTTGGAAAGTCAAAAATTGTTCACCATATACCTTTCACAATTTTAAGCGTAATATCTATGTTTTCAGAACTTTATTTTCGTTTTTATTTAAATAAAATATAACAAGCTGGTTGCGCTTGGCGTTTCACAAAAAATAAAATGGCTCTTCTAACAGTACCCTGCCAACATTTTTTGAATTTGGGGACTCTTTTGAGAATCCCCACTACGTCGAAAACAATCATATACGACATCAAAAACTCGTCGGAAAAGCGCCGTCACTATTGAGAAGTTGTACCACGCCAAGTTACTACAAAAATGTTTCGCATGAGTGCAATTATTAGGTGCCTTTATAGATCAATTTAGAACGACGCCAATAAGGGACCCTCCAAACAATCAGAAAAAGTGCATTTTAAGATAGTTGTAAAAGAATCATTGTGGTCGAGTAAAACACGTTTGTTTAGATATTTATTAATTTGATTAAACATTTACAAATTCTTAAAAATATAACATTTATACCACTATCACATTACATTTAACATAATTTTTGGCATTAATGATGATGTTGAGTTACAAGTAGCGAGTTACATGTTGCTGCGTCTATCAACCAGTGTTTTTTTTCCATGGAGGCAGCGTGTCTGTAAAATATCTGAAAAACAATCACTTTATTCCATTTGGAAAATCACCAAATTGTTCACCAATATACCTTTCACAATTTTAAGCGTATAATCTATGTTTTCAGAACTTTATTTTCGTTTTTATTTAATTAAAATATAACAAGCTGGTTGCGCTTGGCGTTTCACAAAAAAAATGGCTTTTTTAACGGTAGGGATGGCAAATTACTTGCATGTACTTTTTGATGTACCTTTTCATGATGGTTGAAGTGACATTTACGAGTCTGTGGTAACGATGAGGTTGAAATGGAACTTTGAAATGCTGGCAGGGTAGTGACGGCAAAATACGTTCATGTACATTTTGTACTTTTTGATATGCTTCCCCCATCACAGTTCGCGATGGTTGTGGTGACATTTACGAGTCTGTGGTATCGATGAGGATGAAATGGAACTTTGAAATGCTGGCAGGGATTGTGGTCAAGTAAAACACAATTGTTCACCAATATACCTTTTAGAATTTTAAGCGAAATAACTATGTTTTCAGCACTTCATTATCGATTTTATTTTAATAAATTATAAGAAGCTAGGTGCGCTTGGTGTTTCACAAAATATAAAATGACACTTGTAACAATAGTGATGGCAAAATACTTTCATGTACATTTCATAGTCACTTACGAGTCTGTGGTAGCGATGAGGATGAAATTGAACTTTGAAATGCTGGCAGGGTAATAACCATGTGTTGATTCCCATGATGTAGGTCTCACTATGCTTGTGGTTAGCTCCACAATTTAAAAACATAAAACTAAACAGATAGGCATTGGTTATTGTAACCAATTGAATGGTTATGGGAATTCCTATTTGATTTTAGGCCTGTTTTCTTTTAGAACTGTATACCCTAAGCCGTGAAGGACTAAAATAAAAAAGAAAAAGAGTACTCGTTTATCCCGGACATCTCAAAAAATATGCAACACTGTCATCAGCTGTTTAAAAACAATCACAGAAAAGAAGTGCAATCTTGCATTTTTAATGTATGAAATGCTCAAATAGTAATAAATATTTACTGCTGCGATTATTTATGACACTGTACCACTTTGAATTTCATGTTTTTCGATAAATTAGTCACAATAAATTGCTAAAGAAGCGTCATTTTATGAAAATACAATCTGGCAATCTGCCGCGTCTTGCACTGATGAGTTGTTCAGTATAGAACACCAGTGCAACGATGTTCTGGATAGCCCATACAAATGCTGCATCCAGTGCTAAAAAAAACAGCCCTTTTGTGAGCTTTGTTGTGTTGGATATATGATGGGTGAAATAATCAAAACCTTGTTCTTGTAACAAAAAAAAATAAGTTAATGTAATTATCTCCTTATTGTAATGATCGAATTGCAACCAACCAGTTCTCTGGGTGTAATAATCAATTTTAAGGAATACAAACTTTGTGAAAATTTGTTTGGGGTTATTCCTAATCAAGTTATAAGAAAAATTGCAACAAATATGTATAATTTTATGCCTTTTTTTACTGATTTAGTTTTCAATTTAGCGCCTAAAGGTGGGTACTATGTTTGTTGGCACGAAAAAAACTTCACTTAAAGGCCGGTATGCACCTCTAGCGAAATTTTCGGTGGCAAAAATTTATTTAAGTTTACAACAAAAAACAGGGCTGTGTACACAAATTTTAAACCAGCTAATCGCTTTTAAAAATTGTTAATATATGTTCCAAATATTTTTCAAATAAATTGTTGATACAGATACAGACTTTTTAAAACTTTTACGCACACAATTATTGCAATAATTTAAATGTTTGCTGCCAAAATATCCTTTTGACAACCCTGTTATTTTCATTAGAGGTGCGTACCACCTTACGAAATTGAACGCTACCGAAAATTTCGTTAGCATAAATAGCAATGCATTTCTTATGGGAATGAAATTTTTCGCTAGAGGTGCATACCGGCCTTAACCATTCTTTCGCGTTGAAAAATGAGAGTGTTGACAATACATTTCGAACGAAGAAAACAGCTATTTTGGAGCTATTCCGCGTTTATTTGTCCGCAATTTAATTGACAACATGGCCAAATGTCATACTATTTTTACTTATACATACGCAGCAGCTGATTGTTTACATACACGCATTCATGATAATTGTTTTGAAAAGTGTTTTTCTACCAGTTTTTGGATTGTTTTGCAAAAAATCTCATACAGCACTGGACACTAATAATTGTTAAGAATAAAGCTCCAGCCGCTCTACTCCTGGTGTCTTACCACATTCTGCAACAGCTTTTACAACATGTGGTACATTGTCTTCTTCAGCTTTTCCAAATGGATACCGTCAATTTGTAACGCACATCAAAAAAACATATAATTCCGGTGTTATGCTAACTTTTACATCATGCGCAGCAATGGACTCATTCATCAACAAACTTAATTCGTTGGTGTCCACAATATCTACACAATCGCATTGCAATACCATGCTGTTGCCGCCTCACTAGCAATTTCAAATCCAGTGGTCACCACCACGGTTCCCACAAAGGATAATAACGCCATTTAATTTGCCAATGTTGTTACATCGGGGGGAACAACCAACTTAAGCCCATAACTCAAGTTCAAGGGTAGTTCCTAAGCCAAAGTCACTGTTCCCGACTTATATTTCGTCACAAAGGGATGTTAGTGTTCTATACCAGACTCTTCGTTGACTGAAATTAATACATTGAGAAGCAATTGGCTGGTTTACTGAAGGATGTTATACTCTCCCAATGTATAAGTTCCAATAACTATTTCAGTCACGTTATGAAATTCAACCAGTGTTTTGAATTGATAAAATGCAAGAATGCCGCTAACTGAAATTTAAAAGCCACAACGAAATTAAATCGTTTCATTCCAGCCTATCGCAATCATTTTGGACAAATGATGAATACAAGAAAATTATTTTGCTATTTAAATAAAAATTATTTAATTATTTGCTATAAACATTTATTTTGGATATAACTTTGTTCAGAAAAATTTACTAATTTTATATTAAAAAGTATAAAACGTATAAGACCACCCAATTAAAAAAAAATACAATTCATTTCTTTGTAAAAAATGGGTGTTGAATGTAGAAGCACTGGGTTTACAGAGATAAGACGAAATCGTTTTTAAGCATATTTTAAAAAAGAAATCTTCATCGATTACATCTGCAGTATTATGACAATTAGCTTCTTCTACTTCTTCGTGTTCTGTGCAAACATTATGTTGCATAACATTAGTCAATTCTAAATTAGCAGGGGATGATGATAAATGGTGGCCTGGTTGTATCTCTACAATATGACGCTGATGGAATGCTATTGTTGCTGATGGCTGAAGCGATGATGGTACTGTTGTAATAGGCGGAGTTTCCAACGGGCACCGGTCGCCGATTGGAAACTCCTAAAAGACATTCCTTAGGGGTAAAATTTCACCCGGCCACTTCTTCGCCAGCAAAATCCAATTTAACAACATCACCTGGTAAACATTCCTCCACATCAACTTCATTCTCTGCCGTATTTATACGGTTCAATGTCATTGTAATATCTGGACCAGACTTAAGTCCCACGGTAGCTCCTGCTAAAGCCATTGTAGTGGTGGGAACAACAACATTCGATCCAGCTGCTGGTGATACTATTGTGGATGATTGTGAAACCACCATTGCATTAGTATTGCATTTGTATTACTAACGGCAGCAACAGTGGATATTGCATTTGAAGAATTAGTAATAGTCTAATGTTGGAGTAGTATTTGCTGCCACCCCAATGGGACCACTCACTACTTGGGCGGCCGTTATATTTGGTTATTGCAATACAATATTTGCGGTCACAGCCACTGTGGTCGTGGCAGGTGTTGAGGGTGCTATGTTGGAGTTGTTCACTGTAGCTGATGTAGTGGCTGCAATTGTGGGTGTCAGGGATGTGAGGGCAGATGCTACTGTGGCAGAAACGGCTACAGAACCAGATGCTGTTATATATGTTATATACATATAGCACTCCGTTATTTTTATTTCGTCAATCTAATTGCATTTTTAAATAACAACGCGAACCACTTTTGTATTCTAATTTAACACAAATCATTTGAATAAATCAATTATTTCTTAATTCACATTACAAATGGCGCCATGTTTTGAAACTAACTAATCTCAACATATGGAAGGATTTAAAGCCGACCTAATTAGGGACTATGCACTTTATGTCAGTTTTTCAACTCGAAAAAAAAAACAAAGTACCACAAATGAAAAAATATTTCGGTAGTTTTTCGCATTTTTGGTTTTGTATGGGATTTCGCTTCGGAAACCGAACATAGTACCTACCTTAAGGCCGGTACTATGTTCATTCTTGCGAAAAATTTTTATGGAAACCATTTTTTCGCACATAGAAAGCGGCGTTTTTTTAGGTAGCTTGGAGCGCTATTTTACAGGGAGCGATATTGGATTAAGTTGGTGGTTGTTGCTTGTTTTTACAAAATAACATTTTATTTTTCCTTGGGCAATTGATCTGCTATTCCTTTGATCCTTTGTATAGTTTCGGAACAAAAATATGGTCCGCGTTTGATTTATAAACCCGCACAAATAGTTTTTAATAAATAAATTATTTCTTAATTCACATTGCAAATGGCGCCGTGCTATAAACGTCAGTTTTTCAACACGAAAAAACAAAGTATCACAAATGGAAAAAATTTCGCAAATTTTTCGCATTTTTTGATTTTGTATGGAGTTTCAACGCGAAAACCGAACAGAGTACCGGCCTTTAAACCCGAACTTAAAGCTGAGTACTATGTTCAGTTTTCAAGCTGAAAACCAGCTAATTTTCACGGTTACTTTTTTTAATCAATTAATTTTGAAATATTAAATGGTTCGCAATAAATACGTTATATCTTTTCCATCCATAATTTGAAGAGACTTGATAAAAATGTTATCGTCTTCATATATATTTTTGCACTTTTAATTTAGTGTTTTGGTGAAAAACTCGAACATAGTACTCACCTTAAGGCCGAAACACAATGAAAAAAAAGCAGGCGTATGATTAGCTTTTTCTTTGCTTTAAAGCGTCTTTCTTTTTTTCCAACACACATTGAAAATCATATTTGTCGCTTCATAAACATAAACAAACTTATATTTCCATATACAAACCTGAAAGCAACAAATATTTTTAGCGTCAAAAGCAAATCAGCCAATAGAAGCCGAAAAAGTTAAAATTTATTTAACTTATTTTCACGCTCCGGTGCCAAGCTTATATTTATTGTGCGCATTCTCATATAATTATGAACGCTTCAACTTACTGCGAAGCAAAAAAACAGTGAAGAATAAAGCTGCGTGTTCATTGTGTGTCGGCCTTTAGTACTCATCTAAAGGCCGGTATGCACCTCTAGCGAAAAATTTCATTCCCATAAGAAATGCATTGCTATTTATGCTAACGAAATTTTCGGTAGCGTTCAATTTCGTAAGCTGGTACGCTCCTCTAATGAAAATAACAGGGTTGTCAAAAGCATATTTTGGCAGCAAACATTTAATTTATTACAATCATTGTGTGCGTAAAAGTTTTAAAAGGTCTGTAAATAATAAACAATTTATTTGAGGAATATTTGGAACATATATTAACAATTTTTAAAAGCGATTAGCTGGTTTAAAATTTGTGTACACAGCCCTGTTTTTTTTTTTGTTGTAGACTTAAATAAATTTTTCCTACCGAAAATTTCGCTAGAGGTGCATACCGGCCTTAATGCCTAGTACTAAGTTCGTTTTCGCGAAAAACGAATATCTTCATTTATTGGTGGGTACTATGTTCGGTTTTCGAGTTGAAAACCACTTTATTTTCGCGACTACTTTTCTTTAAATAATCAAAATTATAATTGATAACAAACTTATTCCTGTAACGTCTTGTCGAAATCTAGAGGAACAAGAAACTGCGCATCAATTGAGTCAATTTATCTGCTTTGTGTTGAGCTGTTTTAATAAAGTAACCACGAAAATTTCAACGCGAAAAGCGAACATAGTACTTACCTTATCTCCGTAAATAGGGTCACAAGCCCAGGGATGTTAACTTATTTATGCGAAATAATATACCTGCCTTTTTTCCTGCGAAAAATCCAGGGTTGTATAAATATGTGGTTGAAAATGCTCAAAACAAAGATTTCGCATTTATTCCGCGCTAACGTTTTTTATATGGAGTATAACAGTTTTTCGTGCGAAAACGTTATCTTATGGCGTTTTCTTTTCTTATGAAATATGCGCACTTTTTTTGCATTTTGGCCGGAAAATGTACTTTTTAGGTTCTTTTCTAAAAAAACAGGCAAAAGTGCGAAAAGGCTTCGAATTCTGTTGTGAAAATAGTGCCACGCATAGAGGCAAATTACGGGCATTTTCAGCACTGCCAACAAACGAGAGTGCTGCGATTGCCCTGTTTCCTTCTTTGAATTCTTTTCTGCCCGCTGAAATGATAGCATTTTTTTAGGTTGCTGGTAACATTTTAAAAATGCGCATTCTGTACAGACAAAATGACGGCAAAGCACTTTTTTCAGAAAAGAAAACACCATTAGTACTAGGCTTTAAGCCTAGTACTAAGATAACGTCAAAAATATATTGGCAAGGTAAAATAAACAGGCCTATTATTGAGTTTCGACAATAAATGGATATCACTAAATTGAGACGTGTAGACGGTCTGCTGTATGGTGAGTTTGCTTGATTTATGTACTGCATTCACCATTAACGCGCGCGCAAACGAGCGTCTATTTAGGGTGTTACTTGAGAAATTATCAGTAGTCAACATACGCTTTGCTTTGTGGAGTGCTTTCTTTTTGAATTCACATGGCTTGAGGACCTAGTGCGTTATTTGTCTCGAATTTCACAATATTAAACGAATAATTTTTATTTAACAAATTGATATTTGGAGAAATTTTTAAACTAAACATTTAATTGCAATGGATAGTGTAACTGATTCAGGAGGTCGAGGTAAGTAAAAAACATAATTGCTACAGCTTTTCTTTGGAGCAAAGAATGCAATCTTTGCGCGGGTCATATGCACGGAACTCACACACATATAATGTGTGCAAAAGAACCGTTTTTATTTAAAATGAACGCCACATTGAAACATGCAACCAAATGATAAAAAAAATGTATATGAATTTCATTAATAATTTTTAGTCACTCGTGCCCTACGAAAACGCATAACATCTGTTGATAGCGATAGCTCCAGCAGGCCTGGAACTCCAGTTCAATCAACAAAAGTGACAGCAGCAGCATCTAGTATGTATTGATATCGTTTATAACCTTTCCGATGATTATTTAATAGTAATTTGTCATTATTCACAGAATTGTCTACGGATTCACCATTGAAACCACGTATGACCCGTCGCAATTCACTCTCTGGTACGGCAACACCAGTTAAAACCCCCGCTAAACGAGCAGGAGCTATATCCTCCATTGCTGAAAATGATGTGGAAAAAGCTTCTCCAGCTAGGCGAACAACTCGACGTCGTAGCATGTCCGCTGAGATTGAAACGCCTGTAAAATCTGTCGGAGTTAAAGCTCCAAATTTTGATACATTGCCAGAGGAACTAGAAAATAGTCGAATGACTCGTTCGAAATCAAAGTCTCCCCAGCAGACAAAGTTGGCAGCGAAACCCTTAGAAACAGTGAGTGCCAGTAAAGGTAAAAGAAAGTCTTTGCGTAATTCACCAATGCTGAAAGAAATCAATGGAGACATTGAAGTTAAAGAAAAGAACCATAAAGATGCCAATGAGGAGAAGGAAAATAACTCGCCTAAGAAGGATGAACCCACGAACATAAATAATCAAACAGTAACTCCTTCAAAAGATAATAGAAAATCAATTACTCTAGATAAGCATAATACTCCGAAAATAGCAGAAGAAAAGAACAATGAAAGTTCTGTCGTTTTGGAAACGGAAGTTAATGATCAAGAAGTTGACAAAAGTCTTAGAAAAAATCAAACGGATGAAAAAGATAATGATGATAATGTTCCGCAGAATTCAGATAATACTCCGATGGAAGTAAGCAGCCCCTTAAAACCACAACAAGATGCTGAAAAAAATGACAGCCTAATGCTAGATGAAGTGAACAAACCAAAGGCAATTAACAGCCCAATAAAGCAACAAAAGGATGTCGATATCATTTCTCAAAATGAGACTACCACTCCCAAGGAGGTAAGAAAGGGTCAAACTCCTTCCAAGCATGATATAGATAAAGACAACAATAATGTTGAGAATCCCAAGATCGAACGGGAATCCGAGGCCACTAATGAATCTACTTGTCCCATTGATAAAGAACAGAGTGTTATAGTTATGGAAGCGGATGATCCACAAGACATTGTTATAAAACTGGAAATGCCAGAAGAGAAACCCGAAGAGGACATCAACGAACTTGCAATTCATACAGCATCCAAAGGCTTACAAAATCCTGAAGATCTGAAAAGCGATACTGATAATGTCATGGAAATGAGTGTAGATCCCAATGAAACGGAGGAAATTTGCAAAACTCCAACAAAATCGACTTCATTTATGACAGCCACTACAAATGAAAGTTCAAACAAAGCAAAAACTAAAGTTGCTTTCATCAATGCACAATTTTCCGATGACGAATGTGAAAAGAGTATTTATCCCAAAACACCTGGCAGTGCAAAAACCAAAAGTTTTATTGAAATCGATAGTCCTCTAAATGGCTCACGCAATGATGACTCAGTTTTAAGTGTTCACACAAGTGACATGGAAATACCAGAGACCCAAGAAGTCGTCGAGAGGCCACAAAGAAAAATCATGAGAAAAAATATTGAAAAAGATATAGAAGAAGATGACGGAGATCAATCGCAACTATTTGAAGAAAGTCGAATGGAAAAGAAGTCAGAACAAAGCAAAGACGAGAATTCATCTGGGAATCAAAATGACGAAAATGAGGACAATCCGAATGAAAATATGGCTCTAGAAGAAAAGGATAAAAAAGAGCCAAATTCGCCCAAAGTTGGGAAACGAAAAACTCTTTCTCCTAGAAAAGAAATTGAAAGTCCAACCAAGTCTCCACAAAAAGTTGAGGTTAGTGTAGTAAAAACACCTTCAAAGGATTCTTCAGATATTGCAGATGAAAACGATAACATCTCTCTTAAGTGGTGCAATCCTCGTGTTAAATCTGATGGATCTACTAAACTTGATACCATAGTAGATGAACAAATGGAAACGACTAAAACAATACTTCCCAATGAGAACCCAAAGGCGCAAGTGAAAAAGCAAAAGAAAAAGCTCCTTAAACGCACAGAATGGAAATCCGATGACGAAAGTGGTGAGGAGACAGAGGAGAACGAAATTCTTTCCGAAGGAGACGAACCGGAAAAACCTTATGAACGAAAACACGCTTTCCATGATGATGAAGCCATGGTGGTAGATGATTACGAAAGTGGAGATTCTATGGATTCAGAAGAAAGACGTGAAATGTCGGAAAATGAGATACCAATCGACGGTGAATCTATCGGTAGTCATACCACAGATAGTGAAAATGATGGCAGCGATGAGGAAGAGGGTAGTGAAAACGATTCTTTCATTGTTTCTGACAACGAGGACGAAGAAAATGATGCAAATCACCTGGGAACCGAGAGTGATGATGAAAACGAGGAAGAGGATGTGGAGGAATTAAAGGAGATTGAATCAAAGAAACGTGAAAAGAAGAAAACTTATAAAAGAATACAAAGGGTAAATGACGCTTCTTCGTCATCCGATGAAGAAGATGTTGTCCTCAATAAGTCAAAATCATCCAAAGAAAAGGAGGAAACTACTATCACAGGACCAGAAGAAAAACCAGCTACATCACTCAACAACTCGAAACTTAGCGATTCTGCCTTGCGCTTGCAAAGCGAGGGTGACAGTGATTCCCAATCGGATGAAGCCAATAAAACCGATGCAAATAAATCTCGTCAGGACATTTTGCGAAAACTCAATCAATCTGATCGGTTTAATAAATCGGTACGTGATCTCAATCCCGACGTTGATGCTTCTCCTGAAATAGCCGGAGAGTTTGAAAAACAGAATGGAAACTCCAAAGAAGAAGATACTCAATGCGACCCAGAAGAGGAGGAACAGGAGGAGGAGGAGGAGGAAATTGTAACAAATGTTAGTCTCCGAATGAAGAATTATGTATCCATCCAAGAATCGAATGAAAATGAAAAGGAAGAAAGCGATTCTGACCAAAAAATGGAAAATGGTTTTGCAAATGAAAGCATCATGCACAATATGCGTGTAACAACCGAAGAAGAAGAAGAAGATTTGGAAGAATGTGACAATGAAAATGTCGAAGATGATGGGGTTAGTAATGAGGATTCCAATAGCGACAATGATAAAGAGAATGCTGACAAAATGCTATCCAAATTTAAACATAATAAGGGCTTAAGTGTTTCATTTACTCATCCCAAAAATAAGAAACGGGACTCTTTGCAAAAACGTGTTCTACAGCGATCATTTACTATTGGTGTTCGCATAAATGGAGGCGAAGTTGATACCGCTGTTATTGAAGCCACAACCAAGGGTGCAGAAGAATCATCGTCAACATCTGAAAACGATCAAGAAAATGAGGATGTTGTCCTCAGTTCTGAAGAATTAAATATCTTAGAAAATATAAAACACATTCCTTTGGGAAATCCATTAGTGCGCACCCGACGCCAATCTCTGGTCTTACCAACAAATCCTGATATGGAAATTGGCTCTTCTACAAAGGCTTCCAAGTCAAAACGTAAAAGTCTGGGCCTTCTCTCAGCTAATGAGTTTAATCCATCGCAATCCTTTGTTCATAGTTTGGAATTACGCAAAGCGGAATTTGATCGACAGACCACAAAGCGAAAACGTCTATCAAAGAGTTTTTCTGGTACTACTGAGGGTCATGATGCCAGCATTATTGATTTAGATGCACATCATTTGCATAAACGATCCAAATTGGTCATCGATAGTAGTTTTGTAGATTCTCTGGAAAATTTGAGTTCAAATAAAAATCTATGCTCGAATGTGAAGCATAGTTCCACACCGCGAGAAAAGGTATCAAAGAAACACAATAACAGCATTAGCCGTATACTTAATCGTTGCGATGAAATATTGGAGGCTGCCAATCGTGCCAAACTTGAAGCAAAGCAAAACTATAAAAAGGTTTCTTTTACAAAAGATATTTTTTTATTATCGTAGTATGTTAATAATGCCCAATTGTATTTACAGAGCAAAGTTAAGCTATCCAAAAAGAGTAAGAAGGCCTTACAACGGCAGTCTTTGTCGCCAGACTCAAAACAGGATAAATTATTTGCCCCAATCACTAAGGAATTTAAGAAAAAAGGTTAGTGGTCTAGATTATCGTTAGTTTTCTATAAAAACAAAATTATGACAAGTTTTGTCTATAAAAACAAAATATCAACGAAATTTTTTATAAAAACAAAATTTCAACGAATTTTTTTACATAAAGTCGAAATTTTCTGTAAAAACAAAATTTTCTATAAAAACAAAATTTCAACGAAATTTTTTTTTACAAAGAAGTCGAAATTTTCTGTACAAACAAAATTTTCTATAAAAACAAAATATCGACGAATTTTTTTATGAAAACTAAATTTCGACCAATTTTTTTTATAAAAACAAGACTTCGACGAAATATTGTATAAATATAAAATTTCAACGAAATTTTCTATAAAAATAAAATTTCAACGGAATTTTCTATAAAAATAAAATTTCAACGAAATTTTCAATAAAATTGAAATGTCGATGAAATTTTCTATAAAAATAAAATTTTAATGAAAATTTTTATTAAAAATTTCGATGAAATTTTCTACAAAAACAAAGTTTCAACAAAATTTTCTATAAAAACAAAATTTCAACGAAATTTTCTATGAAAACGAAATTTTCTATAACACTAAATTTCGACGAAATTTTCTTTAGAAACAAATTTTCGACGAAACTTTATAAAAACAAAATTTAAACGAAATTTTAATTTCTATAAAATTAAAATTTCGACAAAATTTTCTACAATAACAAAATTTCAACGAAATTTTCTATAAAAAGAAAATTTCAACGAAATTTTCTATAAAAACAAATTTTGGACGAAATTTTCTATAAAAACAAAATTTCAACGAAATTTTCTTTAAAAACAAAATTTTAACGAAACTTTCTATGAAAAGAAAGTGTCGACGAAATTTTTCTATAAGAACAAAATTTCAACGAAATTTTCTATTAAAACAAATTTTTGACGAAATTGTCTATAAAACTAAAGTTTTAAAGAAATTTTCTACAAAAAAAAAATTGAAATTTTCTATAAAAAAATCCAACAAAGTTTTCTATAAAAACGAAATATCAACGAAATTTTCTATAAAAAAAATTGCAACGAATTGTCTATAAAAACAAAATTTTAACGAAACTTTCTATAAAAACAAAGTGTCGACGAAATTTTTCTATAAGAACAAAATTTTTTCTATAAAAACCAAATTTCGACAAAATTTTCTTAACATGCCAACGACATTTTCTATAAAAAAAAAAATCAACGGAATTTTTTATAAAAAAATTTCAACGAAATTTTCTATAAAAACAAAATTTCAACGAAATTTTCTATTAAAACACAAATTTCAATTTAAATTTCGACTAAATTTTCTATAAATTTTTTTTTAAAACAAATTTTGGACGGCATTTTCTATAAAAATAAAATTTAATTCCAACGAAGTTTTCTATAAAAATAAAACTTCAACGAAATTTTCTATAAATTTTCTTTAAAAACAAAACTTCGACGAAATTTTCTATAAAAATAAAATTTTAACAAAATAATCTATAAAAACAAATTAAAAAAAAATTCAACGAAATTTTCTATAAAAACAAAATTTCGACGAAATTTTCTATAAAAATAAATTTTAACGAAATAATCTATAAAAACAAATTAAAAAAGAATAATTCAACGGAATTTTCTATTAAAACAAATTTTCGACGACATTTTCTATAAAAATAAAATTTAATTCCAACGAAGTTTTCTATAAAAACAAAACTTCAACGAAAGTTTCTATAAATTTTCTTTAAAAACAAAATTTCGACGAAATTTTCTATAAAAATAAAATATTAACGAAATAATCTATAAAAACTAATTAAAACAAAAAAATTTCAACGAAATTTTCTATAAAAACAAAATTTCAACCAAATTTTTTATTCGACGAAATTTTCTATAAAAATAAAATTTTAACGAAATAATCTATAAAAACTAAATTTCGACGAAATTTTCTATAAAAACAAAATTTCAACAAAATTTTCAACAAAATTTCAACAAAATTTTCAACGAAATTTTCTATAAAAATTTCAACGAAATTTTCCAGAAAAAATAAAATTTCGACGAAATTTTCTATAAAAATAAAATTTTGATGAGATTTTCTACAAAAACAAAATTTGACGAAATTTTCCGTGACAACAAAATTCCAACGAAATTTTCTATAAAAACTAAATTTCAACGAAATTTTCCTAGAAAATTAAAATTTCGACAAAATTTTCTGCAATAACAAAATTTCGAGCAATTTTTTTATAAAAACAAGATTTTGACGAAATATTGTATAAAAATAAAAGTTCAACGAAATTTTCTATAAAAATAAAATTTCAACGAATTAAAATTTCGATGAAATTTTCTATAAAAATAAAATTATGATGAAAATGTTTATTAAACATTTCGACGAAATTGTCTACAAAAACAAAGTTTCAACGAAATTTTCTATAAAAACAAAATTTCAACGAAATTTTCTATGAAAACAACATTTCAACGAAATTTTCTATAAAAACAAAGTTTTAACGAAATTTGCTATAAAAACTAAATTTCGACGAAATTTTCTTTAGAAACAAATTTTCGACGAAACTTTCTATAAAGACAAAATTTCAATAAAATTTTCTAAAAAAACAAAATTTTAACATTTTCTATAAAAACAAAATTTCAATGAAATTTTCTATAAAAACAAAATTTTCTATAAAACAAATTTTCGACGAAATTTTCTATAAAAACAAAATTTCAACGAAATTTTCTTTAAAAACAAAATTTCGACGAATTTTTCTATAAAAACTAAATTTCGACGAATTTTTCTATAAAAATAAAATGTTGATGAGATATTCTACAAAAACAAAATTTTACAAATTTTTCCATGAAAACAAAATTTCAACGAAATTTTCTATAAATATTAAATTTCAACGAAATTTGCTATAAAAACTGAATTTCAACGAAATTTTATATAAAACATATAAAATTAAAATTTCGACAAAATGTTCTATACACATAAAAAGTCTACTAAAAGTCCAGTGTAGTTTGTATAAAAATCAAATACAATTAGTTACTATTACATGTTTTAATTTTTTTTTTTTTTTAGATAAAATTAAGAGAGTTGCTGCAGTCACACGTGCTCTCAAAGCATCAGCTGATCTTATAATTGGGAAACCAAATTATTCTGTAAGTTTAAATTATACCAAATTATAAACCACTTCAAATTAACTTATTTATCCTAATTTTTAGGAAAATGATGAAGAACAAAACGATGAAGATGTAGAAAATTCCAGACATTTGCCTGCAAATATTCTCGAAGCCATTGAAGAAATCGAAAAGAGTAGACCTAAGAAGACTAAAAAGGGTAAATATTTTATAGACTATAAAGACCACAAACCAAATTTTACTTTCATACCTATTTCAGCTTTCTTAGAACATAACAAACAATGTCGAAATTATACCACTTCCGCAGGTAATGTGGTTGAAACCCTGCGTACGCCTGAAAAGAAGAAGAAGAAATGTGAAATTATACAGCTACCCACAGGAAAAGTGTGTGTCGAACCAATTACTCCTACTAAACGTTCCATTTATACATGCAATGGTATGGAATTCCATGAAAGTCCAGCTACACCATGCGCTCGTGGTTTCGATATACAATTCTCAGCCCTTGATACCCCAGAATTCCAATATGTCTGTGATCGCAAACGAAAGCGCAAAGATGAAATTAAGAAGAAAACATACCCTAAGCCACAGTGGACACAATCTGGACTTTTTGTGGAAGAAGAGCTGCCAAGAGCTTCACATTGTTCGCGTATCCTGAAAAAACATAATCATCAAAACTACCAACAAGCATGTGGAAATTTTAAGCAAAATGCAATGTTTCGGGGTGATATTAAGCGAAGTTCTGCACGTGAGATATTACAACTACGAGAGCGTCGACCACTTCATAGCAATTATTAAAAGAGATTTATTTCAGTTCCATATTGTAGCTATTAATGTTATTTTGTTACTTTGTCAACCATCTAGTCTGAATATGGACTAAGATCCATTTATATAATCACTTTCCATTATCAGACCAGATCGAATTGCAGTTAATATTTTTCTTGTTTTCCATCGTTTTTACACATACACTGTTTTTTTTTCTATATGCATTTATGTTGGCAAAATTTTTATGTTTTGGCAACAATTGGATCAATAAATTGTTTGGTGTTTAATACAGATTGGGGCAGTTTTTCTTTTACATATTAGTTAAATATAATCATTTCATAAAATTATAAATTTCTTAAAACAAAATTTTATTTCTATAGAAAATTTTGTCAAAATTTTATTTCTATAGAAATTTGTTATCAAAATTTTATTTCTATAGAAAAATTTGTCAAAATTTTATTTCTATAGAAAATTTTGTCAAAATTTTATTTCTTCCGAAAATTTTGTCAAAATTTTATTTCTATAGAAAATTTTGTCAAAATTTTATTTCTATAGAAAATTTTGTCAAAATTTTATTTCTATAGAAAATTTTGTCAAAATTTTATTTCTATAGAAAATTTTGTCAAAATTTTATTTCTATAGAAAATGTCAAAATTTTATTTCTATAGAAAATTTTGTCAAAATTTTATTTCTATAGAAAATTTTGTCAAAACTGTATTTCTATAGAAAATTTTGTCAAAACTGTATTTCTATAGAAAATTTTGTCAAAATTTTATTTCTATAGAAAATTTTGTCAACATTTTATTTCTATAGAAAATTTGGTCGAAATTTTATTTCTATAGGAAATTTTGTCATAATTTTATTGCTTTAGAAAATTATGTCAAAATTTTATTTCTATAGCAATTTTTTATTAACATTTTATTTCTATAGAAAATTTTATTTCTATAGAAAATTTTGTCAAAATTTTATTTCTATAGAAAATTTTGTCAAAATTTTATTTCTATAGAAAATTTTGTCAAAATTTTATTTCTATAGAAATTTTTTATTAACATTTTATTTCTATAGAAAATTTTGTCAAAATTTTATTTCTATAGAAAATTTTGTCAAAATTTTATTTCTATAGAAAATTTTGTCAAAATTTTATTTCTATAGAAATTTTTTATTAACATTTTATTTCTATAGAAAATTTTGTCAAAATTTTATTTCTATAGAAAATTTTGTCAAAATTTTATTTCTATAGAAAATTAAATTTATTTATTTCATAAAATAATAAATTTTGGTCACAATTTTATTTCTATAGAAATTTTTTATCAAAATTTTATTTCTATAGAAAATTTTGTCAAAATTTTATTTCTATAGAAAATTTTGTCAAAATTTTATTTCTTTCGAAAATTTTGTCAAAATTTTAGGTTAGGTTAGGTTATGTGGCAGCCCGATGTATCAGGCTCACTTAGACTATTCAGTCCATTGTGATACCACAGTGGTGAACTTCTCTCTTATCACTGAGTGCTGCCCGATTCCATGTTAAGCTCAATGACAAGGGACCTCCTTTTTATAGCCGAGTCCGAACGGCGTTCCACATTCCAGTGAAACCACTTAGAGAAGCTTTGAAACCCTCAGAAATGTCACCAGCATTACTGAGGTGGGATAATCCACCGCTGAAAAATTTCTTGGTGTTCGGTCGTAGCAGGAATCGAACCCACGACCTTGTGTATGCAAGGCGGGCATGCTAACCATTGCACCACGGTGTCAAAATTTTATTTCCATAGAAAATTTTGTCAAAATTTTATTTCTATAGAAAATTTTGTCAAAATTTTATTTCTATAGAAAATTTTGTCAAAATTTTATTTCTATAGAAAATGTTGTCAAAATTTTATTTCTATAGAAAATTTTGTCAAAATTTTATTTCTATAGAAAATTTTGTCAAAACTGTATTTCTATAGAAAATTTTGTCAAAACTGTATTTCTATAGAAAATTTTGTCAAAATTTTATTTCTATAGAAAATTTTGTCAACATTTTATTTCTATAGAAAATTTGGTCGAAATTTTATTTCTATAGGAAATTTTGTCATAATTTTATTGCTTTAGAAAATTATGTCAAAATTTTATTTCTATAGAAATTTTTTATTAACATTTTATTTCTATAGAAAATTTTATTTCTATAGAAAATTTTGTCAAAATTTTATTTCTATAGAAAATTTTGTCAAAATTTTATTTCTATAGAAAATTTTGTCAAAATTTTATTTCTATAGAAAATTTTGTCAAAATTTTATTTCTATAGAAATTTTTTATTAACATTTTATTTCTATAGAAAATTTTGTCAAAATTTTATTTCTATAGAAAATTTTGTCAAAATTTTATTTCTATAGAAAATTTTGTCAAAATTTTATTTCTATAGAAATTTTTTATTAACATTTTATTTCTATAGAAAATTTTGTCAAAATTTTATTTCTATAGAAAATTTTGTCAAAATTTTATTTCTATAGAAAATTAAATTTATTTATTTCATAAAATAATAAATTTTGGTCACAATTTTATTTCTATAGAAATTTTTTATCAAAATTTTATTTCTATAGAAAATTTTGTCAAAATTTTATTTCTATAGAAAATTTTGTCAAAATTTTATTTCTTTCGAAAATTTTGTCAAAATTTTAGGTTAGGTTAGGTTATGTGGCAGCCCGATGTATCAGGCTCACTTAGACTATTCAGTCCATTGTGATACCACAGTGGTGAACTTCTCTCTTATCACTGAGTGCTGCCCGATTCCATGTTAAGCTCAATGACAAGGGACCTCCTTTTTATAGCCGAGTCCGAACGGCGTTCCACATTCCAGTGAAACCACTTAGAGAAGCTTTGAAACCCTCAGAAATGTCACCAGCATTACTGAGGTGGGATAATCCACCGCTGAAAAATTTCTTGGTGTTCGGTCGTAGCAGGAATCGAACCCACGACCTTGTGTATGCAAGGCGGGCATGCTAACCATTTATTTCTATAGAAAATTTTGTCAAAATTTTATTTCTATAGAAAATTTTGTCAACATTTTACTTCTATAGAAAATTTGGTCGAAATTTTATTTCTATAGGAAATTTTGTCATAATTTTAGTGCTTTAGAAAATTATGTCAAAATTTTATTTCTATAGAAATTTTTTATGAACATTTTATTTCTATAGAAAATTTTATTTCTATAGAAAATTTTGTCAAAATTTTATTTCTATAGAAAATTTTGTCAAAATTTTATTTCTATAGAAAATTTTGTCAAAATTTTATTTCTATAGAAAATTTCGTCAAAATTTTATTTCTATAGAAAATTTTGTCAAAATTTTATTTCTATAGAAAATTTTGTCAAAACTTTATTTCTATAGAAATTTTTTATTAACATTTTATTTCTATAGAAAATTTTGTCAAAATTTTATTTCTATAGAAAATTTTGTCAAAATTTTATTTCTATAGAAAATTTTGTCAAAATTTTATTTCTATAGAAAATTTTGTCAACATTTTATTTCTATAGAAAATTTGGTCGAAATTTTATTTCTATAGAAATTTTTTATTAACATTTTATTTCTATAGAAAATTTTTTCAAAATTTTATTTCTATAGAAAATTTTGTCAAAATTTTATTTCTATAGACAATTTTGTCAAAATTTTATTTCTATAGAAAATTTTGTCAAAATTTTATTTCTATAGAAAATTTTGTCAAAATTTTATTTCTATAGAAATTTTTTATTAACATTTTATTTCTATAGAAAATTTTGTCAAAATTTTATTTCTATAGAAAATTTTGTCAAAATTTTATTTCTATAGAAAATTTTATTTCTAAAAGAGGAAAATCATCGGCAACTGAGGCCACTAGATAAACATTTGGAAAATTTTGTCAAAATATTATTTCTATAAAAATTTTGTCAAAATTTTATTTCTATAGAAAATTTTGTCAAAATTTTATTTCTATAGAAAATTTTGTCAAAATTTTATATCTATAGAAATTTTGTCAAAATTTTATTTGTATAGAAATGTTGTCAAAATTTTATTTCTATGGAAAATTTTATCAAAATTTTCTTTCTATAGAAAATTATGTCATAATTTTATTTCTATAGAAATTTTTGTCATAATTTTATTTCTATAGAAAATTTTGTCAAAATTTTAATTCTATAGAAAATTTTATTTCTAAAATAGGAAAAGCATCGGCAACTGAGGCCATCAGATAAACATTTCGTTTTTGTTACCCCCGTCTGTACAAATAAAAAAAAAATCAAAGAAAAATAATTTCATTTCTGTTCTGGATTTCTTTGGCCATAAAAATGACCAAAACACCTCCAATCTAAATTAGAGCACCTTAAAACTTATTTCGTGGCTATAGGCCAGTATAAAGTTGGCATTATAGCACTAAATTTGCAATTTTTTCACGGTTACTTTTATTTAATAATTCATTTCACCGAAAATAAACATTTTCAATTTTTACATTGAGTTATTCCCTATCAAGTTATACAAAAATTTGCAATAAGAAGATATAATATTATTCTGTTTTTTCTGATTTAGTTTTGATTTTAGTGTCTACATTCGAACTTAGTACCCACCTTATCGCAAAATTCAAAGTATATGTACCTGAAAAAATCAATTATTTTCATACAAGATACTTTTATATCAATGTTTTCTGAGATCTAAAATCATTCTTTTCCTGAATTGGCATCCCTAAAATCATCACATTGCTAAAATACCATGCGAAAAACACACACAAATTGTTGTTGCCGCCCAAAGTAACAGTACACATAACATAATTCTACTCGACACTGTCTTTAACAGTAAAAGAGGGTAGATAGAAACGTCAATTTTTGTTTGCACCTATTTTTTTACATATGACTCTCTCGTTATTTAACAGAGCTCTGTTAGTATGTTTAATGTAGTTTTTAGTATGTTTTGTGGTGGGAATGTTAAAGACAAAAATGTTCAGCAATAAGTTTTCATTCCCATTTTTTCAGTCGTGAAGAGAACAACAACAAGAGACATGAGCGGAATTTGTTTCTATTGAAGTTGTTGTTGCGTGTGTGTGTGCTAGTAAGAAACCGGCAAGTTTTTTTGTACGTCAAATAAAAAAGATAGCGCGCAAAACAAAAATCGGAATGAAATTAAATTTTTTTAATTTAATAAAACTAGCAGTTGTGTTTTGTAATTATTTTTGATAAAATAATATATCGTAATAAGTCATATATACCAAAGGAAAAACGAAACAAGAATATAAATTCTATCGAAATATTACATGAATACGCACATACATACACACACATATATAGTGGAATACCTACATATGCATATATAAAAAAATATATACCGCAAATAACCAATAAATTACAAGAAAAAAAAATATTTTGCAAATCATCAACATCATCGACTTCAGTGGAAAAAAATACCAAAGTAATTTGGGATTTTGTGTTTTTGGAAACAAAGAATTTTCGAAGCAACAGAAACAAAAGGAGTTTTCAAAAATGTTCGAACTGGAGGAATACTCAAGTGGATTTCATGATGGATTCCTTAATAAATATGCGGTATGTATAAAATTCGTTATTTCTTTTCTCATTGTTTATTGATTCGCCGGTTGTGCCGGGCTCTGCTGGTATGGAAAAGATGTTGCGAACCCCAAGGTGCCGACAAGCAAAATGTGTATTTGTATATACTCGCACACACACACACATTCACTCTTCACAAAAACAAAATAGAATGCAAGAATATACTGGATGTTTTTTTTATTCTCCTAATCTCAATCTCGTTTTACTTTCATTTGGTGGTGAATTGAGAATAATTTTGAATTCTGTAACGGCTCACAGTTGTCCATTTCGTTTTCATATTTATATTCGTATTCACCACATTGAAGAAAACAAAAAAAAAAAAATATGTTCTCTCCTTTAATTCAGCTCATGAATTGTAGAGAACCAAAAAGAGCGAATGTCAGACAGAGAACATAAAAGAGAGAGAGAGGTTATATGTAAGAATTTGATGGGAACAAAAACACAACAATAACGATGTTCCATAGAGTTTGAGTTGTGGTTGCCGGTGGCAATGAGCTTTGTTGTTGTATTTTATTTGCTGCACATCTTCCACTTGGAAATGTCGTTTTTTTAAATTTTGCCACCATTAATAAAATCATATGAATTGTAGACATAAAAAGGCCTGGAGTTATGGCCTTTATAAAGGGTGATTTGTTAAGAGCTTGATAACTTTAAAAAAAAAAAACGCATAAAATTTGCAAAATCTCATCGGTTCTTTATTTGAAACGTTAGATTGGTCCATGACATTTACTTTTTGAAGATAATTTCATTTAAATGTTGACCGCGGCTGCGTCTTAGGTGGTCCATTCGGAAAGTCCAATTTTGGGCAACTTTTTCGAGCATTTCGGCCGGAATAGCCCGAATTTCTTCGGAAATGTTGTCTTCCAAAGCTGGAATAGTTGCTGGCTTATTTCTGTAGACTTTAGACTTGACGTAGCCCCACAAAAATAGTCTAAAGGCGTCAAATCGCATGATCTTGGTGGCCAACTTACCGGTCCATTTCTTGAGATGAATTGTTCTCCGAAGTTTTCCCTCAAAATGGCCATAGAATCGCGAGCTGTGTGGCATGTAGCGCCATCTTGTTGAAACCACATGTCAACCAAGTTCAGTTCTTCCATTTTTGGCAACAAAAAGTTTGTTAGCATCGAACGATAGCGATCGCCATTCACCGTAACGTTGCGTCCAACAGCATCTTTGAAAAAATACGGTCCAATGATTCCACCAGCGTACAAACCACACCAAACAGTGCATTTTTCGGGATGCATGGGCAGTTCTTGAACGGCTTCTGGTTGCTCTTCACTCCAAATGCGGCAATTTTGCTTATTTACGTAGCCATTCAACCAAAAATGAGCCTCATCGCTGAACAAAATTTGTCGATAAAAAAGCGGATTTTCTGCCACTAATTTTGGTAATAAAATTCAATGATTTGCAAGCGTTGCTCGTTAGTAAGTCTATTCATGATGAAATGTCAAAGCATACTGAGCATCTTTCTCTTTGACACCATGTCTGAAATCCCACGTGATCTGTCAAATACTAATGCATGAAAATCCTAACCTCAAAAGAATCACCCTTTATTTGAGGCGGGCAAGTTTAAAATTATTTTTTAATTTGTTTTTCAAAAATGGTTTTTGATTTTATTTTTTTTTTACAGAAAAGTTGAGATTTTTGAAATACCAATTCAGAATTTTTATTCTGGAATTTTTGCCATATATTTTTACACTGAATTACAATGAATCGTCCCAAACTTGGAGTCAGAGTCTCGAGAGCGAGATTTTTGCTTTATTAATATACAGTGTTGCCAGTATTGGAAAATTGTGCCCAAATTGTAGATTTTCTATCGAGTATTGGGTCGAGATTTTTGATTTGGAGACTGGGGGAATTTCTAGAAATTTCAAAATTTTTTCAAACCTTTCCTTTTTAAAGTAGGTCCCAGAATATTACAAATGGAGCATGTGGAATTGAAATGACTGAAGAGGTCCAAGCGCTATTTTTTACCCTAATTAACTAAGACATTTTCTATTATTGTGAAATCATTTCGGGTATTTAAAAAGCGATTTACTTGAGGTATGAATTAGAAGTTCCTTATATCGGAACAAATCTACTTTAGCACAAGTTGTTAAAAACAATTTTTTTAGTGTAGGAGAAGGGATTTTAAGTCGAAAATGTAGAGTAAAAAATTTGGCGGAAAAGCCTAGTTTTCGAGATATAGACATCTGAAAATCGGTATTTTCCTTTATATTTTTTGTTTATTTTGACAGCAATTTTTCATGAAATGAATAGAATTCCGTTTTTTTGCGTATTTGGTAAAACTAGTACATTTTAAGCAGAAAATATTAAGTAAAAATTTTGTCGGAAGAGCGTAGTTTTCGAGATAGCTTCCCTTAAAAATTGGATATAGGTGGACGGCCTTCGGTCGGGGTTTGACACTTTCTCCTATGGACAGGGTCCAAAGTGGGCTAACGCGAACCCATAGGGGATAGGTAGCCGGCCTTCGGTCTGGGTGTGAGATTTTCTCCTATGGACAGAGACCAAAGTGGGCTAACGCAAACCCACAGTGGACAGATGGCCGGCCTTCGGCCGGGGTTTAAGACTTTTCTCCTAAGGACAGTGTCCAAAGTGGGCTAACGCGAACCCAGGACCTCTCCGGGTCCATGTTATTTGAAATATTTTACTTTTAGGATGATTATGTGCGATGGATACTAAATAATGATGATGACAACTTTAGGGGCCCGTAACTCCGAAAATAGGTCTTTCCTCCTCTGATGACATGACAGATGGACGGCCTTCGGCCGGGGTTTAAGACTTTCTCCTATGGACAGTGTCCAAAGTGGGCTAACGCGAACCCAGGACCTCTCCGGGTCCATGTTATTTGAAATATTTTACTTTTAGGATGATTATGTGCGATGGATACTAAATAATGATGATGACAACTTTAGGGGCCCGTAACTCCGAAAATATGTCTTTCCGCCTCTGATGACATTTTTATTGTGAAACGTGGATGATATTGAAACTACCAAACAAACTCCTTTACTTCACTTTGTGATATACAAAGAATTTTTAGAGTCGAGAGTATATGTTATAAGGTCCGGGAAGTCCCTATACAATGCAGTGAAATGTTCCAACATTTTTATTATTTTTCATAAAAATTTTTTCGTAAATGTCTTGAGGATTTTTGTGGGTATTTTTTTATATTAAGTTGAGGATTTTTGGGGATTCCAATTTGGGGACAAGAGCTACAAAAACACTGGCAGCACTGGTAAAAAGTGCAACATCTTGGAAATTGCTTTAAAAATGTAAATAGCTAAATTGTATCTTTTGGATTTGGGAAACCCGCGTCAACATTACGACTAAGCAATAACTTCAGAATGACACTATTATAGGGTCCAAAACAAAATTGCCCTAAAGATGGGTTGTATGTTCGAGTTCAAAAGTAAAACCGCAAACACAAAATTATATCTTCTTGTGGCAATTTTTTTATAATTTGATAGGGAATGATCCAATGCAAAAATTGAAAATATTTTTTTTCGGTGAATTAATTATTAATAAAAAGTAACCATTAAAAAATTGCCATTTTAGAACGATAATGCCAACTTATTGTTGGGATTGACTGAAACGAATTCGCCTTTAATGATTATTCCCCCATGTTCCGAAATTCGGAATTGCAAAATTTTCATTAGGCCATAATTTCTTAACTCTGAATCTTATTAACTTAAATCTTGGTAATATAGTTCTCCTTAAGGAGACGTTCAAATTAAAATTGTATTGGTGTCCGAGAGTACATCTATTTTTTATTCGTTAAAAGAAAAATAAATTCTTGAGATTTGGGAATATACTCTAGCTCCACTTGTAGAAAATTTTGAAATAAATTTTCATTGAAAAGAACTATTCATTTACCAAATGCCGCTGATATGGAATCCATAACAAATCCTGCCGTAATGGTTAGATTATTTCTAAAATCATCCCACAGAAAAGGAAAATGCATATCCGTTTTAGATTAAAGATAACAGAAAACAATGATGTTCTTTGGTATTGACACATGTCCTTTCACTTCTAAACCACAGGTACTTGAGTTTCAAGTGTTCGTAGAATCAACAACGGCCTACCCAAATATATTTTCACAATTGTCAGTTGTATTGAATAACTTAGAAACAACAACAAATGTAAAATGCATGTGTTGCTATGATCTTATTTTAAACTCTCCTTTCAAAAATACCTTTTATTTGCACTTTGACACAATTTTATGGCAAAAAGACTTTCTTAAAGCTGTATCCAAAAGTCACATGTCTTGTTGGTTTTAACCACCTGTAAAAAGGTTTTGGTTTTTACGCCCATTAAACTCAAGTTCCTTAGGGTGGTTATCATTCTCCCATGGTATTCTAAACAATGCACTATTTAACATTAATATACTTTCTTGGTCCGATATGCGGAGTTGCAAAACTTACAAATTTCTTTTGGCGAATTCAAAATATATAAATACTTCAATTTAGGCATATAGTTCTCTGTAATGAGAAGGATTTGGAAGTTGGGTCCAAAAACATGGGTGGTACATTGAGGGTATTTCTTCAAATTAGATGCATGATAATCCTTATTTCACAAGCCGAAAATGAGCCCCATCGTGCTAGGTTGGAATATAACTACGGTTACAAATATAGCCGTATTGCCTTAAATATTTAACCGCTCATCTTAATTTTCTATAGAAGTAGGACATCTAAAAAGTTATACAAATTGGAAAAGTTATAGTGGCAGCACGATACTTGAGCACGGTTGTCACACGTGTCAAAAATAATCTACCAAAATTTGAAGAAAATTTTACCAAAACACTACCAAATTTAAAAATCTATTTCTATTGAAATTGTTGTAAAAATTTCATTTCTATAAAAAAATTTTGTCAAAATTTCATTTCTGTAGAAAATTTTGTCAAAATTTTATATCTATAGAAAATTTTCTCAAAATTTTATTTCTATGGAAAATTTTGCCAAAATTTTATTTCTATGGAAAATTTTGTCAAAATTTTATTTCTATGGAAAATTTTGTCAAAATGTTATTCTATAGAAAATTGTGTCAAAATTTTATTTCTATAGAAAATTTTGTCAAAATTTTATATCTATAGAAAATTTTGTCGAATTTTTTTTTTTTCTACTGAAAATTTTGTCAAAATTTTATTTCTACTGAAAATTTTATTAAAATATTATTTCTATGGAAAGTTTTGTCAAATTTTAATTTCTATAGAAAATTTTGTCAAAATTTTATTTTCTAGAAAATTTTATTTTTAAAGAAAATTTTCAAAATTTTCTCAAAATTTTATTTCTATAGAAAATTTTGTCAAAATTTTATTTCTATGGAAAATTTTGCCAAACTTTTATTTGTTTTTTTAATTTTCTCAAAATTTTATTTCTATAAAAATTTTTTTTCAAAATTTTGTTTTTACAAAAAAATTTTTCAAAAATTTTATTTCTCTAGAAAAATTTGTCAAAATTGTATTTCTGTAGAAAACTTAGGTTAGGTTAGGTGGCAGCCAGAATATTCATTCCATTGTGATACCACATTGGTGAACTTCTCTCTTATCACTGAATGCTGCCCGATTTCATGTTAAGCTCAATGACAAGGGACCTCCTTTTTATAGCCGAGTCCGAAAGGCGTTCCAAATTGCACTGAAACCACTTAGAGAAGCTTTGAACCCCTCAGAAATGTCACCAGCATTACTGAGGTGGGATAAACCACCGCTGAAAAACTTTTTGGTGTTCGGTCGAAGCAGGAATCGAACCCACGACCTTGTATATGCAAGGCGGGCATGCTAACCCTGTAGAAAACTTTGTTACAAGTTTATTTCTATAGAAAATTTTCTCAAAATTTTATTTCTATGGAAAATTTTCTCAAAATGTTAAAGTACCTCTTAGGTGGAGACGCAAAATCTTCCAAAACATCAAGAATTCTACCAAACAGTATACAATCTACCATTTTTGGTAGTACTTGAGGCGAACTTTGACTATTCAGTTTATTGTGATACCACAGTGGTGAGCGTCTTTTTTATCACTGAGTGCTGCCCGATTCTACGATTAACTCAACGACAAGAGACCTTTTTTATAGCCGAGTCCGAACGGCGTTTCACACACATTGTGGTCAAACCACTTTTTATGTGCCGTGTAGACTATAAGTTTATCCGGACGACAGTGGTCATGTCGAACATATCCCATATATTGGCCACATTATAAGTTAAGTCCGAAGGCATAATCGATACTGCGGCATGTTTATGGGATCGATAATACATTTACCGATTATTTAGTCATCGTCGACAATCCGTATCGATTGGACACATTGCAAGATTCTTTACAAACACAGACATTACGTCCGGAAAAACGTATAGTCTGGAGGACCCATTAGAGAAGTTATATATACACTCAGATATGTCACCAGCACTACTCAGAAAAACTTTTTGGAGTTTGGTCGAAACTGGGATTGAGATCTGGGATGAAATTTAAACTAATAATCATTTTATCTCCATTAAAAACAATCACCCCCTGACATTGACTATTCGGGGGGGAGGGTCACCCAATTTACCTATTATAGAAAAATTTGATGGAGGAGATATTTACATACTTTGCGTTGGTAAGCATATCACAACTCAGTGAACCAGTTTTCCATAATCAAAACAAAATATTGAATTGACTTTTATTAAATGTGAAATAATAGACCAAATAGGAATTTCCATGAGCATAGAATTGGACTCTGATTACAATTCCCCCAGTTACAATTCACTTTAATATTGCCTCCAAATTGACATTGTGATATGGCCCACATTTACCTGGCCCTTTTCAATATGGAGTTTAAACTTTGTGTGTTTGTGTTTTGCTTATTTTCTATGGTATTTTGCCCCATTCCTCCTCGCTGAAAAGCAACCTAAAAAAATTAACAAACAAAAATGTATCAAAACAAAACCACGTTATTAGTGTGTTTCACATGCCTCGTTTTTTTCTGTTTTACTACAACTCCACCACCCATTCTACTACTAGTGAAGTCTACTTCCTATGTTGTTTATTTTTTCTTTTATTTTTCATTCTTCATTCTTTGTATTTTTTGGTGTCGGTTGTTTTTTTTTTGGATTTGCCTCTTCTTAACGAGACATCAAATATATTTGAACAATAAAGCACAACAAGCACCAAGTAAGACGGACAGACAAAGTTAACATTTGTATTTACAACAAAAAATACGACAGACGTACATAGGAGTATTCTTGTTTTTTGCCGGTCGACCATGAATTATTACATATTGTCTCTGAATTTTGATTATAATCATCTTTAAAATAATAACAACAAGTAAATAATAAGTCAGTGACATTTTTTTTGGGCCTGGCCGAATTTTTTTAGCGCTTTCCAGAGTGTTGCGGATAATCATAGATTTTTGGGGAATATCTATTTTGGTTTCCTCAAAATTTCTGATTAATTTGAAAGTTGACAAGAAGTCACTATGCGTAAATTGGGACCTTATTATTGAGCTAATCATAGAATTGGGCAGCACTCAGTGATAAGAGAGAAGTTTACCAATTTGATATCACAATGGACTGTGATTAGTCTAAGTGAGCCTGAAATAACGGGCTGCCACTTAACCTATAATGGACTGAATAATCTAAGTGAGCCTTAAACTAACCTAAAATGGAAAGATCTTGGATACAATCTCAAACTTATCCCCTGTCAGTAATACCCACAAAGATTTTCTAAGTGGTATCGCTCATAGTTTGACACCCTGGTCGAAATCGGATATAAAAAGAAAGCCACTTATCCATGAGCATATCTAGTGAGCAATCGTGGTGCAGTGGTTAGCATACCCGCCTTGCAATCAAAGGCTCCTCATGGGTTCAATCCCAGTATCAACCGAACACCAACAAGCTTTTTTCCATCTCCTCTAAGGGAGCGACAGTGGTGCAATGGTGGCTCCAGTGAGTTTCACATAAAGTTGCAACTCAATCCCTGGAAAGTGCGTGAATAAGTTTTTGGAGAATTTGAAATATAACTTCAATTAACTCTTGGCTGACTTAAACTGCCATTTTGTCGTGAGCGTGATTTCTTTTGTCCTACGTGATTTTCATTCGAGAGAATGAGAATGTGTGAGCAATGCAATTTTCTTAGTGAATTACGAGCGCAAGTAAAATATTACTCAAGCGCATATCTCTTGCATGAACAAGGCCTACCTCAATGCAAAGAAAGTTCTCTAATCCTAAAAACAATAAAAATTTTCTTTTTGGATCCGCAAGTGGTGCAAAATTGGCTCAGAAGGAATGAATTTTAGAGGGGCTTATCATAGGGCGCAAGTCATGTTTTTAAGCATCCGCTGCACTGATTTGGCACTAGGTCTTCCGATTTGTAATTCTGTCCCATTATTTTCCAATATTTCAAATATCCACTTTGCTATTGAAATATGTTACAAATCTAAGGGAAAACATATCATACCGCAGAATACTATAGACGAAAGATTATAAAACAAAACAATTAAAACACATACATGAGCTACATTATTTTTTGAGAAGTTTTGTGAAACCAATGCTTTAGTAAAACAACATAATTTGTTGTTAGATCTCTGATAAGTGTGTGACTGAATTATTTTTTAAGTATTTTTAACTTTGCTGTGTATAGTATATTGTGCCTAGATGTTGGTGCTATTTCATATTAAATCTAGAGCAAAGGGTAGTAAATGTGACAAGCTCCGAATATAGCCTGAAACCAACCTACCTTTTCTGTGACCATTTCAGTTAATGATGTTGATTTTTTTTTTTCGAAATATATTTTCAAACCTTTTTCACTTTGCCCAGTAAATTTTGTATTTTTTTAAAATAGGGAGGAAATGATATAAATCGGAAACTATTGACAATTTGCTGGTTGGTCTGTATTTGTTTTATTTTTTTGTAAATATTGTATAATCTCTGAATCACTTGTCTATATAGTAGAGGAATTATACAAAGACAAATGTTTGTTTTAATGTCCATATCTATTGATTGAGTTAGGAAAATAAAAGGTATACAATTGAATACATAAGTGTTTAAAAACAACATTTTAATTTTGTCCTAAAAAGAGTTAATTCAATCTTGAACAAATTATTTAAAAAAATCTGATAGCAAATACATTCATTGAGTTCGAGCTTTAACCACGATTACCACCACTCTACCAAAGTTTGAATAAAATTTTACCAAAAATCTACCAAACAAAATATCTTATTTTGCAAATTTATTTTTTATAGAAAATTTTGTCAAAATTTTATTTCTATAGAAAATTTTGTCAAATTTTTATTTCTATAGAAAATTTCTTCCAAATTTTATTTCTATAGAAAATTTTGTCAAAATTTTATTTCTATAGAAAATTTTGTCAAAATTTTATTTCTATAGAAAATTTTGTCAAAATTTTATTTCTATAGAAAATTTTGTCAAAATTTTATTTCTATAGAATATTTTGTCAAAATTTTATTTCTATAGAAAATTTTGTCAAAATTTTATTTCTATAGAAAATTTTGTCAAAACTGTATTTCTATAGAAAATTTTGTCAAAATTTTATTTCTATAGAAAATTTTGTCAACATTTTATTTCTATAGAAAATTTGGTCGAAATTTTATTTCTATAGGAAATTTTGTCATAATTTTATTGCTTTAGAAAATTATGTCAAAATTTTATTTCTATAGAAATTTTTTATTAACATTTTATTTCTATAGAAAATTTTATTTCTATAGAAAATTTTGTCAAAATTTTATTTCTATAGAAAATTTTGTCAAAATTTTATTTCTATAGAAAATTTTGTCAAAATTTTATTTCTATAGAAAATTTTGTCAAAATTTTATTTCTATAGAAAATTTTGTCAAAATTTTATTTCTATAGAAAATTTTGTCAAAATTTTATTTCTAAAGAAAAATTTTTCAACATTTTATTTCTATAGAAAATTTTGTCAACATTTTCTTTCTGTAGAAAAATTTGTTGAAATTTTATTTCTTTAAATAATTTTGTCAAAATTGTATTTCTATAGAAAATTTGTCAAAATTTTATTTCTAAAGAAAATTTTTTCAACATTTTATTTCTACGGAAAATTTTTTAAAAATTTTAATTCTATAGAAAATTTTGTCAAAATTTTAATTCCATAGAAAATTTTATCAACATTTTATTTCTATAGAAAATTTTATTTCTATAGAAAATTTTGTCAAAAATTTTATTTTATAGGAAATTTTGTCAAAGTTTTATTTCTATAGAAAATTTTGTAAAAATTTTATTTCTATAGAAAATTTTGTCAAAATTTTATTTCTATAGAAAATTTTGTCAAAATTTTATTTCTAAAGAAAATTTTGTCAAAATTTTATTTCTATAGATAATTTTGTCAAAATTTTATTTCTATAGAAATTTTTGTCAAAATTTTATTTCTATAGAAAAGTTTGTCAAAATTTTATTTCTATACAAAATTTTGTGAAAATTTTATTTCTATAGAAAATTTTGTGAAAATTTTATTTCTATAGAAAATTTTGTCAAAATTTTATTTCTATAGAAAATTTTTGTCAAAATTTTAGTTCTATAGAAAATTTGGCAAAATTTTATTTCTATAGAAAGTTTTGTCAAAATTTTATTTCTATAGAAAATTTTTTTATATCTGTAGAAAATTTTGTGAAAATTGTATTTTTATAGAAAATTTTGTCAAAATTTTATTTCTATAGAAAATTTTTTTATATCTGTAGAAAATTTTGTGAAAATTGTATTTTTATAGAAAATTTTGTCAAAATTTTATTTCTATTGACAATTTTGTCAAAATTTTATTTCTATAGAAAATTGTGTCAAAATTTTATTTCTAAAGAAAATTTTGTCAATAATTTTATTTCTATAGAAAATTTTGTCAAAAGTTTATATCTATAGAAAATTCTGTCTAAAATTTGTTTAATTTAATTTAAAAGTTTATTGAATTAATGGATATTAAGTTTTTCTCTGTTTAATCTATTCTATTAACTTAATACTGTCAAGCCTCTCAAAATTGGGAGGTGTCCACTTATGAGAGCTTAATTTTAATGTGATAAACATTCACTAAACATTTTTTTTTGTGTAAATGTCTTACACTTTAAATCATTTGCTATTGCAAAAAGTTTAACACATAATTAAAAGCAAATCCTATTTCATAATAATACTTTCAAAATCCCGCGCATTTTGAATTTTTAACACTTACAGGCATTTTAACCATGTGGCAATATGGCGGCAACAAATTTAATTCGTTCATGCGCAATCCACACGAACTATGCTCCTTCCCTTAGAGCATGTGGAGAGATTTATTTGTCTGACATTGAAATTTCTCTATTACAAGTTCTGTTTTATAATATTGGGTGGTTGGGAAAAAAAGGATGATGGCAGCCGCCTTCCTCTATTGTAAATTTTCCCGGCAACATATAGCCCTTTACCGAGGCCAGCCCTTGGTCATGTACACTATAGCATACACTTTTACATACAATCACCATTACCACCCTTTTGTTAAATGGTACCACATTAATTTTTTGCCCGCCGTCTGGGATGAAATTTGATAGATGAGATGTAAGGGAGGCAAGCAACCAGGCAGGCAGACGAGCAGGTAGTTCTTTGAAGAATGAAGGGAAGGCATAAAGTCTCTTTTCTGTGTTATAATTGTAAAAGTTCATTGCGCTGTGTGATAGTGACTGACTGAGAGCGCGGGGGCGTATGAGATGCGGATGTTGCGGTGGGGATAAATAGGATAATATTCTATTGGGGATTGGTACATAATTTAAATTTCGAAAAACAGGAAAATTAAAAATAAAACACTTCGATGAATGGATTTAACATTACAACATGCAATGCCATAGCAAAAAATCTATGAATGATGATGATGAATAGGAAGCCAGACAACATCGAATGATTATTATCAAATAAGTTCTTCAAACGCAAAACAACATAATCCACAAATGAAGAGGAGAGGGCAGTTTTTTTACATTAGTTCGTATGTTTGTGGTAGGTGAATTACGGGTTAATTTCATTAAAGTAAATTGAGACGTACCAAACTTCCGCTTTTCTTCTGCTTATTGCATCTTAAGAATTGTGGTAATTTCAGTACCAATTAAAAATGGAAAATGTTGATATTGTTGCTGATATAGATAATGTGGAAAAAATACACTGAAAACAAATGGATGAATGGATTTGTTCAAGTTCCCCCTTTTGTGGAAATTATTGGCTTTGGGTACTATTCCAAAGTAATAGCGAAATTACAAGATTATGTCCTAATATGCAATCAAAATTTTTGCTACAAAATATTTCTTTAGTTATTATTATTAGAACCGAATCTAATAAAGAAATTAACAGGGTGGTTGATCCTTTAAATTACCCTTTTTTTGTGAAAATATTTTTTATTGGGTTAAATGAGTGTCTCTTGTCACACTAATAAATAATATTTTGGCCTTTTAAAGGCTTTAAATTGCTTAAAAAATAAATAAAAATAAGTGATAATGTTGTTAAAAAGTAATGTAAATTTCAAAAACGATTCCTCGTTTTCATTTTACTACTCTTCAGTGCACCCATGTTGGTTAATTTTTGCTCCTTATGTTACTCTTTAAAATAGTTCAAAATGAAGCCCTGCGGAACATGATTGTTTAGCCATCCTTGCTTTCATCGCGCTTGTGCATTGCATCAAAATGTTTAGCTACTTTTGGACCTAAGCAGTTTCTAAAATACTAAGTCGTGCTTCAGCATCAGTGAAAACCATAGGAGAGCGGCCATCGCTTTCACATGTAGTGATGCCAGCATTTTTCTGGCTCTTGAAAAATAAAATAAAGAAATAAGGTTTGTTGTAGAAAATCGATAATATATCAAAAATATTATAAAATTAGATGAAATTAAAAAATAAACAAAAAAATATATAATTGTAAAAAAATCAAAATTTCGAAACACAGCACCAGGAGCACCGATGATAGTATTCCAAATACTCGAGAATGAAAATGTGACTTCGTTCTTTATTAATGAAAATTTACTTCTAAATTCTCAAGTAATAAAATAGTAAAATCTTCGACATTTCTATATTTATGGGATATATTGTCCAAATCAATGATGAACACTGATGAGGTGGACAACATTTAGACCCAATTTCTCAATGAAATGATTTCACGATTTTGGAAAAAAAATTACTACCCAAACTGAGTAAAATAATACATTAGTCCTTGAGATCCCAAAATAAAATCCTTTGTCCGTTTCTAGTTCATATGCTTCACTTGAACCCTTTTGTATACTGTGGAATAAAGAGAAGTAAAACTTTCTTTTTCGTTTTTTGATAATTTAGAAAAAAGAGAACATTATATAAACCATTTTTATAAACCTCATTTGTTCCACTGAACCAATTGCGTAAAAATCCCAAAATTTATGGAAATACCCAACCAAGGTTAGGTTAGATTAGGTGACATCCCGATGTATCAGGCTCACTTAAACTATTCAGTCCATTGTGATACCACATTGGTAAACTTCTCTCTTATCACTGAGTGCTGCCCGATTCCATGTTAAGCTCAATGACACGGGACCTCCCTTTTATAGCCGAGTCCGAACGGCGTTCCACATTGCAGTGAAACCACTTTGAAACCCTCAGAAATGTCACAAGCATTACTGAGGTGGGCATGCTAACCATTGCACACCACGGTGGTTCCCATACCCAACCAAATCCCCAACTCAAAAATATATATAGAAGTTTTGTTAAAATTTTATTTCTGTAGAAAATTTTGGCAAAATTTTATTTCAATAGAAAATTTTGTTAAAATTTTATTTCCATAGAAAATTTTGGCAAAATTTTATTTGTAAAGAAAATTTTGTGAAAATTGTATTTTTATAGAAAATTTTGTTAAAATTTTATTTCTATAGAAAATTTGTTCAAAATGTTTTTCTATAGAAAATTTTGTCAAAATTTTATTTCTATAGAAAATTTTTTCAAATTGTTTTTCTATAGAAAATTTTCTTAAAAAGTATTTCTATAGAAAATATTGTTAAAATTTTATTTCAATAGAAAATATTGTTAACCCTTATATTATGTTGGGGTCATTTGATGACCCACATCGTATTTTTCATCAGCCCATTTCTTATTGTTCGTAAATAAATAAAATTTCTTACTAGTCAGTGCATGAATTGTTGATATGTACCGAATTCTTGCTGAGTAGTAAGAACCTTTTATTATATTCCAATAGTAAGAAATGCTCTGATGAAAAATATGATGTATGCCATTCAATGACCCCAACATAATATAAGGGTTAAAATTTCATTTCAATAAAACATTTTGTCAAAAATTTATTTCTTAAGAAAATTTTGTGAAAATTGTATTTCTATAGAAAATATTGTCAAAATGTTATTTCTATAAAAATTTTTGTCAAAATGTTATGTCTATAGAAAACTTTGTCAATTTTTTTTCTATAAAAAATATTGTCAAAATTTTATTTCTATTGAAAATTTTGTCAATTTTTTTTCTAAAGAAAAGTTTACCAAAATTTTATTTCAATAGAAAATTTTGTTAAAATTTTATTTCAATAAAAATTTTTGTCAAAATTTTATTTCTAAAGAAAATTTGTGAAAATTGTATTTCTATAGAAATTTTTGTCAAAAGTTCATTTCTATAGAAAATATTGTCAAAATGTTATTTCTATAAAAAATTTTGTCAAAATGTTATGTCTAACATATAGAAAATTTTGTCAATTTTTTTCTATAGAAATTTTTTTCAAAATATTATTTTAATAGAACATTTTGTTAAAATGTTATCTCAATAGAAAATTTTGTCAAAATTTTATTTCTATTGAAAATTTTTTAAATATTTTATTTCTATTGAAAATTTTGTCAACATTTTATTTCTATAGAAAATTTTGTCAACATTTTTTCACTTTTTCAAATTGTTTTTCTATAGAAAATTTTCTTAGAAAGTTTTTCTATAGAAAATATTGTCAAAATTTTATTTCTATTGAAAATTTTGTCAATTTTTTTTCTATAGCATTTTTTTTTCTATAGAAAATTTTGTTAAAATGTAATTTCTATAGAAAATTTTGTCAAAAGTTTATTTCTATAGAAAATGTCAAAATGTTATTTCCATAAAAAATGTTCTTAAAAAGTTTGTCTGTAGAAAATATTGTCTATTATTTCTATTGAAAATTTTGTCAAATTTTTTTTTCTATAGAAACTTTTTTGTATTTCAATAGAAAATTTTGTTAAAATTTTATTTCAATGGAAAATTTTGTCAAAAATTTATTTCTATAGAAAATTTTGTGAAAATTGTATTTCTATAGAAAATTTTGTGAAAATTGTATTTCTATAGAAAAATTTGTGAAAATTGTATTCTATAGAAAATTTTGTCAAAATGTTATTTCTATAAAAAATTTTCTTAAAAAGTTTTTCTATAGAAAATATTGTCAAAATTTTATTTCTATTGAAAAATTTTTTCAATTTTTTTTCTATAGAAAATTTTTTCAAAATATTATTTTAATAGAAAATTTTGTTAAAATTTTATTTCAATAGAAAATTTTATCAAAAATTTATTTCTATAGAAAATTTTGTGAAAATTGTATTTCTATAGAAAATTTTGTCAAAATGTTATTTCTATAAAAATTTTTCTTAAAAAGTTTTTCTATAGAAAATATTGTCAAAATTTTATTTCTATTGAAATTTTTGTCAATTTTTTTTCTATAGAAAATTTTTTCAAAGTATTATTTTAATAGAAAATTTTGTTAAAATTTTATTTCAATAGAAAATTTTCTTAGAAAGTTTTTCTATAGAAAATATTGTCAAAATTTTATTTCTATTGAAAATTTTGTCAATTTTTTTTCTATAGAAATTTTTTTCAAAATATTTTAATAGAAAATGTTGTTAAAATTTTATTTCAATACAACATGTTGTCAAAATTTTATTTCTATTGAAAATGTTGTCAATTTTTTTTTTATAGAAAATTTTTTCAAAATATTATTTTATTAGACAATTTTGTTAAAATTTTATTTCAATAGAAAATTTTATCAAAATTTTATTGCTATAGAAAATTTTGTCAAAATTTTATTTCTATAGAAATTTTTGTCAAAATTTTATTTCTATAGAAAATTTTTTCAAAATTTAATTTCAAATTTTGTTTTTTTTTCAAAATTTTATTTTCTAAAACATTTTATAATTACAGTGCAAAAATATACCAAAAACTACTTTTGGTTCTGAAATATGCTTTGGGAAAAAATTTATAACCTAAAAAATTTATAATTTGTTGTTCGTTAGACTCTGAAATACAAAAAATATAACAGCAGACAACGACTGCTGTTTTTAGCAGATTTATTTTTATATAAGTGTACTATTTTACTATAACCATTTTAGCCTTTTTCGGTAAGTTTCTATTGAAATAAGGACAAAACTGAGTTTTTATATATCAAAGCTCAATCCAAACATTCACCATAATTCTCGCCGAGATTTCGGCAATGCTGGCTGGGGGTTACTTGAAGGGGACCTCTTATCAATAGATTGTTTCTTAAAAAAAGTACCTCTTATACCAACAAAATCCATAGACCCTTAAGGAAATATATTTTATACAGCTTATTTGTGCTGCAATCTCATCACTTATTCCATTATTAAACTAATTTCCGAATATGCATTTCCTCATTTAATGATTTGGTGAGGGGTAATGAAAAAGATTAGAATAATTATTTCCAGGACAATTAGAAAGGGAGCAGATGTGGCCGCTAAATGATTTTCTCACCCAAGTAAACATCATTGTCGTAATCCTACATTGAGCGGATGCATTTCCCTTGCAACAACACCACCACCATCAACATAATTTCATTTCCATTTGTTTTTTATTTTTTCCGCAAAATTCTTGGCCTTCTACCTATGTGAAACAAAAAAAAGGAGTTTATAAGTAAAGTAAATTCATGCAGTGATGGGACATGTAAGAAAAAAAGCGTACAGCAACATTTTGTTGTTGTAGATGGCCACCACCACTTTGTTTTTTTTTAAGGACATTTTCTGTTGCCTTACAGCGGCTGCCTGTTGAACAATCATCATAAGCAAGGATATATGAGACTATCTGTTTCTCTCCGACAGAGTGTCCTTAATTTTTCTTATGTTGTAATTTTGACAGCTGTTTTCTTTTCACCTGGTTGTTGTTTTTATATGCTGCATTATGTTACGTTGTAAATGCCTGTGTGTGTGCGCGTTTATACATAAAAATTTCCTTAAAGATATCAAGAGAAGATTAAAGGTTGGCTGACATATATTTCTTTTGTTTATTCTAAGCCTTAACAATTTTCGTTTAATTTTTCTACCTGATAAATTCATGCTCATTTCATTTTGTGTTTTTCTATAGACATAAAATAATAGAAATTCCATTGGCCCTCCTTTAAATAGCCATCCTTCCTTTTGAGCAATTGTCTTATGGTTCTATGGCATTAAAACGAATTTCTTTGAAATTTGAAAAAGAACTTTTGTACAGCCCCGTAATGTTGCATTTGGTGATGTAAAATAAGAAATTGAAGATTTAGTCCAAAATCTGGCAAATATTGGTCTTTTTTTTTTATTATTAAATACTTTTAGCAGTAAACACAAACCATTCCATTGACAGAGTTTTAACATCCAAGGGTTCTATGTACACCATATAGTAGCCTGGAATGTTGTTATGTTCTCTGGTGTTCGCCTAAAGACACACAATTTTAGTAGTTTCCCTTTCGGTACAACAATTTCCCGCCAAATAAAGAAAACTTGTTTCCTTTATTTTTTGTTTTTGGTACAAGGCCTTTTTGTGTGCAGCCTTTCCAGTTATAACAAGCATCTCCCAGTTAGTAGCTTGTTCTATCTAATCGGCTAAGTGACCTTAAAACATTGTTTTTTTCCAGTAAACCATTGAAGAAATGAGATGAGACATTATGTATGGTTAACATTTAGTTGCTTTAGAGGTGGATACATGGCAAAATATTTGAAATGTTTTTATGGGAAATACATAGACGTTTTAAGGATTGTAAGCAGAAGCCATATAGACGATATATATTTTATATTTTTTTTTTAAGTTTGACAAAGTCGACTTTTGTCAAAATTTTATTTCTACAGAAAATTTTGTCAAAATTTTATTTCTGTCAACATTTTGTCAACATTTTATATCTATAGAAAATTTTGTCAACATTTTTATTTCTACACAAAATGTTGGGCTCAACTGCAGCTTATGGGCCCCTCCCGAAGCGTAAATTTTATATATGTTGTGTCATTCGGTGAGCTGATTCCAACCCGGTCTTGAGATATAGCCCTACAAAGGGTCAAAAAAAAAAAAACGATATATATCCTTTGTTTTTTGTCCTATTTATATTGGTATCGTATGAAAGCTTTTTTAATGCACTTTTATACGCAAAAAAAAAATTAATAAAAGAAGCAAATTTGTACTCTAATTTTTAATATTTTCGTTGTATCTCAAAAAGTCTTTGACTTTACATAGTTAGAAAGCCTACATTCTGGCCTTTCAATTGATGCCAAACATGACTTTATAGGTCTACTTTTAGCAAAGTTACTGAGCTGGGGAAAAAATTGATTATTACTGAACATTTTTTTTGTTGCAAGTATTTATTCTATTCACTAAATTAATTTTATTACAATTGATGTATACCATTACGCGTTCTCGTTAGCCTACTTTGGAGAAAGTCTTAAACCCCGGTCGAAAGCCGGCCACTTTCCCCCTTGGGTGTGCGTTTGCCCATTTTAGACTCTGTCCATAGGAGAAAGTCCCGAAACCCCGGCCGAAGGCCGGTCACTTTCTCCCCTTGACCCTTTGGAGGGCTATATCTCAAGACCCGGGCATGTCCTGGACAAAAATTTTACCTTGGCCACTTTCCCCCTTGGGTGTGCGTTTGCCCATTTTAGACTCTGTCCATAGGAGAAAGTCCCGAAATCCCGGCCGAAGGCCGGTCACTTTCTCCCCTTGACCCTTTGGAGGGCTATATCTCAAGACCCGGGCATGTCCTGGACAAAAATTTTACCTTGTTGGAATCAGCATACTAAGTTACATAACATATTTTAATTTTAAGCAATTCGGTGAGGGTCCCATAAACTACAGTTGCTCCAAATTTTGTCAAAATTTTATTTCTATAGAAAATTTTGACAAAATTTTATTTCTAAGAAAATTTTGACAAAATTTTATTTCTATAGAAAATTTTGTCAAAATTTTTGTTTCTATGGAAAATTTTGTTAAAATTTTTGTCTATGGAAAATTTTATCAAAATTTTATTTCTATAGAAGATTTTCCCATATTTTATTTCTATAGAAAATTTTGTCAAACTTGTATTTCTATAGAAAATTTTGTCAAACTTGTATTTCTATAGAAAATTTTGTCAAAATTTTATTTCTATAGAAAATATTGTCCAAATTTTATTTCTATAGAAAATTTTGTCAAAATTTTATTTCTATAGAAAATTTTGACAACATTTTATTTCTATAGAAAATTTTGTCAAAATTTTTGTTTCTATGGAAAATTTTGTTAAAATTTTTGTCTATGGAAAATTTTATCAAAATTTTATTTCTATAGAAAATTTTGTCAAACTTGTATTTCTATAGAATTTTGTCAAACTTGTATTTCTATAGAGAAAATTTTGTCAAAATTTTATTTCTATAGAAAATTTTGTCAAAATTTTATTTCTATAGAAAATTTTTGTCAACATATTTATTTGTATAGAACATTTTGTCAAATTTGTATTTTTATAGAAAAGTTTGTCAAAATTTTATTTCTATAGAAAATTTTGTAAAAATTTTATTTCTATTGAAAATGTCAAAATTTTATTTCTGTAGAAAATTTTGTCAAAATTTTATTTCTGTAGAAAATTTTCCCAAATTTTATTTCTTTAGAAATTTTTGTCAACATTTTTATTTCTATAGATATTTTTGTCAACATTTTTATTTGCATAGAAAATTTTGCCAAATTTTTTGTTTCTATGGAAAATTTTATCAAAATTTTATTTCTATAGAAAATGTTGTTAAAATTTTATTTCATTATAAAATATTGTTAAAATTTTATTTCTATAGAAAATTTTGTCAAAATTTTTGTTTCTATGGAAAATTTTGTTAAAATTTTTGTCTATGGAAAATTTTATCAAAATTTTGTTTCTATAGAAAATTTTCCCATATTTTATTTCTATAGAAAATTTTGTCAAACTTGTATTTTTATAGAAAATTTTGTCAAAATTTTTATTTCTATATAGAATTTTTTTCAAAATTTTATTTCTATAAAAAACTTTCCCAAATTTTATTTCTATAGAAAATTTTGTCAAAATTTTATTTCATTATAAAATTTTGTCAAAATTTTATTTCTTTGGAAAATTGGGTTAAAATTTTATTTCTTTGGAAAATTGTGTTAAAATTTTATTAAAATTTTGTTAAAATTTTAGTTCTATGGAAATTTTTGGTAAAATTTTATTTCCATGGAAAATTTTGTCAAGGTATTATTTCTATAGAAAATTTTATCAAAATTTTATTTCTATAGAAATTTTTGGCAACATTTTTGTTTGTATAGAAAATTTTATCAACATTTTTATTTCTATAAAAAATGTTGTTAAAATTTATATTTCTACATAAAATTTTGGCAAAATATTTATTTCTATATAAAATTTTGTCAACATTTTTATTTCTATATTTTTATATATAAACATTTTGTCAAATTTTTTATTTCCATAAAGAATTTTGTCAAAAAAGTTTGTCAAAATTTTAGTTCATTATCAAATTTTGTCAAAATTTTATTTCTATAGAAAATCTTGTCAAAATTTCATTTCATTATAAAATTTTGTCAAAATGTTTATTTCTATAAAAAAATTTGTCAAAGTTTTTCTCAAAATGTTTATTTCTATAGAAAATTGTGTGAACATTTTTATTTCTATAGCAAATTTTGTCAAAATATATATATAGAAAATGTCAACATTTTATTTCTATAGAAAATTTTGTCAAAATTTTATATCTATAGAAATTTTTGTCAACATTTTGATTTGTATAGAAAGTTTTTATCAACATTTTTATTTTTAAACTCAAATGATGAGGAACGATAGATATATTAATAAAATCCTTACTCATTTGACATTTGATTAGGAAATGCATATATGAACCTGAAAAAAAATCCATTAAGTACGGCTCGCTCCAGTTCTGAAAGTCTGTCACAACTTAAAATAATAATTGAACATAAAATGTTTATTGGCGCCACCACTATTATTACATCCGCTAACTATTGATTTTACTTTAGCCTATGAATGACTGTTGGGATTACACAAATGAATTTGTGGAATGAAGATCATATCGATTGTAATAAGATATTTTAGTACAAAAAACTCCTATATCCAAGTTTTTATATCCAAGTTTTTGTTTCGCAGGAAAGGGCTTTTTTGTGCTTGATTACAAAAAATCGATTTTTTGTCTTGGGCAAAAAGTTGAAAATTGTATATATTTTAAACAAACAAATCTAAGTCCCACTGTTCGATACCATTGTGGATGGTATTGAAATTGTGACCATTATTACCATACAGTAGGTATGAAAATCTCATACAAGAAAAATTTGCATATAATAAAGTTTAGTAAAAATGCCGTGAAAATTATGAATATAAGAAATTTATAAAAAACACCATACTTTTTTTTCTTATGAACGATGAATGTCCATAAGAAAAACAATCGCATATAAGAAACAAAAGTTGTGTGTTTTTCTGAGTTTCTCATATGCATTATCTACTGTATATACTTAATATATATATGCCTATCAAATGATGTTACCGTTTTGCTAACTCCATTATGCCGGCAAAACAAATTATAAATGTTGTTCACCCTATATTTTTTTGGTATTTGCATTTTATTCATATGGAAATATTTTTTTTAATGAGCCAATTAACGCACAATGGTATTGATACAACAATTTTGCCATTTTTAGAAAACTGGTTTTAGGATACAAAGATTAAAATTTGACACATCAATGAAATTTGGCGATGGTAGAATTCCACACTTGTTTGTGATGGTTCGATAAAAGCAAAAAATAAAGAAAGATATTTTTATTTATTTGAAATGTAGTTGAAAGCAGAATTTACAATGGATTAGAAATTAAATCCCAGTAAATAAGATGTTAGACAGAATTTTCTATAGTAATATAATTTTGACAAAATTTTCTATAGAAATAAAATTTTTACAAAATTTTCTATAGAAATAAAATTTTGACAAAATTTTCTATAGAAATAAAATTTTGACAAAATTTTCTATAGAAATACAATTTTGACAAAATTTTCTATAGAAATAAAATTTTGACAAGATTTTCTATAGAAATAAAATTTTGACAAAATTTTCTATAGAAATACAATTTTGACAAAATTTTCTATAGAAATACAATTTTGACAAAATTTTCTATAGAAATAAAATTTTGACAAGATTTTCTATAGAAATAAAATTTTGACAAAATTTTCTATAGAAATAAAATTTTGACAAAATTTTCTATAGAAATACAATTTTGGCAAAATTTTCTATAGAAATAAAATTTTGACAAAATTTTCTATAGAAATAAAATTTTGACAAAATTTTCTATAGAAATAAAATTTTGACAAAATTTTCTATAGAAATAAAATTTTGACAAAATTTTCTATAGAAATAAAATTTTGGCAAAATTTTCTATAGAAATACAATTTTGGCAAAATTTTCTATAGAAGTAAAATTTTGACAAAATTTTCTATAGAAATAAAATTTTGACAAAATTTTCTATAGAAATAAAATTTTCTATAGAAATAAAAATTTGACAAAATTTCTATAGAAATAAAAATTTGACAAAATTTCTATAGAAATAAAATTTTGACAAAATTTTCTATAGAAATAAAATAAATTTTCTATAGAAATAATTTTGACAAAATTTTCTATAGAAATAAAATTTTGACAAAATTTTCTATAGAAATAAAATTTTGACAAAATTTTCTATAGAAATGAAATTTTGACAAAATTTTCTATAGAAATAAAATTTTGACAAAATTTTCTATAGAAATACAATTTTGGCAAAATTTTCTATAGAAGTAAAATTTTGACAAAATTTTCTATAGAAATAAAATTTTGACAAAATTTTCTATAGAAATAAAATTTTCTATAGAAATAAAAATTTGACAAATTTTCTATAGAAATAAAATTTTGACAAAATTTTCTATAGAAATAAAATTTTGACAAAACTTTCTATAGAAATAAAATAAATTTTTTGTAGAAATAAAATTTTGACAAAATTTTCTATAGAAATCTATTATTGTTGTTTTTGATTTACGGCAATTTTCATGTATCTCCGTTAGACTAACTCCCAGTTAACAGAAAGTAACATCGAAATATATTCTCTCCGGTTAACTTTAACTGACATTTTTTTAGCATTTAAGTTCCTAACTGGCATATGGAATATATAGGAAAGATGAGAGACATGTCCATAGTACGGTTTAAGAGTTCGTTAGCTAACGTAGCACTAACGGGGCTAATCTTAAAACCATGCATTGACTAAACTACAAGTGTAGCTTAACCAACAGAGGAAAAGAATGCTTGTCAAATTTATTTGGGCAAAGCCCTATAGACTGCAAGATGGTTGGATGTACGCACGTTTCGGAATTACCAAAATCCTCGTCAGCATCCTCTTAAACTTGCAGCAAACTATCAACTAATTATCAGAATAAATTCTTGTAGTTCACTAAACCCAAAGTGAACCACACTTGAACCTTCCAAAAAAGGTTTATGATAGTCATAAGCGTAGTAAGGCCTCTGGGGGGAGGGCTTATCCCCCTCCAGAAAAAAATTAGCCCTCCCTAGAATGTGAAAACCTATATATGATTTTCCATTATATATTGTTACTATAGTATAGTTAGGGGGGCTATAGCCCCCCTGGTTAAAAATGTCTAGATACGGCAATGATGATAGTCGGCTTTTGCCGGTGATTGAAGAATAAACCAACAATAGCAAAACAAAACGGAATAAAATTTTTACAAAATTTTCTATAGAAATATAATGTTGACCAAATTTTCTATAGAAATAAAATAAATTTTCTGTAAAAAGGAAATTTTGACAAAATTTTCTATACAAGTAAATTTTTTTAGTACTTAAGCTTAAGAAAGTTGGTGGTTTCCTTAATTAACGTACATGCTTTTGTTTCTTATATATGTGCTTTTATCCCTTACCTTACCTACAATATTACGGTTATATCAACCCAAAAAATCTCGTTTCCAGGGAGTTCGTTGTAACCGGGTCCAACTGTAGTTAGCGGATGTAATAATAGTTGGGTGACTCCCCAAGACTCATTCAATTTCTTTATTTTAATTGTTATTTTGAATTGTGACAGTCTTTCCGAATTAGTGCAATAATTTTTCGCATTTATATGGACTTCTATGTTAGTCGTTTGCTCTGCTCCATTCAGAAAATCTAAAATCAAAGATTATCGTGTTGTCGCTAGAGTCCAGTCAACTATTTCGCGCCATTTATTGAGATCGAATGGAACATGTATGCATGTATGTGTTCCATGGATCTTATAGTATGTTGGAGAGTGTGGTTTGTTCCTACTTAGGGACGAGGAGGTGGTGTACGGAAGCCGGTCTGTGGCGCGAGTTTCCTATACTTGACAATTATGGGAACAAAATATCTATTGAACACAAATTCTTCTTGGGCGCTATATTAGAAGGGAGGAATGGTGGTTTGGTTCATAGCTATTCCCAGTGCTCCATACATTCAATCCCCCTGCCCCTCCTCTCCATTCAACAAACGACACAACAGAAATCATAAAATCGTCTCGTGGTCTCTGCTGCTCCAAACTCAAACATCATCAACCACGACAGAGTTTAGAGTTCCGCACATAACATTCAACATTTTAGTGTTGCTAAAAAGCCATAACTGAACGAACTTTAACAAATAATCCCCAACCCGTCAACCTCCACAGAGCTCAACAACACCACCATCAACCACCATTGTCAGCAGCAGAAGCAGATGAGCAATCATCCATCGACCAGCGGTGGTGGTGGTGCCCTTCACAACAACACAAAAAATTGTTTGTTGTATCGCTGGAGCACTGTATAATATAGAATATATGGTAGGGGAGATGGTCGGCGGATGAAATGGAAGTCGTCGCCTTCATCTGCTTCTTCTTCTTCTGTATATAATCCCATCCATGCCGGCACTCTGAAACACAAGAACCAAAATCAACAGCGAACGACCGACTTCACACACAACACCACAGCCAACAACAACAGTCTCGACAACCAAACGAACATAATTTTTTGCTATAAAAACACAGTACAAAGGCAATCATCTACCAACGGTTAATGTTTTGTAGTCAACTGTACCCACTCACAATGTGTGTGTGTGAAAAAGACTCAAATGTTCCCTGAAGTTTCCATGAGAGTGTATGCATGTGTGCGTGTGTGTGTCCATGGTTTTATACGGCGTTATTCCTTTTCTCGTCACCATTTCGGAGTACACAACCATCTCACCACACAATACCATACACCACCATTATAACAGTGGTGTGGAGGCAGGGTGTTTTTGGTATGGTGGTGGTGTGTTCATATAGTTGCTCTTAACAGTTTTTGAGAGAATCTCTCCACTATGTTAGTTCTTTGTTGAATTTTCAGCTGTGGTAAGTTTGAAATTGAACAGATGCGCCTCAAGCGGTTAATGTCGACATATGACAAGGCCTGTTATTAGGCGTTTTTTTTTTTCCATACAAATTATAAACGTGTGAACGTTTGATGACATATATTTGGAAATATCTTGTAATCAAGCGATTGCCAGAGGTTTTATATATTAAAACTATTAATTGAAGAGAATACAATAACATAATTTTATATCGATACAAAATCATCTCAATTCCAATAATTTAAAATTAATGTTTTTTGTTTTGTCTATTTTTTTTTGTAAAACAAGTAAGGAAAGTCTAAAGTCGGTCAGGGCTTACTATATTATACCCTGCAACACTTTGTAGTTAGGTTAGGTATACAGGCAGTCCGATATTTCAGGCTCACTTAGACTATTCAGTCCATTGTGATACCACCCACAGTGATGAACTTCTCCCTTATCACTGATTGCTGCCCGATTCTATGTTAAGCTCAATGACAAGGGACCTCCTTTTTATAGCCGAGTCCGAACGGCGTTCCACATTGCAGTGAAACCACTTAGAGAAGCTTTGAAGCACTCAGAAATGTCACCAGTATTACTGAGGTGGGATAATTAATCGCTGAAAAACTTTTTGGTGTTTGGTCGAAACAGGGTTTGAAGCCACGACATTGTGTATGCAAGGCGGGCATGCTAACCATTGTACTCTTCACCGTCACGATGTTAGTAAAAAAAAAATTTGGGAAACATTTAAATCTGAGGCGACTTCGCAAAAGTGTTGTTATGATTGAAGATTTATCGGTCGATGGATATGTATGTATTAGAGGTATAGGAAAATTGAAGTTATTTTTCCAAGTCTTCGACTTAGCAGTGGTATTTTGGTCATTTTTGCCGAAATTAGAAAAACATATACAGTAATCCCTCGATTTACGTCGTGATTGGTTCCGGAATTTGACGACGTTAATCGAAATGACGTAAACCGAATTAAGAATTGCTCATACTTACTCCTACACCCATTTATTTATGTATGTGCGTGTACATAATAAAAAACTTGAAAGATAAAGGTAATTCAGTAATTTCGGTAAGAATTTCAGAAAAAAATGTTTCGATATCATCATCGTTGATACTTATTTTACTTATGGAAGGCGTTTCTGATAAAGTGGGCAAAAAATCGACGACGTAAATCTAATGACCACGTAAATCGAAGTTTGATGGAACAAAAAATTTGACGACGTAAATCGAAACAACGTAAACCGAGACGACGTAAATCGAAACAACGTAAACCGAGACGACGTAAATCGAGGGATTACTGTACAGTGCATTCGCGGTAACGTGAACTAAATAAAACCAAGAGTGTTTTATTGTTGTATTTATGCATGCGCAGGGTATAAAAATCCCACACAAGACTACTCCATGAGGGGAAAACTGGAACTTCCCTAATGTCAACGAGTGTAAAACCGATTCCATTTTTATATATCATTGTTATTTAAAAAAAATATAAGTGTTTCACCTCTAATCGCTTTTGCAAGGCCTCGCAATTATTTATACTGTATGTTTGTGTGTGTAGAGTTTTGTTGCACTTCAAATTATGACAAATCACCATGTGTAATTACTAAATCTAGTTGTCCCTAGATGGCGCTCATGTGTGTTTTTAATGTTACACCCAAACGTTGTAGATGCCGCCATGAAAGCAAAGATTTGAACCAAATGGTTAATTCAGGTTGGATGCGATTGTTAGGGGAAAAAAAGAAAAACATAGAACAATTTGGAGAAAATAAAATTTCGAATTTTCTATCGAGGCAATAAGATAATTTATCCATCAAGCCAGTGCTGCCGCTACTACTTCAATCGAAGTATTTTAAAATTCTTTCCCATATTACCTAATTGTTTTTCCTATTCCTTTAATTACGATGAGCATAGCGGTTTTAATCATTGAATTATTAACCGATGTGGACCTATTTTTGCATAGTTGTTAGAGACCATATACCCTGCCAACATTTTTTGAATTTGGGGCGCTTCTGAGAATCCCCACTACGTCGAAAACAGTCGTATACGATATCCAAAACTTCTCGGAAAAGCGCCGTCACTATTGAAAAGTTGTACCACGCCAAGTTATTACAAAAAAGTATCGCATGATTGCAATTATTAGGAGCCCTTCTGGATACATTTAGAAGGACGCCAATAAGAGCCCGTTCAAACAATCAGACAAAGTGCATTTTAAGATAGTTGTAAAAGAATCATTGTGGTCAAGTAAAACACGATTGTTTAGGTGTTTATTAATTTTATGAAACATTTATAAATTCTCATAAATATAACATTTATACGACTATCACATCACATTTAACACATTTTTATGCATTAATAAGAGATTGATGTTGAGTTACAAGTTGTAAGTTAAATGTTGTAGCGTCTATCAGCCAGTACTTTTATTCCCAATGGAGGCAGCGTGTCTGGAAAAATATTTGAAAAACTATCACTTTATTCCATTTGGAAAGTCAAAAATTGTTCACCAATTTACTTTTCACAATTTTAACCGTAATAACTATGTTTTCAGCACTTTATTTTTCGTTTTCATTGAAATATATTATAATAAGCCAGTTGCGCTTGGTGTTTCACAAAATATAAAATGGCTCTTGTAACAATAGTGATGGCAAAATACTTTCCTGCGAATAGTGATGGCAAAATACTATCACAGTTGGCGATTGTTGCAGTGTCACTTACGAGTCTGTGGTAGCGATGAGGATGAAATGGAACATTGAAATGCTGGCAGGGTACTTACACCATGTACCGGATCGGATGAAACTTGGTTCTCTTAGAGGCTCTGCAAGCCAAATCGGGGGATCAGTTTATATGGGGGCTATATATAATTATGGACCGATGTGGACCAATTTTTGCATGGTTGTTAGAGATCATATGCTGAAACCATGCACCAAATTTCAGCTGGATCGGATGAAATTTGCTTCTCTTAGAGTCCCCACAAGCCAAATTTGGAGGTCCGTTTATATGGGGGCTATACGTAAAAGTGGACCGATATGGCCTATTTGCAATACCATCCGACCTACATCACTAACAACTACTTGTGCCAAGTTTCAAGCCGATAGCTTCTTTCGTTCGGAAGTTAGCGTGATTTCAACAGACGGACGGACGGACGGACATGTTCAGATCGACTCAGAATTTCACCACGACCCAGAATATATATACTTTATGGGGTCTTAGAGCAATATTTCGATGTGTTACAAACGGAATGACAAAGTTAATATACCCCCATCCTATGGGGGAGGGTATAATAAAATGAATTCTATTGTTTTGTTTTCAAAAATGTATGCTACTTCAATTTTATTCAATCTACTCCACTTCTTTCCAAAATCTACTTCACTCAATTTTTCACTAGCGGCAGCACTGCATCAAGCTTTTGCTATATTCTCTCCTCTATTATCTTCTTCAAATATTTGAAATTATTTATTTTTAATAAATTTTTAATTTATTAATAAAATTTCGAGGCAATAAGATAATTTATCCATTAAGCTTTTGCTATATTCTCTACTCTATTATTTTATAAAAAATATTTACAATAATTTTTAATAAATTTTTTCTTCTTATTTTTTTCAGGATTCCTCGGGTCCCACCTTGGATTTTTACATTTCCGATTCCCTGCAAGATATGCTCGACGTTGATATACGCAGCGAAGTGGCAAATGTTGTTGGAAGTGCAAGCGATTATGATACCTGCCTTGGTGATTTACCATCATCATTTGACCATGGGACAGATGCATTAAGCCTTATCAATGGCTCAAATAGCATTGGATCAAATAAAGATGGTAATATTATATCCAGTTGGAGTTCAACGACGACTACAAGCACATATGGCTTGGGCTCATCGAATTCATCATCATCTTGGTTTGGAGCCAATAGTGATTTTCTTGCCGATGTGGGGGCATGTGTTAATCCCATATCGGTTATGCCTCTAATATCATCATCACTATTGCATTTATCGCCAAAAACCAATCTCAATGCCAATAGTTTAAGAAGTAGTTCACCACCACCCCCCTCACCGAATGTCAATGATACAAAATCGCATTTAACCTTTTCACCGGCCCACATTAAGATCAGTGCCAATTCCATACGCAATGAGCAGTTGACCTCTCATATTCCCAAGCAACAGATTGTTGCTATTTCATCGGCGGTTACCTCAGCTACAACGGCACCTGCCACTATGGCCACAAATTCAGCTCTTCAGCGTAAAAATCCTGCCATTGAAGCTATAAAAAAGGATTTAGGTTCGGATTTGCGTAAAGTTGTACCCGTTACATCAGCAGCAGCAGCATCGTCATCAATGAATGATGGGGGGATTGTGTTCAAAACAAATCCTATAGCTGTCACAGGATCATCTACCTCAAATACGATTACCACCTATGCCAATGGTCGTAATTCACCTGCCAATCAACAACAAATAATTACAACAACAACAACAACAAGTAGTTCCACACCGCCCACATCATCGGCTTCATCGTCATCATCATCATCATCGAGCACAATAAAACTAGGACCTGGCATAGGTGGTCTAACGTTTGCCAATAACATAACCTACAATAAATTGAAACAACATACAACAACAACAAAACTAAACCAGGGATCAACAACAATCACTGCCAATGGAGCAATTGTTTTGAAACGTGATCGCGCATCTAGTCCTCTGCAAACCATAACGACCATAAACGGTAGTAATGGTCAACACGTAACCAAAATTTTGTCACGAAACGGGGTACAGACCTCAACCAGTTTTACACCAAAATCCATAGCATCATCGGCGCACAATGCCTATATACAGCAGCAGCAACAACAACAGAATCATCAAAGTAACACTGGCAATAGTTCACCCAGTCAAAATTCCAGCTATACAATTAGTGCTGGAATTGGCGTCTTTAGCTCAAATAGCAATGGTAATATGTCATCAGCGAGTAGTAATAGCTCTTCATCACCGCACAGTAATGCATCAAGTCCGAACTTAATTGCGGTCAAACCTTTACAACAGAAAATCAAATTAGCCCCAGTTGAATCGGATTTTCCCAAACCTGCATATTCATATTCTTGCCTCATTGCCATGGCCCTAAAGAATTCCCGCAGTGGATCTTTGCCAGTTTCGGAAATCTATAGTTTTATGTGTGAACATTTTCCCTATTTTAAGACAGCTCCCAGTGGCTGGAAGAATAGTGTGCGGCATAATCTATCATTGAATAAATGTTTTGAGAAAATCGAAAAACCTCCCACCAATGGTAATCAACGCAAAGGATGCCTCTGGGCCATGAATCCCGAGCGTATAACCAAAATGGATGAAGAAGTTCAAAAATGGTCACGTAAAGATCCTATGGCCATACGTAATGCTATGGTATGTCCGGAACATTTGGAAGCATTGGAACGAGGTGAAATGAAACATGGTAGCAGTGGTGATTCGGATGTCGAAATGGATAGTCAATCAGAAATTGAAGAAGCCTCCGATTTGGAAGAACAAGAATTAGATGAAACATTGGTCGATAATATGCTTGTCGAAGAGGATATCGATGATGAGTTACTAAATGCGGTTTCGATAAAAACCGAAGAGGTCCAATTGTCCGATAATGAGGATGAAGGAGGATGTGACATTGTTGTCAATCATATGGGTAAAATACAACATCATCGTCGTGCAACTTTATCCTCACCCATAACATTGTCCTCGAAAGGAACAACATTAAATGGAGGAGGCATCAATTCCATGACCGAAAATATGCATCGTGATTTTGATATTGAGGTGAGTAATGGAAATAAATAAAAATAAAATTAAATAATACAACTTTAATAAGGCTTGTAATGGGGGTCTAAAGAAAGGATAAAAAATATAAACAACAAAAATATTTTCCAATTTTTAAATTGTAGAACATAATTTTCAGTTTATGTTTAAAAATAACAAAAATATTTAATTTCTTTTTAAAATTTGGAAAAATTTGCTCTATAAAATATTGTTTGTAAATGTCAAAAATAAAAATTTCCAAAAAATATATTTTATAAATGGTAAATTGTAGAACATAATTTTCAGTTTATGTTTAAAAATAACAAAAATATTTAATTTAATTTTAAAATTTGGAAAAAATTTGCTCTATAAAATATTGTTTGTAAATGTCGACAATAAAAATTTCCAAAAAATATATTTTCCAAATGTTAAATTGTAAAACATAATTTTCAGTTTATGTTTAAAAATAACAAAAATATTTAATTTCTTTTTAAAATTTAGAACAATTTGCTCTATAAAATATTGTTTGTAAATGTCGAAAATAAAAATTTCTATAAAAATATATTTTCCAAATTTTAAATTGTAGAACATAATTTTCAGTTTATGTTTAAAAATAACAAAAATATTTAATTTCTTTTTAAAATTTAGAAAAATTTGCTCTATAAAATATTGTTTGTAAATGTCGACAATAAAAATTTCCAAAAAATATATTTTCCAAATGTTAAATTGTAAAACATAATTTTCAGTTTATGTTTAAAAATAACAATTTAATTTCTTTTTAAAAGTTTTGAAAAATTTTCTCTATAAAATACTGTTTGTAAATGTCGAATTTCTTTTCTCAAAATGGAGAATAGAATATCGAAGTCTTAATTTGTTTTGTATTTGTTGGTAAAACTTACTCTAGGTGAGTAATATAAAAAATATTTAATATACCTTTAAATAAGGTTTGCCCGGCTCTAAAGAAAAGTTTAAAAATATATATTTTCCAAATTTTAAATTCTAGAGCTTAATTTTCAGTTTAACTTCAAAATCCAAAATTTAATTTCTTTTTAAAATGTGAAAAAATTTGCTCCATAAAATATTATTTTCAAAAGTCGATGTTCTTTTTTCAAAATGGAGAATAAAAAGTAGACGTCTTAATTTTTATACCCTTCACCACTACTGTGGTACAGGGTATACTAAGTTTGTGCATTTGTATGTAACGCCAAGAAGGAAAAGTCTGAGACCCATCGTTTAGTATACCGATCGTCTTAGAATTAAATTCTGAGTCGATTTAGCGATGTCCGTCTGTTTGTCTGTATATGTATTTTGTGTGCAAAGTACAGGTCGCAGTTTAGGTCTGATCGTCCTCAAATTTGGCACAGCGTTTTACTTTGGTTCAAAGACAATCGCTATTGATTTTGAAAAAAATCGGTTCAGATTTAGATATAGCTGTCCTATATATATTTATCACCGATCTGGTTATAATTGACGTATTTTCTTAAAAATTCGTACAGCCAAATGGTTTGTGGCTCTCGTAAAATATGCAAAATATCAGCCAAATCGGTTCACATTTAGATATAGCTCCCATATATATCTTTCGTCCCATTTGCACTTATATGGCCACAAGAGAAGTTCACCAATGTGGTATCACAATAGACTGAATAGTCTAAGTGAGCCTGATACATCGTGCTGCCACCTAACCTAACCTAACCTATATGGCCACAAAATATCAGCCAAATCGGTTCAGATTTAGATATAGCTTCCATATATATATTTCGCCCGATATGGACTTATATAGCCTTAAAAGCCAGAATTTTGTTCTGATTTGCTTCAAATTTTGCACAAGGAGTGCGTTTAATAGTATCATTATTTGTGCCAAATTTAGTTGAAATCGGTTCAGATTTAGATATAGCTTCCATATATATATTTCGCCCGATATGGACTTATATAGCCTTAAAAGCCAGAATTTTGTTCTGATTTGCTTCAAATTTTGCACAAGGAGTACGTTGTGCCAAATTTAGTTGAAATCGGTTCAGATTTAAATATAGCTTCCATATATATCGTTCGCCCGATTTGGACTAATATTACCACAGAGGCAAAAAGTTTTACTCTGATTTACGTGAAATTTTGCAGAGGGAGTAGAATTAACATTCTAACTACGCTTGCAAAATTTTGTTTAAATCG